>NC_090273.1:129047791-129788625 GCF_040414725.1 Anabrus simplex
GTCACGCTTCTGTTCTGTCAGTGATAGTCACCGCAGACGAGTGTGGCGTCGGGTCGGCGTGGAGAAAGGTCAAATCCGGCAGTAACTGTGGAGCGCCCTACCGCTAGACAACGCGGCATCATGGTTTGGGGCGCTATTGCGTATGATTCCACGTCACCTCTAGTGCGTATTCAAGGCACGTTAAATGCCCACCACTACGTGCAGCATGTGCTGCGGCCGGTGGCACTCCCGTACCTTCAGGGGCTGCCCAATGCTCTGTTTCAGCAGGATAATGCCCGCCCACACACTGTTCGCATCTCCCAACAGGCTCTACGAGGTGTACAGATGCTTCCGTGGCCAGCGTACTCTCCGGATCTCTCACCAATCGAACACGTGTGGGATCTCATTGGACGCCGTTTGCAAACTCTGCCCCAGCCTCGTACGGACGACCAACTGTGGCAAATGGTTGACAGAGAATGGAGAACCATCCCTCAGGACACCATCCGCACTCTTATTGACTCTGTACCTCGACGTGTTTCTGCGTGCATCGCCGCTCGCGGTGGTCCTACATCCTACTGAGTCGATGCCGTGCGCATTGTGTAACCTCCCTATCGGTTTGAAATAAACATCAATTATTCTTCCGTGCCGACTCTGTTTTTTCCCCAACTTTCATCCCTTTCGAACCACTCCTCCTTGGTGTTGCATTCGCTCTGTCAGTCAGTGTATATAAATGGTATGAGTAAAGGAGTGGAATCGGAGGTAAGGCCTTTTGCGGATGATGTTATTCTCTATAGAGTGATAAATAAGTTACAAGATTGTGAGCAACTGCAGCGTGACCTCGAAAATGTTGTGAGATGGACAGCAGGCAACGGGGTTAAAAGTCAGGTTGTGAGTTTCACAAATAGGAAAAGTCCTCTCAGTTTTAATTACTGCGTTGATGGGGTGAAAGTTCCTTTTGGGGATCATTGTAAGTATCTAGGTGTTAATATAAGGAAAGATCTTCATTGGGGTAATCACATAAATGGGATTGTAAATAAAGGGTACAGATCTCTGCACATGGTTATGAGGGTGTTTAGGGGTTGTAGTAAGGGTGTAAAGGAGAGGGCATATAAGTCTCTGGTAAGACCCCAACTAGAGTATGGTTCCAGTGTATGGGACCCTCACCAGGATTACCTGATTCAAGAACTGGAAAAAATCCAAAGAAAAGCAGCTCGATTTGTTCTGGGTGATTTCCGACAAAAGAGTAGCGTTACAAAAATGTTGCAATGTTTGGGTTGGGAAGAATTGAGAGAAAGAAGAAGAGCTGCTCGACTAAGTGGTATGTTCCGAGCTGTCAGCGGAGAGTTGGCGCGGAATGACATTAGTAGACGAATAAGTTTGAATGGCGTTTATAAAAGTAGGAAAGATCACAATATGAAGATAAAGTTGGAATTCAAGAGGACAAACTGGGGCAAATATTCATTTATAGGAAGGGGAGTTAGGGATTGGAATAACTTACCAAGGGAGACGTTCAATGAATTTCCAATTTCTTTGAAATCATTTAGGAAAAGGCTAGGAAAGCAACAGATAGGGAGTCTGCCACCTGAGCGACTGCCCTAAATGCAGATCCGTATTGATTGATTGATTGATTGATTGATTGATTGATTGATTGATTGATTGATTGATTGATTGATTGATTGATTGATTGATTGATTGACACTCAGTTTCTAAATCACTACATTTTGGTTAACGACATTTTCCGAACACATTCTTTATTTGTGCTTTTACAGCATGCTTTTCAATTTTGTTTTTAAAGTGCATGTATCAAAAACATAAGATTACAATAAACAATGCCCTCTCCCGGATCTGACGGGTGCTGTTACTGACATACGACCATGTTCATTGGTTGATATGCATAAAATTGGAGTAGTTACCGCTAGCGTCTAATCGCAACTGGAAAAGTGGATGGGAGTTCGCACCAGAAGTGTACATTTTCGCCTTATTCCTGATTGCCTCCACTCACTTGGCAACCAGCAGCCACCTTCACTCGTGCTTGGAAGGGAGGCAGTGATATATATCGCCGCAACCTTCCCGACCACTCTTCAAGCCGCACAGTACAATCAAGTCCCGGTAGTCCTGTTCTTAATTGCTCGGCTGAAATAGGGGGAAGTTTGACTTTGTAAGCAGAAAATAAAGTATTCAACCAGTTGACTAATTTGTAGGTAGTGGGTGTGGGTAGAAGACATTGGAAAAGATTAAGGAAGAAAACGAAAAAAATTGTACTTTTACATTCTCCGCTAAACGGAAAAGCAGAGAAACATGGATATGTTTTTGGGTTTAGAAGACGAGAGAGAGACTAGAGATTCCTTTGTTGCTCCCCTCTTAGTAGCCTCTTATGGCATGCATCCTTTGACTCCACTCACAGGGGGGGGGGATAAATGGTTCCCATAAATATAAAGAAAGATTAGCGTATTCACAAAATAATGGCAAGGCTCATGATTTGTGAGAAAATGAAAGACATTCTAGCACTCGTAATTATTATTATTATTATTATTATTGTTACGGGGCTACCCGTGGACCAGCTGAGGTGAAAGAAGGTGCCGGAGTGAATGGGTCTAACTACTATGTCAAGAAAGAATTTAAACTGAAATGGAAGGTTATATTATCAAAAAACAACAAGTTAACAAATTCTCACTTAGTAAGATAACAATGACATAGAAATTTAGAAACAAGACTTAGAAAAATCCATGAAATTTAAAACATTACGGAGAGGAAGAAAACCAGTTACAAAACGTAGTCACCTCAAACTAATATGAAGGGGAGCTCGAGAGGGTACCTCACTCTCTATCCCCGATTTACAGTTAAAGATATTATGAAGTTTTTACATAAGCCGGCAGAAATTACAATTTCCGAAAGGTAGGTTATATAGTTAAAGTTTCGGGCCTCCCCCTTGTGTTAAACCGCAGAGCTAGCAAGAAATAAAGATGTTAATAGGCCATTGCCTTGCTGAAGAACTGCTGCCCGATGAAAGAGGCGCCTCCCGCCTCCTGCTTCACACACACACACACACACACACACACAGTTAGATGTTGATCAAATGGCCAAGAGACGAAAATCCGCAGTTTATAAACCCTCGGGGTAAGTTCGAGACCTTTCATGAATAAACCAGCCACACCCTCTCACTTTTATTGGTTGACATCAAAAGTGACACTCAGAATCGAGGGAGAAGCCTGTGATAGGCTGAAAATTAATTACAGAAATTCATGATTGGCTAAATTCAAAACTGGCGGAAAGAAAAGATAAATATTGCCAACCCAAAAATGAATGAACATAATTTAGTAAAAAAATAACTTATGAATACAAAACTTCTTCAAAAAGGGTTCTTCTACTTCGCACCATGGTGCATGATCACAGTTTATTAGCAGTGACATCTGTTGAAAAAGGTCCAAACTTCTTGATGACTGGTAAACAAAACACGTAGAATTTCATACAGTACATGAAACTTCACAATAAGAAAATTGCGTCCAATTACTGTAGTGACATCTTCTGAGTAAAGGTTGAAGTAGGAAGTAGGACTAGTTTCAAGTTCACGATTTCTCCAGTAGAGGAGTTCTTTTAGGCGCAAGATTTAAATGTGCGGCGTAGAGGTGTACCTCCCGGTACAATTATTATTATTATTATTATTATTATTATTATTATTATTATTATTATTATTATTATTATTATTATTATTATTATTATTATTATTATTATTATTATTATTATTATTATTATTGGTGCTTGATTCAGAGTATCCCGGGTTCGATTCCGGCAGGGTCGGGGATTTTCATCGTGTCTGACTAATTCTTCTGGCTCGGGGACTGGAAGTTTGTGTTTGTCCTAACATTTTCCTCGTCATATTCAGACAACACCTCACACACTACCAACCACCACAGAAACATGGAATAGCGATTTCATCCCCCCAAAGGGTTGGTGTCAGGAAGGGCATCTGGCCCTAAAACACGGCCAAGTCGACATGTGCGATACACTTCGTACCCGTGACCCCACAGGTATCGGAAAAAGCGGTAGATTATTATTATTATTATTATTATTATTATTATTATTATTATTATTATTATTAATATTATTGAGCCTCCGTAGCTCAGGCGGCAGTGCGCCGGCCTCTCACCGTGGTTCAAATCCCGGTCACTCCAAGTGAGATTTGATGATGCTGATGATGTTTTTTGTTTAAAAGGGCCTAACATATAGGTCATCGGCCCGTAATGGTACGAAATGAGACGAAATGAAATGACAAATTAATAGTCTTAAATCCTCTACTGACCAGAATTCAAAACGTGAGGACGAAGAATGAATGGATGGATATGAATTTAAAACAACCAGTGGATCCGACCCGCAATATCTCGCATTCACAGAAACTGGCGTGAAATAATAGTATTACTGACCAAGAGACTGTTTCTATTGCATAATACTGAATCGATGATGCTTTTAGTTCAAAGGGGTCCAAAATCTAAGTCATCGGCCCCTCATAATGGTACTTATCGCTAGGAAAGTAGAACCATGGTATTTGTCATGTTGCGGTACTAATCAAAAGTAGCGTAGACTCGCGGAATTCCACACATTATGGTACTACTCACAGGTAATCAAATTCGCACATGTAATACAGACCTATGATGTTTCACACATAGCGGCGCCATTTACAGGCAACGCATATGTGAGATTTGTGCTGGACAAAGTGGAGGCGGGACAGGTATTTCTCCGGGTACTCCTCTTTTCCCTGTCGTCTTTCTTTCCCGCAACACACTCCAATATCATTTCATTTCATCTGTCAGTCACCAATCACTGCCCCAGAGGAGTGCGACAGGCTTCGGCAGCCGGCGCCAATTCCTACCCCCATTCCATTCCTGACCCGATCGACTGACTAGAAACAGGCTGAGGATTTTCATTATTATTAGCCAGCCCACTCATGTAGAGGTACCTTACTTGTCTCTTATTCCAGGGTCCTGGGTTCGTTTTTCGGACAGTACAAGGATTTTAATTCTGGACTGAGGAGTAGAACGGAGTTTACTGTTTGTTACAGGAAGAAAGAGCACAATGAGGAGATGGTGCTACTAACCTAGTGTACATAGACTGGCTGCTATTGTTACGTGGTGGTAGTGGTGGTGGTGGTGATTATTGTTTTAAGAGGAAGTACAACTAGGCAACCATCCTCTATATAACACTAATCAGGGAGAAAACAATGGAAGGGATGCGTCACTTCGAAAAATGAAGGTATCCGCCAAAATAAGACAAGAGCCACGAAAGGTATGAAAATGAAGGACTCCCTAGGCGTCCATACGTAATCCCGTCGGGGTCGGAAAAGAACAAGAGTTGACCAAGGGAGGTCGGACAGGATAGATGAAAGTGAGGAGCGTGGCACAAGTAATTCGAAGCAATGCCAGGACTCAGGTAAGGAGCCCGTGGTTACAACCCACGCTCAAAATTACAGATACCCTGGGGCCACTTTTAGTCACCTCTTACGACTGTCAGGGGATACCGTGGGTGTTATTCTACCACCCCCACCCACAGAGGGAATGTTATGGTTACAGTGATGTCGGAATTTTTATGACGCTAATTCCAGATGGACTCCAGAACAAAAAAATATCCATATTAAAATGTTAATCAAAAGAATCTATTGAAGTCAAGAAAGACAATGATCCTGGCGCCTAAGGTAAACGAGTATAGGATAGGTGTTCCTGTAGTACTAAAGAGAATTCAAAACACTGCTGTATACGCTTAGTGCAATACTTGTAAGAAGATGAAGAATAGTGCAGGGAGCACTTCTAATTAATTGCGCTATGTGTGTAAACGCAATGTATTATTTATTTTATTTTTTCATGGATATGCTTTTGGGATCGGGGTCTATCTAGAATTAGCGTGGGCAGTTTCGCGTAGACCACGGTAACTATGCCAACCAGTGTACAAGGACCTTTCCCATATTCAAAAATAAATACCTGTAAATGCCTACCGAAAATGCCGAAAATTCCTACTTCTGCAAAAGCCGAAAATGCCAAAAACGTTGGACGCCAAATGGGACCTTTCCCACCAACCCCCATAGCCCATGTGCCCATGAACCAGTTGAGGTAATTTCGCCGTCACATGGTCCCATGGGCTATGGGGGTTGCTGGGATAGGTCGCAGTACGCCATCTATGTATCTAGGACAGGAAGAAAACATATGCGTCTCCGTATAGTGGAGGAACTTAGTTATTTATTAACTGGATAGAAAATTTTATTTTAGTTAAAAATACGGAGCACATTTTATATACGAATTTAATATTGATACTGCAAGCAACACGACATTTTCTTCATTTCCATGAGCAGTACAATATCAATACGGTTGCCTACAGGCTCCGCTGTGTTATTAAAAACAGTACTAAGCGATCGCCTTTCTTCTTGGCGAGGACAGGAATTCCTGTCCTACCCAGAAATGAAGCAACTTGCTTGTTCTAATGCAGTACGCCCACAGTCGTTCCCTGCTTGGCCAGTCAAGCAGTAGTAAGCAGTATAGACAGTGGAAATGAACATGTCTACTTCATACAGCAGTGATGCACACAAGAAATCGTTGCAACAAATAAGTGCGTGGGCTACTCGTAGCATCTAGCGAATGAACAAGTTTCCACCTTTGCATTCACAAACACAACCTAGCCCAACAGTGTATGAACACTTAGTGGTCAATCTTAAGCATAGTCATAACACCACATCTATTGATGAATAAGGAGAACTTTCAGGCTTCTTTAGTTAACGTTGTTAAAGGCCATAAAATTATATTTGCTGTAACTCAATTACGAGTCGTTAGGGCTCAAAATGCAGGAGCAATGAAACAAGTTATATAGGAAATAACTAGGGCGGGGATTTATAAGTACTAAAAATACCCAAAATAGGCAGGCAAATATGCACTTAAAAATCGCAAAATAGGCAGTGTAATGGCAAAAATAGGCACTAAAAATCTACCAGAATTTACCAACTGCATAGCATTTTAAATTACTCATCATATGTGAATCATATGCTTTTGCTGGCGGGACCTAGTGTTTACAGTGCACTATGTCTTCTGGTATAGGCTAAAGCAATTTTGTTACTTTCATTGATCTGTCTCTGTCTTATCCTTGGCTCTGACAGTGTGAAAGTGACTGAGGTATGAGCGATGCTAGTAATGCCATTCCTTATGCAGCCAGTCCCTGTTATGAATGGTGTGAAAATGTTGCTCATAAGGTCAGTTGGTGCATACATTTCAGTGGGCTTGGCAGACTGATATGTAATAGCAACTCTGGCTCGGTGAGGAAAGCAACGGGAAACTACCTCACTCCTCATTTCCCTAGTACGCCTCTTCAGTGATGCCTAGGCCATCTATGACAGCTGATGGCGGAGCTGTTGAGGATCCAACCTGCCTTGGGGGAGAGGACTGTACATACATACATACATACATACATTCATACATACATACATACATACATACATACATACATAAATGTGAATCATGCAACTTCGTTCTCAGCGAAAGGTTTCACTTCAAGCAAAATCAGGATAAGGTACGTCCGACTCGTTGGCTGACCTTCGGTTCAGAGGGTCCTGGGTTCGATTCCCGGCCGGGTCGGGATTTTAACCTTCAGTGGTTAATTCCAGTGGCCTGGGAGCTGGGTGTTTGTGCTGTCCCCAACATTACTGCAACTCACACACCACACATAACACTACCCTCCACCACAATAACACGCAGTTACCTACACATGGCAGATGCCGCCCGCCCACATCGGAGGGTCTGCCTTACAAGGACTTCACTCGGCTAGAAATAGCCACACGAAATTAATAAAAGGATAAGGTACAAATTATTCTTATTCTTATTCTTATTATTATTATTATTATTATTATTATTATTATTTTGATTCGTTATGCACAACTAAGGAGCGTGTGCGAACTTATTTAGCACAACGTTTCTTCTTGTCTTCCCAACCTCTAAGGTTCAATACCTTAGTTGTATCCCTGAGACCGACTTCGATCGATCTCCCAACTATCTTTAACTTGTTAGCATGATGGAAATGTCAGTTGACAAAACAATTACCCCCAGGCCCTAGTACAACTAGGGTACTAGCATATCTCGGTCATCGGATTCTGTGGGACCGAGAACATCATGCGGGAATGAATCGGAGCTTCCCAAATCTCTTCCACCGAAGCGAAAATACTTCATAGCTACTTTAAACATCAACACATTATTATTATTATTATTATTATTATTATTATTATTATTATTATTATTATTATTATTATTATTATTATTATTATTATTATTATTATTATTGGCGACATTGTTATCTTTTCCAGTCAATAATTATGTCAACAAGACACTTCAAATTCATCTTAGTCAGCACCAGATATTGTTCTAAATTTTGAACAGTAGAACTGCCTGTTGTCGGCTAAAAAGATTTGAATTGAGAAAATTACCTTTCCACTTCATATGAGGTCAGGGACAGTATGTAAGAGCAGCTAACTCTGGTGGAGTGAAACCTGGTGGTGGTGGTGGTGGTGGTGGTATATCAGTGGCCAAAACATCCTTCCAGCCGGGATTCCTCTGCATTATACTGTGAAATTTGGTGCATTATACTGTGAAATTTGACACTGATCTCATCTCCTGTCTCTCCATTAAGGTTAGCAATGGTCTCCTCCACCTCACGAACAATCCCTACAACCTTCACAAGAGATAATCCTCTCTCTTCCAGCTGATTTATTTTGGAGCGTAGTTCCTCAGACTTGGAAGAAATGTACGTGAACACCACTGAAAATCTTGGGGTTGGGCAGTGAAGGATGCAGATTCGAGGCTGGCTCACTCCAAACAGAATAAGAGGGCAGAAATAACGCTGTTCTTTAATCACATTTAAGTGCCTGTCTTTGGTAGCTACCTGCAAAGAATACCTGCTTTCGGCGGCTATCTCGTAAAGAAAACTAACAAAGTACAGAGGAGTGGAAAAATACGATTTAAAAATTAATATTTGTCGTATTAGGCACTTAACTTGAAAATAACTTCAAAATAGGCATTTATTGCACTATAAAATCCAAAAATTTCCTTCACAAATCGACTGAAACCGATTTTAGACTTATGAGACTACAATTTTGGTTTGAGGATAAAAAATAGGCATTTATGACGAAATCCTCCCTCAGAAATAACATAAAAGCTCGGGCAACATTTTTCCGGACAATGAATTAGAGAAAAAATCAAAATATGAAAAATAGAGTTAAAACATCTTTCTGGAATATCTTTGAAATATTCCATAGTGTTTGGGTTGATAGGTTGATAGTACCGTTACTCAGGGTCATGCTGGCTACCCCAAGATGGCAGAGGATAGGCCGGTATGGTACGGCTACCGGGGATTCTAAAGGGGTGGCATATTCCCAAATAAAGAGCGATTCCAGGGTTCTGTCCCCGCAAAATTTTGAATTAAAAGATTCCTAGAAACAGGATTTTCAACTATCTGATATCGTTTTAAAAGGATTGAATTCAAAATATGATTGTAAAATCTGCAATAGCTTTTCTGCAACTTGATTCAATTTTACTTAGTGTATTACCAGCACTCGTCCACCTCTGTGGTGTAGTAGTAGTTAGTGTAACTAGTTGCCACCCCAGAGGCCCGAGTTTGATTCCTGGCTCGTGCCGAAATTTGAGAAGTGGTATGAGGTCTGGAACGGGGTCCATTCAGCCTCGGGAGATCAGTTGAGTAGAGGGGTTCGATTCCCACCTCAGCCATCCTCGAAGTGGTTTGCCATGGTTTTACACTTCTTCACCAGGTAAATGCTGGTATGGTACATGACTTAAGGCTACGACCGCTTCCTTGTCTATCCTTTCCGATCTTTCCATCCTCTCACATGGACCCTTTCAGCATAACAAGTGAGGCCACCTTCTCCCCAGTTGTATTCCCCGGCCCAAAGTCTCACGCTCCAGAACACTGCCCTTGACCCGGTAGAGGTGAGTCCGAGGGAAAATCCAATCCTGGAAGCTAAACAGATTACACTAGCCAACATGATTTTGCCGTAAAATAGAAAATATGTAATTCTTATGGAAATCGCTGCCCTGATTCCGAAAATGCTATATTTTTCCTATCACGTCTATTTTTGAAGCAATTCGGTTTTTTTAATATCTGCATGAATTCGTAAGATGTAATGTTGAGAGATGTTCTCGCGCAACTATTTTTAGAAAAAAATTGTGTGTTTTGATTTGTTATTGTTTGCATTTTATTATAGGTTTATTGCTGTCTAAATTTTCATTTTGTAGTTGGGGGTTTCCTGGTAAATTCATAACAAATCCCCCAGATACGCAATAGACCGCGAGGTATGTACGATTGAAAATAAGACAGTTGAGAGTTTGTCTTTCATCTTAGACCACTTGAATAAACAGACGTGTCAAAAGCCCCAGCCCTTATGCAATATTTATGATGGACTGATAAAGCAGTTTCCTTTCAAAGATAACAGTCCGAAAGTATTATACCCAACAAGATGAACTTGTATTTTGTACGGATGTTTCAAATCTTCTACGTCAATTGGGAGAGAAAGAGTATGATCCTAGTAACTGGCGTGTTTTTATTGACTCTTCCAAAATAAGTTTAGAGGCTGTTTTGCCTCATCAAATGTTCTGGCATCCGTCCACTTGCACACTCCACAAAATGTCTGAAACATACGAGACCTTAAAGTTGGTGCTAGAAAAATTTACATATCATGAGCATGGGTGGCAAATTTGCGGTGATTTGAAGATCATTGGATTGTTGCTGGGACAACAAAAAGGCTATACAAAATTTCCCTGTTTCCTATGCGAATGGGAGAGCAGGGCACGGGATAAACATTGGGATACAGTGAATTGGCCAGAAAGGAAACAACTACAACCAGGATCCAAAAATTTCTAGAATGTAAGTCTTATTGACCGTGAAAAAATTCTACTTCAACCCTTGCACATCAAATTAGGATTTATGAAACTGTATGCCAAGGCATTAGATAAAAGTAGCCTATGCTTCCAATATTTATCCACTAAATTTCCCCCATTATCAGATGAAAAAATCAAAGAAGGCGTATTTGATGGACCACAGATTCGTAAACTGATGAAGGATAAACATTTTACAGACACGATGACCAAAATTGAGAAAGAGGCATGGAACGCATTCAAAGATGTAGTGACTATATTCCTTGGCAACATTAAAGACCCTCAATACAAAGAAATTTTAAGGAAAATGTTGGTAAAGTTTAAGGAACTCGGTTGTAATATGAACCTTAAGCTTCATTTCTTAGCGTCGCATCTGGATTATTTCCCTCCAAATTTAGGAACTGTCAGTGAAGAACAAGGTGAAAGGTTTCACCAGGATCTCAAGGACGCAGAACGACGCTATCAGGGACGTTGGGATGTGAATATGATGGCCGATTACTGCTGGTCGTTTGCACGAGACGACCCTTCTAGAGATCATTCAAGAACTTCAAAAACCCGGAAATTCCACGGGAAACGGGAAAAGATGGAGGTGTGAATCTAACCTGCATATAATGTAAGTAACAAAACTATGTATGATTAACCATATAATTTTTATTCAAGGTACGGTTATATTAATTTAAAAGCAACTGTACGGCCGAAACTAAATAGGCGTCTTATGCTTCAGTTTCACGAATTTCAACATACATTAAAAATATAATACAAACCATCTACTTGCTTACAAGGCGGAATTTATGTGTATTCAAAGCATGCAAAATATGATTACGTTTTGCAAGCTGAAATGTATATTAATACATCAAATTTAATCAATACTAAGTATGAAAATTTTTACGTAAGAACAAAATAATATTTTGTAAAATTGCCACTAAACGAGACGTGATACGCCAAAACTAATTTTTTTCTCGAATTCTGCGTTAAGAAATTCATAAAACCCACCTATTTTCGTTTTTACCGCACAAAAAAGTTTTTTTTTTTTTTTTTTTTTTTTTTTTTTTTGCAGGCTAGTGTTATGAAAGAGGAAATATGACCATCCTGGGAGAATGCAAATCGTAAACATGGTATTTGAAATGGTCCAACAGTTTCGTAGTACTAAACTGACGTCCAGTCCTCTAAGGTTTCTTAGCTACTAACATCCCCTTAGCCTTCCAAATAGCTTCCTCTATGGATTAGTGGCAGTGTCAGCGTCCGCATCACAAGATAGCGGGTTCAAAACCAACAGAGCTAGTAGGATTTTTCAATTTTGCAATTTCTTTTACGTCGCACCTCCGCAGATAGGTCTTATGGCGAAGATGGGAAAGGGTTCGGAGTGAAAAGGAAGTGACCATAGCCTTAACTTAATTCATCTACAGCCTGATGTGATGAAAATGGGAGACTACAGAAAACTATCTTCAAGGCTGCTAACAGTGGGGTTCAATCCCCTATCTCCAGAATTCAAACTGACAGCTACGTGGCCAAGCCCGCGCAGTCACTCCCTCGATGGAGATGATGATTTTTAAATTATCTCATTGGAATTTTCTGATCCTGGCATAATAAGAATTTTCGACATAGTCCTCT
Source organism: Anabrus simplex (assembly GCF_040414725.1). Classification (NCBI taxonomy): domain Eukaryota; kingdom Metazoa; phylum Arthropoda; class Insecta; order Orthoptera; family Tettigoniidae; genus Anabrus; species Anabrus simplex. Next base: position 129,060,292 of record NC_090273.1, read on the forward strand.
GATTTCTACTGACTATGGTGTATCTATTAACCTCACACTAAATCAATATCTATAGTAGCAGCAGCAGTAGTAGTAGTAGTAGTAGTAGTAGTAGTAGTAGTAATTTATTGAACCTTACAGGCTTTACGCCCAGATACGTGTTCACAATGCCAGATTACATAAAACAGAAAGAACCATTACAAGCAACGAAACTGAACAATTATAAACATAATTAAAACACACCAACTGTGTCTACTAAGCGGCCCCTTACATGGACGGATGAACAGTCCACATGTAATTGCCAACCCTACAACCCTGTAATCCTACCACTAACTTGGTGACCGAGCTCGATAGCTGTAGTCGCTTAAGTGCGGCCAGTATCCAGTAATCGGAAGATAGTAGGTTCGAGCCCCACTGTCGGCAGCCCTGAAGATGGTTTTCCGTGGTTTCCCATTTTCACACCAGGCAAATGCCGCGGCTGTACCTTAATTAAGGCCACGGCCGATCCCTTCCAATTCCTAGGCCTTTCCTACCCCATCGTCGCTATAAGACATATCTGTGTCGGTGCGACGTAAAAGCAAAAAAAAAAAAAAAAAAAAAAAAAACCTAACTTAGTGGCCCTCCCCATGGGCGGGTTACCAGTCTCCGTGCAAGGCACCACCCCTAACTAAATCTACTAAACTGCCACTAACATGGGCGGATGACCAGTCCACATGTTAGGGCACCCCTACATCTAAATCAATATCTTTAGGTGTATATATATAATCCTTATTCCGTCTGTCATTCACAACGATTATGAAAATGCGAGATTGTTTTAACAGCTGCAGTTCGCATCAGATATATGCTGTTGTGTCCCCTTTATAAGATAAATACAACAAAAGAAATCTGGTACTTTACAAAAAATTACTTGTCTGAAACTTCGCTGTAGGATAGTGCCAACGAGCGCAAAATAACGTGGAGATGGCGACTCTTACCGCAACGCATTCGCTCACTGAGGCCAAGATTTGTGCCCGACGCCATATTAGCAACATCGTCTATGCCAGCCAACGAGCGTAGTATAAGATACGATAGGAAACCTCATCGTAGTGCGCTGGCCTCTCACCTCTGGGCTCCGTGGTTCAAATCCCGGTCACTCCACGTGAGATTTGTGCTGGACAAAGCGGAGGCGGGACAGGTTTTGCTCCTATTACTCCGGTTTTCCCTGTCATCTTACAATCCAACAACACTCTCCAATATAATTTCGTTTTCATCAGTCAGTAACTAATCATTGCCTCAGAGGAATGCGACAGATTTAGGCAGTCGGCGTAATTCCTATCCTCGCGGCTAGATAGGGCCTTCAGTCATCCCACTGAATGACTGAAAACAAGCTGTGGATTTTCATTTTCAGAGAACCTCACCAATGTGCAACCAGAATCGAAGGCAACGTAGACGCGTGACCGCCATATTCTTTGGGCTACAATATTATAGACCGGTTGTTCTCTGTTATTGATTAAGTTACTATACTTAAAGTAAATACAAGAATTCAGTACTTTATTTGATATTATTGAGATGTTGAAAGGAGTTGCAATAAAGAGTGAAGGTATGGACTTAGGAATTAAATCAGTAATCTACACATAAATGGCGAGACTAGTTTGACTGCGTTCATGCACAAACTTTGGATGGACTCAGCTTCAGGAAGAAAGTGTTTTATGCCAAGAATACAGCTGAAAATTTTGACCTATCACTGATTCTTAAGCGAAGGCAATTTCCTCTAAATTAATCCTCCTCTAATACAGGCAACTAAGCACAGGGACAAACTTTACCAAACTTTAAATAGATTTGGGATGAATCTCTTCACTCCACTGTTTACCCATGGATAACTGTAGGCCTATGTACCGTAGAGTCATCAAGAGTTGCCAGATCCATAAACGTCGAAGGACAATTCCAATTTACAGCTACAATCAATATGGCTCATGAGGAAATTTCATAATTCCTTTTACGATTCTATACAATTGACATGCATGCAACATGGGAAGCGTAATTTTTTTCCTAAGATATATTAACACGTTCATTTCAAATTACATTTTATATACTAATTTCTTGCATACTAGTGTTCATATAATTTGCTTTTTAATACGTAAGCATTCTAAATGACAATTTCGTACCATTTATCTCAAAGGCTTAGTCTTATTTTCTTAAATCTAATAACTTATCCAATATGAATATCTTTCATTAGTAGGCCGATCGCGAGAAGGCACTGAGGGCGCCATGAGAGGAGGGTGCATCGGGACATGTCCCGTTGGACCAGCACGCCCCTGTTACCGCTCTATCTTTGTGCATACTGCATAGTAATAGATACTATGCTGCCGTCAGCTTGTAAGGAGAGCATCCACTCATACTGGTGATGACACTGGAATTAGTAAGGTGTCAATTCCTGCTTTTCTATACGACTCGAATTTATGAGTAAGAACAGCATACTCAATCTTTCTATACGTCTTCCACTGTTTCGAGTTTTAACAGGGTCAGAAATGGATGAATGAAGCCCTATATAGAGGCGAGGATAGGAAATGTGCCAGCTGCCGAAGCCTGTTGCACTCCTCTGGGGCAATGGTTAATGATTGACACATGAAATGAAATGATATTGGAGAGTCGCTGGAATTAAAGGTGACGGGGAAAACAGGAGTGCCCTGAGAAAAACCTGTCCCACCAGCACAAATCTCACAGATCGACCGGGATTTAAACCACGGAACCCAGCGGTGAGACGCTAGCATACTGCCACCTGAATCACGGAGGCCCTTTTCTCAGCCAACGCTATCACAATTTACTTTACAACACAGAAACGTACCCACTAATCGAGAATTTGATATTATTTTCAAAATAGGATCAAAGTACTCTCCTCAACGTCTCCATTATACCACTAAATATCAAGGAATTTTGAGGAACAACTTTCAGAGGCAGAACTTAAGGAAAGAGGCTGAAGAAATTAGTGGATACAATTAATTTAAAAATGTACCGAAATGTAATTTTCTACAGAAACTTTTCTGTTTTCAAGAACAAATCCTAACTATCTTTAGCATAATTTAAATCAGAAAATGACAATAATAAAGGCGCCTGCTACAATGCGATACGTTAAATCAATCGCGATCAATTGTAATGTGAATTTGACGCTTGAAAATACCTCAGAAGCTCATTCGCGTGTTGAAACGAACATGATCCATCACAAAGAGGGCTATGTCTAAGACGACTACAATGTTTCCGATTGTGGCGGTTATGTTGTGTACGTCCGACTCGTTGGCTGAATGGTCAGCGTACTGGCCTTCGGTTCAGAGGGTCCCGGGTTCGATCCCCGGCCGGGTCGGGGATTTTAACCTTAATTGGTTAATTCCAATGGCCCGGGGGCTGGGTGTTTGTGATGTCCCCAACATCCCTGCAACTCACACACCACACATAACACTATCCTCCACCACAATAATATGCAGTTACCTATACATGGCAGATGCCGCCCACCCTCATCGGAGGGTCTGCCTTACAAGGGCTGCAATCGGCTAGTAATAGCCACACGAAATTATTATTATTATGTTGTGTATGTTTGTTTCAGTTGTTGTTAATAAGGAAACAGTATAGTCGTTTTACACATAGCTGTGCGCTGCTCTTTCTGGTCATGGAGCATGTTTGTTACTGAAATTCTGAGCTACCGGATGAGCGAAATAAAACTGACCCGGGAAATATTTACAATAGGACTGGTGTGGAATTGACCCTTGTTAATGAACATCACAGAAGATGCTGGGAATGGCCTAATCTGAAGAAATGAGAAACTGAGGAGCCAAAAGTCCTGACTCCACTTCACTCAGAAGACATCGGCAGAACTCAACATGCGACTGTTCATCTGGGTGCTTTAACGCACGCATAACAGTAAATTTGTAAGGATACAGATGTAGGTTCTTTCTGCTAATGTTTCAACACAACGATCTCTTAATTGTCACTTGCACAGAAAAATGGCGTTGAGATTTCGTCGGACTTCGTTCCAGCGTTTCCTTTACTTGACTAATGTTTTCTGATGTTCGTTTTCAGATAGTTGCTGGTATTTTCTTTTTTCGCTACAGAGCCAGTTTCACGCTTTTTGCCACTAAACTTCGCATTGCAGAGTTTGCTGTAGATTTTGCCAAAACAATTCCAGTCTTAAACTCTTGCGCAAACAGTTGCGCACAGGTTTTCCACAAATCGTGCATCGCGCTGCTTTATCGTGAGCGCCATTTTGTGTTGCATTCAACTGCTCCTGTCACTCACTCACTCACACGTAAAGATACAGCGACGTACTCGGAAGATGCGCACGCACAGACATGCGACAGCAACCGATTAGTGCATGAAAATCACAGTTTCTAGCATTTCCTGTGATAGACAGTTCTCCTCTTCATTAACAAGCGTCATTTCCATGCCAGTCTTATAAATATTTTCTGGGCCAGTTCTATCTTGTTCATATTCCAATTACTCGGGATTGAATTAATATATCACATTATAACATACGCCATAATTAATCTCAGTTTTTCTGGTTTCATTAATGTTAATAAGTGTTTACATTAAAAACTACGTCCTTCTGAGTTGAAAATTATACTTGCGGCACCGATTGAGTTGGCCGTGCGTTTAGGGTCATATAGCTGTGAGTTTGCATCTGGGAGATGGTGGTTTCGAATCACACCGCACCGAGCTCGATAGCTGCAGTCGCTTAAGTGCGGCCAGTATCCAGTATTCGGAAGATAGTAGGTTCGAACCCCACTGTCGGCAGCCCTGAAAATGGTTTTCCGTGGTTTCCCATTTTCACACCAGGCAAATGCTGGGGCTGTACCTTAATTAAGGCTACGGCCGCTTCCTTCCCACTCCTAGCCCTTTCCTGTCCCATCGTCGCCATAAGACATATCTGTGTCGGTGCGACGTAAAGCAACTATTAAAAAAAAGAAAAAAGAATCCCACCGTTGGTAGCCCTAATTAAGTTTTTCCGTGGTTTCTAATTTTGACACCAGGCAAATGCTGAGGTGTGCCTTAATTAAGGTCGCGGCCACTACTTTCCCAATTCTAGCCCTTTACTATCCTTCCTTCGCCAAAAACCTTTCATGTGTTAGGCTACAAGCAAAAAATAATCTTTCTTATAGCTTTTATTTAACTGTATCCACTAATTGCATGAGGCCCTCTCCTGACGTTCTGAATGTGAAAGTTGTTTCTCAAAATTCATTACTGTTAAAAAAACATTGCCGGTGGTAATGTGAATAAACTACACACATCCACAAGCCTCTATTTTTAACGAGCTCTGTGACCTTGTTTAGTTCCACGCCTCTTATCATTAGATTAAATACAAATCACCGTTGTCCTCGTCTTCTTCTTCTTCTTCTTCTTCTTCTTCTTCTTCTTCTTCTTCTTCTTCTTCTTCTTCTTCTTCTTCTCTTACCACCTGTTTGCGCCAGCAATCATTCTTGACACTCTTTTTCCAGTTAACTTTTTTGAATAACATATCATCAGTTCCCCTCAGCATTCACTCCTGTAGACCAAAGCTCGTCTGAAAACAGGCCGATGTAAAGGTTATTTCTCACAAATACTGTTAATGCCAACTGTCAACTCACTACTATTCGCGCACCTTAGTGACAGAATTTTGTCCGGGGTGAGGAGTAAGGAGGGAGCTCTCCCGGTTCCACTAATACTGCCAACTCAATGGAAATGAAATCTGAATTGAATCGATAATACACTGACAGAGCAAATGCAACACCAAGAACGAGTGGTTCGAAAGGGATGAAAGTTGGGGAAAAAGCAGAGACGGCACGGACGAATAATTGATGTTTATTTCAAACCGATATGCAGGTTACACAATGCGCACGGCATCGACTCAGTAGGATGTAGGACCACCGCGAGCGGCGATGCACGCAGAAACACATCGAGGTACAGAGTCAATAAGAGTGCGGATGGTGTCCTGAGGGATGGTTCTCCATTCTCTGTCAACCATTTGCCACAGTTGGTCGTCCGTACGAGGCTGGGGCAGAGTTTGCAAACGGCGTCCAATGAGATCCCACACGTGTTCGATTGGTGAGAGATCCGGAGAGTACGCTGGCCACGGAAGCATCTGTACACCTCGTAGAGCCTGTTGGGAGATGCGAGCAGTGTGTGGGCGGGCATTATCCTGCTGAAACAGAGCATTGGGCAGCCCCTGAAGGTACGGGAGTGCCACCGGCCGCAGCACATGCTGCACGTAGCGGTGGGCATTTAACGTGCCTTGATTACGCACTAGAGGTGACGTAGAATCATACGCAATAGCGCCCCAAACCATGATGCCGCGTTATCTAGCGGTAGGGCGCTCCACAGTTACTGCCGGATTTGACCTTTCTCCACGCCGACGCCACACTCGTCTGCGGTGACTATCACTGACAGAACAGAAGCGTGACTCATCGGAGAACACGACGTTCCGCCATTCCCTCATCCAAGTCGCTCTAGCCCGGCACCATGCCAGGCGTGCACGTCTATGCTGTGGAGTCAATGGTAGTCTTCTGAGCGGACGCCGGGAGTGCAGACCTTCTTCAACCAATCGACGGGAAATTGTTCTGGTCGATATTGGAACAGCCAGGGTGTCTTTCACATGCTGAAGAATGGCGGTTGACGCGGCGTGCGGGGCTGCCACCGCTTGGCGGCGGATGCGCCGATCCTCGCGTGCTGACGTAACTCGGGCTGCGCATGGACCACTCGCACGTGCCACATGTCCCTGCGCCAACCATCTTCGCCACAGGCGCTGCACCATGGACACATCCCTATGGGTATCGGCTGCGATTTGACGAAGCGACCAACCTGCCCTTCTCAGCCCGATCACCATACCCCTCGTAAAGTCGTCTGTCTGCTGGAAATGCCTCCGTTGACGGCGGCCTGGCATTCTTAGCTATACACGTGTCCTGTGGCACACGACAACACGTTCTACAATGACTGTCGGCTGAGAAATCACGGTACGAAGTGGGCCATTCGCCAACGCCGTGTCCCATTTATCGTTCGCTACGTGCGCAGCACAGCGGCGCATTTCACATCATGAGCATACCTCAGTGACGTCAGTCTACCCTGCAATTGGCATAAAGTTCTGACCACTCCTTCTTGGTGTTGCATTTGCTCTGTCAGTCAGTGTATAATCCATCGACACGGATTTTCTAAACCTTTATTATCTTAAGCCAACAACTGTGTCACACACACATTATATAACATTTCTCGATGCGAATCTTGTTCCTAGCATGAATTCTATAGTTTGTCTTTGCTGTGTAAACAACAGCAGTACTAGTATGTAAAGTGTACGCCAGATGTCGCACAGCGATGCATAAGCGATTCATAGTTTGTGCTTCAAAGGTTGCCAATACAAAGCTCGAAGATAACCGAGGTCGACCGATTCAGCACTAGGGTGTCCATCTATCACTAAAAGGTGCGCGAATAGTACATTAGCTTTTCTGCACCTTGATTTGATCTTATTAGTATTGCTACGCGGTCGGCCTTCACGTCCGCTACCTCAATCTCCAACTTTGGGCGGGACAGGTGATTGAAGCAGGACGTCACCATTACCACACTCCCAACCCCCACTTTCTCCAAGCCGCCCCACTCACGGTCAAACCTAGGTGCAAAGCCAGCCCCCTCTCTATCCGCCCATTGGTGGCGTAAGGACAAATGTAAAGTTCGAGAACGATTATGCCTGGAGTCTTCCACCGCACGAGTTTTCTGGATGCATCCAGCCTACGAGCTGTTCTGGAACGACTCGTATAAGATTGAAGTGATTTGCCAGGGTAAAAAGGACAAGTTTTGCAGTCACAGGGAGAGGAGTGCTTCCCGCTGACTCGCTCTCCTCGCCAGGCTGTCTGTGCTTTCCATGTACTAGTCAGTACCACTTAGTACATTTCCGAAAGAGCTTTGTCTACAGCGTGTACTTTTCAGTAAACACTACTAGTATAGTCAAAGCATTTCTCAGTGCTTATATTCTCTTTCAGGAGATTTCAGGTGGACCAGGATGTCAACAACGAACGAGACGGACTGGGACACCTACAGGGACGGGTGTGACCCCCTTAATGGCTTTGAGTTCCGGGAGAACAGAGAGACTCCGGAGAACGAGGCTCTCCTCGTGTGCTACAGGAAGGGGTGCGACGCACTCATAGAAAGGGACATAGTCCTGTATATAATGCGCAACCCCTCTACCGGGGTACCAAAGGTATCCCCTTCTCGGTACATCGAGATCTTTCTCCCGGGAGGCCTGATCGTCCGGCGCCACAGCACGGAGCACCTGGAAAGCATGGCGAAGGAGCTTTCCGTCCGGTTCGAGGTCGTCCGACTACCAGGGAGGGACGGCGCACCAAGAGTGAACGCCGGCGCCCTCAGGACGGAGACCAGATCAGCTGCCAGGAAGGACAGATGGCTGAGGAATAAGGCGGTTAATACCGACTTAGTCCTCCCGTCCACGCCAGAGATCAGCGACGCCACCACGGAGATAACGCACGCCACCATATGGCGCCGCGACTGCGCGACCCACGCTGAGCGGCTCGGCTCTGCAAAGTGGACGCAGATCGCTCTCCCGAGGGCCACTTCTGCGAGCTGGACGCAGACCAAGGCCAACCAGGAAGGGCCTACTACTGGGGCGCAATCCAGTAAGGCGCTATAGACGGCGGACGGCAGCACAGCAGTAGAGAAGGACGCCCCCTAGCCTTCTGAGGTTGCTACACGGGCCCAGCCTGCCAGCGAGTCTGTCATGTTGCAGACATCGATGTGTGCCTCACCGGACAGGGAACGCAATCAGGTGTCGGCAGCGACTTACGACGACGGCGCCGCTGTTAGCAAGGAGGAGGGGGAAGCCGGCACTGCAGCGGAGCCACACGCTGCCCTAGGGTCACCAGGCAGGGAGAAGGGCCACCAGGATGAGGCCTCTTCCTCCGCCGAGAAGGGACCACCACGGCCAGGAAGCAGACGCTGCCCCCGAACAGGAAGAAGGCTCCGGCCCGCCAGGAGAGCGCCACCCAGCCGCAGCCCAGGACTGCTCTCAGGACATCAGTAGACCGAGGAGCCAATCAGGAGAAGACCTCAACGGTAGCGGCAGTCAGGTGAGAGCGAAACGTCCCCCTCAACAGGTCTCGCAGTGTTCCCGCTGTTCGAGGAGGGGCCATCGATAAGATAGGTGTGGGTTCCTAGTGAGGTGCAACTTTTGTGGGGGTGATCACCGCTACACAGCCTGCGCGGAATTTTAGGAGGCTCCGGTGTGCGCCAATTGCGCGGGGTGGCACCCGGCCTCTCATCAAAGTTTCCCTGTTTACCGGGCCATGGCGCGGGCAGAGAGGAAGGAGGTCCGGCGTCATGTCCCACCCTCATCCAGGAGGCCCCCGTCTTGGCGGGCTTAGACTCATTCTCCGGGATAGGAGACTTGGTACGAGGGACCCCAAGGGGGCTGAGCGGTGTGACAAGCCCTAGTGGCTTATTGGTGCATGGCTCCGCAACCGGCAGCGCCTGCTCTAGTTACGGCAGTGCCCAGAAAGACTGATCCCCTGATGACTGGACTGGCGAGATTATGGCTCATGACTCGTGATGATACCTTTCCTCAACTAACATTGTCACCTGGACATATCCAAAAACCACACCCTTGCATGTACTATCAAAATTTGTAAGGATTTACATGTAGGCTCTTCCTTTTTCCGCCTCTGTGGTTTTCCCTGACCCTTAATACCACGCCTCAACACCACCTTTCCAACACAAACCTTTCCTGGTAACGCGTCAGACGTGCAAACAGGCAGGTACTCGTATAGTACCATTTCCCACTCCTCCCTGCTATCTCCTTTCTCCTTAGAAATTGATGGCATGTCCGAGGCAATGAAGATTAGGGTCGATTGCCGTGTGGGGGAGCGGGATTTGGGAGCACCCCGATTTTTTAAAAAAAATTGCCAGGGTAGTTTGAGTAGTTGGAGTCGAGCTCAGCGTCAGCTTAGTCAGTCAGTCAGTCAGTCAGTCAGTCAGTGGTTGAGTGTAAGTTACAGCCTGAGTTGGAGTGTCTGCATGTAGAACAGAGGACTCGTTATGTATGTCTGCCACCGTGAGTTGTGTCTCTGGGGCCATCTGCTACGTAGCGAAAGTCGTGTCTCTGTTAAAGCGTGGGAGAGAACAATGGATATCGGCATGGGGCTGTGAAAGGACTGCTACCGAAGTGAGTGGACAACATACATCATCCTGAGCTGCGAGACTGTCGTGTGTGGGCTGTGAATTGAGGACTGCGATGGCGGCAACGAAAGTAACTGTGTGACTGAGTGATGCTGAAGTACTAGTGAACGTACCATGAGTAAATTCGTGAGACTTAACAGTGAGAATAAGAGAGAGCGCGAACTGTGAAATTGTGACCTGAACTGAGAGAGTAAGTTGTAAAATCGATAAGCCCGTGTGAATGTGTAGATTAAGTAGTTAGAAGTTAAACGCTATCAGTTTCTGTGTTTATTTATTTATTTATTTATTTACCCCGCCAACGCGTAATAGTATATTACCATCTTGGGAGAATACGTATCCTAAACACGATACTTGAAATTATCCAACTGATCTTGTTCCGTATTCCCAACTCGACATTCAATTGTCTTGGGTTTTTTAGCTACTGACATCACCTAAGTCTTGGAAATGTTACAGTAATTTCCGTAGCAGTGCACCTCTTTTCAACAAGATCAATTCATCAGTACAGTGCAAACTTCTTACTACATTCGCACCCAGCTCAATCTCTTCCTAACATCTTACACCTTTGAGTAAATGATCCATGTATCACTGCCTTCGTGATGTACAGGCCGTACCGTACCTCCGATGACGTCACACAAAGAGGCGAACTGTTTCCTCCGTCCGACCCGTGTAAAGCAAGGACGTGATGCGTCTGTACCTTTTGTAATTATGAATTATTTACACATGTTGTATTAATATTACAGGTGAGATCACTAAAACCTGTAATCGCATCATAAGTCAGGTCTAAGTAATTTTAGGAGAAGTAGGTTTGAAGTGCGATATACGCGGTCAAAGCTTCAGTGTTTTACTCGTCAATGTGCTCAACAAATAATTATTATGCACTAATACAAATATGGAGACAACAAACGTGCACTTCCATACCTCTAGATGGCCATAAATATAGTAGCTTTCTTGCTTTTTTATTTTTGTTGTTGTTGACACTTCTGGCACTATTCTTCGAATACTTACTTGAGACCCTTTCTTCTAGACAAACATTTGTATCACTTTTGTTTAGGAATAGCCCATCTTTTCCCAAATATTAATGCACTGATCATCCAGATCTTACTTCCCACATTCACGGAAACTGCGGAGGAATGGTTCTTACTCGCATTAATTTTGGGGAGAAAAGGCAGCGCGTACTCAACATTACGAACCCAAGAAATAACCATACTGTATGTAGGTTCCATTGGTTACTGTCAACTTTTATGCTTGTTCTGTATCAACAATAAAAAGCTCTGCTGTAAATCTGTGAAACAAGAAAGTCAAAAGCAGAACTCATCATCAGCTCTGAAAAATGAATGAAACATACACCTTTATACTTCGTAACAGGTATTTTTTTGGTTGGGATTTTCGTTTTTCATAAAGGTTACCTGCCCCCATACGAAGAAAATGAAAATATTAATGTCTATTTACTTGTATAAGTTAGTTGTATTTTCGCCGTGGTACGCTCAAGTTCTCAGCGTTGTGGCAAATGCAAACTTTCACACACTGTATTTAAATTTGTAGCACATTATATTTCCACAAAAACGTGTTATACGATAACAATTAATTTAATAAATTACACGAGAAGTATTACGTCCCTTGAATTTACATTATCTACCACGTGAAGATACCATGCCTAACCTAAACTATGAGGACTCATTATCTTAATAGCAGCTGTTTACGTAAATCCTGATGGGATTTAAAGAAAAAAACATGCAATATACTTAAATATAAATCTTTGTCTCTCAACGGTCAAAATTATCCTAAGAATGCCCCCAATCCTTATAGATTACATTCACAAGTACAACTTGTAACATTCACTTAGCTCGCCTCAATCGATCAAGTGATTGGCTTGGCGCGCTTTCTACAGTACGGCCCGTATATTACAAAGGCAGTGCATGTATCTTATAAAGTTGTAGGGGGTCCGCTGTCTGTAATTCCTTTTGTTTTGCCAAATTTTCAAATATCTGTCCGTTTTAGGTCAGCTCAAGACCAAATCGGTGGTTTTTACTTTTCGTGTCTGTTTGTCTGTTTGTTTGTTTGTTCCACCATCACGTCGAAACGGCTGGATAGATCTCAACCAAACTTCATATTTAGAGTATAGGTTTCGATAAGCATATCATTTTAAAATCTTTGAAAAGACGAGATTTTATAGGAAAACCACAACGGTTTTCCTCCATTTTCCCTCATACTATTGATTTTCAGTAAACTCTGTGGACCGTATGTGAAAGGTCTCTTCATTATAAACAACTGTTGTTATTTTCATATTTTACCTTACTCTTCAAATGACGGAGAAATTTACTATTTTCTGCCGATACCATGCTCTGCATTGAGTGACCGACAGACCGACAACGAATATATGGGTTACCATGGCAACGCCTCTGACTGCTTGCCAGCAGGGAAGTAACGTATTGCCATTTTCCTCATCATTCCTTTAAATTCGTGGTTGTTCCTTGGGTAGAAAGCAAGAAAGTCGTCAATCGGCCATTCTGCGGGATATTGGCGGAATATCATTGGAGGTTATAACCATCCTCGAATAGCTTAAGTAATAACACAAATATTCATCTTCTTATCTGATTACCTAAGAATCCCTGCGCCTAAATTTCTCTCCGATTACCGCTTTCTTATATCCATAACTCACACCGGCATAATTTATTGAGGAGCATTTGATTTTCCAATACATTCACTTGGTATTTACATATTTGTCGTCATCCGGATGTCCTGAGTTATAATCCATTTTCTATTAATTTCAAATTACTAAACTGTATTATTTTCTTCCTTAATTACCACGTATGTATGCGAGTGCTAATCCCGAATGCTGGACACTCTTTTCTTTGAGGAAGTATTCTGAGCTATGCAAATATATAACTTTTGGCCCAGGAAAATTCCGAAAAATGGATGCAATTTTAACGACGGTGCAGACCTTCGTTTCGGGGTAATTGGTGGCTGATCAGTAAGTCGTATCACAAGTCAGAAAGCAAATGGCGTTTCATTTTGGAGAGATCTACAACTTTTTTCCTATGACTTTTCGTCGCATTTCTATCCCTAATACGTTAAATACAGTTGTATTTCTCGATTTCAAGTTGATTTTGTACTTTTACACGTATATGTTATCATTTGGCATACTTACAGGAAAGGTAGAATCACGACATTCGGCACGCACATTGACATGAACATTGGCCATGTTATAGCCAAATTTTATGATTCTAGCTGTCACATGAATATCAAAAATATAAATTCGAATGTGAAAACTGTACAAAATTTCAGCCCATTCAATGACTCCAACTCAATCCAACCCATAAATATAGGAGATACGAGAAGATGTCATAGGACCAACCATGTAGAGCACTCAAAGGGACGTCTGATGGTGAAGTCCGTTTGTAGATACGTCGTACAGTTTCAAAGCAGTAACTATCGAAATAAAGGTCTGCACTTCTAGAGTGTGTCGGTACATTGACAATTTTGGCGAAATTTCCGTACAGTTATCCGTTTCAGGTGTAATAATGACCATCTGCATCTATTCAGTTTTGGTGTCTGTCTGTTTGTCTATAACTTGGAAACTACTGGATATATTTCCACCAAACTTGATATTTAGAATCCATCTGTCCTTTGGTAGGTTTTAGGGCAAATATTGTTTCTAAATCCCTGAAATGACTGGGGGATTATACGAAACCGAAACCGTGATTTTGCATTCCCACAAAATATACACAACCAAACTTAATGTAAATTTACCTGCCTTAATGAAAATTAATTTCTAAGCCTTTTTTCTCTGCATCATTTCAATACGAGGATTAATAAGGGAGATATCATTAACGGACCGTTTTCCGGTACAAGTCCCTCCGGACTTAACTCAAGAGCGGGTGCGTGTGAAGCGTATTTTTTACAACTTGAAAACTACTGAAGATATTTGAGTCAAACTTTACATTAACATCCACTTGTCCAACGGTAGGTGTTAATCGTCAATAACATTTCATGTTCCCGGAATGGACTGGCGGTTTATAGGGAACCGAAATGGTGATTTTACTCTTACACAATATATACAGAACAAAACCAACCTGACTGGAAATCGACCAAACGTGATGGAATTCCATCTCTAAAACTTTGTTCATGTGCATTTTTCGACAGGAGGATTAATAAGGGAGATATCATAAACGTCCCTTTTTCAGGTTAAGTCCAGCGGATACAGCCCAAAAGGTGTTGTACGTGAAGCAGGTTCCTTATCTATCTATGTAAATAAAACCGTAACGACTGTGTGCCTGTACATTGACTATTTTGGCGAAATTTTCGTACAGCTACACGTTTAAGGGGTATGCATATTTTTTGGGTTAGTTTCTTGAAAGTCCTAATTTTTACACTCCTCACCGAAAACCCAGATTGCGACATAATCTGCCAGTCGAAGAAGGATATTGAAATTTGGCAAAATTATACGTTTTAGCCTGTAACGGACGGAAAACTTCCAAGATCTTTAAATTTTTCTGATCCCGAAGAATATCGAAATATGGAGGCAATTTTAATAATGGTGCAGACCTTCGGGAAGTATTATCACATAACGGATGGCACAATCGCCGTTCAATTTGGAGTGATCTACAACCTTGGTCTTACGACATTTTGTCGTATTTATATCCGTTTTACGTTTGATTTTTATCTATTTCTCGATGTTAAGTAAATTTGGACTTTTCACATACATAATTCATACCTTCCATCACGTATAGGAAAGATAGAATCATCAAACTCTACACGAAAATTGGTCCACCCAGTAGCCATATATGAGCCAAATGCTATGTATGTAGCTGTCACTTAATTATCCGAAAAGCAATGCAATGTGAGATAATCTTACACAAATTTTACCCTATTCCACGTTTCTAACTCAATCTGTCCCATGAATAGATGAGATATCATAAGACCAACAATTTAGGCCGCTAAATCCGGCGTCTTATGGTACAATCCTTTCTCGATATGATGTACCGTTTAGCAGCAGTTAATCTGTAAATGAAGGTCTGCAATATTGTAAACAAGCACATACTTTCGTATGTCGAACTATATATATTCACTGATGTCGATTTTGTAGCGATCGAGAAAGGGTGTGTCTGCTATTGTAATCAGTACTCCCCACACCGACTTTGACTGGCAGTAGGAATGGGGTCCTTCTCCAATTCCTGTGTAACTGACGTTAATAAGTCAGGCCTACTATTGTAATGAATAATTCACTTCTCGATTTGACTTGCAGAAGGCAAGGGAGCATGCAGTTTTGTTCAAAACCCCTTACCCGATTGTGTTTGGCTGTAGGCAAGCGTTCCCGCAGTTATAAACAGATGTAGGGGCCTACCCATCTAAAATGTGACTGGTATTAGGCATACTGGCCTGCTATTTTGATGGAAACTCACCAACTTGGTTTGACTGGCAGTAAGCTAGCTGGCAGTTGGAAAAGGGGCCCGTCGTTATAATGATAACTGCACAACTCAATTGTGACTGGTTGTAGGGAAGTTGCCTGCCATTATAATAAAAACTCCTCAATTTGTAATATGTCTGGAAGTAGGAAAGGGGGCTGCCATTGTAATGGAAACTCCCCAAATCGATTGTGACCGCGCAGTAGGCAATGGGGCCTGCAGTTATAATGTAAACTTCCCAACTCGATTGTGAATGGCAGTAGGCAAGAGAGCCTGTCGTTATCATCACAAATCCTTAACAAGCACTTTACACTGGAAACAACGTATGGGGACCTCTCCATGCTGTTTCTCGGATAACGCTAAGAGACATGCTATTTTAAAACAATCTTATTTACTGCATGTACAGTATTTACTTCAATATTCGTATACAATGCAGAATACCGTAGCGAAGCACGGGTACATTTGCTAGTATACAATAAAAGTGTCCTCGTAAAGTATTTAAGTAGGTAAGGTATGGAACTCCTGTTGATTATTATTTTTGTAAGAACTGTGTTATCTGAAATTTGAGCGAGATGAAAAGCAGTCCAAAGAGGTTGATACAGAAAATAAAAGACACTATGAACCTTCCTTTCGTTACTTGGGACACAAGTATAAAATTAATAACTGGGAAGTTATTGGTATGTTGTTTGTTGCGGGTGGATTAATCACAAATTGAGGAGCTTTCTTGCAAACACCGCTTAAGATTTTAAATACTTTTTGTTTTTATGTTAAAAAGTTATGTTAGAAGGACAAGCTTGCACGTTTTCAAATGTAAATTGGCGCGACTTAAATGTGTTCTGCAAGGTTTTATACTAGAGCACGAACACGTCATTCTAACACGATTTTTTTTTTTTTTTGCTATTTTGTTTGACGTCGCACCGACACAGATACGTCTTATGGCGACGATGGGATAGGAAAGGCCTAGGAATTGGAAGGAAGCGGCTGTGGCCTGAATTAAGGTACAGACCCGGCATTTGCCTGGTGTGAAAATGGGAAACCACGGAAAACCACCTTCAGGGCTGCCGACAGTGGGGCTCGAACCCACTATCTCCCGATTACTGGATACTGGCCGAACTTAAACGACTGCAGCTATCGAGCTGGTTCACGAATTTTTAACTTTCTTTTTTTTTCCTACCGCTTATCCCACACCTGTGGGGTCGCGGGTGCAAACTGTGTCGCACATGTGGATTTGGCCCTGTTTTACGACCGGATGCCCTTCCTGACGCCAACCCTATATGAAGGGATGTAAGCACTATTGCGTGTTTCTGTGGTGGTTGGTAGTGTAGTGTGTTGTGTGAATATGAAGAGGAAAGTGTTGGGACAAACACAAACACCCAGTCCCCGGGCTAGAAGAATTAATCAGAGACGATTAAAATCCCCGACCCGGCCGGGAATCGAACCCGGGACCCTCTGAACCGGAGGCCAGTACGCTGACCGTTCAGCCAACGAGTCGGACGGTTCACGAATTTTTAACACACTAACAAAAATGTTTAAAAAGTGACTTAAGTGGTTTTTGCAATAAAGCTCCTCAATTTCTCTCTGATTATTTTAAAATGTTTTTGACTCCCTACTAATTTTCTACAAGAAATGTCTACTGCGATTTTGAGAAATTCATTCCGAATAGTGCAAAATCATCAGTAGAACTTAAAATTTATTTGAATAAATAGAATATTGCAACACTTTTAAAAATTCCAAAGAATATTAATTAAATGTATTTTCTTATTGTCTTTATGGGTTAATCAGTAGACTGAACCATTGTGGTTTACCTAGAATTAGGGCACTTATCCTAAGTGGATATCTCTCTCTCGTGAATCGTAATTATGCTGTGCATTTAAACAATGTTTATGGCATGACACATTGACAAGTAATTAAAAGATCCAATTTCAGTATTTTGTAATTTACAAACCTATAGTGGATTTGATTATATGCACTTCTCTCTTATTACACAATGTTAAATTGAATTGCATATTTCATTACCAGGAACACAACGGCAATTATTATATGAGCTATACATCAATGAAAATATAATATGCCCTCACGATGTAAATAAAATAACGCAGAATTTCACATAATTTTATTTTCATTCTAAAGCCTAAAATAAATGTCACAGATTACCATTTCCTACATAAAGAATTGGTAAGGTGAGGGGTGATAAAATTACAATGAATGTTAAATAATAATTATGATACTCTTTTGGGTAGAACTCCTGTAAAATGAGATCAGCGGTATGGAAACCTTAAAAATAATGTCCAGGTGGAGGTGGTTACTAATACTAGCGAAGTTCAAAAATTTACCTATGATAATAAAGATATTTACAAAAAAGATACAAAAGTTGAAAGCCAGAAAAGCATCTGGGATTGATAATATTTCTGGGTATATACGAAAGGTGGTAGGTTTGGATGTAGTTCCATATCTCAAATATTTATTTGATTATTGTTTGTGTGAAGGAGTTATACCAAGTGAATGTAGATTTGCTATGACAGCTCCAGTGTACAAGGGAAAGGGTGATAAACATAAAGCGGATAATTAAAGGCCAGTCAGCTTGACATGTGTTTTATGTAAGCTCCGGGAAAGCATTCTTTCTGATTATACCAGACGCGTTTGAATTTTTTTTTTTTTTTTTTTTTTTTGCTAGTTGCTTTACGTCGCACCGACACAGATAGGTCTTATGGCGACGATGGGACAGGGAAGGGCTAGGAGTAGGAAGGAAGCGGACGTGGCCTTAATTAAGGTACAGCCCCAGCATTTACCTGGTGTGAAAATGGGGAAACCACGGAAATTTATTTTCAGGGCTGCCGACAGTGGGGTTCGAACCTACTGTCTCCCGAATACTGGATACTGGCCGCACTTAAGCGACTGCAGCTATCGAGCTCGGTCGTTTGCAAAATTACTAACTGGTTTGAGAGAAGGCAATTCGGAATTCGGAAAGGTTATTTCAGTGAAGCTCAGCTTGTAGAATTCCAGCAAGATATACCAGATATTCTAGATTCGGAGGTCTAATGGACTGTATCGATATTGACCTATCCAAGGGTTTTGAAAGGCTAGATCAAGGAAGACTGCAGCCAAAAATTGGGGCTACTGGACTAGACAAAAGAGTGTTTGAATGAGTGGTTAAATTTCTATAAAATAAAACTCGGAGAATTAGAGTGGGTGGTGATTAAGAGAAGGGGCCCCTCAAGGCAGTATTGCCGGACCTTAATACTTTCTTATGTACATAAATGACAGGAGTAAAGAACTAGAATCACATAAAATGCTTTTTCCAGCTGATGTTAGGCAGTACAGAGGAGAATATATAAAGGCAAATATTACAACAGTTGCTTTTTTTTCTTTTTTAAGTCGCACTGACACAGGGTAGGACATATGGCGACTATGGGATAGGAAAGGACTAGGAGTAGGAAGCGACCGTAGCCTTAAATCAGTAGAGCCCCACCATTTACCTGTTGTTAAAATGGGAAAACACGAAAGACCACCTTCAGGACTGCCGACCAAGGGCAGTGAGGAGATACGACTCGGAAGGAGGACCAGTACCTCGCCCAGGTGACCTCATTTGCTGAACAGGGGCCTTGTGGGGGATGAGAAGATTAGAAGGGATAGACAAGGAAGAGGGAAGGAAGCGGCCGTGGCCATACGTTAGGTACCATCCCGGCATTTGCCTGGAGGACGATTGGGAAACCACGGAAAACCACTTCGAGGATGGCTGAGGTGGGAATCGAATCCCCTTCTACTCAGTTGATCTCCCGGGGCTGAGTGGACCCTGTTCCAGCTCTCGTACCACTTCACAAATTTTGTGGCAGAGGCGGAAGTCGAACTCGGGCCTCCGGGGGTGGCAGCTAAACACACTAACCACTACACCACACAGGCGGACGCGTAACCACTTGCTCGATATATTTCAAAAGTAAACGAGTTATTGATATTGCAGTAAACCTAGTTACATTATGGTTTGCTATTTATAATACAACATTCCTTATTAAATTAATCACATTCGCTCCGCAGCTGGACATGCAGTCCGAAGGAGAATCTAAATAAACGGAGCCAATGACAAGCACTGTAATATCTCTAAAGTGGTAGAATGGATCACACACAAATGTCTGCAAGTGTTAAGGGACTACACAAATATGTACAATGAGTTGTCGCACTGAGTTTTATTTAATTCATCATTTCATTCTTTTCATAACTAATACCACAGCAGTGCTGTGTTATTGACAGAAGCTGCAACTCTGTGGCTTTTTAACTGACCTCAATCAAGCTGACATGCATACATTTAGTAAACAGCAAAATGAAATTCACTCACTAAATATATCCGGATAGATTGTGGACATGCTAGCTGTCCACATGCAGTACACTATTTCAATCATGAACATAAGATCATAAATTGATTTTAAGGGCACCTGGATGTAAAAAGTCACCAATATTATTGACGTAGGGTAGAGTGGTATAATTTATATATAAGAGTACAATTCCCATCAAACTTAGAAAACCCGCTATTTTTCATTCTTCAATGTTAATACCACTTAGGTGTGACCAGCTGTGGTGGGAAAAATGAAGCATCTCCTTTGTGAATGTGAAAAATAATATGTCTTTTTCTATTAGTTTGCAAGAAACAGCCGATTTCACATTGCAATGTGAGCGAGGCTTCATTGCATTTCACGTTGTTATAAGTTTGAAGCTGTCTCAGTTAAGCTCTGGGACCTTTTCTTGTAGTGTTAAGTGCTATTTATAATAACGCCATATCTCTACGAACCTCAAGACCGGAGTATGATACTACAAGTACTGTATCTTGTATTTCTCACTGATGATGGGCCACAGTGTCCGAAAACTAATTATGAAGTGAATATTTGTGTGCTGATATGACTGTTAGATATTAACAATAATAATATTAACAATAATAATAATAATATATACTTCCACAAATGTTACTCCCGAAATAATGGGCTACATTTAATTATAAATAGACTGTTGTTCCTCAGGGGAACAAAGGAAACATTTGTAACTGCTGATACTGGTTATCAGGAACAGGATCGCTTCAGTAAGAACTAGAATGCAGTTATATTTTCTAATTTCCGATGCAATCGAATGCGTATAAGAAAGGAAAGGGAGAAGTTTCAAGTGTCACCAGGAGTAGGAGTATCTACAGTGGATGGCAATGATTTACTGCCGGGCTTGCTCACCGTAGCGACCGTCCACCTCAATGAATATGCTCGCTGCATAATGGAATTTAAAGGGGAGAGAGTCTTGCAGGAGATGTGAAGTCAGGCTAGAAAATAGACTCAGTATTTATGAGAGTAGCTTGTTTATTTAACGTAGTGAACACTGACCTCCTATGGCTTCACTCCAGGCTTAATTTGATATAATATACGGCCTGTAAGTAAAAGCATTCCTTGGCTTATCCCAGATATTTCTGTGATCGGTGGAGCCATCGAGGATCATTTTACATAGTTTTAGTCCGAGGTTTAAGGTCGGATGGCCTTCCTGACAAAATGTAATTTTTAAATGAATAAATAACCCAGAATCAACCAGGATTTAAAACTCAGCCATTCGGATAGAAAACCAGCGGTAAACCAGTTATGTACAGTATTGGTGAGTGGCATAGCCTACATCCTTCTCAACGAAACATGATCACCATCCCATGCAACTGTTCGAAAAGTACACCAAGAGATCGACGCTGGCATGGAAAAAATCTGCGTCCAGTCATGACGGCATGCTTACAACCCAGGTGCTTCTTCCACGGCCCGTAGAGATCGAAATCACTAGGTGCCAGGTCAGAGCTGTAAGGAGGGTGACCTACATTGTTCAGTTCCTCGCCAGGAGAGCGACAATGAATGCTGCCAGATACTGTAACACAATGGAGTGTTTTCGGGTGGCAGTTCACAGAAAACGACCTGGACTTCTCTCAATAGGTGTTGTGTTGCTGCACGACAACGCCAGACCACACGCAGCCAACAGCACGCGGAATAGTTACGGCGCTTCCGGTGCGAGGTAATGGACCGTCCTCTTCACAACCCCGACAGAAGACAATGAATCTCTGTCTATAAATTCTTCAAAACCAAAAATCTTCTTGATCGTTTGGTTTAGGAAACGACGCTTCATAGAACCCCGTGAAAAATGGATTAATTTTAAATGGAATTTAGTAAACGCCAATAATTTGTTTATTGAACGAATTTTTTAACAAACGACATACCCACTTTATCATGGAAGTTTGAATTATTTTTGTAAAGTGCAAATCTAATAATGTCCAAATTTCTATTTTAGAATTCCGACGCCCATTAAATATGTTTACCGTTGCACCAACACATCAAAGGTTTCGGCGATGGAAGAATGGGAAAAGGCTAGGATTAGGAAGGTAGCGGCCGTCGTCTTAGTTAAGATACAGCCTCAATATTTGCTTAGTGCGAAAATGGGAAGCCACGGAAAACCATCTTCGGGGCTGCCAATTGTGGGATTCGATCTCATCATCTCTCGAATGCAAGATCACAGTTATGCGACCCTAACCGCACGGCCAACTCGCTCTGTCAACGAGTGTATTAGACTATTTATCTCCCAACTGCTGTATTTTCAGATTGTATTCTATAACATCGGTCGGTGTAAGAACACTATATTGCCGTCATCGAGAAAACCAGTACTACTGTAAACATGAGCACGTGCTCCTCTTGACGTTTATTGGTTGATGCTATCGCAGAACATACGCGGGGACATCGAAGTAGTTCTGTATCCAGGTCATGGCATAATGCAACCCTACTTGCAAAATGTCCAAAATATAATTTCTCAAATAATTTAAGTAAGAAAAATATGCCAAAACCTATTTGTATTCATTTTCATTAATATAAACAAGCAATACAAATTGAAGGGTGGTGGGGACGCATGCTCTCAAGCTCGACCCGCCATGTTGTGTCTCTAACCTTTATGACAGACGTCATCACGTGGTTGCTGTAGGGAGCCGGTGTTACTTGCTCCGCTCGGGACGAGTGTTTATCACGTGACAAGAGAGCAACAGTCAGGCGGGTTGCATACCGTGGCCATAGTGTACTTGCGCCACTGGCCTTCAGCACATACTACGTCATGCACTTCCCCTACTTCTTCCCCTACTTGCTCGCTAAGATGCTCTCGTTCCTCGAGAGCGGGGAGCAAACTGGCTCCGAAGGCATTTCGCTCTCGATTGACGATGCCTGCTTTATGACATCGTCCGATCGCGAATGATTAACGGAAGCTTTACTCCAGTGAGTTCGCGTGGAGCCTGGTAAAGGGATATATTGCTCATAATAATAAAACCATTAAACTCGGAGACGAGGTATTGGAAGTTTCTAGACAACCCCACGTGACTCGTGCCATGTGCTCGCAAGTAACTCGTCGATTGTCCAATCAACAGTAAGACCACGGATAGATACATGATTTTCTTTGTTTACATCGGTTTCGATTCTATCGATGACGGCAGAATAGCTTGTTGGATATAACTTTGCAACTGACGACAGGAGGCGAGTAGTTTCTTTATGAATCACCAACTGTTATCGCGGGTCAGCCCGCATTGAAGTCAGAATTAGATTTGTAACTTTCGACATAATACCTAGAGCTCGGAGGTTAGGCAAAATTCATTTTCTTATCTGAGTGGTTAGAAGTGCCAAATAGAGATAAACATATTTCATATTTGCTTTTTTTTTTTTTGCTTTTTTTTTTTAGCCACCTTCACCTAATTAAAAGTGTAATGCCCTTTCTTGCCTTATTTGAATTATGGATACTTTCTGCTATTATTTACGTATCAAAATTTCTTAGTAGAAGGAAAATAAAGTAGAATTCCAAGGTACTTTATTAATCTTTCTTTCTTAGTCTGTTTACCCTCCAGGGTTGGCTCGGGATCCCACCTCTACCGCCTCAAGGGCAGTGTCCTGGAACTTGAGACATTAGGTCGGGGGGATACAGCCAGGCTGCCTCACCTGCTGTGCTGAACAGGGGCCTTGTAAGGGAATGGGAAGAGAGGAAGCGATAGACAAGGAAGGAAGCGGCCGTGGCCTTAATTTACGTACCATCCCGGCATTTGCGTGGAGAAGTGGGAAACCATGAAAAACCACTTCCAGGAAGTCTGAGGTGGGAATCGATCCCCCCTCTACTTAGTTGACCTCCCGAGGCTGAGTGGACCCCGTTCCAGCCCTCCTACCACTTTTCAAATTTCGTGGCAGAGCCGGGAATCGAACCCGAGCCTCCGAGTCTGACACCTAATCACAGTAACCACTTCACCACAAAGGCGAACTACTGTATTAATGATAATAAAAATTCACAGCCTGTTTCCAGTCATTCCACCGGATAACAGATGGAATTAATGAACCCCAACTAGCGGCGAGGATAGGAATTCTGCCGTCTGCTGAAGCCTGTGACACTCCTCTGGGGCAATGATTAATGAATGATAGATGAAATGGTACTGGAGTGTGTTGCTGGAATGAAAGATGAAAGGTAAAACCGGAGTACCCGAAGAAAAACCTGTCCCGCCTCCGCCTTGTCCAGCACAAATCTCACATGGAGTGATCAGGATTTAAACCACGGAACCCAGCGGTGAGAGGCCGCCGCGCTGCCGTCTGAGCCACGGAGGTTCTTGTATTAACAAAAATGAAACATTTTCATTTTGAATAGATAAAAAATATCATCTACACAAACGATATTTTCGTATTACACAAATCTCTACGGAAAATTTCACTTCACAAGTCAACTGGTCGAGAGGCTTGCCAGGACCTGTGCCTGCTATGTATGATTAAGTATTAAAATGTTATACAGATGTATTGTAAGCAGCTTATATTAAACCATGTTTATAATTTTAATTCTTATTGTCGTCATTTCACTGCCTTCTTCCTAAATGCTATGTGCTTATTTGCCTGCCTATTTTAGCCAAAATAAATGTCTTTCACTTCCGGATTCTAGTAACGCCTAACCTCTCATGATCCTCTCCGTCAACATTCTCTCTCCCCCTTGGCCTCTACACCATTTAACGCGTCCAACCCGTAGCCAGGAAATTCTCCTTGTTCCAGAACCTCTTCTTTTAACATATTAGGCAGTATATTCTGTTTCAGGAGTCCCAGAACTAGGCTACATTTTCTTTCACTCACCGCACCCATCGCCTTAACAAATAAACGAGTATTACGTAAACCTTCCATTTCACGGTCCACGTCCTCCTTAATGTCCAGCGAATCACCAAGACGCAATCCACGTGCTTCTAGCTCCTTGACTGATTCTGGAATGATTTGGAAGCGTGGTTTGGTAAGTGCCAA
Organism: Anabrus simplex; assembly: GCF_040414725.1. Classification (NCBI taxonomy): domain Eukaryota; kingdom Metazoa; phylum Arthropoda; class Insecta; order Orthoptera; family Tettigoniidae; genus Anabrus; species Anabrus simplex. The sequence goes on from NC_090273.1 coordinate 129,085,139, forward strand.
GTGCCTCCGTTGTTCAGGTGGCACCGCTGGGTTCCGTGGTTCAAATCCCGGCCACTCCATGTGAGATTTGCGCTGGACAAAGCGGAGGCGAGACAGGGTTTTTTTTAGGTACTCCGGTTTTCCCTGTCATCTTTCATTCCAGCAACTTTCTCCACCATCATTCCATCTGTCAGTCATTAATCATTTCCGGAGGAGTGCGACAGGCTTCGGCAGCCGGCACAATTCCTATCCTCGCCACAAGATGGGGACTTCATTCCATCTCTGACCCAGTCACTGACTGGAAGACAAGTTGTAGGTTTTCATTTTTCTTGATAAGTACCAGTTTCCTTTGAAAAGTTTCATTGCCGGAAGAGTTCACGGGATTAATTATCTTACATTTTGTTTAACACTGTTCGTGAAACACGTTAAAATATGCACAGTAAAAGTCGAAAACATGCAAAATAATTCCGAAATTTGAGACGTATGCATTAATATCAAATATTGTCTTCACTGCTCCATTCAAAATGTTGTGAGAAGAAGGAACGTGAGATGACAGGATTCTACTTGGCACTACTAATTACGACGGGAAGGCCCTCCAAGTGTAGAACTTAATAATTCGTCTAGTTTCACCTTCAAACGCACTTCCTTGTCGGGTTCGGAGGTCTACATATCGGCAAACAAACTGTGCATTTGTATAGGTCTACAAATCCTATGTGTAGTTATAAAATAGACTTCAGAAGCACTAAAAGTTCATCACAATGCCTCGATTCATTGTATGAGGCAACAAAAACAGAGTGAGCCCATTACGAAATGAGAAATCTCAAGAAGCCATCCCTCCCTGTTGTATCTGACAGCAAGGCGTAAGCTATAATAGCCGTACTTCTTTACAGAAAGGCAGGGTAATCAAGCAGCAGCGCACAAAGATTGTCTTCACTGCTCCATTCAAAATGTTGTAAGAATAAGGAACGTGAGATGACAGGATTCTACTTGCTACTACTAATTATCTCGGGATGGCCCTCAGGGTGTAGAACTAAGTCATTATGACAATAGCCTCCGGGGATTCCCCCCACCCCCAACACTGTACTCTACATCAACATGAACACAGTACTTACCACAGCAAATAGATCTCGTGAGGAACACCCCTACATCAGCTTTCCTCCACATTACTCACGCACATTTGATTCTGCATACATGTCAGCTTAAACTTGCGGCGTCATCGTTTCACTGTTCTAAAAGTCACTACAAGATAAATAGAAACACTTTCGTAGGTTTCTTGGCGTTCTCTCTCCTTCTGACGAGAAAAGTACCCCGGCTCGAACGGCTAAAACCGACAGAAAGTGGAATTAAAGTATACAGTTGTACATGCAAGCACAGAAATGGTGTCCCGACGTAAACAATCAACACTGCCCCACTCCAGTACTGAAAGGAGGTGAGGGAGTGAAGGGGTAGTGTCGAAGGCCACTCCAGAACCGAAAAAGAGGGGAGGGAGTGAACGGGTAGTGCTGAAGGCATAGTGTGTGTATTGCTATACATCCACCACTGTGCCCATTTCAATCACAACAGTCTTGTAGCGGGCTGTCTATCTGCAGCAATGCGTTAAGCGTGGAGGTGGGGGTATACCATGCTTTGTTTATACCGGGACACCATTTCTGTGCTCGCATGTACCTATGTCATTAGTTATGACGGCCATTCATCTGTAAAAGTACGTGTTCGGTCGCCAGCGCACAGGCCGCGCTGCATTGGAGCCGTCAACGCAATGCCTGTTAGTCAGTTGCAGTGTGTCGTAGTATAGTGCACACACAAACGTCCGACATGAGTAGGTGGAAGCCAATCAATCCTGTGAAGTTGATGCGCGAAAAGTTACGCCGACGCTACACACTCAATAGTGAAGATGTAAGTGGAGTGGAGGATGGGCCATTTGCATGCATGTTTTATGATATAACGCAGAAATTCAATGGATCTGTAACAGAACACATTGCACAGTAATGGTGACTGTGAGGCGGACGGCGTAGAAGAAACAGCACATGAGTATGAGGGTTCCAACCGTACCGACAATCCAGCAACGGAAGGAACTACACGTGACCAGTGATTTCGCTCCTTCACCCCCAAAACGTGTTCGAACAAGCGTGATACGGAGTATTGATGACCGAACATTGGACAACATTTATGAGGATTATTATAATCTCGGTTACAATTCTTATCAGAAACTAATGAAGCGTTATAGCTGCATCAGATCGAAATCAAACTGCAAGGTAATTTTAGATAATGTGACGCGCAAAAGGCAAGACCCAGGTCTGTTCAAGGGAAACAAAACATTAAAATTGAAGGCTTTAAAAGAGTCTGTAAAAGCACAATTTGACAGAGCTAGAGATTTTCTGGACAATTTTAAAGCTTCGTTGCATTTTGTCAGGGCCCTCAAAGACGAATATAATATTTCGTCCAGACATATCACTATGTTCATGGCTCGCAAAGAGATTGAAGAATAGCATGTTATTATACAAACAGCAAAAACATTTGTGGCAGACGTGAACATGTTTATTCAAGACGGGAATATAATGAAGGAATGCGTGTGGAATAGTGATCAGAGCCAATTTTATTATGAACTAACGTCTTCTCCTACATTTTCAAACAGAGGGAGAAAATCAATAGTTGGTCTGGTACAGTCTGTGCATAATTCTACGCATTGTTACACAATGGCAAATTAGCGAACAAGCTTTACATTTGTCTGCAGGAAAAGGATGGAACGTTTGGTCCACAGGTTGCAAAGAAACTGACAGCAATGGCCCTACGGAATATCCATGTTGAAGCGAGTAAAAGTGGAAAAACGACTAAAGCACATATAAAGAGCTCCTTTAATTCGGTCCTCGCTGATCATGTTGGGTTTTTTTGTCGTTTTTTTTCGTGTGGCTATTTCTGGCTGAGTGCAGCCCTTGTAAGGCAGACCCTCCGACGAGGGTAGGCGGCATCTGCCATGTGTAGGTAACTGCGTGTTTTTGTGGTGGTGGATAGTGTTAAACATGTTGGTGAGAGAGGTCTATTACTTTGCGATTCCTGGTCAGGACACAAAGACTACAGCGTCATTGAAGAATGTTTTCCAAATAAAGATATTACATTAAAGATATTGGCCACCAAAGTCAACCAAATACTGTCAACCTCTGGATGTATGTTTTTTTAGGCAATACAAGGTCTATGTCAGACGTCTAGTCGATTTTGTATGTTTGCAAATAGATACCACGCAGGACACGTTACATGATCGATACTTCCGTACGCATGGCAATGAGCAGGTTATGATGTGGATGTTCCTGTTGCTTCGTTTGATAATGTTATCACCGTGGCACTTGTGATTGGACTATTGCAATGCGGGAACATTGTAAATAATGTAGTATGTCTACATGTTGCCCTCGTTAAGTGTGCATACTGTTCCATTCCGTTGTGTTTTAATGACGTCGTTGAAGCTCCACATTTACACTTCGACGTCGAATAAAGGAAAACACAGTATCTTCTATTGTGGGAAATATGACTATGTGAACACGGTGCTGCATGTGTTAAGAGTTATTGTTGCAAGCACGTGTTCAACCTTTTGCCAGATGATACTGTACCACATCTGTTTCTTGTTGCTATAATGGTCCGAAGTGCCTGTTGCACGGTAGTTTCTGCTGCGAATTGTGTTTTTGCAATCTTTGTACGCCGTAACTTCCAAACATTGATTGCACACTAATGCGGGGTTTTACAGATAAATTCCCTTGATGGGTAGTAGAACGGACATATCTTCGTATCTTAAGCGCACTTCCAGTCGGTTTTAGCCGTTCGAGCTGGGGTACTTCCCTCGTGAGTAAGCTTTCTGTTTGTTTGTTTTTTGTTTTTTTACAAGTTGCTTTACGTTGCACCGACATAGATAGGTCTTATGGCGACGATGGGACAGGAAAGGGCTAGGAGTGGGAAGGAAGCGGCCGTGGCCTTAATTAAGGTACAGCCCAGCATTTGCCCGGTGTGAAAATGGGAAACCACGGATAACCACCTTCAGAGCTGCCGACAGTGGGGTTCGAACCCACTATCTCCCGAATACTGGATACTGGCCGCTTATGTTTTTCTTTAATCTATGACATGAATTTAATAGAATTTTCTTTTACACACCGGCCCCGTGACCTATAGTTAGCAAGCCTACCTCCCCAACCTGGGGGCCCCCAGTACTGGAAGCAAACGACAGACATATTCTGCGTCAGAGGTATAAAATACAATTTGCACTGTCTAAATACGTAGAACAGTCTGACTCGTTGGCTGAATGGTCAGCATACTGGCCTTCGGTTCAGAGGGTCCCGGGTTCGATTCTCGGCTGGGTCGGGGATTTTAACCATTGGTTAATTCCAATGGCTCGGCGACTGGGTGTATGTGCTGTCCCCAACATCCCTGCAACTCACACACCACACATAACACTATCCTCCACCACAATAACACGCAGTTACCTACACATGGCAGATGCCGCCCACCCTCATCGGAGGGTCTGCCTTACAAGGGCTGCACTCGGCTAGAAATAGCCACACGAAATTATTATTATTATTATTATTATTATTATTATTATTATTATTATTATTATTATTATTATTATTATTATTATTATTATTATTATTATTATTATTATTATTATTATTATTATTCATACGTAGAACAGAAAACAATGAAGACTAACCATGAAACGCCCATGAGTTGTCTATAAATGTAATTAACTGATGATTAGAATAAATTTGCCGGCCAATCGGTGTAGGGGTAGAATGCCTGCCCCCCTACCCGGAGGCCCCGTATTTTACCTGTATCTGAGGGCTGGTTCGAGGTCCACTCAGCCTACATGATTAGAATTTAGGAGCTATCTGAAGATGAGATAGCGGCCCCGGTCTAGAAAGCCAACAATAACGGCCGAGAGGATCCGTCGTGCTGACCACATGACACCTCGTAATCTGCAAGCCTTCGGGCTGAGCAGCGGTCGCTTGGTAGGCCATGGCCTTTCGGGGCTGTTGCGCCATGGGGTTTGGTTAATTTCATTCACTGATCTTAAGCAAAGCAAAGTCAAGTCATCCCTACACAGGCCATGAAGGCCCTGGGAGGGTTGAAAGGAGAACAACTTCTAAGTGAACCTCCACTTCTTAGCTGAGATCCTCGGAGGATTATCCTTGCAGTGGCCCAGAAGAGGACACCGTGAAGGTGTTCTACACCCCTACCCAAACCAAAACCAAACCAAACCAAACCAAACCCCATAGCGCAAGAGTCTCGAAGGGCCATAGCCTACCAAGCGACCGCTGTTCAGCCCGAAGGCCTGCACATTCCGAGGTGTCGTGTGGTCAGCACGACGGATCCTTTCGGCCGTTATTCTTGGCTTTCTAGACCGGGGCCGCCATCTCACCGTCAGATAGCTCCTCAATTGTAATCACGTAGGCTGAGTGATCCTCGAACGAGTCCTCACACGCAGGTAAAAGTCCCTGACCTGGCCAGGAATCGAATGCGGGGCCTCCGGGTAAGAGGCCGGCACGCTACCTCTACACCGCGGACACCCCTACCCACAAGGGTATATTCATAACCTCGACACTATATGAGACAGGCTGAGTAATTCTATGCTCGAACAACTTTGCTTCCAGAAATTAACCTGATACTTACTTCTGTGAAGTGCGACAGGCCTCGGCAGCGACAGCGACAGGCCGAACCTGCCGGGAATCGAACCCGGGACCCCTGTGACTATTTAGCCATAGAGCCAGACAAAGAAGCGTTAGGATCGAAATACTGCTACTTCATGAAGGTTTAACCATGTAAGTGTGCACTCTATGACATTTTTAGCAATTAAAAAGTCCTGTTTGAGCGACTATCACCTATAACGACCGAGACTGGTGGTCCCTTCATAGTCGTTATAAACGATTTCGACTGTATTTACAAGGTAATTAAAACTTAATCGTTTGAAGAAATTTTTCAACACAGATGGTGATAATCTTTTAGTGCCATGTTAGTGTTGGCTACACTTCACCTTTGTGTAAAGTTGTATTCATTGCTTATCGGAAACCACTTCAACCGCTGCTCTGTACCGAGTGCAGCGGTTTGTTTTCACAACATACCCACAACATCCCTCTTCAATTTAATCTCACTCTCTGTCAGAGAACATGGTAAATGTGAGGTGGTTCCCACGAACTCGCCTGCAAAGTTGATCGACAAAAGTACGTCTACCACAATACATACTGTTACGGTGTATTGTGGATGTACAGAGGTGAAAGAAGGTGCTGGGATGAACAGGTCTCAACTTACGAAATTAAAGTTGATTTAAAATTTTACAAGGTTATATTTTCTTTTCAAGATCAAGAAACAACAAGTATAACAGCAACTCATTTGTATATCAACAAGTTAAGAAAGTACAATTACGGTTTATTAATGGATTTTGGGCTTCGAGCCCCAGATTCACAATTCTTGAGCAATTAGCCCAACTTTACCCAAAAACAAAGTTTGACAAAGGGGCAGAAAACCCCAATCATGCCCAGGAGCACTTGCTCCCTATTACTCAGTAAACCCTGCTCGAGGCACACAGAAACCAACATTAAGAAAGAGCAACCCGCTCTCAAAGTTCAAGCCTATCAAAGGCCACACCAAACTCCACCTTCAAGCTGACCTCCAAGCACATGAAAACAGGGGTAAAAATACCCAACCTACTGAGGCCTATTCCGTAAAGAAACCGGACAATTACATGGCCTCCAAAATACCAACTTGAGAGGAGGCGAAACTGCACTCCTAATACATTTCTTTAAATCCTATTTGGCACTAGGCCGCTTATGCAAGGGCTAATCCCATACTACGGAGGTGACACGATTGAAAAATTTTATGACATTACGAGTAGAAGGGAAACTGTTATAAAAACGTAGTCACCTCAAAACAAAATGAATGGGAGCTCGAGAGGGTTAGGCACTCTATCCCAATTTGTAGTTAAAGAGACAGAATTTATACCAAGTGTCTTTTACATTTTAAATATAGGTTACATGAGGAAAGTTTCGAACCCGCCCCGAGGGTTAAACTGCTGAGCTGGCAAGAAAATAAGTTATAAAACGGCCATTACCTGATGGTTGAACTGCTGCCCGAAGAAAGAGGCGCTTCCCGCCCCCTGCTATATAATCACACTAGGAAAGATGTTACTGAAGTGGCACCGAGACCAGAAACACAGCAGTTTATATACCCTCGCGGAAAATTCGAGACGTTTCATGAATGAGAACCCACACCCCCCTCACTTTATTGGCTAGGGTCAAGCAACATATCCATGTTGGAGAAGATACACCTGATTGGTCAAAAATTAATTAAAGAAATTCAGGATTGGCTAAATTCAAAACTGGCGGAACGAAAGGATTAACATTGCCAACTCAAACAATGACTGAAATAAATTTAACAAAGAGCAAACTTATACATACTAAATTTCTTCAAAAAAAAAAAAGTTCCTTCACTTCGCACTAGGGTGCACAATTGTAGTTCTTAAGTAGTGCCATCTAGAAGAGAATGTTCACACTTCTTACTACAGAGAAAACAAAAATAAATCGAAAAAGACACAGTTCAGAACTCTTCAAAATTTATATTAATGACATCTTCTGAGAAATCTTAGCATTAATGTGGAAGTTAAAGTTCAAGCTTCCTCCAGTAGAGGAGTTTCAACTGGCGCAATGTTTGAATTAGCGGCGCGGAGGTGTACCGCCAGGTACACATACAATTTCTCGGAACAACATATATGATGTTAGTAGAATGTGTTAATTTAAAGTAACTTAATGCATGTTTATGGGATTTAATGATACTTGTCCAATTGCCGTGATTATGTGCTGTTTGCGATCTCCATTCATTTGTGAACACGATGTTTCGTCAAGAAGTTAGTCACTGCTGGTCTCAGTGGCGAAGATCATTCATTACCCACGCTCACAAGTTGAGAGTCCTTCGTCTCCATTTCAGTGGCCTCCTCCAATAGGCAGCGGATACCGTGGATGTTATCCTACCCCCGCCAACAGGATGATCACATTCAGGAAAGTCTAGTAGATATTAAGGACAGAAAGTAGGTAATAGCCATCATTTTGCGGCCTGCTTTGGGGAAAAATTCAAATAATACACCTGGACTCCTGTTCACAATAGACTAATGAAATATTCACCATTTACATGTAGAATTTTCTTAACTGTTCTTGTACAGTTTAAAAACCTAATGCAATTAGTTCATCTGCAATGGATTTTTTAAATACCGTGCTTAAAATAAATTTCGTTTCACGCATGCTTCTCTTTAGGTACAATTTTGTCATAAAATTACACATCTACATGTACTAAACTTTTAGACTGGATATAATGCAAGATATGTGACCTACTAAACAAAAAAATTAAAACGACCTACAGTATTTTATTTAGCAAAATCCTTTTTTTCCCTTTACCTTACTTATTTCTCGTGAAATTTTGCTAATATAAATGTAAATAATAGAAACAGTTTCAATTTAAATAATATTAAAAAATCACTACCTTGAGGGTGGTTTAATAGCTCACGCAGAAAAAAGTCATAATTCTAACTCAAATACTGTAGTTGCTGAGAAACGTGCACCTGAATGTCTGTAAACTCAAATTTTATGTATTTAAAATAATCAATTGCAGGTGAATTGATTGCATTAGGATTTTTAAATGTACAATATGTGGTAAAAATTTCATTAGTCTATTGTTAATAGAAGACAAGCAGAATTAGTTTAAATCTTGCCCAAAACAGGCTGAAATATTATTGGAATGGTGTCTGAATATTTGCGGTCACTGAGGTGTGTTTGTGCCCGGGTTGTGCGGTTGTGGAGAAGTGTGGTCATCTATCTAGTAGACCAAAATATTATGTGCACTCGAGTTTCGAAATAACCAATAACAAATAAGCTTATATAAAATCCAATAACACCATCATTTTCCTCGTTTCATTTCACGTTCGGTCATGTAGGTTTGGAATGTGTCATTTTTTTTTGCTAGTTGCTTTACGTCGCACCGACATAGATACGTATTATGGCGACGATGGGACAGGAACGGGCTAGGAGTGAGAAGGAAGCGGCCGTGGCCTTAATTAAGGTACAGCCCCAGCATTTGCCTGGTGTGAAAACGGGAAACCACGGAAAACCATTTTCAGGGCTGCCGACAGTGGGGTTCGAACCTACTATCTCCCGAATACTGGATACTGGCCGCACTTAAGCGACTGCAGCTATCGAGCTCGGTGGAATGTGTCATTTATATTTTAAAACTATTTATAGCGGGTAGACGCAAAACGTACCCTTTTAAGTCTGTTTCAAATATGCGTCAACTTTAAGTCATTGTTCCGCAACACAGTCATGTTTTATTAAAACATAACATTCTGCAATTTATAAAGAAAGTATAATCCATCCCAATGCATATTGTGTTAATAGGTGGATTTGATCGGATGTGAAGCAAGTTATTTCTTTGCTTCTTGTCCTCAGCCGTCCTTTACACTTGTTTATCTCATTCAGACACACACACAGGTGACGATTCCATGTCAACTTTCCCTATACTTTTTGTACATATAACAACTGTAATTTGCACAATAATTTGCCCTATTAGTAACTGTCAACTTCATTACAGCACACAACAGTAAATGCTTACGCGTATTCAAGGAAGAATGGTGTTTTGTGGCTGGAGGTATCAGCCCCTAAATAATTCGCGCGAGAGAAGAATGTTGTTCTCGAAGCGAGTGAGCAGGAGCCCAGGCAGGTTAGTTAGGATACCCCCGAGATTAAGCTAACGAGGCTCACCCCATGCTGGAGTGACCGCAAATATCCTATGAATGCTGTGGAATTCCTGTGAGTGGACACAAATATATCTTAATGAGCGCAAATGCCCGGTGACCGCAAATATCCGGCAACCATAGGAAATAATCTACCTTTTTTCCTTAAAGGCAAATACAAACACCCAGCCTCGAATGGAACCCGAGATCCTCTGAACGGAGGCCTCTACGCTGACAATTCTGCTTACAGTACTACCCAGTATTTCATCTTTCCTTATCTTTCTCTTCCAACCTCCTTTGGTCAACTCTTGCCTTCTTCCCACTTTGACGGTGTTAGGTTTATGAGGTCTAAGGAGTCTTCATGATACTTATGTGTCTAATAATAATATCAGTGGCTTTACGTCCCACTAACTACGTTTACGGTTTTCAGAGACGACGGGGTACCGAAATTTAGTCCCGCAGGAGTTCTTTCACTTGCCATTAAATCTACCGACACGAGGCTGAGCACCTTTACATACCACCGGACTGATCTAGGAGCGAACCTGCCAAGCTGGGGTCAGAAGGCCAGTGCCTTAACCGTCTGAGCCACTCAACCCCATTCCCTTTCGTTTGCGGATATTTTCATTCTTCGAAGATTCGGATCTCTTTCTTTTTCATATCTGATTACTAAAGGCCGGATGTTTATGCAGTAATAGGTTAGACTGCAAACTAATTTGGTTAGTAGGAAGTGTCTGCCACCCGCTCTGCCATAGCGCAGTAAGAGTAACATAAATTACAAGGGTTTTGATGGATCTTACACCTAATGTCTATGCAATCCCCATAGCACAACGGTTGTGAAGGTAGACTATACTTGCAACACGCTTCACTAAGTTTGCATTCTAACCTATTAATGCATAAAAATCCGGGCTCTAGAAGAAGTTAAGAGGACATGGCTTTCTCGTTGTACAACACCTTTTTTGTACAATTTGCTTAACGTCGCAGAAAGATAGGTCTTATGGCGACGATGGGATAGGAGTGGGAAGGAAGCGACCGTTACCTTAATTAAGGTACAGCCCCAAGGATTTGCCTGGTGTGAAAATGGGAAACCACGGAAAATCATACTCAGGGCTGTCGACAGTGGGACTTGAACCCACCATCTCCCGAATGCAAGCTGATAGCTACGTGACCCAAACCGCACAGTTGGTTGTACAATACTGTAGTCCGCACCACTATCCATCAATAATGCGAAAAACTGTTTCGTGTGAAGTATATTTCTTTTTTTTTTTATATATTTAACAAACCCTTGTCACCCATCCGTGTTGAAATCCAGTAGGTGTCTGCGTTACAAACATCTGAAATGAAACAAGCGACAACTTATTGATATAGTTTCAATTCCAACGCTATGTGTGGCAAAAGAGTTTATTGACATTACATACTGGAGTTTCTGTCAGTTGAATTTGTTCACTGCCACAGTATATTTTGATTTATTTACAATAAAAAAATACACTCGCAAAATATATATGGACATGCACCGTGTTTATTAAACCTACGTTAAAATCTGTTACTCCCTCGTTTTGTGTAAATACTTCTGCTTGTGTACAACTTTTGATCTTCAGGTACCTGCTCTTAGACAGAGAAATATAGCACATCTGCGAGGTCAGATACTTTGTTCGAAAGACATATTACTTCCAAACGAGAAATACAGAGAGACAGAGAATTGTCTTCAGGCTGCTGATGGCAATGGTTTACAGTAACCTATGAGTGACAGGAAACACTGACAGATACAGGATTTACGTTTGACGTACAATTTTCTGTACCTGTATATTTTTTGTTTTTCGAACATCCCCTAAGAATTGCTTTCATAATATGTGCATAACTACTTGGGGATACCGTACTTCAAAATCCCCAGAGGCTTTCTACTTTGGACTGCAAATTTGCTGTCAACATTCTTCTAGGTCAGTTCTTGTTCTTTTCGACACAGACGGCATTCGTTTTGCGAGGTTGGGTTGGGTTGAGCTGGGTTGGTTGCGACTTTCGGCCCTCTCTTATACTTTACCGCAATATGCAGTCACATAATTTGAAAGGTATTAGATTACATAAGACGATACATCGACGATCTACAATTATTCAAACTACCTAGAGCGATGGGACAAGTAATACTATTACTGTAGCTACAGTATACTATTGGTTAAGTTAATGTTTAATATTTTCGATTTTTAACCTAATGATAATCTACATGTTACGTACAGTACTTCAATTCATTCTAACAATAATCTAAGTTGACTAGCCCTTACCCGCGGCTTCGCTCGCGAGGACTCCTTCATTTGATAAAAGTAATCGTTCCTCGGTACTGCACTGTTTTCTCGTCAATAACAACTTAAGTACTTTTATACATGTATCCTCATAAAAAGAATTCAACCACTTTTTCGGTCCTTTTCAACCCCCCCCCCCCTTTTTCTTCCGTTTCCTGAAAACAAAAATACGTGTTTCTTTAATTTTGAAGGAGATTCCAAGCCAAATTTTACACCTGTAACATATTCAGCGTTTGAAGTATAACTATCCCAATTAAAAGATTCAACCCCATTTTTTTTTTTTTTGCTAGGGGCTTTACGTCGCACCGACACAGAGAGGTCTTATGGCGACGATGGGATGGGAAAGGCCTAGGAGTTGGAAGGAAGCGGCCGTGGCCTTAATTAAGGTACAGCCCCAGCATTTGCCTGGTGTGAAAATGGGAAACCACGGAAAACCATCTTCAGGGCTGCCGATAGTGGGATTCGAACCTACTATCTCCCGGATGCAAGCTCACAGCCGCGCGCCTCTACGCGCACGGCAACCCCATTTTTAGTCCTGTCCAAACCCCGCCTCCGCTCCCCAGCTAAGTGAATGTTTCGAAAACCAAAAAATACGTGTTTTCTTTATTTTTAAAAGGAGATTCCATACACTAATTTTTACGTCTTCAACATGTCAAGTTTATGATATATACTCATTTTAAAAATTCACCCCCTTTTCACTAATTTTTACCCCCTTAAGTGTATTTTCCGAAAACAAAAAATACGTGTTTCTTTATTTTTAAAGGATATTGCATGTACCTACTTTCACGTCTGTAATATATTAAGTTGTTGATATATAAGTATACTCATAAAAAAAGGATTGCAATCCCCTTTTTAATTATCTTTACCCTTCGTAAGAGGATTTTCTGAAAACAAAAAAGGAGATTCCAAATACCAATTTTCACGTCTTTAAACTGTTCAGGTTTTTAGATAAAGATATACTCATTTTTTTAAATTCACCCCCTTTTCTCCCCGTTAGCGACGGAATATCTAAAAAATTCTTCCTTCCATGGTGTGCACCTCCATTGTAATGTAAACTTATCCACAAAATTTAATTTCTTTATGTCCAGTAGTTTTAGCTCGGCGTTGATGAATTTATAATCACTAGATTGCGTGCCAAAAGCCTGGTTTCAATTTTAATGATAATAATAATGCTATTGTCTTTACGTGTCCGACTCATTGCTGAATGCTCAGCGTTGAGGCCTTCGGTTCAGTGGATCACACGTTTAATTCCCCGCCGGGTCGGGGATTTTAATCGTCTCTAATTAAGTCTTCTGGCCCAGGGACTGGGTGTTTGTCCCTAACCTTTCCAGTTCATATTCAGACAACACACTCCACTACCAGCCACCACAGAAACACACAATAGTGATTACATCTCCATATAGGGTTGGCGTCAGGAAGGGCATCCGGCCGTTAAACAGGGCCAATCCACATGTGTGACACAGTTCGCATCCGCGACCCCACAGCTGTGGAAAAAGCGATAGAAAAAGAAGAAAAAGAAGAAGAACGTTATTGCCTTCACGTCCCACTAACTAGTCTTTGCGATTTTCGGAGGCGCCGAGGTGCCGGAATGTAGTCCCGCAGGAGTTATTTTACGTGCCAGTAAACCTACCGACACGGGGCTGACGTATCTGAGCACCTTCAAATACCACCGGACTGAGCCAGGATCGAACCTGCCAAGTTGGGGTAAGAAGACCAGCGCTTCAGCCGTCTGAGCCACTGAGCCCGGCGGTTTCAATTTTAAACCTCTCCGCGGTGTTCATATAGAGTGGGGGCGTATGGTGATTCGTCCGTCTGATGGGGACGTAAAGCCTTGATCAGACCCCTTGATGCTATGTCCCGGCGCCGGATTTCACCCTCTCCTTTACTACTACCATATATCACGTCAGGACGTAACAATAAGGCAGGCCAAGCTTTCAGAACACATTCCTCACATGTAGAAGAATAAAATATGTTATATGAACGTGGGTCCGGAAACGCTTTATTTCCATGTTAGAACTTATTTTTTTACAACTTTACATAGTAGATTAATCATGGGAAATACACAGGCACAGAACATACCAGCATAAAATGTTCAAAGTTACATAGAGATTCCGAGTTTTCTTTGTGACATGAGTCATAAATTTCGTTGTCTGGCAACAAAAAACAGTGTTGAAAATACATTGCACGGTGTCTGCGTGCATTTAAATTGTTACCTAACTAATGCTTTCACAAGAGAGCAGTTTTAGGTGGGTTATGTTTCTCTTGCAAGTTGAAGACCTATTGTACAAACCACAAAAAAGTCAACATATTACACCCTCGTAGTTATAAAAGCTCATGTTAAACTGTGTTTCTCTCCCGAGGAAGACAAAGGAAGGCATTGCGGCGCTACTTCCTAACACAGAACACGTAAGCACAATGGCTGCTCAGTTCCAGAGGGCTACTTTTACTACAATAGCCGTCGGAAAGTTTATTTAATAGCGATGCTTGTGAAAGATCGTTTTGAGGATGAAACACGTGATAGGTTGGCAATTGTTGTTGTTATTATTATTATTCATTCTTTCATATCATTTTTACCCTTATGGACAGTGTTTGAACTCGAATATCTCATGAAGAGACAAGTTTCATTTCCTTCCCTTCTTCCTCTTCTCTTTCCAAAATCTCTTCATCCTTTGGCTGTGCTCCTGTTTCCTTTGTTCTGTCCACAATGTCCCTGTCTTCTTCTTCTTCTTCTTCTTATCCTCATTTACTATAATTTTTTTTTCCTAACTTTGTTTCTGAACTCTTTTCTGTCTCCTATCATTTGCCTGTTGATCCCCACCTGCCTTAAGTCTTCCTCTATTTCATGACAACAATTTCTTTTCTTGCTTGAACTGTTTACTACATTAAAGATTGTCTTTGCAAGTTTGTTGTTCTCCATTCACTGTATGTGCCCATAGGAAGTTAGTCTGCGTTTCCTTATCATTTCTGTGAGTCTGTCAATGTGCTGGTATAGCTCTCCGGTAGGTCGTTTCATCTATATGCCATCTCTGTGTATTGGTCCAAATATTTTTTCTGAGAATTTTACGTTCTATTTTTTCAGTCTCTATGATGGTCGTTTCTGACGCATACAATGATTCTGGTAATACCACTGTTTTGTAGTGTCTAAGTTTGACCTGTCTTGATATGCTTTTCTTATTATAATGTTATTATTACAATACCACAGGACTTCGACAAGGAGATGGCTTATATCCCTTATTGTTCAATCTTGTGCTTGAAAAAGTTATCAGGACAGGAAGGTTACAGAAAGGGAAGAACTATTGGTCGATAACTCAGAAATAAAATTCATTTGCTGTGTTTGGCCTTCGCAGATGATCCAGCTATCATTTCTAACAACAGACAAGAACTTTATAAAATTGCAGCTAAGACGGGGCTTCAAATATCGTATGAAAAACGCAGTACATGGAAGGATCCGCTCATTAACTAGATGGGAAACCTCTAAAGACTAAATTCGGAAAAGTTAATCCAAGTGAATAAGTAGAAATAATTCAGCCAGCCTTGAATCGCGAAGCAAATAAGAAGAGGGCTCAAAATTACAGAAGGCCTATAGACTCACCTGAAGCATACATAACAGAAATCAATATCCAGGAACGCAAAATTAAGATATTACAACTCTATTATCAAACCTGAAGCACTGTACGCCTCTGAAAGCTTGATCATTGGAGACAGGTCACTTATTAAAGACGAGGAGAAACAGGTGAGGGAAATATTGAGGAAAATCTTTGATCCATTCTACTTGGAGGGAATCTGGATGAAACGGAAGTCTAGGGAGCTTTATCAGCATTCTGAAAAGATCACCGACACCAACAGGGACAGGCGATTAAAGTTCTATGGCCACATTCTCAGAATGAACAATGATAGGTTCACCAAGAGGATTCTCAACATTGCACTTCCAATGAAAGTCAAGAACAACTGACTTAGTGCAATAGAAAAAGACCTTCAGGAAATAAGAATCTCACAGGAAATTATTCAAGATCGACTACAGTTCAAAAAATCAGTCAACAACGGACATTTTGCTGAGAAAATGAATACCAGGATTAAGAAATAATGGACTGAAGTACGGTGGAAAATGTTCAGTGCCCAGATGAAGAGATTTTGAGAGCAGAAAAATCAACGTCAGTTAAATTTCTTTCTTTCTTTCTTTCTTTTTTTGCTTTACGTCACACCGACACAGGCAGGTCTTATTGGACGACGGGACAGGAAGGAAGCGGCCGGGCCTTAATTAAGGTACAGCCCCAGCATTTGCCTGGTGTGAAAATGGGAAACCACGGAAAACCATTTTCACGGCTGCCGACAGTGGTGTTCGAACCCACTATCACCCGAATACTGGATACTGGCCGCACTTAAGCGACTACAACTATCGAGCTCGGTTAAATAAGTTCTATCGCACTCCACAGATGGGCATGACGCTGTAAAAATATAGTAATAATAATCATCATAATTATTATAATAATCATAATAGTATAAATACATTATAGGTTGTAAACTGTTGTTCTCTGCCTGATCCATTCATTACGTTCCTTGTCTCTTATTGACATTCCTATCGTAGACAGTTCCATTGCTCTTAATGCTATTTGTAATCTGTATACTATTCGATTTGTAATAATCAAGGTTCGCTCTGTACAGATTAAAACAGTCTGAATACACCACCTGAATCTTATGGAATCTTCCTCCTTTCTAGTATTCGTGATTGTTTCCCCAACACAGGCGGATCTGTGGTTATCTTCGTTCAATTTCGAAAAGCCATTTATTTTAGTAGTTTTAGTACTTCATTTAACCCTAGAACTGCCAAACATCGGGCTTGCGACACAATACAATATGCGCGACGCATAGCACATGCATTCGCTTAATCAGCTGTAACATCATTTATCGTTCACTTACGCTATTATAACAAATAAGACATTGAAGGCAAAGCTTCAAGTCTTTCATCACACATTCCCCACCATACCCGTAATATTAAAAAAGCGTTTTGACAGGTAGGCCTGGAAGGAGCAGCATTTCACGGTGTTGCCACATTCCTGCATTCCTCTCTCCTTCCCTTCGCTGCCGGATCATTTGTTCGTTCGTTCAGACCGCTGTGTTCTGTTGTACTTAACTCGGAAGTCAGAGGTTAGGCAACTCCAAGCAACATGAGCGGGGCTAATCTCCATGGCAACCGCAGTGGGTCCGCCCACGTTTCCATGGCAACCATACCCGTACTCCCTTCTTTCCACCCAAGCAAGCAGTAAACGGACCTGCCTCTAAGAATTGTCAGAACGCATCTTTTAATATTACGACTATAGACGCAAATGACTCAGTTAAGGTCAAGACTAGGTATAAAGTCAGCTGCCCATTCCTCATCCCGCGGGCCGATGACCTTAGATGTTAGGCCCCTTTAAACAACAAAGAAGCATCCTCATTCCGCTCTGGTCGCAGATCGCGTTCGCTCGCTGTTGCTGTTAGTTTCGATCTATTTCTTTCATTATCTTTCGACCGATTATTGAGTTCAATTTTATATTGTTTCTTTTTTTAAGTGTAATTGTGGGGTTCAGTACTTCTGGAGGCAGGAAAAGAAAACTCTCCGATAATGACTCCGAGTAGTGCTCGGCGGCTGACGGGACTTTTCATTCATTTGTGTTTTTGTTTCTGTGTTTAGCTTTTAGACCTTAATGACTTTAAAGACTAGAAGCAATTTTGCGTGTTTTGCTTATACTGAATTTTAAAAATGAGTATTTTTTATTATTAATGGTGAACTTGAAAATATTTAAAACAAAAACGTATTTAGTTTCCCAAACTTTTGATCGCCTGATATTCAGCAGATAAGAAAGTAAATTACCCAATAATTGTATGAGAATGTTGAATAAAGTTTTCTGCGTAATATGGTGTGCTGCAAGTGCTTTAATATGTTAAAAAATAAATGTACACTGCATAAGTAAATGGCCTGGCATTTGTGGAAAAACACTCGGCGCTACTAGAGTTAAAAAATCCATAGTCTAGCCCAGGGCCTCTCAGGGTGCATGCGCGTGGTGCATGCACTGTGCACGGTGCAAAAGACGACTTCTCTTGGTTGACCAGAGTGCAGACCCCCCACTCCTCTCTCCCTACACCTGTCTCCCCGTTCGGCCTGTCTCCGCGTTCCTCACCTTCACTGCTGTTTCTCCCCCACTGCGAAATGTTTACGTGTGGTGAGCGGAGGCGCACAGTTGTATGGGACAAGGTTACCAGTGTTATTAAAAAAATTAAAAAAGTGAATTAGAAATACACATATATGTTTGAGAGGAATGTAAACATAATTTTTAAGAAATGCAGAACCCGTAACCAAAATGAAAATGCTACAGTACTGGAACAAACCTCATTTGTGGATATAGAATGCTCTTCTTCAAGCTGTTTCAACTTCCTTAATTCTTTCTCTCTGACGTCTCCTATGATTTCACAATAATTTTCCGAATGTAGTCTGTTGTAGTGTCTTTCAATAGACGATTTTCTTACGCACGTAATTATCGTCCCACAGATTAAGCATTTGGCGTTATCGTCACGACAAACAAACAAAAAAAATACGGAAGTTCCCAGTTCGATTGAAATGGACTTTCGGAAGTCTTTGCTTTCTTCGAAACAGGTTGCTCCATTATTATGTTGTTGTCGTGCGCTTATCTATTTCACCGATAAACACGTCGTCTACCACCAAACGCTTCGTCGCTCTCAGCACACTACACCATCCGAGTCAAGCCGAGTTGAGGCGAAGCGTACCGATGCACAGTGCACAGAGCCTATGCACCGTGCTCTGCACGCGTGAGAGTTTGGGCGTTTGAGAGGCCTTGGTCTAGCCCTTCAGCGAGCAACTCAATGTTGAAAACATCCTAGGGATATGAGCTATGAATTTTAGGTAAATAAAATATAATAAAGTACGAGATTATATTCTTCATTTATTCCTAAAAATTACAATCTTTTTCTTAATCGTCGTTAAGCAGTCGATTAGATTAGCAGTTTATCCATTTCTACCACTAAGAGCGCTAATGTAAGTCAACACATTGTTTCACTTAAGCACCACTACGAGCGCTAATGTAAGTCAACACATTGTTTCACTCAAGCACCACTACGAACGCTAATGTCAGTCTATGCAGAGTTTCATTTAAGCCCTTATAACTACATTCGGTGTGGACATTTTTCAAAAAATAAGTATATTCCTGAGGGTATTGAACCAACGAACATATTACAGAAAGAATTATGTAAATAAGTTAATTTGGCTAGGATATGAATAAGAAAGAAAACGGGTAAAGAAACAAGCTACTTTAGCCTGTTTATCCGGAACTGCATTTAGACCAGAAGTGATTTTCGAAATTAGTTTATTTTAGTTTGATACAACTATCCATGATTCACAACTTGAAATATTTCTGGGATCTTTATCCCTTCAACTTCCGGCACAAATGAGGAAATTGCTTAATTGTTTTTCGTAGTACGGAGACTCCTACTTTTTCTGCTACGAAACATTTTCAACATTAAGATAAGGAGTATTGTAAGGATTGAGACAACATTGCCAACAGCAAGACTACCATGTAGGTGTCCATCGGTATACTGTACACCACATTTTATGTTAAGCCTGAATTTTAAATGTAGTTGTGTTCCATCATTCATTGCCTCTATTTACATTGACAACATCATCTCTTAGACACAGCCGAATGTTACGAGCTTCAGACACAGAGACCTCAATCAATCACCAATATGTTTGCCTGCAGGAATTGAATATTCACACATAGCCCAGTAGGCATTCAGACATTTTACGGTTCAAAGGGCTACGTTCTCTATTCATGTTGTTTACCTCCCATTCAGCCATCCATCATTTATTTCAAAATTCTCCCTCCAGCTACCCGGGTGGATTTAGCTTCCTCCGCCTCTCTTTATGAAGCTAAAATACGTTTACTTCCTGGCTTAAATATATCCTCTTCTCAATGTCTTATTATTTCTAATAATTATTTACTATTATTATTATTTATATTGTTCTTCTTGTACCATATCCTCATTGGATGTCGGCTGTCATCAGGGCGATCTGGTTCTTGTTCTCCGCAACTCCGAAAAGAGTGGAGGTACTTATCCCATATCATTCTCATAGATTCTGATGGTGGTGATGATGATGATGATGATGATGATGATGATGATGATGATGATGATTATTATTGTCGTTAAAAGGGACCTAACATGTAGGTCATCGGCCCCCAATGGTACGAAATGTAATGACAATTTAAAAGTTCAAAATCATCCACTAACCAGAATATAAAATGTGATGAAGAATGAATGGATGGATATGAATTTCAAACAATCAGTGGATTCAACCCAGAAACTATCATAAACAACAATATCACTGCCCAAGGAACCGTTTCTAAAGCACAATTCTGAATCGAGGATGCTTGTTGTCTATAGGGGTCCAAAATCCAGGTAACGGACCCTCATAAAGGTACTTATCGCTGGTAAAATAGAACCATGGTATTTGTCATGTTGCGGTACTAATTAAAAGAAGCGTAGACTCGCGGTGCTCCACATATTATGGTACTACTCACAAGTATTATACGTCGTACAGGTAACGCAGACCTATGGTGTTTCTCACATAATGGCGCTACTGACAGGTAACGCAAACCCATGGTGTTTCTTAGCTAGGTGTACTAATCACGGGCGCCGATATTTCCGTGGTGTTCCTCAAATAGTGGGTACTAATCACAGGCAACGCAGACACACAGCGTCGCTCATATAGTGGTACTAATTACAGCGTGGTGTTTCTCACAATGATACTAATCACGGGTTCTGGAAACCCACAGCGAACCACTCTCTGCTGCAACTAATCACAAACCTATTATATACCTAACATAGCGGTCTACTCGCAAGTAAAGGCGACCCATGGTGTTCCTCGCGTGATGGAACTAATCACAAGTAGTTTCATGGTTCTAATACAATCATCCCTTAGTCGCCCCTTTTAGTCGCCTCTTACGACAGGCAGGGGATATTGTGGGTCATAGATTCCGTAGCCAAGATATTCTCCTCCTTCCCCTACTTCTCCTTGCTTCAATTTTACCTTGTAAGATAAGCTGAAGGAGTCTATATTTTATCATTTCGAATAATATGACCAATGTACTCAAGTATCTTCTTTTTGACTTTGTACATAACGTCCAGCTCCTTGTTCAGGCATTGGAGTACTTCTGCGTTACGTATTCTGTCAACCCATGATACTCTCAGCAGGCGTCGGTAGCACCACATCTCAAAGGATCGAAATATTTTTGGTGGTGTTCTCTGTTAGGGCTCCAAGTCTCAGCACCATAAAATAAGACAGAAAATACATGACACCGAAGTAATCGGAGACGGAGATTGATCTTACAGTCCCTCTTACATAGAAGTTTGCTTATTTTCTTCAATGCAGCCCTTGCCTGTTCAATTCGGGACCCAATTTCAACAGCATTGCTCCAGCTGTGATCAAGAACGCTGTCGAGAAACTTAAAGCGTTGGACTTGCTGCAGTGATGTGCCAGCTACTGTCAAGTTAACAGGTTCAATGACATGTTTGCTTATGACCATTACTTTGATCTTTTTCGTGTTTAAACGCTGACCTACTCCAGCACTGTAATCAACCACACAGTTTAGTAATGTCTGCAGATCTTCAGCACTTGTTACAAGCAGAACAGTATCATCTGATTGTTTACTGTGATCCCATTAACAACGATGACCTCCTGGGTTTCTTCTAGTGTTTCAGAAAATAACCTTTCCGAGCGAATATTGAAGAGGAGTGGAGGTAGAACACAGCCTTGCCTCACTTCTTGCTTTAATTCAATAGCTCATGTGTTTGTGCTGTCTGATTCCAATACAGGTTGGCTATAAATCGGATATCTCTATCATCCATGCCGATATCATGTAGGATATGCAGCAATGTTTCATGTTTCGCATGGTCGAAAGCTTTTTCATAATCGATAACACAAGCATACACATCCATAGACATATCTATGCATCTTTGTACCAAAACCTGCATCCCCAACAATGCCTCTCTGGTGCCAAATCCATTTCGGAAACCAAACTGGGTTCTACCTATGTAGGATTCACATTTGCTGTATATTCTTGCACAGCAGGAAGATTTTAAGAAGATGGCTCATCAGGTTTATGATTCTGTAATCTCCGTGGGATTTAGCCATTGTTTCTATGCAAGCTATTCGTATATAGAGGCTGCTTCGATTGATCATGAAGAGCGTCCAACTCACGATCCTAAGTTCACGGGTGGATCACCCTTTTAAATGACGGTCAGACCTCTTGAAGCAGCATATCACTGTCGCTGGTATATCAATAATCTCCAGTGGAACACTCGATATCACCCTACAAAACTAAGATGAACGCTGGCGTAGTATCCGCTTTCTTTCTGAGAGAAGCAGCACAATTGAAAATGTCAAAATTGGTAAGCAGGTCACCTATATGGCATAGCAAAGTATCTGAATAATAATAATAATAATAATAGTTTTTCCTAGATTCTACAACTGATATAGCATAGCGTTGTGCGTGTCACCAAAACTCACGAGTGTATCAGTCAGAGATTATAACGTAACATTCGACCTCTTGCAGGAACCCTGTTGAATACGTCCGCAAGGTCTGAATGCTTTGTGACGTCAATATCGAGAGTATTGCGTAGCTATTATAGAATGTACGTCACGCTCGTAATATTACGGGCACAGCGGAGTAGCGGTCATTCTTCGCGTTCCCAATATATTGCGAATACAGCAATGTAAGGGTTTTAAAAACAAACCTTTTTATTTTTTGCTAGTGGCTTTAGGTCGCACGGACACAGATAGGTCTTACGGCGACGATGGGATAAGAAGGCCTAAAAGTCGGAAGGAAGCAACCGGGCCTTAACTGGCCAACATTTGCATGGTGTGAAAATGGGAAACCATGCAAAACCATCTTCAGGGCTGCCGACAGTGGGATTCGAACCCACTATCTCCCGGATGCAAGCTCACAGCTGCGCGCCCCTAATCGCATGACCAACTCGCCCGGTAAAAAAAAAAAGAAACCACCACCAACACATTCACTTTCGAAGGGTCCGTTCTTGTTCTTTTTTTTTTTTTTTTTTCTGATCTGTGTCAAGAAGTGATAATTGTTGCCTAGTTTTCTCCTCCTCCTCCTCAACCCTATGGTTGGTGAGTAGCATGCATCACCTCCAAGTGTTTTTTCCTTCCTTCGCCCAACAGTTTCAAGTGGCAGTAACTGCGTTTTCCTTTATTGTTGTCTATAAATATTGTACTCTTGGTCTTCCTTTATTCGTCCTACCTTCCACGGTGCTGCACCAG
The DNA here is from genome assembly GCF_040414725.1 of Anabrus simplex. Lineage (NCBI taxonomy): Eukaryota > Metazoa > Arthropoda > Insecta > Orthoptera > Tettigoniidae > Anabrus > Anabrus simplex. The sequence goes on from NC_090273.1 coordinate 129,108,477, forward strand.
ACGAAGCAAGTGGCAAATGAAGTTTTTTTTTTTTTTTTTTTTTTTTTCAAGGTTTCAACCAAGGTGCGTGTCTCATTTGCTCTTTTGAAAACGCTCTCGTTTGTGACTATCTTCTTCTTCTCCTTCTTCTTCTTCAAGAGTTGTTCGGTGTTGTCGATGCAAGTCCAGTCTTTCGAGTTTTGGAGCTTCTATCTTGCGTGGTAATATCAGGTGAAGTAGCCTGTATTTTCTACCTCATACAACATGGCCTAAATAAGCTCTTTTTCCTGGCTTTGATGATAATTACCAGCTCACACTCTGCTCTATCTCTCCTTGACACTTTATTGTTGGTTAGCTGCCTCTGTGGATCCGTGGTAGAGTGTCGGCCTCCGGATCCCAAGATAGCGGGTTCAAACCCGGCAGAGGTGGTCGGATTTTTGAAGGGCGGAAAAAAGTCCATTCGACACTCCATGTCGTACGATGTCGGCATGTAAAAGATCTCTGGTGATACATTTGGTATTTACCCGACAAAATTAATTAAATCTCAGCCATAGACGCCCAAGAGAGTTTCGGTTTACTCTGTCTGCCATCTAGCGGACCTAGAGTAAAACGGAACGTCGAAATTGACGAGCAGACAGCCAGATGGCGTCAAATCGAAATGTCTGCAAACGGTAGCTGAGGCCATACGATTATTATTATTATTATTATTATTATTATTATTATTATTATTATTATTATTATTATTATTATTATTATTATTGGTTGCAAAATCTGTGGTTATTCTGAGCATGTGTAACCACATTTAAGAGCCCTCTAATCTGTTCATGGAGGATGATTTGACAGTCCACGTCTCTACTCCATAAACCACTGTTGACAAGATACAACATTTCAACAATTTTTGCCTGAGTGTGAGGTTTAGATTATCACTAGTGAAAGGTATTTTAAGGTTCAGCACCTTTATAAAACTACAGCTATTTTCATACAGATCAGTCAGTATGTGGGGACATGAAATGAAGCGAAACAATTTGTTGCACATTTTTGTAAGGTTTTTATTTTGCCACCTTTTCCCTTCTGCATCATGTTTCAGCACCTTTTTACACCTTTTTTTTTTTTTGCTATTTGCTTTACGTCGCACCGACACAGATAGGTCTTATGGCGATGATGCGACAAGAAAGGACTAGGAATAGGAAGGAAGCGGCCATGGCCTTAATTGAGGTACAGCCCCAGCATTTGCCTGCTGTGAAAATGGAAAACCATCTTCAGGGCTGCCTACAGTGGGATTCGAACCCACTATCTCCCGGATGCGAGCTCACAACTGCGCGCCTCTAACAGCACGGCCGACTCGCCCGGTACCATATGTATCTGCGCTTTTAATAGATTAGACATGTTTTCCTTCTTTGAACAGATGTTTAACATTTTGTTTGATCAGAACTCAACAGTAGTCAATAAATAAATATTACAATATAATTTATGGAAAGCACCAGTAATTTATATCCCAGCAACAATGGCTAACCTCAGTAAGAACGGCCAATCTGCAGCCGTGAAATCAAATTAAAACTTAAACAATGATGTTGCAACAGTTTAAAATATGTTCATTTAGTACTGGAATGAATTTTACGGTTTCACCTATGTACTGTGCACTCTTTTGTTGGCCGTGTTAGTGTTTCACCAGTTCGCACCAGAGCGCACTTTTTTTCACAACACAAAATCATGTCGAAGGTTAAGGAAGAGGTATGGAGGAGGAAAAGTGGAAGAATTTAGGAACAACCCCGATAGATTTGCTAAAGACTAACTCGAATTAAATTTGAAGAACAGTTCACATGTGGAAACCTTTGCAACTTCGACTGACCTCCCTTTACGAGTGCTGGCAAGATATAATCCATTGGCTTCTGTAGATGTCGAGAGGAGTTTCTCGCTATAAGGATCTACTGAGCTCAAAGCGCCAGAGAATTACTGTCAAGAACTTAGAAATATTGTTTGTAATCCCATATAACATGTTGGATAATTATTTTTTTTTCTGCAATTTTGTTTTACGTCGCACCGACATAGATATGTCTTATGGCGACGATGGGAGAGGAAAGGCCTAGGAAGTGGAAGGAAGCGGCCGTGGCCTTAATTAAGGTACAGCCCCGGCATTTGCCTGGTGTGAAAATGGAAAACCACGGAAAACCATCTTCAGGACTGCCGACAGTGGGGCTCGAACCCACTATCTCCCGATTACTGGATACTGGCCGCATTTAAGCGACTGCAGCTATCGAGCTCGGTGGATAATTATTAGAACCGCGTAAATGTGATAAATAAAGTTCATGTAACTGGTTTAAACCTCAATAAAATGATTTCATCAACACCTTTTTCGCACCATTTAGTATGCATTTTCAGGACCTTTTTGCCTCTTTTCTGACCATACTTTCCATCTTTAAAACCTTTCCCTAATCATCACTAAAGAATCGCCTCATATTTTGGAAAGGAAATCATGAAATCTCAGTTCTGTATCTGATCTCTTATTTCAGGGTCCGGATTGTCTGGTATTTTGCTCCTAAGGCATGTGCACTGACTTACTCATTCAATGCTTTGATTATTTAATGGAATGGAGGCACATTCATGGTTGCTTCCGGTGAATATCATGAATTTGGTTGTTGTTGTTGTTGTTGTTGTTGTTGTTGTTGTTGTTGTTGTTGTTCAGACCATATATTAATCCACTGAGTAGTTACTGAAGAACTTCAATGGGTCCATATAAGGGTGTCATCTGCGTATCTAATAGTGCTTATGAAGACTCCATTTACTTTCACACCTACCTCAGTATGACGCAAGGTTTCCTTGAATATGTACCCTTAGGAGGTGACGCTACACTATATATCAAATGCCCTGAGTTTCAATACTTCCGCTTTTAGCAGGGCCCATGTTTCTGACCCATAGATTGCTACACTTCATGCAAAACTTTTCACGAACTGCTTTTGTAGCTCCATATTGATGGTCCTACATGTCAGTGGATACTACTACTTTTGAGAAAGCTTCCTTCACTTCTGCATTTCGGGGGTTTACATCTCTCGTACATTTTGCACCAGATGTAATCAGGCTTCACAAATATTTGAATTTCTTTACTTGAACTTCTTTTTCTCCATCCATTAACAGATTGTCAATTTAGTCATCATTCCCTTATTTTGGTCTTCATTTCGTTTATTTGCACACCGCACCTCTATTTTATCAAATCGTGCATAATTAGACAACCTCTTAAAACAACAACAACAACAACACTGTGAAACTAAGGTTGTTGGCCAAGGTGTCCCAGGCTCCTTATATGAAGAAACAAACTTACAGCTTTAGCTGGCTCTAAGTGTTGTTATTATTAACCACAAGAGTACAATTTAATGTGGGATACGAGCCACAGTGAACGGGGATTTAATTTTTAAAGTCAGAGTGTGAAACATTAGTGGTATAATCATTCGCACCTATTGAAGGCAGATGTGGTTCGAATCCTGACCACTGTATGGGGGATTTTAAAAATGCTAGTCTCGTTCTTGTGGTTCGGATTCTACATAAAACTATAATTATTATACAGCGTAGGCGAAATAAAACTGGCCCGGAAAATATTTATAAGACTGACGCGGAATTGACACTTGTCAATGAACAGGAGAACTACCAATCACAGGAAATGCTGGAAACCGCGATTTCGATGCACCAATCGGTTGCTGTCACATGTGTGCGCGTGCGCATCTCCCGAGTACGTCACTGTGTCATTACGTGTGAGTGAGTGAGAGGAGCAGACGTGTTCAGTGACCAATTGAATGCAACACAAAATAGTGCTTACGATAAAACAACACATGTCCGGAGGTCAAGTCGTAAGTCATGGCAACTATTTTTTTCTCCCGAACAGGAGACAACACGGAAAATCTAAGATATGCATTTGGAAATGTACGGTATGTATTTGCGTATGACGCCACTAGATGGTGTATGTAAACAACAGTGTGGGTCTAAGCATCCCCCAAGTTCAGTGTGTGAGTGAGAGCGTCACAAAATAGAAGTCAACTAGCAGGAGCAACGATCGTATATTAAAACAGCAGTTCTCCGCGGCAGAAATGCACGCCAATGCCATGCAGAGCTGCGGGAAGCATTAGGTGCGATGTGGGTGGAGACGTTCAAACGGGATAGAGTATCAACTTCCGATTTGCCTCTCCCAGGCCGTTCAGTGTCCATGGACAAAGTGGACACCCTGGGTGATTATTTCGATGGTCTATAACCAGCGGAGACCTGTCCTTTGTACGCAGTCTTGTGTATTTGCTGTCTATACCATAATAAAACAATGTTTACCAATGGTCTGTGTTCTGTCACTTTCCAACGAGAATCTCCTGAAGTCAGAATTTGTCTTCAGGCACTATGCATTAGTATACGCCCTATAATTCCATATGCATATCTTAGATTTTCTGTGTTGTCTCCTGTTTGCGAGAAAAATAATAGTTGCCGTGAGTTATGACTCGACCCTCGTACATTGTCGAGCGTTATGCGAAGCACGATTCGTGAAAAACCTGTGCGGAACTGTTTGTGCAAAAGCTTAAGACTGGAAGTGTTTTGACAAAACCTCCAGCAAAGTCTACAATGCAAAACTTAGTAGCAAAGTGGCGTGAAACAGGCTCTGTAGCGAATAAAAACCGTAACTATCCGAAAAGAGTTCGAACAGCAGAAAATATTGCTCGAGTGAAGGAAATCTTGGAACGAAGTCCGACGAAATCTCAGCGCTGTTTATCTATGCAAGTGGGAGTTAAGAGATTGTATGTCCAAAAGTTATCAAAAAGGACCTGCATCTGTATCCTTACAAATTTACTGTGTGCATACGTTAGAGCGTCCAGACGGACCTTCGCGTGCAGAGTTCTGTCGGTGGTTTCTGAGTAAAATGGAGTCAGGATTTCTTGATCCTCAGTTTGACATTTCTTCAGATGAGGCCATTTCCCGCATCTTCTGTGATGTTCAAGGGTCAATCCCACACCAGTCCTATTGTAAATATTTTCCGGTCCAGCATTATTTTGCCCACCCGGTATGAACAGTTAGGTAAAACTACAAGCTTGCATTAATTTAAAAATCCCTTATTCGTATAGCGGCAGACATGAGGGAAAACCAGTGATGAATATTACTCCGTTTATGAAGAAACAACGAACCTACCCATCAATTGTGGCTCAATTTTGTCCTCCCTACATGCACTAAGCGTTCTCTCCTATCTCATTTAACGGGTCATTCTGTAGTCTGGTGTTTTCTGGATTTAGTTCTCTTTTATTTTTAATATTCAGCGTCGGCCAAACGAAATACATTGCTCAGCGAAGCGTGAGAACTCAGAGCAGATGTTGCGTTATTTTTTATATGCGACACTGTATAAATCCATGGTGCGCTGTCGGAAACTCACCACGTAATTTAAAAAGGAATATAAATTCTGTTGCACAGGAATTGATGTCTGCCAGATTTCATTAAAAACTACGGCGACAAAGACAAGTACAAAGAACCCGTATCACAGAGTGTTTCAGGTAAAAACTATTCCTGTAGGTTCTATCTAACTCCAGACAAGCACGATCTTCCTGAAGCAGTCGTACGAGCCAGTGACTTTATATTCTGCTACTGCAAACCGTGATACGTGCAAGTCTATGTGGGTGTGACCTTAAAATTTTAAAATTTAAAATTAAAAAAAAAATTAAAAACCGGGCGAGTTGGCCGTGCGCGTAGAGGCGCGCGGCTGTGAGCTTGCATCCGGGAGATAGTAGGTTCGAATCCCACTATCGGCAGCCCTGAAAATGGTTTTCCGTGGTTTCCCATTTTCACACCAGGCAAATGCTGGGGCTGTACCTTAATTAAGGCCACGGCCGCTTCCTTCCAACTCCTAGGCCTTTCCTATTCCATCGTCGCCATAAGACCTATCTGTGTCGGTGCGACGTAAAGCCCCTAGCAAAAAAATTTTTAAATATTACTTGTATTGACCTGGAATCGAACTGCAGACACCGTTGTACCTAGCTACGATGTCACTGACCTTCTGTGCACAATTGAATTTTTTAATAGAATGAAACAAATAGGCTAAATAAATGAATAAATAAGTAAAAACAAATGAATATCGGTAATAATAATAATAATAATAATAATAATAATAATAATAATAATAATAATAATAATAATAATAATTACCATACTCCACAGCAGACGTAACACATGTGGTAATTGGTTCAGGGAGGTCAGAAAGGAATTGAAAAAAATTGGACTAACTCGTGAAGACATTGTTACCAGAACCAAGTACCGACACCAGATCAATAACATCAAGGACTTTCGTGAAGAAGAATAGCAGAACAGCGGGGGGACAGCAGAAAGCAGACAGATTGCCAGAGAGAGTGTGCAATGACACTGGGCTGCAAAGGGGGCTTCTAAAAATATTTAAATGTTGCGCATTGTGTTCTCTAACGGCCGTAAACGTCTGTAAAAAATTAATAATAATGTTATCGTTTTACGTGCCACTACTTTTGACGGTTTTCCGATGTGCCAGAGCTTTTATCCCGCAGGAGTTCTGTTATTTACCAGTCAATATACGGACAAGAGCTGGCGTATTTGAGCACCTTCAAATATCACCGGACTGAGGAAGAGTCGTACCTGCCAAGATGGAGATCAATCACTTCAATAGTTTGCGCCACACGTCTCGGCAATAATAATAATAATACACGCATGTTCATAAAAACCAGAACACATTGAAAGACTATAGATAAGAAGTTTTTATTCACAAAACTTGTGCATTAGTATGTTCTGAAGAAATGATTAGCGTTTGGAACATGTTAGCCCGCAGGTTCAAGGACCACATCGATATCTCGGCGCACCACCACCGACCTGTGGCTCTCGTTGTCGCTATAAACTGAAGGTATGATCCGTATGACTTGAGCAGAAGTGCAGGATGCGTCGCAGACGTATGCAAGAACCGTGCCGTCAAATCAATGAGTTTGAAAGTGGGCGCATTATTGGCATGAGGAAATTACTGCTCGTACGGGACTAAGTGTGTCGACAGTGCAACGGGTGTGTACAGAATGGTTCACAAAAGGCCGTACAACACGACGAGGTGGGTCTGGTCATACCACGCATACCCCCCCCCCCCTCCGAGAAGATCGACACCTCATCCCGAATGGCATTGCAGGACAGATCTGCGTCCTCCCCTGCTCTGGCGGAACAGTGTAACATTTCGTACACTGTCAGCAGTGACAGTCCATCGCCGTTTATTACGGTTTGGGTTACCGGCGCGCCTTCCACTTCTCCGCCTACCTTTGACTAATATGCATATAACCACTACAGCACAGAGGCGGACTCCCGTGATTCAACCTATCACAAGACTTGGATAGATCAATAGCGATATAGTCCATTTGACATCGACCGACCATGCTGGAAAGCTATGCAGCAACCCATGCAAAGATATCTCCGTAGAGACTTTGGATGCTTCCACTATTCGTCGCATTGCTACGACATGGGATAAAGTGATTATCTCTATGCTCGGCCATCTTTGCTTTCAATAAATAAACTGGTACATATTTCTGGTAGAGAATGAGTGCCACGTGTCATTCTAGTAGAATTTTTCGGCTTCATAATTTGAATCGAATCCGACCTCGACTAGTGTCAAACCGACTGGTGTGTGAACGCAGCAACTATCGGCCACACTCTGAACAATTTCGAAATAATGCTGGATAATCGACTCAGAAGTGTCGTTGCCGTATCACCACATCAGTGTGGACTTATAAAATGGTGTATTACAAACTATGCGGTCCATGCCTAACACATGTTCATCGAGAGGTATGGAAAAAAAGAAGAAAACGGTGCACTTATTGTTTCTGGACCTGGTAAAGACTTGCTGTTGTTTTTTTTCTTTTGCTAGTTGCTTTACATCGCACCGACACATATATGTCTTATGGCGACGATGGGATAGGAAAGGCCTGGGAGTGGGAAGGAAGCGGCCGTGGCCTTAATTAAGCCACAGCCCCAGCATTTCCTTGGTGTGAAAGTGGGGAACCACGGAAAACCATATTCAGGGCTTCCGGCAGTGGGATTCGAACCCACTATCTCCCGGATGCAAGCTCACAGCTGCGCACCCATTACCGCATGGCCAGCTCGCCCGGTAGTAAAGATTTTTGACCGCCTTCTACACTATCTCACATGGCGAGCGCTTCAGATCCAAAGAATTCTGGAGGTGTAATGGCCCCAGCTTCTTCACCGTACAATGAAAAGCCTGTCCGGCTGAAATCCCGCCGCCTATTAACAACACCGTTGTTGTTGTTCTTCAAGGTTCAGTCCTCTCGCCTCTACTATTCATGTTTTATATTGGTACGGTAACGATAGATATACAGTCTCCGCATCTATGGACGTTCACATATGTAAATGACGTGGTACATTCGCAGGAGGGTCGTTTTGCACTTCAGCACCAGGCACAAATCTGGAACAACACTCTGGCTGATAGTGGACTGCGATTAAATAAACCAAAATCATCTTCTTATTCTTCTATCGCTCTTCCCACACCTGTGGGGTCGGGGTGCGAACTGTGTCCCACATATGGATTTGGCCCCGTTTTACGGCCGGATGCCCTTCCTGACGCCAACCTTATATGAAAGGGTGTAATCACCATTGTGTGTTTCTGTGGTGGCTGGTAGTGTACTGTATTGTCTGAATATGAAGAGGAAAGTGTTGGATAAAACACAAACACCCAGTCCCCAAGCCAGAAGAATTAATCAAACACGATTAAAATCCCCAAACCAGCCGGAAATCGAACCCGGGACTCTCTGAACAGAAGGCCTCAACGCTGACCATTCAGCCAATGAGTCCGACAATTAAATAAACCAAAATATTTGAGTATTAAGATCTGGCTCCCGAACTAATGTCATCAACATCGACGCTCATAAATGAAAATTAAACACTCAATTCAAATAAATATGCATTAGATAATGACACCAGGCTGAGAATAAGTGCAACATGGTCTCTACGATTGGGGACACACCAAATTTTCTTCGGGCATCTTCAGTTCAAACGTGGTTCCAGCTTCTAACACACATCAAGGAACGCAAGCTCAGGTACATCACGAGAGATGAACAATATTAACTTATCCAACTCATCATCGAGGTGAAAACCACTGCCTTCGTAATATACAGGCCGTACTGTAGAAAGCGCGCCAAGCCAATCGGCTGATCAATTGGGGCTAGGTAAGGGAATGTTACAAATTGTGCATGTGAATGTAATCCATAAGAATTGGTGGCATTGTTAGGATAGCTGTGACCGTTGAAAGAAAAAAATTATATTTAAGCATATTGCATGTTCTTTCTTTAAATTTATCACATCAGGATGTACGTAAACAGCTGTTATTAAGATAGTGAGACCTCATAGTTTAGGTTAGGCATGATATCTTCACGTGGTGAGTAATTTAAATTCAAGAGACGTAATACTTCTCGTGTAAATTATTCATTTAATTGTTATCGTATAACAAGTCTTAGTGGAAATATAATGTGCTACAAATTTAAATACAGTGTGTGAAAATAGGCATTTGCCACAATGCTAAGAACTTGTGCGTACCACGGCGAAAACACGACTATCCAAGTAAATAGACATTCATATTTTCAGTTTCTTCATATGGCGGCAGGTTATCTTTATCAAAAACGAAAATCCCAACCGGAAACATACCTGTTACGAAGATTAAAGGTATATGTTTCACTCATTTTCCAGAGCTGATGATGAGTTCTGCTTTGACTTTCTTGTTACACAGATTTACAGCAGAGCGTTTTATTGTTGATACAGAACAAGTATAAAAGTGGACAGTAACCAATGGAACGTACATATGGTTATTTCTTGGGTTCGTAATGTTGAGTACGCGCTGCCTTTTCTCCCCAAAATTAAGGAAGTTTTCGTGAATGTGGGAAGTAAGTAGTAGATCTGGCTGATCAGTGCATTAATATTTGGGGGAAAATGGGCTATTCCTAAACAAAAAAAAATATACAAATGTTTGTATAGAAGAAAGGGGTTCAAGAAAGTCTTGAAAGGATAGTGCCAGAAGTCCCAACAACAATAACAAAAAGCCAAGAAAGCTACTGTATTTATGGCCATTTAGAGGTATGGAAGTAAAGTTTATTATTGCACGTTTGTTGTCTCCATATTTGTATTAATGCATAATAATTGCGTTGTATTTGTTGGGTACATTGACGAGTAAAACACTGAAGCTTTGACCGCGTAGATCGCACTTCAAACCTACTTCTCCTAAAATTACATAGACCTGACTTACGAGTTATGATGCGATTACAAGTTTTAGTGATCTCACCTGTAATATTAATACAACGTTTGTAAATATTTCATAATTACAAAAGGTACAGACGCATCATGTTCTTGCATTACACGGGTCGGACGGAGGAAACAGTTCGCCTCTTTGCGTGACGTCATCGGAGGTACAGTACGGCCTGTACATCACGAAGGCAGTGTGAAAACTGAAGGAAGACGATCTGTGGGGAGACGGAGAAATTCCTGGCCTAAAGACCTACGCCGCTGGTATGGACGAACTTCCATTGAAATATTTCGAACCGCTGTATCACGAGTTATCATAATCGGTTGGATCGCCAACCTTCGTATGGAGACGGTGTCGTAAGAAGTAGAATGTCCAAGTGAAAGCAAGTAATAGATATTCTACGCTAAAGGCGCCCATGCCCGGGGGCAAGGAGGGGCTGCGGCCCCCCACTAGCTTTCAGGGGAAGGAGAAAATCTAATGCAGTCAGGTGTTTTTCTTTCAAGAAAATGATTTAAAAGTCGGTATTACGTAGAAGTGGTAGAAACGCCCCCCAGTAACCGGCGGCGTATAATCGTGTTGTTCTACTGCGGAATACAAGTTGCCATTAATCTTCCAAAATATTAAAAGTACTACATACCCCCAGGTCTAGATCCCCCTCCTCCCCTACAAACTATCATATGGGCGCCCATGACCTACGCGGAAAGAAGATACCCGATTACCTGAAAACAAATTTTTATAAGGCAGTGATACGACCTGTGAGCCTAGTTATCTGTAAAATAGAAGGTCCTTTTGACTACGGAGCAAGGACAGTTCGCCCATGTTATGGAGATAATGCTACGATGGACAATAGGACTGACTCGCTTGAACCATGTTTGTAATGAAGATGTCCGAAGAAACTTTGGTGTGACCCCAGTCATAGAGAAGATGACGAAGGCTCATCTCCAGTAGTATAGTCATTTCATGAGCAGTGCCGTTACTTCTGTAAACAGAAACAACACTCCCACTAGACCCAAGGGGAAGCCGAGGAAGACCTCCGAAGCAATGTATGGACAACATCGCGGAAGACATGAGAGATGTACACCTCAATCCTCAAGATGTTTCAGACCGGGATACTTGGTGAAGAGCCGGCCCTGTGGTGTAGGGGTAGCCTCTTACCCGGAGGCTCCGGGCTCGATCCCCGGCCAGGTCAGGGATTTTTACCTGGATCTGAGGGCTGGTTTGAAGGCCACTCAGCCTACGTGATTAAAATTGAGGAGCTGTCTGACGGTGAGATGGCAGAACAGGTCTAGAAAGCCAAGAATAACGGCCGAGAGAATTCGTCGTTCTGACCACACGACACGTCATAATCTCCAGGCCTTCGGGCTGAGCAGTGGTCGCTTGGTAGGCCAAGGCTCTGCAGAGCTGTAGTGCCATGGGGTTAGTTTTTCTTTTATACTTTGTGAAGACGTAGCAAAACACCACACTTCGTTTGTAAGGATAAACATTAAAAGAGGGAGACAATGAACAACAAGCTTCACCTTTCAGTACAGGACCTATAAATGGAACGTTGTTTATAAACCCCTGCTCATATAGTTAAATAGAGAAGTACACGGCGAAATAAAGAAGCAAGTAACCCCTAAAAGCTGCACAACATCTCGTATAGGACCATTAAATTTCAGCTCCTATTACTTGTTCTTGTACGCTAAGCTGTGGGCAATTATTTTAGTGTAGTTCTTGCTCCAAGGATGTGGCTTCCCATTTCTGATGTTCTGCATCTCATTTTGGATTACGACCACTAGAAAGCAAAAACGCCCTCTCTGTAACTGCAATAAGCTCATTTAATTTAACCAAGAGATCGTTAGCTTACAATATTATACACAAGATGTCCAGTAATTCATGCATAAAAACATAAACGTTCTTAGAAATTATTCTGTAACTAGTTAAGCGTGGTGCTTGCGTAAACACAAGAGTTTGGATATTACAGTGAGAAAGTTAAGGAAATACACTTAAAGAAGGTAATATTAACAGGGTTCTTTTCTAAAAATGCCCTTAACCGCTCAGCGAAATACCTCAGATTAATTATGACAGAATGAAAAAGAAGACAGAATATAAATAAAGACAATTAACTAAATATATTCCTAAAGGAGATCACTCTAAGCGGTCCCCTTATGGATATCAGTTCGAGTGCAACATTCATCATAACACATCATTGGTTAGCTTAAGTCGAAATGTTGTTTTTTAGTTTCTTACAAGAAATCGATGACAAAGTAATACTAATGGCCAAATCAATGAGTATTTAAAATTAAAATTTGTTCACCACTGTACCGAGCAGGTGGCCGCACGGTTCGGGTCACGTAGCTATCAGTTTGCGTTCGAAAGATAGTGGGCTCGAACCTCATTGACGGCAGATAGTTTTCCGTGGTTTCCCATTTTCACACCAAGTAACTGCTGGCTGAGGCAGTACATTAATTAACGCCAGGGTCACTTCCTTCCCACTCATAACCCTTTTCTATCCCATCGTCGTCTTAAGACCTATCTGTGGCGGTGCGGCAGGGGCTGCCTAGCCGAGGCGGTAAAGGCGTGCTCGGTTCACCCGGAAAGGCGTGGGTTCGATTCTCCGTCAGAAAGTCGTAAAATTTAAGAAACGAGATTTCCACTTCCGGAGGTGCACATGGCCCTGAGGTTCACTCAGCCTACACCAAAAATGAGTACCAGGTTAATTCCTGAGGACAAAAGCGGCCGGCCCCACCAAGTGCCGAGGTTACGGATAGTGTAATCCTTTACCATCCACTCCTCCAGGGGCCTTCACGGCATGTACGGAGATGACTTTACTTTTTTGCTTTTATGTCGGTGCGACGAAAAGAAAGTTGTAAAAAGAGAAATGTTTGCACTGATTCCCTTGACACTGAAAGGAAAGGCAAAATAATGGGTTTTTAAGACTGAAACTAACACACTGACACTTTCTTCTTCTTTTTTCTACCGCTTTTTCCCACACCTGTGGGGTCGCGGGTGCGAACTGCGTCGCACATGTGGATTTGGCCCTGTTTTACGGCCGGATGTCCTTCCTGACGCCAACCCTGTATGGAGGGATGTAATCGCTATTGCGTGTTTCTGTGGTGGTTGGTAGTGTAGTATGTTGTCTGAATATGATGAGGAGAGTGTAGGGACGGACACATACACCCAGTCCCCGAGCCAGAATAATTAATCACAAGCGATTAAAATCCCCGACCCGGCCGGGAATCGAACCCGGGACCCTCAGAACCGAAGGCCAGTACGCTGACCATTCAGCCAACGAGTCGGACAAACTAACACACTGACACTATTAATGCGTATTTCATCCTCGTTTTAAAATGTCGAAATGTGCTAATGCTATGGTCGATTTTTTTTTTTTTTGCTTTACGTCGCACCGACACAGATAGGTCTTACGGCGACGATGGGACAGGGAAGGGCTGGAAGTGGGAAGGAAGCGGCCGTGGCCTTAATTAAGGTACAGCCCCAGCATTTGCCTGGTGTGAAAATGGGAAACCACGGAAAACCATTTTCAGGGCTGCCGACAGTGGGGTTCGAACCTACTATCTCCCGAATACTGGATACTGGCCGCACTTAAGCGACTGCAGCTATCGAGCTCGGTATGGTCGATTTTAGTACAGTAATTTATTGAATTAATTAACTGAAGGGTCAGTTTACTCGCTTTCGGTTCAGAGGGCCCCGGGTTCGATTCAGACCGGGTCGGGGATTAAAACTGCTCGTGGTTATATCCTCTGGCTCGGGGCCCGTGAATTTTTGTTCGTCTTAATACAAGTATTTCCATCTACATACACCAAACTACCAACCACCAGAGAAACATGCAGTAATGAAAACATCCCTCCACATAGGGCTGGCGTAAGGAAGGGCACCCGGCCCTAAAACTGAGCCAAATGCCGACTAGAACAACTTGGGAATAAACCAGGAAGAGGCAGAAGAAGAATATGATTTTACCAGAAAAGTTGTGAAGTTGCTTGTCACCATCGAACCTATTATTTTTCTTTCTTTTCTCCACTCTTTCGCATCTCTCGTTAAAAGTAAATTACTGTCAGTTTCGTTATTTATCTTCTTTTTACTCTGACAAAAATGTTTACTTCGCTAACCTGAAATGAAGTTTTCTGAGCGACTTGTACTTTTTCTTTTCTTCTTCTTCTTCTTCTTCTTCTTTGTATTTCAAGCCTGTCTATTAGGGTAAAGATTGTATTTCTTATTTAGCAGATAAAAAGTACACCGCACGTGTTTCACCTTTCGTCTGTGTATGATCGTACAACCCAGTTATTCTTGAAGCTCGCGGAAGATTGATGTAACGAAGTTTGAAATGCTAACAATGTTGACGTGATTTTTTAAGTACTTTTAGTGGGAGGAAGGGTATGCAATACTGAAAGACGTTCCCTTGCAAAAAGAGTGCATTATGTCATGAGGTAGAGAGCAGTTTGTCTTGATTTCTGTGGACAGTCACAGAGCGGTACAGTAATTATATTCATTCTGTGGAGGTATTATATAAAGAAGGAATTATACGAGGATGGTCCCGCCCCGCAGTGTAGGGGCAACGTGTCCGCCTCTCACCCGGCGGCCCCGGGTTCGATTCCTGGCGGGGTCAGGGGTTTTTAATTGTAAATGATTAATATCCCTGGTCTGGGGACTGGGTGTTTGTGTCGTCCTTAACGTTCCTTTCCTCACATTCAACACTTTACACTTCCGCCATTTACATAATACACGCAGGTTCCTCACATATGGTGCAAGTAGGTCAACGCCCCGAACAAATAGTCATCTCCGTACAGGCCATAAATGCCCTTCGAGTGGTGGAAGGTAAAGGCTTCCACTATCCGTAACCTCGGCACTTGAGGGGTAGAGTGGTTAGCTCTACGCCCGGCCGCCTTTGCCCCCAGGAATTAACCTGGTACTAATTTTTGGTGTAGGCTGAGTGAACCTCAGATCCATGTGCACCTCCGGAACTGGAAATCTCGTTTCTTAAATTTTACGTCTTCCTGCCGAGGATTCGAACCCACGTCCTTCCGGGCGAACCGAGCACACATTTACCGCCTCGGCCAGGCAGCATTTAAAAAAACGAGGATGAATTAGGCACGCGAGATGCAACAAGGCTATGGTAGATGCTAGGAATGAATAGTTTAGATTAGTGTGAGAATCATTCTGCGAGTTGATCTGTACTAATCTGCTGTCGCCCAGGTGGCAGATTCCCTATCAGTTGTTTGCTATTTGCTTAACGTCGCACCGACACCGATAGCTCTTTTGCGACGATGAGATAGGAAAGGCCTAGGAATTGGAAGGAAGCGGTCTTGGCCTTAATTAAGGTACAGCCCCGGCATTTGCCTGGTGTGAGAACGGGAAACCATCTTCAGGGCTGCCGACAGTGGGGCTCGAACCCACTATCTCCCGATTACTGGATGCTGGCCGCACTTAAGCGACTGCGGCTATCGAGCTCGGTATTCCCTATCAGTTGTTTAACTAGTATTTTCTTTTTAAAAAATTCAAGTTCGAAATTTATCGAGCATCTCCCTTGGCAAATTGTTCCAATCCCGAACACCTCTTCCTATAAACGAATATTTGCCCCAATTTGTGCTCTTCAGTTCCAACATTATCTTCATATTGTGATCCTTCCTACATTTAAAGTCACCTCTACACGTCATTTATCTTTTTATGTCATTCCACGCTATTCTCCACTGACTGCTCGGAACATACTGCTTAGTCGAGCAGCTCATCTCCTTCCTGCCAAGTCCTTCCAGTCCAAAGTTTGCAACTTTTCGTAACACTACCCTTTGTCGGAAATCGTGCTCCTTCTCTTTGGATCTTTGGAGAGGATCCCATAGATTATAACTACTGTGGTCTTGCCAGTGACTTGAATGCGCTCTCCTGTACAACCCTACTACAACCCCTAAATACCCTAATAACCATACAAAGAGATCTATAAACTTTATTTGAAATCCTGTTTATGTGACTACCCCGATGATTTATTTCCTTATATTAACACTTACTGTAGGGTCAGGCTGAGTAGTCAGACAGTTAAGGCGCTGGCCTTCTGATCCCAACTTGGCAGGTTCGATCCTGGTTCACTCCGGTGGTATTTGAACGTGCTCAAATACGTCATCCTCGTGTCCGTAAATTTACCGGTACATAAAAGAACTCCTGAGGGATTAAATTCCGGTACCTTAACGTCCCCGAAAACCGTAAAATTAATTAGTGGGACGTAAAATAAATATTATTATTATTATTATTATTATTATTATTATTATTATTATTATTAACACCTAGGTACTTTCAGTGATCCATTGCATTCCAAATGTTCGTGTAATATTGTTCCAGTGACTTTCTGCGTGTTCTTGGTCCCGTTTCTGGAATGAGGCGAGATGAATTTATACGGTATTTTACGGCCGGATGCCCTTCCCGACGCAAACTTGATTTAAGTAGCTAATGAAAATGAAATGAATGATGATAACTGAAATTGGGCAAGGACATGGAAGGAATCAGCTGTGGCCTATGAATAGGAACCGTCCCGGTATTTTCCTGGAAGAGAAAATGGGAAACCACAGAAAACCATTTTCAGGACAGCAGACGGTGTGACTAGTATCCAGTATTCGGGAGATAGTGGGTTCGAACCCCACTGTCGGCAGCTCTGAAGATGGATTTCCGGGGTTTCCCATTTTCAAACCAGGCAAATACTGGAGCTGTTCCTTACTTAAGGCCACGGCTGCTTCCTTCCCACTCCTAGGCCTTTCCTGTCCCATCGTCGCCGTAAGACCTATCTGTGTCGGTGCGACGTAAAGCAACTTGTAAAGTAAAAAAGGGGGGCTCTGTAGCTTCTCCGCTCGGTACTTGTCATCGGATTGGACAGTAAGAAACAGTATGCAGATAGCTGACTGCAGCTTTGCCTAGACAGTCTGCTCTTTCATTCTCTCAAACTCCCGCGTGACCTTTCACCCTATTAAAAGTTGACTGAAGTTGTATCAATGAATGGTTTTCTTTCTGATTGCAACGGCTAGCGGATGCGTTGTGCGTCTGTTTGCGATAGCAAATAAGGCCGCTTGTGAGTCTACATTGATACTGTAGGAGTGGTCACTTGTAGGTTTGCCCTGATTGCAATTTATGGCTATGGAAATTGTATTAGTTCAGCTTGAAAGGCGGTTCATTCAATGTGTAGCCTTTGTGCACCGACATAAAATTCCTTCCAGCGTTTTCTAATTACCAGTCCGGCCCTAACATGATTATCAATTTTGGAGCCATTCGCGTATATCGTTACATCTGCTTGTTCTATTGTGCCTATAGTGTAGATACAGATGTGATCATTTCTCGGATTGGTTCTCAATTTAGCTATGTGAGAAAATGATGTTATGACAAAATATTATAATGAAATAAATTATCAATAAAAGGTAGCATACCGAGCTCGATAGCTGCAGTCGCTTAATTGCGGCCAGTATCCAGTATTCGGGAGATAGTAGATTCGAACCCCACTGTCGGCAGCCCTGAAAATGGTTTTCCGTGGCTTTCCATTTTCACACCAGGCAAATGCTGGGGCTGTACCTTAATTAAGGCCACGGCCGCTTCCTTCCCAATCCTAGCCCTAGAGCTCAGAAATTGGAAAACTTGGGGCTTGAAGCCCAGATTGTTAAATTATCTCTAAATCTTGGCTTTTCCTGGTCTTGTACCTCATTGTCGGTCATTTGTTGACCTTGTTGTTATTTGTTAAACTTTGAAATTCTATGTGAAAATTGTTAAGTTTTGCTATTTTCGAAAATATAACCTTTAATGCAATTTTAATTCATATCTCGGCCTTGTAGTTAGACCCATTCACACCGCCATCTTCTATCACCTCTGTTAATCCACCAAACCCAGGTAACAACAACAACAACAATAATAATAATAATAATAATAATAATAATAATAATAATAATAATAATAATAATAATAATAATAATAATAATGCCGTGAGGCCTCCGGAGAGGCCCGTAGGCGACCTGCTGGTCGTGATGAGCATTCAATGATTATGAAGACGACACATACACCCAGTCCACGTGCCAGGGGATTTAACCATTTATGGTTAAAATTCCTGACTCTACCGGGAATCGAACTCGGACCCCTGTGACCAAAGGCAAGCACGCTAACCATTTATCAACGGAGCCGGAGAAAGTAAATGCTTGTCCTCATCCCCAGGTAGTGCAGCTCTTTCCAGGCACACCCCCAATGGGGGTGAGCTGCATTTCAACCACATACCAACCCTCATGCCATTCTTAAATTTCTGGCAGTACCGGGAATCGAACCCGGGCCCCCGAGGGATGGATTATATAATTGCTTGTAACTTGTACCAATTCTACCATTTCGTTCGCCAAGTTGTTTCCAAGGTTTAGTTTAGTTTTACTTTACCTGGCAATATTAAGGCCTTCAGGCCTTCTCTCTCGAATGGAAATGGGACTCCGTTACCCACATAGATCTGAGGATTGCTTAAACATGTTTTGAGCTCGGTAAATTCTGTGAAGGAGGGTGCTACCAGTAAGGATCTCTCCCCTAACGGGTTAGGGACCACCGACGGATTGTACAGTCCTATCCATCTGAGCACAAAGGGGACCATGACTCAGAATATGTCCGAGTTGCCCACTCCCTCCCCATAGCAACTGGTATCCCGAATCACAGGATCACTTATCAGGCCACTTAGTTGTTGCTCATGGTTCACGAACTGGACGTGACCACCACGAACCATCAAAGTAGCGAGAATGATTGCTGGCCAAACCGATGGGAACAATGGCAGGAGGGTGCTCACAATGAGCAGATAAAGGATAGATTAGGAATGAACAAAGATTGATGAAGCTGTACGCATAAAGCGGTTTCGGGGGTGGGGTGATGTGAGGTGAATGGAGGAGAATAGGTTACCTAGAAAATCAAGACGAAGATGGTTAGACTCAGCTTCTAATGATTTAAAGATGAGAGGTATTGAACTAAACTAGAACTAGTTACAAATAGAGGATTGTGGCGGCATTTAGTGAATTCCCATCTCGAAAATTAAAAGATAATCGAGATAATTACCAAATAAATAAGGACTACTGGTTTTATACCCGCCTTAGTGTTCCCCTTTCCACTGCTAGGCTGCAGCACAATCGGAATATCGAATATCATCGCCAAGCCGTCTACATTACCTCAATTCAGAAGAACTACAAGCCGATAAGTAAGGCCGTTCCATTAGCCATTATTTATGTTTTGTAGCCTTAAACATGGAATTCATTAACATTTCCAGCACTTAACATTAGTCTGGAAGATGGAAGTGATTCGTATGTTAATGAGGCGAATGCATTTGGGACTGCGATGAAGATAGAGATCTATCTTATTCTGTCTCTAATGGGGGCATTGCATTGCAGCTGTGCTGGCACTAATTATAGATTGATTGTCTGCTGTACACTGACACAAGAACCCCTGATTTACTGATTCATTCATTAAAATGGCACTGGTAATTTCAGAGCTGTAACTCTCCACAGGGCAGAAATAATTCGCGTTTAAAGAATAGAAATGAAATTGTGAAGAAGCGATGTTTTCTTAAGTTAATAAACATACGAACGACAACATCACATACTATTATAGAATAACTTGCACTCGGGAGATAGCGAGTTCGAACCCCACTGTCAGCAGCCCCTGAAGATGTTTTTCCTTGATTTCCCATTTTCACACCAGGCAAATGCTGGGGCTGTGCCTTAATTAAGACCATGGCCACTTCCTTCCCACTCCTAGGCCTTTCCTATCCAATCGTTGCCATAAGACCTATCTGCGTCGGTGCGATGTTAAGCAAATTGTAAAAAATTGTTAACTGGCACAAGATCGGGAATCGAATGCGAGCTTCGCGGATGAGAAGATGCACCCTAAATAACAGCGATTAGGCATATTGCACTGTTCTTAAAGGAAACTTAGAACGTAAGTAACTTCTAGTTTCAAACTACTTTATATAGGTATAAAACTAGGTTGAATACAAAGTTACATTTGATACTATGTAAATTAAAGCTAATATGATGTGTAGAAGATTTGAACTTTCCAGTACTCTGTTAACGCTGTAAAGGGCAGCACTATATCCGTTCTCCAACAGTTGGTAAAAGCGCGGGGTTAATTTATGTGACACCCTTCTCTGTCAGTGCCAGCAGAAGTTTCTGGATGAAATAACCGTTGTTTTCGTAAGAGCGGAGAAACTTAAGTTTGATACTGCTATATTTTGTGAAAGGGAAAGAGGAAACAACAAAACATTATTTTTCCTTTCTTCCGAGTGAAATAAATATTCTTACATTCAAATATATGTCTTATATAAATTCCATAGTCCTAGAGTGTAAGCCATTGTTATACTCACAACTTCTACTCGTGGCTAAAAAGAACACACACAAGAAGTGATCGGATTTTTGGAGAATGGAAAATAATATTCCTTTAAAGCACTCCATGACGTACGATGCAGACACGAAAAAGATCTTTGATAAAAATTTTATTTACCCAAAAAAACATTAAAATTTAGTCATAGTTCGTCCAACAAATTTCTACTTTATCTGCCACTTTGTAGATTAAAATGGAACTTCGAAATTGACACACACGCAACTTAAATGGTTTCAAACCGAAATGTCCGCAACATGGTAGCTGAGGCCATACACTTTATTTACGGCGGGTTTCCCCATTTCCACACCAGGCAAATAATTGTGTTTTTTTTTTGCTAGGGGCTTTACGTCGCACCGACACAGATAGGTCTTATGGCGACGATGGAATAGGAAAGGCCTAGGAGTTGGAAGGAAGCGGCCGTGGTCTTAATTAAGGTACAGCCCCAGCATTTGCCTGGTGTGAAAATGGGAAACCACGGAAAACCATTTTCAGGGCTGCCGATATTGGGATTCGAACCTACTATCTCCCGGATGCAAGCTCACAGCCGCGCGCCTCTACGCGCACGGCCAACTCGCCCGGTCCAGGCAAATAATAATAATAATAATAATAATAATAATAATAATAATAATAATAATAATAACTTACCGGGTATGACGTTAAACTGCGTCCACAAACCGAGTGACCACCGGTATAAGTGGTCACCTCTACCAAGTGCCAACGGCCTCTTGGGAGGGCGGATGAGCGGGTAGAGGTTCAGGGCACTCTGTTGCCCTTGGGGTGGGAAACTGCCCCTAAAGGCGGAAGAGCCACTATATGGCCAATAGCATAGGATAATATCCAGTAGCGTCTGTTCACCTATTTGGTGCAGCTAACGGTCAGCGTCTGTACTTCGAGTCGGAGCGGCTCCCTCAGAAAACCTTCAGGAACTCACCCATCGGATTGTACTCCGATCCCTCGGGATCAACCCAGTCGCTTGAGAACAAGCACACCATGAATCGTGCAAGTAAGAACAACATTACGCCATGTGGTAACCAATCCACCCGCCAACTGAAAACGAAGGCGGCAACCGGCCACTCGGATTCTGGAGGAGCCGGGCTTACACGAAAGAGAGAGTCGTAGGTCTCTGGCAAACTTCCCACTAAAACGCCCTTCTACATCGGCACGCTAAACATCAACACACTCCTGCAAGTAGGCAAACTTCTCAGATTAACATCAGAATTAGATCAGCAAAAAATCCAGCTACTCGCCGTACAAGAGACCAGACTCACTGAGTCGGAGACATCAGAATATGGTAACTACGGCATTTTCAAGAGCAAAACTACACGAACAGTAGGAAAAGCCACACCAATGTTAGGCATGGCCTTTTCCGTACACAAAAGATCATGAACTTCGCTGTCCAAATCGCCACTACACCTTTGTAAATGCCCACGCACCCACCAACGACTGCAAAGATCAGAAACAAACAGAAAACTTCTTGAACAAACTTGAAACCACACTCATCAAAATCCCTGAAAAAGACACAATCATTCTCCTCGGCGATTTCAACGGTAAAATTGGTAAAGAAAAGTGCTACAGGAAAACCACAGGAAGATTCTCAGCACACGGAAAGACTAACAAAAAGGGCAAGCGCCTCATCGAGCTCTCTCAGCAACACGACCTAAAAAATCATGCCAACTTCCCTACGGAAAAACCCCAATAAACTCTTCACATGGGAATCACCCAACACCTGCTCCGGCAAACACCAGATCGATCATGTCACCATCTCCTTCCCAGCACAAAAAGAAGTACACAACGTCCAAGTCCGTAGAGGAGACAACATTAACTCGGACCATCAGCTAACGAGAATCAAAGTGAAATTTACCCCAAAAAGCTTCTACCATTAATCTAAAGCAAACAAAAAAAATGGCCACAACGCAAATAAAAACATCAAATCTCAGAGAAACGTGGGAAAAATTCCAGCTAATATTTGGAACGAATTCCACGACAATCATGAAGAGTGCATCAGAGCAAATCCCACTAAAAAAAGAGCAGACACCCTTTTTGGAGCACCGAATGAGACCAAGCCATACTGAATAGAAGAAGCGCATACCAGAAGTTCATAAGAAACCGTACATCTGAAAACGAAGAAAAATTCCGCGAAGTCCAGACAGACCTCTAAACTCATCAGACAAACCAAAGGAATTACCTGGAAGACCAACTGAAGTCGGCCGAACAAGATTTCCGCAACTACAACACCACAGATTTTTACAGCGTCTTCCGCAACAGATTAAATGGGTACACGCCCAAGAACCTCTGCTTCACAAAACAAAACAAAAAATTGGCACTCACAGATGACGAAAACACCAAGGAAATCGCGAGATACTTCGAGTCACTACTCAACTGCCCAGAACCAACAGAAAGGTTTCCACATAAACCCCACCCGCACCCAAACCCAGACTCATCCCCACCTACACAAGAGGAAAGACACCGACACATACAACAACTGAAAAACAACAAGGCATCCGGAGACGACGGCATCGTAGTAGAGCTTCTTAAACATCTTGGAAAGAATTCACTCCAAGAACACACAAGAATCACGCAAGAAATTTGGACAACTACCAGAAAATTGGACAAACACCCTCCTTGTTCCACTTCATAGAAAAGGTGACCGGACAGATGTGAACAATTACAGAGAAATTTCCCTGGTACAAGTCGCATACAAAATCCTCTCCGCAGCCCTTCTCCAAAGAACACAGGAACAACTAGAACAACTAGAACCACTAGAATACCAAGCGGGCTTCAAGCCCCACAGATCCTGTGCAGAGCAGATACTCAATCTGAAAACCATCTTGAAACTACGACACACAAGAAAACAACCCACAATCTGCACATTCGCGGACTTCCAGAAAGCATACGACTCCATTGACTGGCAATCCCTCTTCCAAACACTGAGTGAATAGGACTGGACAACAAAACTCAAAAAATCATCAGACTAACTCTCATCAACACAACCTCCCAAGTAAAATTCATGGGAACTATATTTGAAAATTTTCAGATAAAAACCGGTGTCCGACAAGGAGATGGACTTCCCCCACTACTCTTTAACATAGCCCTGGACAAAATCATGAGAGAATGGGAACAAGCTCCAAAAGCTCAAGGAAATTGGCAACCATTAAGTATGACAAGAAAACATGTAAAAATATCCTGTCTCGCTTTCGCAGATGATCTCGCGATCCTCGCAACAAACGAACAACAGCCAATCAGCCAAATTGAAACCCTCAAGAAATGCTCAGAAAAATTCGGCCTACAAATCTCCTTCTCAAAAACCAAGGTTATTTGCAACCACTGTAGCCTCCAGAATTTGAACACGAAATTTGGCACAATCGAAAAAGTAACTGAGTTCCGATATCTCGGAGAAATTGTAGTACCAACAGGAAAAAAACAGAAGGTCCTCGAGGTTCGCATCCAGAAAATGAAGAGAGCCCTCGGCCGAACGCAAAACATTTACAACAAAAAATGCCTTTCAATCTTCAGCAAAATTCGACATTACAACACTGTGATCAAACCTGAAATACTGTACACGAGTGAAACACTGGATCTGCACAGAAAAACAGTACTCGAAAACATCCTGAAAAAGGAACGTAAAATCATTAGAAAAATTCTCGGCCCAAAACTGACTGCCGAAGGATATCGACTGCAATCTCGTACAAAAACCGAGGAGCTCTCAAACCTTGCGGCCGACATCAGAAAAAGACGCCTGAAATTTTATGGACAAATCAAACACCTTCCAGAAAACAGACTGACAAGAATCTTACTTGAGGCAACAGAAAACATCAAAACAAATAGTTGGACGACGGAAATCCACCAAGACCTGGAAAAATCAGGAATAAAAACAGCCGACATCGCTGACCGAACCTACTACAGAATGAAAATCAGCAAGTGGGAAGTAGAGTCAGAGAGAAACTACAAGAAGAAAACAGGAGGTAAGTGGACAAAAGAACGAAGAACCACGATGAGAGAAAAATTCAAGTCTGCCTGGCAATGAAGGAAATGCACATCTTCTAAGTGGACTTTGCGTGATCAGTTTTCTGGTCTTTTCCGCATCTAATAATAATAATAATAATAATAATAATAATAATAATAATAATATATTAAATAAGAGATTTGTCTCTACATGTAGACCTGCCATTACAATGAAAATTGCCTAACCCAGTCTTCACAAGGAAAAAGACGTATGGTGACTTCCCCGTCGCGTTTCTGGGGTAACATTAAGAGCTATGCAATTTAATACAATCTTACTGCCAATGTGTACATTACCTAACCGCCAGTATCCAGTATTCGGGAGACAGTAGGTTCGATCCCCACTGTCGGCAGCCCTGAAAATGGTTTTCCGTGGTTTGCCATTTTCACACCAAGCAAATGCTGGGGCTGTACCTTAATTAAGGCCACGGCCGCTTCCTTCCCACTCCTAGCCCTTCCCTGTCCCATCGCCGCCATAAGACCTATCTGTGTCGGTGCGACGTAAAGCAACTAGCACTGGTACTTCAGCTAGTAATAATATATTTACGAGGTCTGGATTGTCTTCTTTCTTCTCATACTTCGTGAGCCTTGCCATTAACTTGTTGATAAACTCGTTTTTATTTCAGTTTATCGGAGCTCCTTATCTCCACTGTGGGTGGAGTCAAAGAATGCATTATCTGTTCTCCTTCATGTCGTAAAAGGCTACTAAGAAGGAAATAACCAAAGAATCTGTTCCTGCTCTCTCGTCTTCTAAGCCAAAAAACATTTCCATGATTCTATGCGCCCCTGTAGCGGAGAAGTAAGTGTGACAATTTTATTTTACTTTTTATGGAGGTAGAATTTTTGCGTCTGGATGTTAAGAAAGGTGTTACTCACGAAGCCAATCTTGTTTCAGTAGGACTTTCTGTCTCAGTGAGGAAAGCAATGGTAAACTACAGTAACTCACACCCTTTTATGCCTCGCCTCGTTATAGCACCCCCACTGGTTCCTGCTGTTTCCCAATAACTGTATCACCTTAACTGATGATCCAACCAACCTCCGAGCTGAAGAGTTAACAGACGGAGAGACAGACAGGCAGATTTAAAGTCGCAATGACAGTAATACACATTCTTTATTTTTGGCCTTACTAGTAGTTAGCGATTATGTCCTTATTTAAGTTATAGAACTCTCAACTAGGAATCGTAGAGAGGTGACTTTGGGGCACGGACGTTGTTTCTACTTATGGCTCCTGCTGGCCGGGTGTTGGATTGCTAACACCAGAATCACGTTTTAGTGGCTCCCAAGCCACACGGGTGTAGCGAGAAACTAGTTAGCTGATAGGTCTGCCAAGGAGGCGGTCACATTGCCCCCGTTGCCTTTCAAGGTTCCAGCCATTGGTTTTAGTTTTCAACTGACACATTTGATTATGTTCCTTTGGGAGACGGAGTGGCAGGCCACCCCTATTTCAGATAAACTGAGAACGATTAAAGGAACTACGAAGGTATGGAAGACTTTCCTTCGCGTTTAAAAGTCAATTTTCTAGTTGATTTAATTTATATCTTATTGTTAACTCTTTGTTTTATTCTATTAGTCTGTCTTAGTGTATTTGAATATGTTTTTACAATTTTAAATTTGTATGAAAAATATTTCAAAGCAGTGCCTGATTCCATTTTAATACATTTTAATCTATTTTTAAATTAATTACATAAGAAAATAAGGTATTGCAAATTAGATCCACTAAAGTTTATGATCATTTTCTACATCATATTTTAAATTCTGTTCACTGCGTAAATTTTAAAATGTAATTCTTTCTTAATCCATTTACCCTCCAGGATTGGCTTTTCCCTCGGACTCAGCGAGGGATCCCATCTCTACCGCCTCAAGAGCAGTGTCCCGGAGCCTGAGACTCTGGATCGGGGATACAACTAAGAGGGAGGACCAGTACGTCGTGGGAGGATGCGGAACATTGGAAGGGATAGACAAGGAAAAGGGAAGGAAACGGCCGTGACCTTAAGTTAGGTACCATCCCGACATTTGCCTAGAGGAGAAGTTGGAAACCACGGGAAACCACTTCGAGGATTGCTGAGGAGGGAATCGAATCCACCCCACCCTCCTTACTCAGTCAGGTTGAGTGGACCCTGTTCCAGCACTCGTACCACCTTTTTGAAATTTCGTGGCAGAGCCGGAAATCGAACCCGGGCTTCCGGGGTTGGCAGCTAATCACACTAACCTCTTCACCACAGAGACGGACCTTAAAATGTAATTATTATTATTAATTACGTTTCAACTCGTACCATTAGGGGACGATAACCTAGATGTTAAGCGCCTTTAAACAACAAGCACCATCATAATTTTATCTGACCTCCTTTGGTTATTTCGTGTTCTTTTCCGATACCGATAACATTAGATTTGTGTGGCCTAGTCAGCCTGTCATTTCCACACCCTTGCTTTTCTGAGCTGAGCAGCTGGGTATAACCGAGGGAGAAAACAAGATATTTCACCTCACCAGGTTTTGTCATTGTTCCTCCCAAAACACCGACCATAACTAGAGACCTGCGCGGATGCGGATGCAAACTCTATGGCAGTGCGGATAATTTTGCTGATAATTTCTAAATAATGATGTTTATTGATTTTCACTCAGGTAAAATCTAGAAATCTGAACAAGTCATTCTTTCACACATCTCATGCAGTGATTTTTGATAGTGGTGAGACGACCCTTGAATGGGAGAATGTTGTTAGGTATTCAGTCCGAAGACTGGTTTAATCCTGAACAGCTCCACCAACAGCTGACATAGATAGCCTAGGCTTCACTGAAGAGGCATACTAGGGAAATGAGGAGTGAGGTTGTTTCCCGTTGCTTTCCTCACCAATGGTTGTGTGTGTGAGATATATATCTATATATATAAAGTAGCTTGTCCTGACTGACTGACTGACTGACTGACTGATTCATCATCGCCGAGCCAAAACTACTGGAGATAAAGAAATGAAATTTTGAGGATATATTCATATTAAGATGTAGGTGCTCGCTAAGAGAGGATTTTTGGATATTCCGTCGCTAAGGGGGTGAAAAGGGGGGTGAAATTTTAAAATGAGTGTGTTTATATCTCAAAACTTTAAAAGTTTAGAGATGTGAGAATTGGTATGTAGAATCTTCTTTAAAAATAAGGAAACACGTATTTTTTTGTTTTCAGACAATCCCAATAGGAGGGGTGAAAAAGGGTGAAAAAGGGGTTGAATGCCTAATCACGATACCGCTGCTTATATCTCAGAAACTGAAGATGTTACAGACCTGAAAATTGGTACTTTTGATCTCTTTTAAAAATAAAGAAACACGTATTTTTTTGTTTTTGGAAAATCCAATTAATGGGAGGGTGAAAAGGGGGTGAATTTTTAAAATGAGTGAATCTATATCTCCAAACTTTTAAAGTTTGCAGATGTAAAAATTGATATTTAGAATCTACATTAAAAATAAAGAAACATGTATTTTTTGTTTTCGGAAAATCGCAATAGGAATCGTGAAAAGGGGTGAAAAAGGGGTTGAATGCCTTTCATGAGGCTACTTATATCTCAGAACCTGAAGATATTACAGACCTGAAAATTGATGTTTGGGATCTCTTTTAAAAATAAAGAAACACGTATTTTTTTGCTTTTGGAAAATCCAATTAATGGGGGGGGTGAAAAGGGGGTGATTTTTTAAAATGAGTGTATCTATATCTCAAAACTTTTAAAGTGTATGGATGTAAAAATTGGTATTTAGAATCTCCTTTAAAAATAAAGAAACGCATATTCTTTTGTTTTCGGAAAATCCCAATAGGAAGGGTGTAAAAGGGTGAATAATGGGTTGAATGCCTTTAATGAGGCTACTTATATTTCAGAACCTGAAGATATTACAGACCTGAAAATTGGTATGTGGGATCTACTTTAAAAGTAAAGAAACACGTATTTTTTCGTGTTTTGAAGATCCAAATACTGGGGGGTGAAAGTGGGGGGTGAATTTTTAAAAATGAGTGTGTTTACATCTTAAAACTTTAAAATTTACAGATGTAAAAATTGGTAGTTAGAATCTCCTCTAAAAATAAAGGAAAACGTATTTTTTTGTTTCCTGTAAATCCCAATAGGAGGGGTGTAAAAGGGTGAAAAATGGGTTGAATGCCTTTAATGAGGATACTTATATTTCAGAACCTGAAGATATTACAGAAATGAAAATTTGTATAAGTGACCTCCTTTAAAAATAAAGAAACACGTATTTTTTAGTTTTTGGAAAATCCAATTAATGGCGGTTAAACAGGAGTGACAAATTGGGGTGAATTTTTTGAAAGACTATATCTACAGAATATCTTGGAAACGTAAAATGTTACAGACGTAAAAAGTGGGTGTTTGGAATCTCCTGTAAATGTAAAGAAACATAGGTGATTTGTTTTTGGAACCTCCTCCTAAGGGGAACTCAAAATGGGTGAAATTTTAAAATGAGAATTTTTACAGTATATCTAAAAAACTTAACATGTTACAGAAGTGAAAAATGGTATTTTTATCTCTATTAAACATAACGAATCGTGTACTTTTAGTTTTCGGAAATACCACTTGGGTGGTGGGGGGGGGTGGGTAAAAGTGACTGAAAATGGTGTTGAATTATTTTAATTAGGCTACTGATATCTCAAAAATGAAGATGTTACAGACGTGAAATTTGATATTTGCAATCTGATTTAAAAGTAAAGAAACACGTATTCTCGGAAAATCCAATGAGCGGGGGGGGGGGGGGGTTGAAAGTATTGAAAATTTAATTGACTTAATTGTATGAGAATGCATACATCTAATAAAAACTAAAGTTGTTACAGACGTGAAAGTTCGTATTTAGATCTCCTTTAAAAACAAAGAAAAACGCGTTTTGGTGGGGAAACCATCTTGGAGGGTGGGAGTGTAAAGGAGTTGAATTCCTTTCATGACGACACATAAATCAAAAGCTGAAGAAGTTAGAGTCGTGATAATTGGTATTTAGAAGATCTTTTACTATTAAAGAAGCAAGTATTTTTTGCGGGAAATTTCACTTAGGGGGGGGGGGGGGGAGAGTTGTGTGAGATGAAGTGAAAAAAAAATTATTTTTATGGTGATACTTATATATCAAAACTGATGGCAATAGACGTGAACATTGGTGTTTGGAATCTCCTTCAAACATAAAGAAACAAGCCATCTTTTAATTTTTTTGTGGGGGGGGGGGGGGTGGCGGTAAATAAACGTAACGGCGGTGGGGTATAGAAGGAGGTGAACCCATTGATTTTACTGTTCTTAATGTACTTATAAGTATCCTCCGTTGCTCAGGCGGCAGCGCGCGGGCCTCTCTCACAGCTGGGTTCCGTGGTTCAAATCCCGGTCACTCTATGTGACATTCGTGCTGGAAAAAACGGAGGTGGGACAGGTTTTTCTCCGGATACTCCGGTTTTCACTGTCATCAGCCTTTCCAGCAACACATAATAGTAATAATAATAATAATAATAATAATAATAATAATAATAATAATAATGTTCCGGACCGTCGTCAAATGTGCGGATCGCGCTGGAAACGGCTCCTGGACGGGTAATGACTAAGAATGCAGTCCGGCCGCGGGTTCAGGGCCGCCAAAGCACCCAATATGACACCACGCCGGATCTCCTGAAGGATTTTATCCATATTAAAATGATTATAGGAAAAGATGGCAAAGATTTACGGAGCCAACTGACCGGGAGGAATACCTGAGGCTAGCCCGGGAAGTACGAAATCGATTGCTGGAAAGGAAGATTGAAAAATGGAAGAAAACGTGCCGTAATCTAATAGAAAACGAGTCAGATCGGGAATTTTCGTGGATTCTCACAGAAAACGAGTCAGATCGCGAATTTCGGTGGATTATATATCTAAAACAATAAGCATTCAATTATAAATTTCAGTACAATACCGTAGCGAAGCACGGGTATCTTGCTAGTATATATATAAAGGGTGCCCGGACATTTGCGTTCACCACAAAATCGCGGATATTTGCGGTCACTGAGATATACTTGTGCTCACTCAAGAAAGTCCCCAGCAGTCAAAGGAGATTCCCGGTCAATGCAGAAGCGGGTGCGCCTCATTAGCTTAATCTCGGGGTATCCCCTTTAACTTGCCTGGGCTCCTGTTCGATCGCTTCTCAAACAAAATTGTTTCTCTCACGCGGATAATTTAGACTAATACCTTCAGCCATCTTTGTGCACATTAAAGTGGTTATATGTACAGGAAGTATAGGGAGAGTCAACATGGGTGTATTTGAAGGAGAAGAACAAGTCGTACCATGTTTTTGGAAACATGCGATTCTGCAATTTATGAAGAAAGTATAAAACATCCCAATGTAAATTGTGATGAAATTTGGATTAGATCATATGACGGGTTTTTGAGTAACAATGTTTTAAAATTGAAGCATGGTTGAATTACATTTTAAAACGAGCACTTTTTCATTCCACCTGCGATAAGAAAATATCAGTATAATCACAAATTAAAAACCTAACGTAAAATGAAATTTAAAATGAAGCGAGGAAAATGATTTCGTCATTGGATTTTCAGTATGCCTATTGATTATTTAATGGACAACCTCCAAACACGAGTACATATAATAATTTGGTCGACGGTAAATTATACGTCTGAAAATGCTGGTTCTCATCACACTTTACACAGAATGTTAATCTAGAAGGAGCGAGCAGGAGCCGAGGCAGTTTAGCGGGGATATCCGCAGTTTAATCTGAGGAGGCCCACCCACTTCTGCAGTGACCGCAAATATCTTTTGACTGCTGGGGAATTTCTGTGAATGGGCACAAGTGTATCTCAGTGACCGCAAATATCCGGTGACCGCAAATGTCCGTGACCGTAAATATCGGCAACCATATAAAGAGCCTCGAAAAGCCGTAAATCTGACGTAAGCCTAACTGGCCTCTGCCTGCAATTAATGGAAGGAAGGAACAAATGTATCTAGAGAAAGCATATGACAGGGTACCGAGGGAAAAGATGTTCGCTATACTGGGGGACTGTGGAATTAAAGGTAGATTATTAAAATCAATCAAAGGCTGTTGACAATTGGGCTTCAGTGAGAATTGATGGTAGAATGAGTTCTTGGTTCAGGGTACTTACAGGAGTTAGACAAGGCTGTAATCTTTCACCTTTGCTGTTTGTAGTTTACATGGATCATATGCTGAAAGGTATAAAATGGCAGGGAGGGATTCAGTTAGGTGGAAATGTAGTAAGCAGCCTGGCCTATGCTGACGACTTGGTCTTAATGGCAGACTGTGCCGAAAGCCTGCAGTCTAACATCTTGGAACTTGAAAATAGGTGCAATGAGTATGGTATGAAAATTAACCTGTCGAAGACTAAATTGATGTCAGTAGGTAAGAAATCCAACAGAATTGAATGTCAGATTGGTGATACAAAGCTAGAACAGGTCGATAATTTCAAGTATTTAGGTTGTGTGTTTTCCCAGGATGGTAATATAGTAAGTGAGATTGAATCAAGGTGTAGTAAAGCTAATGCAGTGAGCTCGCAGATGCGATCAGCAGTATTCTGTAAGAAGGAAGTCAGCTCCCAGACGAAACTATCTTTACATCGGTCTGTTTTCAGACCAACTTTGCTTTATGGGAGCGAAAGCTGGGTGGACTCAGGATATCTTATTCATAAGTTAGAAGTAACAGACATGAAAGTAGCAAGAATGATTGCTGGTACAAACAGGTGGGAACAATGGCAGGAGGGAACTCGAAATGAGGAGATAAAGGCTAATTTAGGAATGAACTCGATGGATGAAGCTGTACGCATAAACCGGCTTCGGTGGTGGGGTCATGTGAGGCGAATGGAGGGGATAGGTTACCTAGGAGAATAATGGACTCTGTTATGGAGGGTAAGAGTAGTAGAGGGAGACCAAGACGACGATGGTTAGACTCTGTTTCTAACGATTTAAGGATAAGAGGTAGAGAACTAAATGAGGCCACAACACTAGTTGCAAATCGAGGATTGTGGCGACGTTTAGTAAATTCTCAGAGGCTTGCAGACTGAACGCTGAAAGGCATAACAGTCTATAATGATAATGTATGTATGTATGTATGTATGTATGTATGTATGTAGGAACAAATGTTCCGAAAATGAATCGCTCAATATGTCTGTAGTTGTCGCAAGAGAATATTCCTAATAAACCTGTCACTGTAGGGGGTCTGGTGCCAGGTGACAGGCCTGTTGCATTACATTAATAGATCAGTCCGTTTCAATAGCTTGGGTGTAACAGTTAAATAGTTGCAATATCCGCCGATAACCATTCGTGGATGCGGATAATATTTTGTTTATCCGCTCAGGGCTCTAACCATATCATGCACGTCAAAGATGAGATGGAGGAAATATTTCTCGAAGGCCAGTAACGATGAGTTACCTCACCAACCAGTTCAAGTGTGTAGAGTATCCTTCGACTGGCGTTAGAACTCCTCTATTTGCTCCTCTGATTAGTTTCGAGAAGCGGCGGTAATCTTGTTGCCGTTCCCCTTCAAGCAGCAATCAACGCCACCAAATTCTTGACAGAGCAGCAGGAAATAAAACCCAAGCCAACTGAGTTGAAAGAACACAGCGGTAGACTATGGATTGCACAGTGTTACAAATACAGAATTAAAGTGTAATCCAAAATGATTATTTGACTGCTAATTCGATTACACAATAGTTTTAAAAACACATCATTTTGCAATTTAACAAGTAATGTATCTGTGTCATACAGAAATTATAAAAATTGTATGAGCTTAACACAATGAAGTTTTACATATTAGGAACACATTAGCTAATTAAAAATTGTAATAAAAATAAAGTGCTGTAATTATCCTTCAACAAAAGCAATACTGGCTAACGCGCCTTCTTGTCCAGTTAACAGAGCTTCTGGCTAGAATATATAAGTTCATTACAATCGATCACAGCTTTGATCCGAGTTACAGGACACTTCCTTGTAACGTATCACTTAATGCAGGCGTCCCGCTCCATGGCTGAACGGTTAGCGGCCGGCTTTTGGTCCAAAGGGTCGCGGGTTCGATTCCCAGATGAGTCGTGCATTTTAACCTTCATTAACCTTCGAAGGGTGGTTGTGTGTGCCTTCTTCAGCATTAGAATTAATCATAAGTAGGGCCATAGACGC
Source organism: Anabrus simplex (assembly GCF_040414725.1). Lineage (NCBI taxonomy): Eukaryota > Metazoa > Arthropoda > Insecta > Orthoptera > Tettigoniidae > Anabrus > Anabrus simplex. The sequence goes on from NC_090273.1 coordinate 129,142,193, forward strand.
GCAGGTCGCCTATACGGCGCCATTTCAGAAGACCTGCACCAGGCCTCCTCGGAGGCTACAAGTAATTTTTTTCTTCTTTCTTCCTTGTGCCCAATTAAAGAGCGCGTTTGAACTTGTTCTTCTCCTCCTCCCAAAATCTCTTCATGAATTCGTTGTTTTTTGTTTTGTTTTTGCGTTCTTCTGACCACTGTTTTCCAGTCGCCTTTTTAGCTTTTTCCAGGCTTTACAATTATTTATGGTATCCTCTGTAGCGATTATTTCTTATAAATGCTGCCTAATTTCTTCCAACCTATTGATATTGGCCTTCTTTGAATTATTTTATTTTAGTTCTAATCTTTGTTTGTTTCTTTCTTTCCTTCTTTCTTTCTTTCTTTCTTTCTTTCTTTCTTTCTTTCTTTCTTTCTTTCTTTCTTTCTTTCTTAATCCGTTTACCCTTCAGGGTTGTTTTTCCCTCGGACTCAGCGAGGGATCCACGTCTACCGCCTCAAGGGCAGTGTTATAGAGATTCAGACTCTGAGTCGGGGGATACAACTGGGGTGGATGACCAGTACCTCCCCCAGGCGGCATCACCTGCTATGCTGAACAGGGGCATGGTGGGGGGATGGTAAGATCGGAAATGATAGACAAGTAAGGGGGAAGGAAGCGGCCGTGGCCTTAAGTTAGGTACCATCCCGGCATTGGACTGGAGGAAAAGTGAGTAACCACGGAAAACCACTTCTAGGATGGCTGAGGTGGGAATCGAACCCCCGTCTACTCAGTTGACCTCCCGAGGCTGAGTGGACCCCGTTCCATGCCTCGTATCACTTTTCTAATTTCGTAGCAGAGCCGGGATTCGAACCCGAGCGTCCGGGGGTGGGAGCTAATTACACTAACCATTAATCATCTCCATACAGGTTTAAAGGTTTAATGTCCCTGGAGGATTAGAATCTAAAAGCTCCCACTACCCGTAACCTCAGTACTAAGTGATATAGAGTGGTTAGTCCTATGCCCGGTCCCCAGGAAGAAACCTGGTGTAGTCTCATTTAACTCTAAGACTACGTATTTCTCTAGAAATTAAAAAAGGCGTCTTCTTATAATTTTTCGTCGCTAAATTCTGGTTTTCGGTGCCGTGTTTTTCAAACATCTCCAGTACTCAAGTAGAAACCTTGCTTGTAGGCCAAATTCTGTAGACTTTCTGAGAGTGAACCAGACCGACATCGTTCCAAGTAAACTGAGCACACCTTTACACTTCGGCTAGACCAGAAGTGTTCAGCTGGGCACCCGCTGAGGCTAGCCCAGTGCGGCCGGTCTGGCTTGACGTAAATGGTGGCAGCTTACGTAGCAAGCATGCGTCACACTGAAGCCAGAGAGCGAGCACATTTTGCAGGAAAGCGAGGGAGCATTGACGTTCGATTGTGATTACGGAGATCTCCTCCACCACTCAGCGAAGTGCTGATTGAGGTACATGTTTTAAAATAAAACTCTATAATGGCAACAAGAAAACCTAACTGTTTTTAAAGACATCCCGGTTATGTTTTACACTCGATATAAACAGTCAGCTTTATTTTCTTGTATTCATTCAAAGAAAACTGACAATTACTTTTTGTGTTGCAATCTACAAAGGTTTAAGCGTACAAGCTACGACAGGGTCTCTCAAACGCCCAAAATCTCACGCTTGCAAATCGAGGCGCGAGATCTCCGTGCACTGTGCATCGGTCCCGCTCGGCTCAGCTCGGACCAACGCTTCGTCTCTGGACTACTCGGCTAAGCTCGGCTCAACTCGGCTCAACTCAGGTCGGATGTGGAGCGCTACGGAGCAAGTGTAGAAGAGGGAGACAGGGGGAGCGAGCGAGACAGGCATGGGGAAAGAGAGAGACAGCGCTATTGCTCCAAATCGAGGAGTGGGGGTCTGCAGTCTGGTCAACCAAGCGAAGTCGTCTTTTGCACCGTGCACAATGCATGCACCAGGCGCATGCACCCTGAGAGGCCCTGAGCTACGATTTACAATTCCTTGGATGGATTTTTTTGTTAAATTTCTTAACAAATTATTCGGCCAGTCAGGCAAATTACGAAACCAAAAAACTCAAGTCACGTAACATGTATTTTTTTTTGTATAATAGTAGGCCTATGTATTTTTACAGTTATTTTCGTAGTATTATAATTTATATTGGAATTGCTGTGTGTGTTTGACAGACCGGAAAGTTTTTTTATTTCATTTGGGTGAGAATGAGAGTATTTTCATTTAAAAAATAGTAAAATTCCTGTTATTCATTAAGCAAAAAGTAATATAATGTCTTAATACAACAATGATTTTGCACAATGTTGTAGTGTTGTGTGACTTTCTCTATTCACTGAAATTCTGAAAATACACATACCCGATGCCACTACAGACCTTGAAGGGCCTTGGCCTACCAAGCCACCGCTGCTCAGCCCGAAGGACTGCAGATTACGAGGTGTCGTGTGGTCAGCACGACGAATCCTCTCGGTCGTTATTCTTGGCTTTCTAGACCGCGGCCGCTATCTCACCGTCAGATAGCTCCTCAATTCTAATCACGTAGGCTGAGTGGACCTCGAACCGGCCCTCAGGTCCAGGTAAAAATCCTTGACCTGGCCGGGAATCGAACCCGGGACTCCGGGTAAGAGGCAAGCACGCTATCCCTACACCACGGGGCCGGCTGAATTTCTGAAAATAGTATTAACAATTTAACAGGTGTCCGGTGATAATAGCTAGCCTCTAAATGGCGAGAGGGTGTTTCGTCACGAGTGAGGAAAAAGATATTTACTATCCAAGATTAAAGTAGAACAATAACGACGTAGTCCGCCTCTGTGGTGTAGTGGTTAGTGTGATTAGCTGCCACCCCCAGAGGTCCGGGTTCGACTCCCGGCTCTGCCACGAAATTTGAAAAGTGGTACGAGGGCTGGAACGGGGTACACTCAGCCTCGTGAGGTCAACTGAGTAGAGGAGTGTTCGATTCCCTCTTCAGCCATCCTCGAAGTAGTTTTCTGTGGTTTCCCACTTCACCTCCAGGCAAATGCCGGGGTGGTACCTAACTTAAGGCCACGACCGCTTCCTTCCCTCTTCCTTGTCTATCCCTTCCAATCTTCCCAGCACCCACAAGGCCCCTGTTCAGCATAGTAGTTGAGGCCACCTGGGCGAGGTACTGGTCATCCTCCCCAGTTGTATCCCGCGACCCAATGTCTCACGCTCCAGGACACTGCCCTTGAGGCGGTAGAGGTGGGATCCCTCGCTGAGTCCGAGGGAAAAGCCAACCCTGGAGGGTAAACAGCTTAAGAAGAAGATCAACGACGTAAATGTGTTTACCAGTACGCCTTCAAATAAATAACCTCATTGACTTTATTCCTGGTAAGCATGATTCGATCGTTGGTGAGTTTATCAGACAATTTAAACCCAAACCACCACAAGCCACAGCTTACCGAACTTAACACCGTATTATATTAGAACTGTTTCTAAAGCAACTCTTAAAATGTAATAGTGAAGATTGTAATCCATCGCGTACAGTACAAAAATATTTGAGGTTTTAGGCCTAACACTTTAAAGTATAAAGTGCAATGAACATGAATTAGTTCTTACAAAGTAAATTGAAAATGATGTGGTTTTCTGCCATCTCTCTTTTATTATTTTCTTCCAGTGTCAAACTCGAGTATCGCAGCAGTGATCCAGAATGACTGGGAGAGCTTCACCCAACCTTCACGGCCTGTGACGTAGCCACAACGTCACTGTGGTTGAATACTGTACGCTGCGCTCATCGCCTGCCCGCTTACAGTGCTCGGCACCCGCAGGACGGTACGCCCAACGTGTGCACCTCTGGGCTGGACAGACTTCCTCCTCTTCCCACCCTCAGTTAAATGAGCAATAATGAGCGAGAATTAAGTGCGATAGGTTACGTCACGTGGTCCCTCGATGGCCAAATTCGAAAGAAGAAGAAAAAATAAATGTAATATTTCTTCACAAGTGGTTGTTTCGTTTTATCATAGGGATAAATGAGAAGCTGCCTGGCCGAGGTGTTAAAGGCGTGCCCGGTTCGCCCGGAAGGACGTGGGTTTGAATCCCCGTTAGGAAGTTGTAAAATTTAAGAAACGAGATTAATTCCTGGGGGGAAAATGCTGCCGGGCGTAAAACTAACCACTCTACCCCATCACGTGCCGAGGTTACGGATAGTGGAAGCCTTTACCTTCCACCACTCTAAGGGCCTTCATGGCTGTACGGATATGACCTATAGGGATAAATTTAATACTAACATCGGTGCGCCTTGTTTTCTTTTTCTTCTTTGCTAGTTGCTTTACGTCGCACCGACACAGATAGATCTTATGGCGACGATGGGACAGGAAAGGGCTAGGAGTGGGAAGGAAGCGGCCGTGGCCTTAATTAAGGTACAGCCCCAGCATTTGCCTGGTGTGAAAATGGGAAACCACGGAAAACCATTTTCAGGGCTGCCGACAGTGGGGTTCGAACCTACTATCTCCCGAATACTGGATACTGGCCGCACTTAAGCGATTGCAGCTATCGAGCTCGGTCGGTGCGCCTTTATTGAGCACTGAACAGCTGGTGTTGTGAAGAGAAGCCCGGACAGATATTAATAGAATTGCATTGTACGTAAAGAATTACCCAAGTATTGCTGTCGGAGCAACATGCGTGTGATAAATGGAACGCCAAACTGTGGCATTTTTTCAATAATTATTGCTGAATAGCTCTTCGAAATGCACTCGCCATACATTGTTTCGTATGAAAGGACAATCTAGAAGGGTGCACTGAACCGGAACAGCCCTGTCGCAGTACGAGGATTACATGATTAGCCTCGTCCATGTCAGCTTCATCAAAATGGGCGTCCTGCACACGTTTTTTGTTTTAAAAGGGGCGCGTCCTAACTTTTAAATTAGTTAAATGCTTATTCAAAGTTGTTCAAGCGAGCCAGTGGAATGGACTATCTATAATTATAAAAGGAAGTGTTTGTCTGTCTGTCTGTCTGTCTGTCTGTCTGTCTGTCTGTCTGTCTGTCTGTCTGTCTGTCTGTGCGCGATGCCCAGCAAAATCTACAGCACGCACAGATCTGAAATTTTGAACATAGGTAGATGGAAAGGGGTCCGAATGCACTTCGAAGCCGGAATTTTCATTTTCGCTTTTGTTGGTGAGTTATGAAATAAAAACCATCGGAAAACGTGCATTGGGATATGACAATCCAACGTGGTGTCACCAAGATTAAATGCATAGAGTCGCTGTCGCTAGGCAACGTACATAAGATCGGTAGAGAACACAATATTCAAGGAGCCATTTTACGTCCAGGGCGTAGGAAACCGTTTTTGGTCTTACATGGTGTGAGGGCGTATGACGCTGTTGATGGTGATTCGTCCGTCGGATAGGGACGTAAAATCTTGATCTATTCGAGAGGAGTGGGCTATGTGCCGGCGCCCGGCGCCGGGTTTCATCCTCTTCATTATTGCTATCATATGTCATTCATTTCATCTCATTAACTCATCTTATTAGGTTGAAGTCATGAAAGTCATCCGGTCGTAAAAATTCGCTACGAAGATTCATCTGACTTCATACCCAAACCCCGTAAGAGAAAGGGGACAAGGGTTGGATGCATACATTTAGACGAAACATATATGACACCAGATACACGATAATAATAAACAAGAAATAATACATTACATCAGTCAGGGTGCCATTGTAAGTCCGTGGAATTGGAAGCCATTTTCCTTCAATCCATGATGTCTGTCTGTCTATCTGTCTGTGTTCATGTGTGCGATGCCCAGCCAAATCAACGGCAAATGAAGATCTAAAATGTTTGTCGTAGGTGGGCACAGGTTTTCACCTAAGACGCATGGCTGTGTCTGAGAGCAAGTCTTGCACCAAGAAATGAAGCTGCCAACCTCATCAACAAGCAACACTCACAAGAATTATCCGGTTTACTATGAATTGAAAAGTCTATCGACACAACATGTCATACAGATGAGGCTGTCAACTACACGACAGAGATTTTGAACAATTTGGAGTCACCTGGAGTACCCTCAAACATCTTGGGGTGGACGATTGTGGCACCGGTTATCCTTCTCAGGAATATGAATCCTTCCCTCTGCAATGAACACGTCTCTAAAACTGATGATGACTATTATTGAAGCCACCATCATGAGCGGGCGAAGTAGTAGGTCTATTCCTCGGACTGTAAGTCCATTGTGTAGGAAGCCATTTTCGGCCCGCGACACGCAATTTACTTCGAAAAGATGTGAGTTAGTAATAATATAATGCTTTAATTTGCTTTTAATAAAGAGTTTAGAAACATCTAACGGTTGAATTACTAAACGCGGGCAAAGCCGCGGGCACATGCTAGTAATATAATAAAATAGATGGTTTTTTTCGTCTGGCCTTAAAGTATTAAAAATATACGTTAACAATTCGTGGAAATAGCTGCTAATGCTGCTTTTTCATGTATGGAGGTTCGGGATATTATGGTATGCAAACTCGTGTTGATCGGTCCTAAGCCTGGGTTAGAAAGGAGGAAAGGAGGGGGGAAATCTGAGTCGCTGACACAGACATGGGCTTCTGTGCAGACAATTTCAAAAAGCAGCCAAAAGGCAAAGCAAAGTCACCTCGTACAGGCCATGAAGGCCCTTGGAGGAGTGGAAGGTAAAGGCTTCCACCATTGTTAACCCCGGCACGTGATGCGGTAGAGTGGTTAGCTCTACGCCCGGCCGCCTTTGCCCCCAGGAATTAACCTGGTACTCATTTTTTTGTGTAAGCTGAGTGAACCTCAGGGCCATATGCACCTCTGGGAGTGAAAATCTCTTTTCTTAAATTTTACGACTTCCTGGCGGGGATTCGAACCCATGTCCTTTCGGGCGAACCGAGCACGCCTTTACCGCCTTGGCCAGGCAGTCCCTTCAAAAAGAAGCTAGTTCCTCGAAATACACTTTTATTCTACAGTAATTCGTGTTCATAACAAATTACAAATTAAATTAATTACAAATCAAACTAGACTTGCAACAGAGTTGGTGATCAGACCAAGATAAAAGTAAAGTGGTGTCCTACTCCCGAGGTGGTGCAGCTCTTTCCAGGCACACGCCAGTTGAGATCAGCTGCATGTGTCTTTTCAACCATGCATCAGCCCTCCTGCCATTCTAACGTTATTCGGTAGCTGCCCAATACTAACATACGTAAAATTTACGTGCATATCCATATGTACGCTAAAACAAAAACAGACTTCACATTGTTGCCAAAAGTAATATATTTGAGAACTACGAAGTACAGTTTACATTTTGTTAATAAAGAATAATTCCAAACATCTAAAAGATAAAGCTTCTGCGTTGGAAGTAGGTCCTGATCAGATATGAACAATGTTCTCTCTTGGGTATTTTCCTGTGTTTGAATCAGTTGTTTTCCATATATGCCCATCCTTATCAAAGACTTTATCCCCTTAACAGTCAAAAAGACATCTGTTATTTTCTTCCTAGTTCCTTTTTGAGATTTCCTTTTCGATGGCCACTCAATTTGCTGAATTTCAACCACCATCACTGGGTGAATAGTTCGGATCTTCATCGGACAGTCTTCGTGCTTAGATTTAGTTTTTAAACGTATGTGTTCCCCGCTCTCATCTTCATCCAGCTCGTCAAAAATGCTGCAAATGAACTTCTCCTATTATTTCTTCGTTTATCCACTGTGTCATGGAGAGGCGCATGCCTAATAACTATAAAGCAACCATCCGTAATAAGCATCCTACCCGCATATGACACATCCGAGTACCTGTTACATACATAATACGTAAGTTTTACGCACCAACGATAATACGTCAATACTAACAATACGTAAAAAGAAAAGCGCAGTGACTTAATGAAAATGAACTCTCTCGGTATTCGCTCCTCATTCACTCTTCTAAATTCTATGGTGACATCATCCGCGTTGATCAATGGAAGCATCGTTTATGGAAGTGCTCAGCTGAGGGTAACGCGGCAAGGAGCAGTGCGCACTTATATGATGCATACACGCTAATTTTAGTACTCTAGGGTTAAATTTCTTGGCAGTACCGAGAATCGAACCCGGGCCCCCGAGGACGGTAGCTAATAACACTAACCGTTACACTACGGAGGGGGACATTCAACAAGATCATTAGTAGCATTAATGGAACGATAATACAAATATGAAAGATATGGCCTTTTTATTGGCGAAACAGAAGTGAATAAATTATAGATTCATAGAAATACTCTTCACGTTAGAGGAAAGTATATATATGAGATTCCCCCAGTCAAGTACCTCTCGGCCCACTCATTTTGAAATTGTCGGAAGTCATAGGAAATGTTTAATCGTACGAGATTATTATTTTTTTAGCGCATAGCTTTTAGTGCCGGGAGTGTCCGAGAATATGTTCGGCTCGCCAGTCTGTACCTGCTTTTCCTTGTACACCCTATTGTTGTGAACTGCAAGTACCGTTGTGTGAGTGTTGTGTGGGGGTGTAGGTATGAATATAGGGGCTAGAAATGGGAAGAATGGCCGTTGCCTTGAGAAAGGTACTATCCTAACATGTGTATGGGGATGAAATGGGAAAGCACAGAAAAGTATATCAAGGGTGGTCGGCGGGGAATTCCAACTCACGTGTCTCCCAAGTACAGACCTAGCTGCCAATACTGGTCATGCCGCAACGCACTGAGCAAACCTGTTCGGAATCCCACGAGATATTGCATATCGACCGTTTTGTTTCGATTCTCGAAACAGACATTTAGTCAGTGTGCCAAGTGGAAAGAAGATTTTTTTTTCTTCATTTTGTTATTTATTTGCTGTCAGTTTTACGTCGCACTGACACCAGCACGTCTTCTGGGATAGAGCGAGAACAGGAAAGGAAGCATCCGTGGCCTTAATTAGGGTACAGTCCTTTGTCTGGCATGTAAATGAGTAAACCACGGAAAACCATCTTAGGATTGCCAACAGTGGGGTTCAACAATGTGCTTTACGTCGCACCGACATAGACAGGTCTTATGACGACGATGGGATAAGAAAGGTATAGGACTGGGGAGGAAGCGGCCGTGGCCTTAATGAAAGTACAGTCCTAGCAATTTCCAATTGTGGAAATGGGAAGACACGGAAAATCATCTTCAGGCTGCCGACAGTGAGGTTCAAACCCACTATCTCCCGAATGCTTTTTTTTTTGCTAGTTGCTTTACGTCGCACCGACACGGATATGTCTTATGGCGACAATTGGACAGGAAAGGTCTAGGAGTGGGAAGGAAGCGGCCGTGGCCTTAATTAAGGTACAGCCCCAGCATTTGCCTGGTGTGAAAATGGGAAACCACGGAAAACCATTTTCAGAGCTGCCGACAGTGGGGTTCGAACCTACTATCTCCCGAATACTGGATACTGGCCGCACTTAAGCGACTGCAGCTATCGAGCTCGGTCTCCCAAATGCAAGCTCACAGCTGCGCACCCCTAATCGCACAGCCAACTCGCTCGGTAACAGCGTGGTTCGAACACACGATCTTCCGAATGCAAGTTCACAGCTAGAGAACCCAAACCGAAAAACTAACTCCCTAGGTATATGAGAAGTTGAAATACGCACATTGGCAGGAATATCAGATCAATGAAAGGAACTCCATTCGAGCCTTCAGAGATCATCTGGAATTCAGGGAGCCGGGCTGAGTAGCTCGGACAGTAGAGCGTCTGAGCCAAACTTGGCAGGTTCGATTCTGCTTCAGTCAGGTGGTAATTGAAGGCGTCGGTAGACTTACTGACACGTAAAGGAATTCCAGCGAAACAAAATTCCGGCACCTCGGTGTCTTCGAAAACCGTGAAGTAGTTAGTAGGACGAAGAAACCAATAACATTATTATTATTATTATATTATTATTATTATTATTATTATTATTATTATTATGTAATTTAGAGAAGAAATGCCCATTCAAATATGCAAGATTCGTCATACTCTGAAACAGTAGCTATTTCCTCCAGTAATTGGGAAATGGAAATTCCCTAAGTGAACCTTATCGTGACTCCGGAAAGGTCTTCAATGCCAGTAAAAACATCAACCTCACTGTGACGACATGACCGGCCCATTCTATCTGATAGCATGCTGTTTATGAGTTGTGACATTACTCTGCATCCGACAAGTTTTAAAAACTTATACACAACTCCTTCTCTCCAAAACGTATCATAAGCGGCAATTGGAGTGGACCAACACAGCTCCAGATGAATGGCAGGCCCTCTTTAGTCTTCAACATCCGCCACCTGGTTTTAATCTCCCCAGAAGAACTTGGGTTCTTCTCAAAAAAGCAAAATAAGCTGACCGGCTTGAGAGTGCCAAAAGAAAAAAATAAACTTCTCCAGGGGAGGCACTTGAACAAAGACCTCTCTGTTAATAGGCTCAGCCCATAGTAAGCACGCTACGGTGGCATTGGCTTAAACTCACGGTGTGTCAGTGTTTGATGCTAATTTCTTGGTATGACTCTCAAGCCCGACCAAGCCACTTGCAGATTTAGTAACACCGCCTCGAACAGCCCATTTAATTCTCCCACGAAGCGATCTGATTGGCTAACTTCAGCAGCATATAGAAATGACAACGGCGCGAGATGTCTACGTAACTTTTTCAAATTACTTATCAGTATGGCCAACGCTGTAACGCTCATATACTCCGTTCACGACGTTTCCGCGACCACCTTGTATACATCGCATACAAGCAAAAACGGGGAAAATTAAATAATGATGATAACATTTTTAGCTCCAGTACAGCAAAACCAGAAGCTTCACCAGCTCTGGATGAGGTACTCTCTTATACCTGTCCAGTACTTCCAAAGATATCAAACTTACTCCAAAATATTCGTCATAGCTGGGGATGTTCTTAAAACTAAACCCACGTATTACTTCAAGTGTTCCTGCAGGGTGTCTTTTCAGTAAATGCAATGATGTAGTTCCCCACACCCGCCCCAAAGAGGTAACCCCTTAGCGATGAGAAATTTAAGAAGAAATTATTTATCGAAAGTAGACTAAATGGCAATTTATTTGCAACGGTGAAAGTCACTACCTTTAAAAAAAATTATGGGAAAATATAATGTCAGTAGTTCCAAGGTACCATAATCAGTTTCAACTATAATCGTAATTTTGAAGAATGCGTCCTTACAGTTTTTAAAGGGAGGTCCATTTACTGCCTGCCTGGTTGGGGAGACAGGAGTAGGAGGTGTGGTTGCCATGGAAACGTGGGCTGACCCACTGCGGTTGCCATGGAGATAAGCCTGCTGACCCGCTCGTTTTGCCTGGAACTGCTTATACTTCTCGCTTCTGAGTTACGTACAACAGAACACAGCGGTCTGAACGAACGAACAAGTGAGCCGCAAGCGAAGGGAAGGAGAAAGGAACGCAGGAATGTGGCAACACTGTGCAATGCTCCTCCCCCCAGTCCTACCTGTCAAAACGCTTCTTTTATTATTATGGTTATAGTGATTATAGACACCTAACGTCTCGGTTCTTAGGATAAACACCAGAAAAACACATATATTTTTGTATAATTCCAGCCCCATACGAAAAGTGATTTCGTTAAGACTGGCGCTCTGTGAATTAATTGAAATTTTATTGATTTTTTTGTTGAAAAATTAGAGTGAAATATTTATCGAGTAACTGTAATTCATCCCAATGACTTTTTCCTTGTACTTTTCCTATTACTGGAGACACAATATTAACGATTACTGAAGTGGACGAAATACATGTCTCAGTGAACAGGTCTCCAAAATGCTTAACATCTGAAATTGAAGTCATTTAACTGAACATACTACGATTATGTCAATATTTAAATAAAATGTACTCTACTCACGTACAATAAAGAAGGAGATCCTTTACATCGCAGATATGCTCAGAACTTACCTGAAAAAGAAGACAAAGAAAATATAAGTGCGAAATGCCACTCACTCAGCACAATACACTAGGACCAATAAACCGAAGATATGGTCTAGATATACACTGACTGACAGAGCAAATGCAACACCAAGGAGGAGTGGTTCGAAAGGGATGAAAGTTGGGGAAAAAACAGAGACGGCACGGACGAATAATTGATGTTTATTTCAAACCGATATGCAGGTTACACAATGCGCACGGCATCGACTCAGTAGGATGTAGGACCACCGCGAGCGGTACACGTCGAGGTACAGAGTCAATAAGAGTGCGGATGGTGTCCTGAGGGATGGTTCTCCATTCTCTGTCAACCATTTGCCACAGTTGGTCGTCCGTACGAGGCTGGGGCAGAGTTTGCAAACGGCGTCCAATGAGATCCCACACGTGTTCGATTGGTGAGAGATCCGGAGAGTACGCTGGCCACGGAAGCATCTGTACACCTCGTAGAGCCTGTTGGGAGATGCGAGCAGTGTGTGGGCGGGCATTATCCTGCTGAAACAGAGCATTTGGCAGCCCCTGAAGGTACGGGAGTGCCACCGGCCGCAGCACATGCTGCACGTAGCGGTGGGCATTTAACGTGCCTTGAATACGCACTAGAGGTGACGTGGAATCATACGCAATAGCGCCCCAAGCCATGATACCGCGTTGTCTAGCGGTAGGGCGCTCCACAGTTACGGCTGGATTTGACCTTTCTCCACGCCGACGCCACACGCATCTGCGGTGACTATCACTGACAGAACAGAAGCGTGACTCATCGGAGAACACGACGTTCCGCCATTCCCTCATCCAAGTCGCTCTAGCCCGGCACCATGCCAGGCGTGCACGTCTATGCTGTGGAGTCAATGGTAGTCTTCTGAGCGGACGCCGGGAGTGCAGGCCTCCTTCAACCAATCGACGGGAAATTGTTCTGGTCGATATTGGAACAGCCAGGGTGTCTTGCACATGATGAAGAATGGCGGTTGACGTGGCGTGCGGGGCTGCCACCGCTTGGCGGCGGATGCGCCGATCCTCGCGTGCTGACGTCACTCGGGCTGCGCCTGGACCCCTCGCACGTGCCACATGTCCCTGCGCCAACCATCTTCGCCACAGGCGCTGCACCGTGGACACATCCCTATGGATATCGGCTGCGATTTGACGAAGCGACCAACCTGCCCTTCTCAGCCCGATCACCATACCCCTCGTAAAGTCGTCTGTCTGCTGGAAATGCCTCCGTTGACGGCGGCCTGGCATTCTTAGCTATACACGTGTCCTGTGGCACACGACAACACGTTCTACAATGACTGTCGGCTGAGAAATCACGGTACGAAGTGGGCCATTCGCCAACGCCGTGTCCCATTTATCGTTCACTACGTGCGCAGCACAGCGGCGCATTTCACATCATGAGCATACCTCAGTGACGTCAGTCTACCGTGCAATTGGCATAAAGTTCTGACCACTCCTTCTTGGTGTTGCATTTGCTCTGTCAGTCAGTGTACTTCTTAGGTTACAAGTATGACTAATGTTTATGCCTCTTGGTGACAAGTCAAGTAAAAGGAAACTTCACCGAGCTCGATAGCTGCAGTCGCTTAAGTGTGGCCAGTATCCAGTATTCGGGAGAAAGTGGGTTCGAACCCCACTGTCGGCAGCGCTGAAGATGGTTTTCCGTGGTTTCCCATTTTCGCACCAGGCAAATGCTGGGGCTGTACTTTAATTAAGGCCACGGCCACTTCCTTCCCATCCCTAGGCCTTTCCTGTCCCATCGTCGCCATAAGACATATCTGTGTCGGTGCGACGTAAAGCCAATAGCAAAAAAAAAGGAAACTTCAATGATAAAGAAATCATGGGCACCTCGCGATGTTTCTCTGGACAACCTAAGAACCTAGTCATATTTTAATTTTTCCTTTATGTAAAAGGGAAACAATGTCATTATTTGCATAAATTCCCCGCGTTCAGAACGGATAATTCTGTTACTATATATAAAATGTCTCCGTGAAGATTTCTATAGAAGTGTGTTTTAGTTTAGTTTATTTTCATTGAAGTTGTATGACTAAAATTGTATGCCATAAATAATTTTAAAATAAAAATAATCACGTATTTTGAAGGCATTTACCACCCGCAGTGTTTCACAAAATACTTGCACATAAAAGTAGAAAATGGTTTACAAAATAATTTAATAATATTGTTATTAGTTTGCACAGCAGAGCTCAGAAGGATTTTCAATATTACGATTTCACTTGGTGTCCCTCTGTGGGTAGGGATAGTATAATAACACCCGCTTTATACCCTGCGTGTAATAATAGGCGACTAAAAGGTGGACCAGGGCCTCTGAACTCTTAAGCGTTGTTTGGCGTCCACAGTTCCCCTAGCAGAGTCAAAATTGCTTTCTCTTTCATTTCCCTACCCGACCTCCCTTGATCAACTCTTGTTCTCTTCCGACCCCGACGTTATTAGATTTATGAGGCCAAGGGACTTTCATTTTCACTCCTTTGGTGGCCAATTATAATATCCACAGCCTGTTTCCAGTCATGCGACCGGATCAGGAATGGGATGAATGAAGCCCCCATCTAGCGGCAAGGATAGGAATTGTGCCGGCTGCCGATATCTGTCGCACTCCTCTGGGCAGTGATTAATGAATGACAGATGAAATCAAATGATACTGGAGAGTGTTACTGGAATTAAATATGACGGGGATAACCGGAGTACCCGGTGAAAAAAATCCTGTCCCGCTTTGTCCAGGACAAATCTCACATGGAGTGACCGGAATTTGAACCATGGAACCCAGCGGTGAGAGGCCAGCTCACTCCCACCTGAGCCACGAAGGCTCTTCGAGGCCCTTTCTTTGGCCCCTTACATTTCTCTCCCTCTCATTTGAGTTATTAAAGGATGGTTGTTTAGTTGTACTTCCCGTTAAAATGACAAACACCTCCAATCTGTACAATGCAGTGTTGCTTCATCGCTAGACATTTTCAGCCACCAAATGCTGCCCCTCAAACTGTTGAGTTTATAGTCCGAAATAATATTATTTATTTCTTAATCTGTGTACCCTCCAGGATCGTTTTTTTTTTTTTTTACTCATACAAAGCGAGGGATCCCACATCTACCGCCTCAAGGGCAGTGTCCTGGAGCGTGAGACTTTGGGTCTGGGATACAACTGCGGAAGAGAGCAAGAACCTCTCCCAGGAGGCCTCACCTGCTATGCTGAACAGGGGCCTTGTGGGGGATGGGAAATTTGGAAGGGATAAGCAGGGAAGAGGGAAGGAAGCGGCCGTGGCCTTAAGTTAGGTACCATCCCGGCATTTGCCTGGAGAAGAAATGGAAAAATACGGAAAACCACTTCTAGGATAGCTGAGGATGGAATCGAACCCCCTCTACTCAGATGACCTCCCGAAGCTGAGTGGACCCCATTCTAGTCCTAGTATCACTTTTCAAATTTCTAGGCAGAGCCAGGAATCTAACTCAGTCCTGGCATCTAATTACACTAACCATTACGCTACGGAGGTGGACAATAATTTAATGTTATTGTTTATGTTAAATTCTTTCTACATCATCTGCAGGCTGACACAGAGAGAATTAGGTCCTTACAAATTTTCATTAGGCATGGACCGATTTTTATAGAAATTTAATAATTAAAGAAACAAGAGATCATTTTAAATTCCATATGCATGGTTCCTAAAAATGGAGATAGAACCATTCAATACACTAATTGCTATGTTGGTGATGAAGGTTTTGTGAAGTCTGAGCTGCTTCGGGACGGTGCCACTCACTCCGATCAACAAACCAGTATCTTGTGTACCAGGTCTGTCATATAAACTCAGACCGAACGCACGGTGCTTGTACGCTGGGCTAAGGCAGCTGCAGTATGGGAGGCGCGCGCATACTTCTTGACCGTGCAAGCAGCCTGCACGTGTTCGACCTGGCAAGCAATAGTCATCAGTCTGAATCTAAACATGGTGAGTCAGTTATCATTGCAACAACGTATTTTTGTATGTAAAAGTGTTGGTTTCATCTGAATGGTCGTGTGAACAGTCATATCTCTCGCTACTGGTGTGTAGAAAATGTTTATGAAGTCCCTCGTTATGATAGGAAGATTGGTGTTTGGTGTGCTGTTCGTGCCTAATTTGTTAAAGACGAAAACAAATGCAGGGAGGTACGAAGATGATATTTTGAAGCCGTTCTTCTATCAGTTAACGGAAGAAGAAAAATCGCGTGGGTGGTTTTTAATAAAATTCATCCCCTGCTCATACAGCAGAAGATTCCCTTCTTACAATCTCGGAAGTGTTTGCAGACAGAGTGATCAGTGCTGGTCTATTTCTACCTCGTTCTCCAGGTCTAACAGGGTGTGATTTTTACTTGTGGGTTAAACTGAAAGAAAAATGTATCGAACAAATTCTCACACATTGGAGGAATTGAAAGAAAACATTACGAATGAAATCAGAAATATTACAGTGGCAGAACTCACTCGGGTCAGCCAGAATGTGGTTACCAGGAAGGACGACACTTCCAGCCTCTTTTATAAGGTAAGATTTCATACAAGATTGTATACACGCTTAAAGCAGGGTGACCGCGTGCGTCATAAGTTCGGCTGAGGCAGCTGCCGTAGCGCAGAGTACAGACACCGCGCGTTCACTCTGGGTGTATACGAGACCCTGTATACGCCAGATAATACTTTTCGTTGACATATTCAACACTAGGTTGATAGATGTTCTTTTCCATTGTATTTCCCTGTATTGACTTCCTCGGGTATTGCCTATGATATGTCCTTATGAATAATTTGTCTTGTAAGTGATAATGTCTATTCGCCGATAACTGTCATCACGGGAGTTTTTTTTTCCTTAGAACGACTTTACGTCGCACCGACACAGATAGGTCTTATGGCGACGATGGGATAGGAAAGGCCTAGGAGTGGGAAGGAAACGACCGTGGCCTTAATTAATTTGCCCGGTGTGGAATGGGAAACCACGGAACACCATCCCCATGCTGCCGAAAGTAAGGTTCGAAATCACAATCTCTCGGATGCAAGCTCACAGCTATGCACACCTAACCGCACGGTCATCACGGCTGAGACCATGAACTTCTGGGTAAAGGTTGAATCCCTTGATCTAACAGCATGACGACGCTCGAGGAATAATTGAGTGGGGGTATAACAGAGGCAGTGCAGCAGATAATGTAATTAGCCACCAGTGTCCTGCCTAAGTTTCATGTAATATGAGCGTTCGATCTTGTCCACCCTGACCAATATGAGAAGATGAAGTGGGCCCTGCGTAATTAATGTGTCTGCCCGCCTAAAGAGGCGCACTTCTTATCCACCACGCCAGGGTAAAGCAGCACGATTATACATTAACGTAACGTTACATTTCCAGAGAAAGTGATTGATTCCTTATGAACAAAAACAGATCAGTTCTGACTGTACTTTCACATAAATTAATTAGCAACATATTACGTCGTCATTATTATTATTATTATTATTATTATTATTATTATTATTATTATTATTATTATTATATCATCCTGCAACACTTGCAGGCTGCCAAAAGGACAAAGAGTACCTTAAACAATAGATATTATTTCACAAAAGTTATTAATACTTTTTTTTAAAGTTAGGGTAGCTTCAAGGTGGTTGTTAAGGTCTATATAGGTGTAGTTTCTGAAGATGGCTATCGACTCCCTTCATGCGTCTATCACAATTTAGTGGAAAAGGTCAGCACTTAGTCCAAATCTTTTCAAGAAGTCTACGAGTAGCTTCGAGCTCCAATCATGAGGCCAGTGATGCTTATGGACTCAACCTTGTAATTATCTTTGTAGTACAGTTTTGTTGCCGGCTCCGTGGTGTAGGGGTAGCGTACCTGCCTCTTACCCGTAGGCCCCAGGTTCGATTCCCGGCCAGGTCAGGGACTTATACCTGGACCTGAGGGCTGGTTCGAGGTCCACTCAGCCTACGTGATTAGAATTGAGGAGCTATCGGACGGTGAGATAGCGGCCCCGGTCTAGAAAGCCAAGAACAAAGGCCGAGATGATTCGTCGTGCTGACCACACGACACCTCGTAATCTGCAGGCCTTCGGGCTGAGTAGCGGTCGCTTGGTAGGCCAAGGCCCTTCAAGGGCTGTAGTGACATGGGGTTAAGTACAGTTTTGTTGTTTCATAGATTTATCTTTTCTCAAGATCAACTTCTTCAGGTTGGTCTTCATTTGCCTCAAACCGCATAGTCTGGTCGATTATGTAGCCTACTGATGTGTGAGAATCAATGGTGATGATGTCTCTTCGTCTCTTGCTCCCATCAGTTGAGAGACCATGCATCTGTTCGTAAGTTGCATAGCTTTTTAGCCTTTGACCGTCGGCCATCAGGGATTTGATGGTATGATGGCGAGAACTGCGAAGCAGTTCGCCATGTGCACATGATCCCAAGATACGCGAAAGTGTTTCAGTCTTTCTGTGACAGCATCGACAGAGGCTCCTGTCCTTAAATCTGCCCACTACAGAGCGTATGGCTGACACATTTACATTTACAGTAGCCATGATATTTACTCTCAATTCACTGCATGTCAAGCCCTTGTAGCTCCTAATCCATTTATTAGCTGGTTTATGTTACTTAAAAAGGATTACTCCCTTTTTTTCATGACGCTTATTACTCCAGTTTTCGAACGCCTTGAGTCGTAGCTCTTGTCTTACTTTCCTTGTGTCAACCCAACTGTGCCGCTTTCTGCAAATTCGTTCACAATCTGTAACACCTGATGATGTAGGAGTGTACGACGTTTCTTGAGGGAAATTCCTTAGTTGTATCAAGGATGCGGTTATCTACGAGTTGAAGGATATTGTATGTATTCATATGTTGCAATAGGACTTCCCAGGCTGAACAAAATAGACCCAAGTCTTTAAATTTTGTGACCGCATATATAAAAATGAAATGGCGTATGACTTTTAGTGCCGGCAGTGTCCGAGGACATGTTCTGTTCGCCAGGTGCAGGTCTTTTTGATTTGACACCCGTAGGCGAGCTGCCCGTCGTGATGAGGATGAAATTATGATGAAGACGACACATACACCTAGCCCCGTGCCAGTGAAATTAACCAATGGTGCTTAAAATTCCCGACCCTCCTGGAATCGAACCCGAGACCCCTCTAACCAAAGTCCACCACGGTAACCACTTAGCCATGGAGCCTCGGCATACATCATATCTAGGGAAAGGACTTTAAGGCACTAATAGGTTAGACTGCAAACTTATTTGAACAAGGCGCAAGTTTTCTCTACCCGCACAATGTTCCTGCTGTGAGATTTGCATAAATATTAGCGATCTGAACTAGCAGAACCCGTAAAATTCATGCAACTCGCCTACATAACTGTAAAGTGGTTAGATGATACTTGCGCCTGTTCAAATACGTTTGCATTCTAACCTATTAGAGCCTACAAATCCTCTCCCTGGATATCAGTGGAGACATAGGCAGGCAGTTAATATTGTGATAATTTTATGGAAGAAATACTGACCCGCAGTACATGTATCACAAGATCGAGAATTCTTTGACAACATTCGCGCAGTATTGAACGTTAGTTGACAGAACCTTACCGGCCAAAACTCTAAGCTGAAATTTTCGCAGGCGCAACTGCGATATTTTCTTCTTCTACGTGTGAGAAGTGTGTTCTGAAAGTCGGCCGTAGAACTACCTCCGAGCTATCTGAAATACAGGCAATCTCTATATTAAAAGAGTTTACTACAATCAGCTTCGGCAAATCCGTCCGTCCGTTCTACTAGAACGGTTTCCTTCATTTTTGTTTTATTCTGTCTGAAATTACCTGCTGGTGAATCACAAAACATTAATAATAATAATAATAATAATAATAATAATAATAATAATAATAATAATAATAATAATAATAATAATAATAATTTCGTGTAGCTATATCTAGACGAGTGCAGCCCTTGTAAGGCAGACCCTCCGATGAGGGTGGGCGGCATCTGCCATGTGTAGGTAACTGCGTGTTATTGTGGTGGAGGATAGTGTTGTGTGTGGTGTGTTAGTTGCAGGGATGTTGGGGACAGCACAAACACCCAGCCCCCGGGTCAATGGAATTAGCCAAGGAAAGTTAAAATCCCCGACCCGGCCGGCAATCGAACCCGGGACCCTCTGAACCGAAGGTCAGTGCGCTGACCATTCAGTCAACGAGTCGGACATCACAAAACATTGATAGGTCTCTAAATTCAGCCAACCTTGAGCAATCATAAAATCAAATCATTAAATAATTGCAAGCGGAGGCTTGCCTTAAACTGCAATACATTCTGTATTTAGCAGGTTGCTAAGCGATCAACACTTTCATTAATATTCTGATATATGTGATGTTCATCCTTGGTAAGTTCATTGCACGCAGCCATGTTTGATCACTACCTATCAAGCCAGAGAATATACACTTCCACCGATCACGGAAGAATACTTTTCCCTGTTACATACTCTTTGATTCTCTAACCATTCCCAGCTTTCAAATATACTCAACAGATGGCAGAGCGCTCCTAATAAATTATATACTGCTAAGAGAAAAAGTCTACGTACAAACAGACCCCATCATGGCACACGCCTTAGACATCATCTGGGAACACTTATCGGAGTATAACCTAGCTACACCAGAAAGAGTGAAGGCTATTTATCTCTGTCTGACATAAAACTCTCCTCCGAAACTAACCTATGAGATAACAAGACAACCGTTCTATATACAGCTACTATTAAAAGTATCATTGCTTTCTACAACACAATACCAAGCTTTACACCAAGAACTGCAGGATTTAAAAAAAAAATTATGGATACATTTTTCCCAAACAGATGGCATGAGGACGTCAGAATGGATGAACTGCGATATACCATAACGCGCTTCTTATTAAATGTTCATAAAACCATTGAAAAGGGCTGGCAAAACAATTTGACTACGACAGGAATATCAGACGAGTTATCTGACCTACACAAATGCTGCGGAGTATCACGCGTCCTCTCATTCTTTACAATTAACAATATCGTTACAAAACTTCTAACTTCAGAACTTGACTTTTTAATATAATATATATCTAATTCCTAATTAAATCATGTTGGATTCAGATTTTCTCCATTACGTGCCTCTGAAGGATCCCTTGCAAAAAAGGTGCTGGCCCCGCTTTTAGTTCAAATTTATGAATTGATGATTTGATACAGTGTTAAATTGCCGGATATTTTGGTGTAAGAATAGAGTCACTCCGACCATTAGTTATTGAGTTACAGTGCGGTGGACCGAGCAAGTTGGCCGTGCAGTTAGGGTCGGACTACATCAGAATTCAATGCAGTTGTATAATGCCATATTTACGAATCAGACTACGTAAACGTTTCCGATGCCTTCATTAAGTACTAACCTTCTAGACTAAACTTTACTATTCCAACGTTCTTCAAAGTGCCACTAGGACAGGACATGAATGCACAAATGACACAGTATAATTTGAATTAAAGCTTGATGTCGGTGAAAGTGCGCTGGGCCGCTGGGGTGTGATATATCTTTAAAGCTCGGACGTAGGCGGTGTGTAAAATAATGGACCCGCAGGCAATTACACCACGAGCAAAGTTCACTTAAAGGGAAATGAATGTCGCCATATTGCGGCGTACCTCCTAACTTCCGTATTCCATTACCTGGATGATAACGACAGCGGGTCAGATGCCTCGGGTCATCTTCGAACTACTGTAGAAGTGTCGGTTAAAACGATTGTACCCCCTTACTAACGCATCAGTTCATGGAGAACCCGCAACATTCACAAGACTCAATATCGTCTGCGAGAAGAAAGAGCTCTGGACATCTTGAGAAACAATGGTCCAGAGGTTCGAAGCATGAAGAAGTAAAAACAAGGAAGAAGGTGTAGATGTAATAAAAAATAATGATTATTGTTTTCTAAAGTGGCTAAAATCTACTGTAGGTCATCGGCCTCTAATGACGTGATATGCAATGATACTTTAAAATTTACCCATATACTGTGATTTCATAGAGCCCGGATATTTATGAAGTAATAAGTTAGAACGCAAATTTACTGAAGCGAGAAGCAAGTATACACTAATCCGCACAACGGTTATGCTATGAGCTTTGCATAAACATTACGGGGTCCGGCCCGTCAGAACCCCTACAATTTATGTTACTCTCACCGCTTTACGGAAGAGAGGCCTAGACGACACTTCCTAATAACTAAATTAGTTTGCATTCTGCCTGAAGATCCGGAGTCTAGGATGAACATGGTGTTATTCACAATGTCACGATTCTATTTTAACTAAAAAAAGAAAAATGATAAAACTCATTAAAACATTTCTTGAAGAATACGATCGTAAATATTGAAGTTTGAAACGTAAAATCAATTTTAAAACCTATATCTAGTAGATAAAAACGGAATTTTCTCCTTTCTGAAGCTCACGGCCTGGCTTTTCATCCTGCTTGCCATCATACCACTGCCTGCTGTCCATCTTACGTAATTGTCGAGGTCTTTTGGTCGACTCTCACAATCGTGTAACTTATTTATTACTCTATATAGTATTACATCATGAGAAAAAAGCCTCATCTCTGATTTCATTTCTTTACTCATATCATTCATACAGATAAGAAAACATAAAGGTCCAATAATACTGCCTTGAGGAATTCCTCTATTAATGATTACAGGATCAGATAATGCTTCACGTTCTCTGAGTTCATTTTTTATAGAAATATAGCCACATTATTCAGTCACTCCTTTGTTTAGTCCAATAGCCTTATTTTTGTTATTAGTCTCCTATAATCTCCTCTATCAAAAGCCTTAGATATGCCTATCACCATACAATCCATTTGACCTCCTAAATCTAAACATATATCAATCAATCAATCAATCAATCAATCAATCAATCAATCAATCAATCAATCAATCAATCACAATTGATCTTCATTTAGAGCTCTCACACAGGTGGCAGATTTTCTATCGGTTTTCCTTTACCTATCTTTACCTATCCTTCGTTTTGGTATTCCTGTTTCGTTTTTAAAAGATATTTGTTTAGATGTTTTACGTAATTCATTGCCAGTGGTAAATCCCATTTTTATGCAGTATATGTAAAGAAAAATTAAGTTTCCCTCGTGAGGGATACCTGTACAACAGGGAAATCTCGAAATTGAAAAATATGTAAGTTCATTTTATTCCAAGATAATTAGTGTGAACATTAGAATGATATTAAGTACGTAACCGTCTATTTGATGCTGTTACCGTACGGAACCCCTTGTTCTAGGACAGCTCTCCCTTGTGGACTTTTATTAAAAAATTGCTTTACATCGCACCGACACAGATAGGTCTTATGGCGACGATAGGACAGGAAAGGGCTGGGGGTATGAAGGACGCGTCCGTGGCCTTAATAAGTTACAGCCCCAGCTCTTTCCTGGTGTGAAAATGAGAAACTGCGGAAAAACATCTTTAGGGCTGCCGGCAATGGGGCTCGAACCCACTCTCTTCCGATTACTAGATAATGGCCGCACTTAAGAAACTGCAGCTATCGAGCTCAGTCTTTGTGGGTTTTCTCTCTCTTTTATGCTTATGATATTTTTTACTAACCCATCAAATTCTCTCTATGAACTCATCAAACGCTTTAGTCTTACAAGTCTCTTCCATGAAGATAGACTCTATGTAGAAACAAGCACGTCCTTGATGTCCTCATTAGCATCCCACAGTACCATATCTGCTCTTCACTAAACTCAGTTTTGAATGAAGCATGCTGGAAGTGACCGAGGTAGCGGATGACTACATAGTGTTTTATGATCCTTGCATTCAAAATGTACCAGGCTTAATTTTGATTATCAAAAGTAATTCACCTCCCATGTAGATGCAAACCCTGTGGATTTATGGGGTCAACTGTTTCTGAGGAAAGCGTACTTTCGCGGAACCTATACAACACAATGGGCTCATTTATTTTGGAGCTAATGTACAACTAGACAACCGTCCCCTTTGAACGATAAAGGACGGTTCACACAGTGGCGTGACGAGAGAATATTTCTGGGTGTTGCCGGTTCGAAGCTAGCACAGTCGAGGAGAGGACGAAGTTCGTTCGAGTGTTCTTTTTTACAATTTGTTTTACGTCGCACCGACACAGATAGGTCTTATGTGGACGATGGAATATAAAAGGGCTAGGAGTGGGAAGGAAGTGGTCGTGGCCTTAATTAAAGCACAGCCCCAGCATTTTTCCTGGTGTGAAAAATGGAAACCACGGAAAACCATCTTCAGGGGTGTCAAAAGTGGGGTTCGAACCCACTATCTACCGAATGCATGCTCACAGCTGGGCACCCCTAACCGCATGTCCATCTCGATCTGTTCCAGTGTTCTATTAACATTTAACCGGAGAAGAATCTCAGTTCCAAAAAGCAAAGCAAAGTCATCTCCGTATAATTCATGAAGGCCCTTGGAGGGGTGGAAGATAAGGGCTTCCACTATCCGTAACCTCGGCACTTGGTGGGGTAGAGTGGTTAACTCTACGCCTGGTAGCCTTTGCCCCCAGGAGTGAACTTGGTACCCATTTTTGGTGTAGGCTGAGTGAATCTCAGGACCATGTGCACCTCAGGAGTTTTACGACCTCCTAACGGGGATTCGAACCCGCGTCCTTCCGGGCAAACCGAGCACGCCTTAAGCACCTCAGCCAGGCAGCCCCTAAATACAATAACCAATATACAGAATTATAGGAAGAATAATAGAACAGAGCAGCTAAAATCTTGTTGAATTTCGGGAGGTAAACACGACCAATACTCACCTATTTCACTCTGTATATAACATGTGTATACGGCGAGATGTTTTTTGCCGCGAAGGAAGGAAAGAATGAATCTGAGAATAGATCCATTACGAAAATGAAACTTGGGTATGAAGGAAGTGGACTGAAGCCTGCATGCGTTGTATAGATGTACAATAGAAATACATATTCAAATTCTTGCACAGTGAAGTATATATCATAGAAGAGTACAAGAATCTGTTGAAAGTCTCTATACGGTAAAATGATTATATTTTCTGAATACCGAGTTTAATTTTCCCTTCCATTTAAATATTCTCAAGAAATCACTTACCGTGTGAGTAGCCGCGTCATTTGGGTCACGTAGATGTGATCCTGCATTAGGGAGATAGTGGGCTCGAACCCCGCTGTCGGCAGCCCTGAAGATGCTTCTCCGGGTTTCCCGAGCCTTAATTAAGGCAACGATCGCTTCCTCTCACTCTTGCCCCTTTCCTACCCCCATCCTCACCATAAGACATAATCTGTATTGGTGCGACGTAAGGCAATTTAAAAAAATAAGAAGCACTTAATCGTAAATATAATATTTTGCATCCTAGAGACAAATATTCTTTAAGTCGTTGCATCTCTTGGATGCCAAAGTGTTCTCTATTACGTAGTAATTAAAGAGACTTCGTGGCTCAGGCGACAGCACACCGGCACCTCACCGCTGGGTTCCCTAGTTCAAATCGCGATCACTCCATCTGAGATTTGTGCCAGGCAAAGCGGAGACGGGACAGGTTTTTCTCCGGGTACTCCAATTTTCCCTGCCATCTTGCATTCCAACAAAATACTACAATATCATTTCATCCGTCAGCAATTAATAATTGACCCAGAGGAGTGCGACAGGTTTCGGCAGCCGGCACAATTATTCCTATCCTCGCCGCCAGATGGGAGCTTCAATCATTCCATTCCTGACCCGATCGAATGACTGGAAACAGTCTGTGGATTTTCATTACTTAGTAATTGCATCTATAGTATCTTGTCTATTAGATCATCAGCCCGAAGACTAGTTGGATTCTCAAATAACACCAAAGGTTATGTCCGACTTCTTGGCTGAAAGGTCAGCGTAGTCGCCTTCAGTTCAGAGGACCCCGGATTCGATTCCCAGCCGAATCGACTTTAATGTGAAATGTTTAGTTCCCCTGGCTCGAGGACTGGGTGTTTTACTGTCCCTAACATCCCTGCATCTCAAACACTCCGCTATCCTCCTCTACGATAACACGTAGTTTCCTATACATGGCAGATGCCGCCCATGCTCATCGGAGGCTCTGCCTTACAAGGCTAGCAATAGCCACACGGAATTATTATTATTTTGTTTCTAGTGGTTTTACGTCGCACCGGCACAGATAGGTCTTATGGCGACGATGGGATAGGAAAGGCCTAAGCGTTGCAAGGAAGCGGCCGTGGCCTTAATTGAGGTACAGCCCCAGCATTAGCCTGGTGTGAAAATGGGAAACCACGGAAAACCATCTTCAGGGATGCCGACAGTGGGATTCAAACCCACTATCTCCCGGATGCAAGCTCACAGCCGTGCGCCTCTAACCGCACGGCCAACTCGCTCGGTATTATTATTATTATTATTATTACTATTATTATTATTATTATTATTATTATTATTATTATTATTATTATTATTACTAGAGTCCGGATGTAGAGGTATTAATAAGTGAGAAAGCAAATTTACTCATGAGAGTAACAAGTAGGTATATTCTTACCCGGTTAACAATCATGTTATGAGGTTTGCATGAACATTAGGGACTCGGCATCACAGAACCCCCTGAATGTTATGTTGCTCTCGTTACATTGCGGAGAAACGGGCAAGACTACACCAACTTCTCGACAAATTAGCTTGCATTCGAACATCCGAGCTTTGAAATTATTGCCAAAGGTTATGCGGTAATATGGAAAGCACACAAACTAATGGGAGAGCTAAAACGAAGCGTGTAACCGGGCAAGTTGGCCGTGCGGTTAGAGTCGCACAGCTGTAAGCTTGCATACGGGAGATAGTGGGTTCGAATCCCACTGTCAGCAGCTCTGAAGATGGTTTTCTGTGGTTTCCCATTATCATACCAGGCAAATGCTGAGGTTGTACCTTAATTAAGGCCACGGCCGCTTCCTTCCCACTCCTAGGCCTTTCCTGTCCCATCGTCGCCATTATAAGTATCTATGTCGTTGCAACGTGAAGCAAATAGCAAAACAACCGAAGCCCACTAGGCAGATTGTTTTCCTCACTCAGTCAGAAAGTAGCATTACAAGGGCCCAATGAAAAGCACCTTCCATAACATCGCATCGTGTTCCAAATACCATCACTCAACACCACCCACACCTCAGCAGCTTCCATATTGTCACAGCCATGGATGAGACTGGGACTTCGGTGGAAGTTTGCATTTTGATCAGACCTTTCTCAAGAGACAGATGAAAAGTACTGCATCCGTTAGTAAATGATAGCAGACTCTAACTACCGGGTGGGAAAAATAAAACTGGCCCAGAAAATATTTACAATAGGATTGACCCTTCTTAATGAACATCACAGAAGATGCTGTAAACGGCCTCATCAGAAGAAATGAAAAACCGAGGATTCAAAAGACCTGACTCCAGTTCACTTAGAAACCATGACATCGTGACGTACTTGGAACAGAGAATGCGGGAGATTCGCACGCCCGTTAGTGCATCGAAATCGCGGTTTCCAGCATTTCCTATGATGGACAGTTCTCCTATTCGATGAATAGACTTGAAATAAATGGGCGGTTACTTTTAGCAATTTGGAATCAGACATTTAACATTTTGATTTGTTGAGGTAGCATTTTTCAGCGTTGTCATTCAGCGTTTTGAAGAAAAATTACAATTGAGTCATTTCTGATAAATACGTTATATATCTCCGTAATCAAGATGAAAATCCCCATGTCAAAACAGCCACGAAGGGCCATTGGCCTACCAGGCATCCGCTGCTCAGCCCGAAGGCCTGCAGATTACGAGGTGTCGCGTGGTCGGCACGTCGAATCCTCTCGGCCATTATTTTTGGCTTCTTAGGCCGGGGTCGCTATCTCACCGTCAGATAGCACCTCAACTTTAATCACGACATATGTAGGAGATGTGGAGAAACAACTGACACGGTGGAGCATATTGTGGGTGTATGTAAAGCTCTGACAGGTAAATATTATACTTATCGGCATGATGAAGTAGCGAAAATTGTACACCAAGAATTGCGAATCAAGTCGGGATTTATGGGTGAGAAAACCCCATATTATGAGTACAGACCATCTGGTCTGCTAGAAAACGAAAGTTCAAGCTGTACTGGAACCGATCTCTGCAGAGAGGACTATAAGATCAAGCTGGCCGGATTTTGTTCTTATTACAAATATCTCAGAAAGATTAGAGTAGATGTAAGATGTAGAATGTATTTAGAAATGAAAATTTTAGCAATGGATAGGGTGGTGTAGAGATCTACATCAAACCAGTCTATGGACTGACGACCCAAATACAACAAACAGAAAAAAATATACACTTATTTTCAGGTCCTAAAATGGTTAATAGACTTCGCTCTTTCCAGAGGTGAGATAGTTTTTAATTTATCTGTAATGTTTCCTAGATACAACGAAAAATATAAATAGGTGACAACTGCTCTGAAGCACTGCCTCCTCTGTTTGAATTATTTCACTCCTTTTGAAAATTGGAGTTTTTACCAGCAGGCTATGGTACAAGGCACTGCAGACAACTATAAGCATGAAAATAATCTTTTCCCTGCCGTTATGGAGACAATCAAACCAGTTTTCAAGAATCTTGTGGAAACAGAACTGTTCATAAGATGTGTTGGTGGTAATACACAAAATAATGAGTCATTCAACTCTAAAATCTGGAAGATATGCCCCAAAACTGGAGGAAGAACTATTCAGATTAATGTTAATGATGCTACCGTGATTTTAATGATGGACTGAGAGCCATAATTAATGTGTTGCAGCAATTACGTCTTGTAATTGGAACAGTTCCTTCAAAATGAAGATGAGAAACGCATACTTTCGGCAAATGGAGTCTACAAAGGAAGCAAGGAAATAAAAAAAAGAGTCTGAGGTTGGAAGATGAGGCCAAAATGAACCTGAAAGAGGGCCATGTGTATGCAAGAGGGGAGTTTGAATGCACAACCAAATCGTTAGTATGTTTATCACTCATTTTCTCAAGTTTCATTTCTTTACACAGCGTTTTCATCATAACTCTCTCAATTTTAAGCTACTCCAATACAGTTTTTTTTTTGCTAGGGGCTTTACGTCGCACCGACACAGATAGGTCTTATGGCGACGATGGGATGGGAAAGGGCTAGGAGTTGGAAGGAAGCGGCCGTGGCCTTAATTAAGGTACAGCCCCAGCATTTGCCTGGTGTGAAAATGGGAAACCACGGAAAACCATCTTCAAGGCTGCCGATAGTGGGATTCGAACCTACTATCTCCCGGACCAATACAGTTTTGCATGACTGCGAACTTTATTCATATGAAAAACATACACTAGGATCTTTTACATAACATGTGCTGTTATTTTTTAATAATATGTTTCAAAATATTCAAATATTACTTCATTTTATTTAAATATCGAAAATGTCGAAAATAAATATTGTTTACGGCGCCGTGTCTGAGATTCTAGTATAGGCCTATGTTGCAGAATTTGGTCTTACAAGGAATACAAAACAAGAAAAATATAAATAATAAAATAATTGGGGTAATTATTGTGTAAGCGCTGCCCGACTGCACAAACTACGCCAGGAAGTTTTACAGTGTACTGATGACCAGTGGATATTTTTCTTTAAAAAATTGAGAATGTCTTAACAATATGTCAGTAGTAAACATTAAATGTGTAAATTTTCATTTTTTATAATCATAGGGATGCAGAAATAAAAAAATATTGAATGTCATTAAATTTACACTATATATTTCAAAGTGTTAAACACACTATCTAGGATGGTTTCAACAATCCATTGCAATGAGTCATTATTATTAGGAGTGCCTTACCGGTGGAGTTCGGTAACTTCTGCTCAGCTCTCGCTATCGCTGAATAGAACCTACACACTACGTACGAACTTGAGTGTTAGGATGGAAAGGAAAATTGATATAACCCCCTTTTAATTACTATCATTGCGACAAAACTATTCACAAGAAATTACCCATCAAGTGAGCACACGGTGTGTGGGCTGTGGTAGTGAAGTCCAACGCTATTAGGGCTGAGCTCTTCGTAGCATATCTCGAGCTAGCAGCACAGCATCAAGGCAGAGTTTATTTCCAGACCACTGAACCCTTTAACACGACTTCGCTTGCACATATAGCAATTTTATAAGCTATTCCAAACGAAGTCTTCCCAAGCGCAAACGGAACACGGGATGTTACAGCATCTGTTTGTCGTGAAGTTGGCAATAACAAGAAAACAGACTCATATTTCTTAGGCGCCTTCCAATGTTAGGGGACGAGGGTGTCACAAGTAGAGAAATAAAGCACTAATTTTAAAAGAGAAACAGAGCTCAGGTGGTGACACAGAAGGTACTTAACATACGAATGTCACTTGTTGTTGTTCTTGTTGTTTTTGTTCACTATTTAGGTACCCAAGATCAGCGACAGGGTCCTTAGGTTGAATCTAGTTCAATTCACAGCCTAAGCAAGTCAGAATTCCCTGCATTCCGGATTCTGGGTATAACTGCAAATCAGCAAAAGATATTATTATTATTATTATTATTATTATTATTATTATTATTATTATTATTATTATTATTATTATTATTATTATTCCACCGCTTTTCCCACACCTGTGCAGTAGCAGGTGCAAACTGTGACGTACATGTGGAATTTTTATTATTTTTTCTTGCTATTTGCATTACGTCACACCGACAGAAATAGGTCTTACGGCGGCGATGGGATAGGAAAGGCCTAGGAATGGGAAGGAAGCGGCCATGGCCTTAGTTAAGGTACAGCCCCAGAATTTGCCTGGTGTTAAAATAGGAAACAATGGAAAAGCATTTTCAGGGCTGCCGACAGTGGGGTTCGAACCCACTACCTCCCGGATGCAAGCTCACAGCTGCGCGCCCCTAACCGCATGGCCAACTAGCCCGGCACATGTGGATTTTTCCCTGTTTTACGACCGTATACCCTTCCTGACGCCAACCTTATGTTGAGGGATGTAATTACTATTGGGTGTTTCTGTGGGGATTGGATGCGTACGTCCGTGTAATTTGGACCACTTACCTTTAAATGTCCATAACTCTATTGACCACAAAGAAAATTTCTCAAATTTTATACACGATAATTAGTACAATGTATAAAATGATTTGGTGCAAATAAATGTTAATATTACCGTTATAATTCGTTTAAAAGTAATATTTATTCCATTATTTTGTCGTGTATTATGGACTGGTAAATATAAACGCTGATAAGTTATTTAATTATTTTATTATGTACTACTAAGCAATAAAATACGACACTATGAATTGTGGTCATCACTTTTCGCATGTAGGACAATGATAAAACAAGTCATCCTGAATTCTGGCGCAGCCCACTTTGTGCAACTATTGCACTGAATCCAATCCGTAATACTTTTCACATACAATGCCGTCAGATAGCTCCTCAACTGTAACCACGTAGGCTGAGTGGACCTCGAATCAGCCCTCAGATCCAGGTAAAAACCCATGACCTAACCGGGAATCGAACCCGGGCCTTCCAGGTAAGAGGCAGATACGCTACCGCTACACCGCGAGGCCTGCCTAAAATTTTAAAACAAGTTCTTTTAGAATCACCAGTAAAAGTACAAAAAACCTTATTACTACAGTTGTTGCAACGGTCCAGATTAAGCACTCTCGTACAGTCCAAATTAAACGACATGCAATGATTTCAACAAAAACGAAATAATATGCAAATTTATGAATGAAACTATGTTAAAACCCTAGATGTTTCATTAGTACGTGTAAAAACCAAACACCCTCTTGGCTGAAATAACTATTTCACAGCACACTTACTTGTCACTGTATAAGCTTAAGTTACAAGAAAAGTAAGTAATAAGATAGTTTTAATCTTCCCCCTTCAACCTTAAGTCCATTAGCAAGAAAACTTCCAGGAAGAAAGCTACCCTCGACTGTCTTTATGAGCTTGCCTCAGAGAAGGGGTGACCAAACTTGCAAAAACCGGAAACATTATCGGTCCAAATTACACGAACTTCCCCAAGTGTGGTGCGTTGTCTGAATTTTTGAAGAGGAGAATTTTGGAAGAAACACAAACACCCAGCCCCCGAACCAGAAGAATCAGACGCGATTAAAATCCCCGACCCGGCCGGGAATCGAGCCCGGGACCGTCTGAACCGAAGGCCTCAACGCTGACCATTCAAACTGCAAATCCGTAGATTATGTTCATGAAATCACCAACAACGTAAAACAGTATGTTTGCTTGCTAGCACTTTATTTACCTACGTGATTTTCATTCCCCACCGAAGGGGTGAGACAGGCCACCTAGTCTCTGGCCGGAAGATGAGCTGGATTTGGAAGCATGGCGGAAGGGGGATCTGGGTAAGAAAGTAAAACTGAGTTCGGTGATAAGAGACAATAATCAATTGGCTAAGGATTCTAGCGAGATGTGTAAAGCGAATTGGAAATGTTGATAAAAGACTGAAGTCACGACTTCTTGAATGACCAGCTTTCTCATAGACTTATGTATTATCTTTTTATACAAAATGAAAACATACTAAGTTATTTATTCAATAAATCACGAAGTAAAATAATAGAGATAACATACTGTAACAAACAATTGCTTTTATGTACCATACCGCTCATTAGTTTCAATGCACCTAATAATTTTCCTCTAATTCCCTGTATATACGCTTGAGTAAGCAAGGCAAGAGTACAACACTTGTTAACATGTCAGGTAGTATGCGTTTGTTTTCATCTAGATGCAATGAATGAAAACCTGCAACCTGTTTTTCCAGGGTCAGGGATGTAATGAATGAATCATATATAGGCTATTAGTACGATGGGGTCGCCACTCCCAAAGTGATTTATTAATGACTTATAGATGCTATGAAATGAGAATGGAGAGTGTTGCCGGAATGGAAGATGACAAGAAAAACCGGAATACCCGGAAAAAACCTGTCCCGGCTCCGCTTTGTCCAGCACAATCCTCACATGGAGTGACCGGGATTTGAACCACGGTATCCAGCGGTGAGAGGCCGACGCGTTACCTTCTGAGCCAGGAAGGCTCTCTAGATACAATATTACCCCCAAAAAATGCTGTGTACATAAACTATAGATACATGAACTGGTATGTTTGTTTACCTAGTTGACGACTGATGCACTTCTGTTGTTCGCTGTAGTATTGTGATGACCGCAGTGTACTTCAAACATTGCTAATACACATACTATTTGGTTCCTGCATTTCAGTTCCTTAGTGAGAGTTTGCAGTATGCACATCTCCAAGAGTGGAGATATCCATAGTAAAACGTGCTGCAATTGTAGCATTCAGACAAGCAGGTTTATCAGTCCGCCAAATTCCGAAACAAAGTAAAGTGTCTATAGATCCGGCTCGTTGGATGAATGGTCAGCATACTGGCCTTCGGTTCAGAGGGACCCGGGTTCGATTCCAGGCCGGGCCGTGGTTTTTAATCGCTTCTGATTAGTTCTTCTAGCTCGGAGAATGGGTGTATGTGTCTGTCCCAACACTCTCCTCATCATATTCTGACAACATACCACACTACCAACCACCACAGAAACACGCAATAGTAATTACATCCCTCCACATAGGGTTGGCGTCAGGAAGGGCATTCGGCCGTAAAACAGGGTAAAATCCTCATGTGCGACGCAGTTCGCACCCACGGCTCCACATGTGTGGGAAAAAGCTGTAGCAAAAGGAGAAGAAGAAGTAGTAGTAAAGTGTCGATAGAGGAAGTGCAATACACCCTTCACTGCCAGACGACAACAGGTAGCAATAAGGACAGACCACGCCCAGATAACCTCGTAAAACAACTAAAAGTGATGATAAATGCATAATAATTATTAATAAGAGAAATAGGTCCAAAACAGTTCCACAAATTTGCACAAAATTGGTAGAAATGAACAAGAAACCAATATCTGTCGCAACAGTAAAAAGGAGACTGATTGAAGCTGGCTTGAAATAACGTGTGTCAACAAGAAAATCCCTTCGAAAGCACATAAATAAAATAAGAGACTCGAATGCGCTAGAAAACTTCGTAATTGGACGCACGAAGAGTGAATAAAAGTGTCATTCACAGATGAATCGAAGTTGGAGATTTTTGGAACCGGAGGGAGGATATTTGTTCGCCGATGTGAAGGAGAAAACGTGGTCCAGCAGCACGATCTACATACAGTTAAACACGATGCGGTTTCTATTATGGCTTGGGGGTGTTTTCAGGAGATAGAATTGGAGACAATGTGAAAACAGAAGGATGTACGGGTCATAAGCACCTACCACCGCCTACTTCAGTATCATACGATACCATGTAGACTACGATGTGGACTTCGCGTAATAGGGACAGGGTTCACCTTACACCTAAATCATCGGTCAGCGTTCTGTAAGAAGTACATTGCATCAAAGAAAAAACAGGAAGTACTGAAAGATATGGTCTGGTCGTCCAAAATCCTGCATTGTAATCCCTTTGAAATGATCCGGGATGAAGTGGACAAACGTACCAGGGAAGTTCATCTATCCAGCAAAGAACATCTCTGGAACGTTATTAAGGATGTGTGGAATCATATAGACTCAAGATACCTACAAAAACGGATTGACCGCATACCTCGAGTTTGTGAGGTAGTCGTTAAATCCAAGGGAAGATACTGTACAATTATTCTGTGTGTATTAATTATATGTTTAAGTTTATATAATTTTACTCAGCCTATACCAAAAATGAGTACCAGGTTATTTCCTGGGGGCAAAGGCGGTCGGGCGTAGAGCTAACCACTCTACCCCATCACGTGCCGAGGTTAACAATGGTGGAAGCCTTTACCTTCCACTCCTCCAAGGGCCTTCATGGCCTGTACGGAGGTGACTTTGCTTATATAATTTTATTTTTGGATAAATCAAATTTTGTTTTGTGCTCATATCTGAAATACCGGATAACAGTCATGGTGTATTGAAATTAATGAGCGGTAGGATATCTGTGTACAGATATTGTAAATTACTTCATTATTGTTGTTATTGTTATTATTACTGTTTATCCATGTGTTTCGTTTAATAGAAAGATTTTGTAGTATATAGAAAACGTCTGTTGTGTCTTTTACAGTTGGCTGCCTGGCCGAGGCGGTAAAGGCGTGCTGGGTTCACCCGGAAGGACCTGAGTTCGATTCCCCATCAGAAAGTCGAAAAATGTAAGAAACCAGATTTCCACTTCAGGAAGTGCACATGGCCCTCAGGTTCACTCAGCCTACACCAAAAATGAGTAACAGGTTAATTCCTGGGTGCGAAGGTGGCCGGGCGTAGAGCTTAAACACTCTACCCCACTAAGTGCCGAGGTTACCGATAGTGGAAGCCTTTACATTCCACAACTTCCAGGGCCTTAATAGCCTGTACGGAGATGACTTTACTTTGGTTTGCTTTTACGTCACACAGACATAGATCCCATGGAGACGATGGGATAGGAAAGGGCTAGGAGTGTGAAGGAAGGAGCCATAATTTTAATTAAGGGACAGCCCCAGCATTCGCCTGGTGTGAAAATGACAAGCCACGGAAAGCCATATCCAGGGCTGCCGACTTTGGGGTTCGAACGCACTATCTCCCGAATGCATCCTCATAGATGTGCGCCCCTAACCGCACAGCCAACTCGCTCGGTCACAGAAGAAGTAGATTAGGAGGAGACTGAACGAATGAAACAACCATGATTCACCACAGTGTATCATGAAACTCACTTCGTGTCCAACTAATATTTCATTCTATGGAGACCATTTCCAGTGCTCCCTAGAGGAGGA
This sequence comes from Anabrus simplex, assembly GCF_040414725.1. Taxonomy (NCBI): domain Eukaryota; kingdom Metazoa; phylum Arthropoda; class Insecta; order Orthoptera; family Tettigoniidae; genus Anabrus; species Anabrus simplex. Next base: position 129,177,715 of record NC_090273.1, read on the forward strand.
AGGAGAATTAGAGGGATAGCTCATTTCACCGGACTGCTCATCCTCGCAATGAACGGAAGCGGAAGTGTGAACATGGTGCTGCCAGTTTAATTAAACAGCTCGATGACCCGAAGAGCAAAGATTTCCTGTTCCAGACTGATTTAACACAGTTCCACGAGTACACGGAATACCACAAGCACTTCTGTTACACGTTAATTGAGACATTCTTTATTTTTTCATTCCTTTCTTAATCCATTTACTGTCCAGAGTTAGTTTTTCCTCCGGACTCAGCCAGGGATCCCACCTCTACTACCTCAAGGGCAATGTCCTAGAGCGAGAAACTTTGGGTCGGGGATACAACTGAGAAGGAGGACAGTACCTCGCCCAGGTGGCCTCACCTGCTATGCTGGACAGAGGCCTTGTATGGGATGTGAAGAATGGAATGGACAGACAGGGAAGAGGCCATGGACTTGAATTAGGTACCATTCCGGCATAGGCCTGGAGAAAAAGTGGGAAACCACGAAAAAGTTCTTCGACGATGGCTGAGGAAGGAATCGGACCCCTCTGCTCAGTTGACCTCCCGAGGATGAGTGGACCCCCTTCAAGTCGTCATACCACTTTTCAAATTTCGTGACAAATTTCGGGAATTGAAACCGGGCCCCCGCGGGTGGCAGCTAATCACACTAACTAAACCACAGAGGCAGACTAATTGAGACTTACATAAAAAAAATATCAAAATTTCTCTAGTCATAGTCATTAGAATGGAGCTGCTTTGTCTAGATGAAAGGCGTCGTAAAGAGCGTAGGTTCGATAATTCACCAGGAAGTCGAGAAATTAAGAAATCAGACATCCACTTCTGGAGATGCTTACTGCGTTACGAGTCGCTCAGTTTATAAATAATAATCCTATGGCCTCAGCTACCGTGTGCAGACATTTTAATTTGATGCCATCTGGCTGTCTGCTCATCAATTTAGACGTTCCGTTTTACTCTAGGCACACTAGATGGCAGACAGAGTAAACCGAATTTCTCTTGGGCATCTATGGCTGAGATAAAATTAATTTTGTCGGGTAAACACAAAATGTGTCACCAGAGAACTTTTACATGCCGACATCTTACGACATGGAGTGTCGAATGGACACTGTTTCACCCTTCAAAAATTCGACTACCCTGCCGGGTTTGAACCCGCTATCTTGGGATCCGGAGGCCGACACTCTACCACTGATTCACAGAGGCAGCTACTCATTCTATAATAGAGGGTAATTAATATCAACCGGGTGGTTTTCAAAACGACCATATTTTCTTCTGATAGCAGGTAGGAAGATGCGGAGAAATTCTGGGATATTTGCCAACAATACGCAAATTATTTTTTGTTAGGCGTCAACTTTTTCCTCAATTTTACTTGTTGCTGGCTTGCTTGTCTTACTGTATATTTGTTGAAGACGCAGTACACATTTCCTCAGATCGGTTCTTTTTAGTGAACAATTATCGGATTACAAATTCCATCGTAGCCAAGCAAAAGGCGTATGGTGTGCGTGATCCTCCTAAGAGAGACACGACATTGGCTGTACTGAGAAAGCTGGAAACAATCGGGTCTTTGTTGAGCGAGTCTGGCAAGTATCGCACATCTGGTTTGTCAGACCAGACGTGGCAGACGATGTTCAGACTAATTTGCTTCGGTCTGCTAGAAAATAGTTGCGCCGGTTGTAAACGATCAAATGTTTGTCAAATTCAAGACTTCACAAGAAATGTCAGTACTTAATAAGAGTTTACTTATCAAATGGCTTGCAATACTTGCCAAGTCTTGAGAAGTCTTCAAATGTCTTGAAAGCGAATTAGAACACATTCTAATCTATCACTGTCAAGTGTTTAACAGAATTGACCAATGAAACTAGAGTATGCCGTTAGGCATACTGGGATTGCCGGGACGGAAATCAAAACAACAAGAATGGCTGTCTTCATGACCGAGGGATGTTGTGTGTGCTAAGTATGAGGCACATCCCTGCCTAAATTCAGTGGACTCCACAGCGTACCACAATAAAATGAATAAAACAGCAACGTACGAGGAGATTGCCAGAGAGATTAATTACCGCACGGCAACCTACAATTAAACAGTCAACAATGATCGATTTATGACAAACTTCGCATATTGTTATTATGATGGAATTCCTAATATGTTTTCATGTAATAAAATATGAATGCCCGTTACACTACTATAATTTTATTAATCAATGTTAGTAAATGCAATGTACAACTCGTTGGCTGAATGGTCAGCGTACTGGCCTTCGGTTCAGAGGGTCCCGAGTTCGATTCCCGGACGGTTCGGGGATTTTAATCGCTTCTCATTAATTCTTCTGGCTCGGGGACTGGGACTGGGTGTATGTGTATGTCCCAACACTCTCCTCATCATATTCAGGCAACATACCATACTACCAACCACCACAGAAACACGCAATAGTGATTACATCCCTCCATACAGGGTTGGTGTCAGGAAGGGCATCCGGCCGTAAAACAGCCAAATCCACACGTGAGAAACATTCGCATCCGCTACCCCACAGGTGTGAGAAAAATGGTAGAAAAAGAGGAGAAGAAGAAGAAAATGTGAGTAAATGCGATATAACCTCTGCAAATGATATTATGGCAGTAAATGCATTGTAAAACTTTTATTGAAGACAACCACAGTAATATTCTCGCCATGTAAATTATGGTTTATTGCACGTTTCTCTACCTTTCAGGAAAATCCCACTGCTAGTCCAAGAGTTATGGTGTCTCAACGGCGCACTAGCGCTAGCATCTTGGAAAGGTGTAGCAATCCAACTGATGAGCCCACTGCTACACTGGGACGAAACGCTGGTAACTTCACGATTGAAAAAAAGCCTAAAGACCTTAAGTGTTTTCTACCATAACTGCTGTTTGCCTTTCCTCCATGTTAAAAGGAAATGGTATCATTTTCAAATCTTGTCAAACCTTCAGCAACGCTTAACAATCTTTGACAATATTTGAAAACTTTTCTTGTGAAGTATTGAATTGAAAGAAGCATTTGATGGTGTACATCAAGCATTACGTCGTCTGTCTCAGGATTGTCAAAGAGTGACCAAGGTAAACAAACTATGATTGTACAAGATAATCGCTATTCACGAGTTACAGGAGGCGGACATGGCAAAACGAGTCCATTTCCGCACGTCGTTTTAGATTTTACTGTACGGCTACCGGGAATTCTGAGCATCGCGTGCTTCATAGATAAGGCCTGGTTCCATTTGACTGGTTACAGGCTGGAGTGGTGTGCCTGTACTGACATGGAATAAATAATGTCGTATGGCTTTTAGTGCCGGGATATCCCAGGACGGGTGCGGCTCGCCAGGTGCAGGTCTTTCTATTTGACTCCCGTAGGCGACCTGCGCGTCGTGATGAGGATGAAATGATGATGAAGACAACACATACACCCAGGCCCCGTGCCATTGGAATTAACCAATTAAGGTTAAAATCCCCGACCCGGCCGGGAATCGAACCCGGGACCCTCTGAACCGAAGGCCAGTACGCTGACCGTTGAGCCAAACAGTCGGACACTGACATGGAGTGAGCGATTGGAGCTTGACGGCAGAAGTGCTGGTTTTCGTCTGTGCCCAGGCCGGAGTCCGAGCATCATCGTGTACTGAGGAGAGTACTGCCTTGGAGTACTGTGTGTATACTACCGTGGACTGCGGTGAATGAAACTGCAACATTGTTAATGGTCGTTGTTGTGAGGAGTATTGTCCTGCCGTTGAGCTGTTGCTATTTAGTTGTCAGTGTTACGTAGCTCATTGTATTTGACATCTAATGTCACGTCCTGGAAATCAGTATGCCCCGAGGCTATGATCACTGTATCAACAGTCACGTAAAACTACAAGCTCATTTGCTTGATTAGATAGATCTCCAAATATTTCTAGCGAATAAATCTCTATTTGCTCTTTCCGTTCGGTCGTGCTTGTATTTAGAGACTTAGCCTTTTAACCCGATCACTTTTTGTTTAAGAGAGTGTTCTACATTAATCTCTTCGATCAGTGACCACTGCAGTAGATATAAATGGACATTCTCTTCAGAACTCGCTGTTGAGTTTCAATTTAATTCATTATATACCTCGGTGGTCCGCCTCTGTGGTGTAGTGGTTAGCGTGATTAGCTGCCACCCCCGGAGGTCCGGGTTCGATTCCCGGCTCTGCCACGACAATTTGAAAAGTGGTACGAGAGCTGGAACGGGGTCCACTCAGCCTCGGGAGGTCAACTGAGTAGAGGTGGGTTCGATTCCCACCTCAGCCATCCTGGAAGTGGTTTTCCGTGGTTTCCCACTTCTCCTCCAGGCGAATGCCGGGATGGTACCTAACTTAAGACCACGGCCGCTTCCTTCCCTCTTCCTTGCCTATCCCTTCCAATCTTCCCATCCCTCCACAAGGCCCCTGTTCAGCATGGCAGGTGAGGGCGCCTGGGCGAGGTACTGGTCATACTCCCCAGTTGTATCCCCCGACCAAGAGTCTGAAGCTCCAGGACACTGCCCTTGAGGCGGTAGAGGTGGGATCCCTCGCTAAGTCCGAGGGAAAAACCGAACCTGGAGGGTAAACAGATGATGATGATGATGATGATGATGATGATGATGATATACCTCGGTTCTATATTAGTCTAATTCTAAAATTCGTAACACCAGTGTTTCCGTTCAATAACAGTTAATCGTTATACAATTTTATTTCATTGAACTCGCCCACAATTGGAAATAAATGAACTGTGGAATCAGATAGATGCTGTGGCCCGTAAAAATACAACAGGGTATTCTACATGAAATGCATTAACTTATTCGTTAGAGTAATCGAATAACTGGACAAGTTTATTGTATTCCTGCACGAAATTTCAGGTGGATTTGAGAGCTGTGTTTCGTACCTGCTTAGTTGAGATTACCTTACAACGAGCTATCTTACTGGCAAGAACGGGACGTGTATTATTTGCTTAGTAGTGAAAGGAAATGCAATGAATGAAGAGAATGTCAGACAGAATATCAGCCAGTACTGGGAGTAAGCCTACATCTGAAGTCAGGGTCTCTTTTGTGTATGTGTAACAACTGCTCAGTTTGTACGTACCGGGTGGGCAAAACCAAAGTGTCCCGGGAAATATGTATAAGACTGACGTGGAAATGACCTTCATTAATGAACAGGAGAACTGCTCATGACAAGGAATGCTGAAAACCGTGATTGGTTGCTGTCACAAGTCTGAGCATGTGCATCTCCCGAATACGACGCTGTGTCATTACGTGAATGAGAGGAGCAGACGTGTTCAGCGACTATACTGCTAATAATAAGAGTTGGTGTCTGACATTTCTTAGAGGGAGGTCCGTGTACTGCCTGCCGAGGCGGGATAAAGGGAGTGGCTGTGTAGTTGCCGTGGAAACGAGGGTGGGGCGACTGCGGTTGCCATGGAGATAAAACTTCAGGGCAGCTCGCCTTGCTGGGAGTTGCCAAACCTGTCACTGTCACTGATAAGAACCTGATTGTTTGTATAAGAGTGATCGCAAATGGGACGACACCGCCTGGCCAGGTAGTCTACAACAGATCACAGCGGTCAGAATGAAGGAGGGAACAAGTGAGCCGGAAGCGAGGGGTAAGAGTATGTAGAAAGGAATGCTGGAATGTGGCAACATCGTGAAATGGCACGTGCAGTGCTCCTCCCTCCAACCTTGCCTGTCAGACGCCAACTTTAGTTAAGTCTAGTATAGTTGAATGCAACACAAAATGGTACTCGTGTTCATTGTCGAGTGTTATGCGAAACACAATTCGTGGAAAACCTCTGCGGAACTGTTTCCGCAACAGTTGAAGACTGGAAGTGTTTTGGCAAAACTTCCAGCAAAGTTTGCAATGCAAAACTTAGTGGAAAAATGGTGTGAAAAGGGCTTTGTAATGAATAAAAACTGTAACTATCCGAAAAGAGTTCAACACCAGAAAACATTGCTCGAGTGAAGGGAAACCTGGAACGAAGTCCGAGGAAATCTCAACACCGTTTATCTGTGCAAGTGGGAATCAAGAGATCGTCGTGTCGAAACATTATCAAAAGAGACCTGCATCTGTATCCTTACAAATTTACTGTTGTGTATGCGTTAAAGCGTTCGAACGAACCTAGGCGTAGTGAATTACGTTCAGAGCGAAGTGGAGTAAGGAATTTCGGATCCTCAGTTTTTCATTTCTTCAGATGAGGCCATTTCCAGCATTTTTCCGGGATGTTCGTTAACAAGAGCCAATCCCCCGTCAGTACTATTGTAAATATTTTCCGGTCTAGTATTCTTTTGCCCACCCTGTATATCGTATACCTATTTATCTATACCAGAGCCTCTCAAACGCCCAAAATCTCACGCGTGCAGAGCGAGGCGCAAGAGCTCCGTGCACTGTGCATCGGTGTTGCTCGGCATGACTCGGATTAACGCTTCGTCTCTGGGCTACTCGGCTAAGCTCGGCTCTACTCGGCTCTACTCGGCTAAACTCAGCCCGGATTTGGAGCGCTACGGCGCAAGTGAGGAAGAGGGAGACAGGCGGAGCGAGCGAGACAGGCGTGAGGAAAGAGAGAGTAACCGCTATTGCTCCAAATCTGCACTCTGGTCAACCAAGCCAAGTCGTCTTTTGCACCGTGTACAGTGCATGCACCACGCGCATGCACCCTGAGAGGCCCTGATCTATACTGTTACTATCGCGAAGGAAGGTGCGCAACATTCTTTCTTTTTTCAGGAATAAGAGTCTCACAAGAAACATGAAAATACACAAACCGAAGAGGGCAGTATTCGGTGTTGTAGAAAGCATGAGCAATGCAGATTAAGTATATCAGGTGTGAGAAGGGGATGCAAGAAAATATCCTTGCAAAGCAAAGCAAAGTCACCTTCGTACAGGCCATGAAGGCCCTTGGAGGAGTGGAAGGTAAAGGCTTCCACCATTGTTAACCTCTGCACGTGATGGGGTAGAGTGGTTAGCCGCCTTTTCCACCAGGAATTAACCTGATACTCATGTTTGGTGTAGGCTGAGTGAACCTCAGGGCCATATGTACCTCCGGAAGTGGAAATCTCGTTTCTTAAATTTTACGACTTCCTGACGGGGATTCGAACACACGCCCTTCCGGGAGAACCAAACACGCTTTCACCGCCTTGGTCAGGCAGCCCCTAGAAAATATCCTTACGTGACAGTTTTCTTCTACATACAGTAAGTCACAATGGAGCTCATACACGATCATAATTTATTTGTTTCGTTATGAACAAAATGTTGGGTGATTATATTTTTCATATTGCTATGTGCAATGTAACGTGTATACGTTGTGTTAATATGTCACTACTTATTGGTTATCTTGTCCATAAATTAACACAAGTATCTCTAATTCTTTGGTATTATGCTGCTGCTCGATGTCACAAAAAAACTCATACAAACCTCGATGTACAGGTATAAGCACCGTTCGTTTCACTGTCAAATGAAATACGAAACGCAGAAGATAGATTCAGTTTATAAGCAAGAGTTGCGAAGTAAATATAAGCTATAGTGTAATAATGAGCCGTCTGAGAGGCCAGTCTTCGAAAGAGTTGAATATTCTTAATAATAGGCGCATTATCAGGAGAAGTAATAGGCATGGAAGAGCAAGTACGAAATTACAATTGAGGTTACAATTTGTTCGAGAGCACATAGGAAAAGATTTTGACTTCTTGAAAACCGCAATATTTACAGATGAAAGCAAATTCAAACTCTATGGGCCAGATGGAAAAGTGACTGACTGGAGAAAACCGAATGAAGAGCTAAAACCCATCAATCTGCGTCCAAGTGTTAAATACGTTGGAGGAGGTGTTAATGTCTGTGGGTGTATGGTAGCTAGTGGGGTAGAGAAGTTGACGTTCATTGACAGGATAATGGACAAAAATGTGTATTTGAATATACTGAAAAACAATTTTCCTGCTAGTGCTCAAATACTTGGAATACAAGTATTATCAGGATAACACTCCAAGCTCACATAGTGTGAATGTGGCTCCTGTATATCTGTCCAAAGGTGCTGGAAACACCTTCTCAGTCACCAGATTTATATGTTATAGAGAACTTGTGGTATCTCTTAGAAGTGGCAATAAGGAAACATACGAGTTCCAAGAAAGATGACCTGAAAGCTGCTTTATGCGAACATTGGGAGAAAATAAGTCCATCGTACTGCGAAAAAATTGGTACGATCCATGCCTGCCCGTTTGAGAGATGTTAGACGAGCCAATGGATCCACCACAATACTGATTTTGTAGATGATTGTATCTTATTCCGAGCTTCAAGGACCTACCTCAGGTGTATGAGTTTCACTGTGATCTCTTTTTGTGTATTTTTGAGAAAAGCTTATTCATTTCCTTTGTAGATGAAATAAATTTAAGTTAATTTTGAACACTGTCGCAGAAAATTATGTATTGGTTACAACAGAGTTAAAACCAACTTGAAATAAAAAATATGCATTTCTCGTAAATGCTCAAAGAAATTATTTTGCTGATGTATGAGTTTCATTGTGACTTACTGTATGTGTATTATTGCAGTACGAAAGGAAATGCATACAGGAACTTTTTTTTTGCTAGCCGCTTTTCGTCGCACCGACACAGATAGGTCTTATGGCGACGATGGGACAGGGAAGGGCTAGGAGTGGGAAGGAAGCGGCCGTGGCCTTAATTAAGGTACAGCCCCAGCATTTGCCTGGTGTGAAAATGGGAAACCACGGAAAACCATTTTCAGGGCTGCCGACAGTGGGGTTCGAACCTACTATCTCCCGAATACTGGATACTGGCCGCACTTAAGCGACTGCAGCTATCGAGCTCGGTCACAGGAACTTCATGAACACTCAAAGAAGTCCCCCAAGAGTATTGACAACCCGCTGTCCACCATGTTGATGGAAGCCGAATTCAAACCACCTCAACAAAGGTAAACTGGAGCTTGTCACATTTCACAGAGCAGGCAAATTCTCTCGTGTCCAAAACCGCTCACACGGAATGGATCTGTCACTTAAGGCATTGGTTCCGAACCGCGGTTCCACGGAACACATCGCTTACGCGACACTGTTATGGGTGCGATTGAAATGCATAAAATACCCTTCCCTTCAGTCGCAACATTTGCCTGATGTGAAAATAGAGAAACCACGGAAATCCATCTCGAAGGCTGATAACGTTGGAACCTACGATCTCCAGAATGCAAACTAACAGCTACGCGGGCCGAATTGAGCAACCAAACCGCTCAGTCGTCTAGATAGTTTATTCACCCTGCAAAAATAATATCAACGGGCTGAACTGACAGGTCAAACACAATGAACAGTATTCTTCTGAAGTTTGGTTATAAATGAATAAAGAGTTTCCTGTAAGTCCATTTATTTATTTAGCGTATGGCCCATACAATCAAGTTGAGTTCAGATATAAATTATGTACGTATTTACATAACAAGACAACAATGAACAAGAAAAGGCTCCCTACAACTGAATGACAAGATCACTGATCACTGTAAGTCCAAAAAAAGCTTTGACCAAATCACCCTAATCTTCACCAAAACATTTACGTTAACAAGCATTGTTATGCTCGGAGATCTTTAAAGCCAAACAACTAAATAGGAATTTCTCCATCGAAGAAGAACTTTGTGTTTACCAGTCAAACTTGCGGCCAAGAATACAATTATTGGGCTCAAATATCGCACTGAACTGTCGTTATCAACAGAAATGTTTAAAAAATTGTTTACCATTCTAATTAAGAGTGAATCTTTTTAAAAGAATGCCCTGTAGAGTCAGTATTAATATAAATCTCTTGATTCACATTAATGCTCCTGTTAATAACAGTTTTTGTAAATTATAAAATTTAACGTTATTTAACGTTATAGATTTTCCGTCCCACTAACCTCTATTGCGGTTTTTAGAGACTCCGAGGTGCTAGAATGTTTCCCCGCTGGAGTTCTTTTACGTGCGAGTAAATCTACCTACATGATGCTGACGTATTTGAGCAACTTCAAATACCATCGGACTGAGCCAAAATCGAACTTGCAAAGTTGGGCTCTGAAGTCCAGCGCTCTAGCGTCTGAGCTACTAAGCCCGGCATTTATTAAGCGAGTACATGTCTGTGAAGGGTATTAAATAAATACTGGTCTAAACTTTTATTGGAAATATTTAATTCCTTCACCCTCCAGAGTAGGTAATGTAAACTTTACTGGTAATATCTCCTGTTATAGTTGGTATTCAAAGCACATAGGCTACGTACCTTAATGGTGTGAAGTTCTTTTGTTTGACCTACGGTAGTATTCACACAACAAGGGTATTGATTAGGGAGGTAGGGGTAACTCATACTTGCTCATATCATATTTCAAACCTTCCGAACGAGAGCATGCTGTTAAAGACCGGAGCAACGTAGCCAAGTTCGATGGCCTGATGTTAACAGTAAGATGTACTTGAGGTACACAATCCCTCAAGATGAACACTAAATGACGAATGTTCACAATTTCGGACAGAGGAGGAACAATGGGGTATTTACAAAGCAGTGTTTGCTGTCCGGCTTGAAGTGAGATGACATACAAACAGGGAAATGATGTTGACACTACCTCTTGGCGCAGACAATAAGCAGTCCTCCGCGACAATTGGAAACTGAGTTAGAATAGCTCAGCGACCTCCATATACTGTACGTGTGTGCCCATCATATGGGAAGATGGTTTTCAATCACGTAATTTCAAATTCAAGATGCTAAATACCCCCAAGACACAATAACTACTACGGAACCGTCCCGGTTTCACACAGGAACAAGTTTGGATTCATGGCGCAAGGATATAGGGGAACAGAGCGAGTTGGCCGTGCGGTTAGGAGTGCGCAGATGTGAGCTTACATTCGGGAGATAGTGGGTTCAAACCCGACTGTCAGCACCCCTGAAGATGTTTTTTCATGGTTTCCCATTTTCATTCCAGGCAAAGACTCAGGCTGACCCTTAATTAAGGCCACAGCCGCTTCCTTCCCACTCCTAGCCCTTTCCTACACCATCGTCGCCATAAGACCTATCTGTGTCGGTGCGACGTAAAGCCCCTAGCAAAAAAAACAAATTAAGGCACATCCCTAGCATTTGCCTGGTGTAAAAATGGGAAACTACGGAAAACCATCTTCAGGGCTGCCGACAGTAGGGTTCGAACCCACTTTCTCCCGGATGCAAGCTCACAGCTGCGCGCCCCTAACCACATAGACGCATTAGTTTGCTTTCCCCTTGACGTACGTAGTTCTGTACGATGCTTTTATATGAATATACAAATTATGGCGGGCGGACGGAGAGGGGATGAAAATTTGCGTCACGAAATTAGCGGTATAAAATGTGTTTTAATTTCGTGTGGCTATTTCTAGCCGAGTGCAGCCTTTGTAAGGCAGACCCTCCGATGAGGGTGGGCGGTATCTGCCATGTGTAGGTAACTGCGTGTTATTGCGGTGGAGGATAGTGTTGGTGTGGTGTGTGAGTTGCAGGGATGTTGGGGACAGCACAAATACCCAGCCCCCGAGCCACTGGAATTAATCAGTGAAGGTTAAAATCCCCGATCCGGCCGGGAATCGAACCCGGAACCCTCTGAACCGAAGGCCAATACACTGACCATTCAGCCAACGAGTCGGACATAAAATGTGTGACGCAATATTACCTAGCAACCGTTGATGGCTGGCCATGACCGAGAGACATACGATCATTTCATTTTTCCTGAGGGAATTATTGTTGTTGTTGTTGTTGTTGTTTTGAAGGGGACTAACATCGATATCATCGGCTTCTGATGGAATGAACTGAATGAAGGTGAAAATACATGAAATATTCTTTTAATCAGTGGAACATTAAGTCTGTACCTCGTTACATTCAAGTAAAAAATAGTGATTAAACTGTAAAGTTGGCCCCGCGGTGTAGGGGTAGCGTGCGTGCCTGTTACCCAGAGGCCCGGGGTTCGATTCCCGGCCAGATTAGGGATTTTTACCTGGATCTGAGGGTTGATTCGAGGTCCACTTAGCCTGTTATTAAAACTGAGAAGCTATCTGGCGTTGAGATGGCGGCCCCGATCTAGGAAACCAACAATAACGGCCGAGATGATTCGTCGTGTTGACCACACGACACCACATAATGTGCAGGCCTTCGGGCTGAGCAGCGGACGCTTAGCAAGCCATGGTCCTTCGAGCCTGTTGCTCCATGGGTTCTTTGTTATTAAAATGTAAGCAAACGCAATGTGGTATTCCCTTCGGAAACTACGAAGCAGCTTAACGTTAAATCGTAACCAAGCAAGAAAAGTTATGTTCCTGAGACTCAACCCCAGGTACCACTCCGTCTATGTCACGATTCTGCTCATTTCTTACAGTGTGATGACTTTAACCCTGAAGTAATAAGGATTACAGAAAAGAAAGGATGCAACGTTGTAATTGGAAAAAATGCCAAAATGGATGTACTGCCTGGTCGACCTTCATAGTAGCCTATGGTATTGTCCGATAAAACAGATCGTAGTAGAAACCGAGAAAATCAGAAAATAAAGAGGTCCTAAATCAGCAAGGAGTTTTGGTAGGTTTGATGTCCCAGCATTGCAGCAGAACTTGAGGTTCCACAAGAGCGAATCAAATTAAAAAGTAAATCATATTATTTTTCTTCTTCTTCTTCCTTGTGTTTTTTCTGTTTAAGTGGGGTTGGTACTTGATCTTTATTTGGCTCAGTTTTACGGCCAAATACCCTTCCTGACGGCAAACCTACTGTACGTAGAGTGCACGTATTCACTATTACGTGTCTCGGTGGGCAGTGTGGTGTGCTGTATGTAGAGCCAATCCCCAAGCCAGAGAAAACCATACCAAGTTAAAATCATCGGCACGGCCGGAAAACCAACCAACCCGTGGCCCTCTGAATCGAAGGTCAGTACGCTGACCATTCAGCCAAGGATCTGGAGAAAAAATTAAAATACATATTTTTTCAATTCATTCTAATGAGCGAAAGTGGTGCATTATTATGTACAACTATTTTTTCATTTTTTTTTTCCACACTGCCTGACAAATAAAACTGAAGTAGCCAGCAGAAATCGTCGGGTGTCAATGAAACTTCGTACACATACACACCATCGGCGAGTATGTAAAAGATTAGAGTTGCAATTCTCTGTGACAAGTAGAACGACCACCAGAGTGCATTGGTGTTGTTACCATACCTGGTAGGGTATGTAAGAGGCGTGAACAGCGTAGGATGTTGAGTGATGACTGTGAAGGTCATTCAGATGCCGCATACTCATGGGAGACAGCGTTATCAGCACCTGACAGAGTTAAAAGTGGCCTCATTGTGGGTCTCCATTTGGCCGGCTGGTGAATCGTGCAATATCCAGATTAATGGGGCATTCGCATGTGACAGTGGTCCCACGTTGGACTGTATGGGAATGTGAGGGCAGACATACTCGTCGTCAAGGTTCCGGTCGACCAGGTCTGACCACCACAAGGGAGGATCGCCATATTGTACACCAAGCACGTTGTAACAAGGCCGCACTGGATAGACAGGCCACAAGGCTCGGACCGTGACGTCACGCCAGTGGCTGGCGTTCAGCATGGTAGTATACGGCCCGCTCTCACTGTTTCCATGATATTATTAATTTATTGAACCTTAACGATATAACTGAACACGCCTTTAATTGTGGTTTTATTTAGGCTTGTGCACTACATCAGTTTTATGCGGTGGAAAACTAGCGGAACAGTTTATGTACATTTATTTACGTAAAATTAAGCTGACATCTGTCATTTGTAACGGAACACGGTTTCATGCAAAAGATTAAAACCCATAATACGTATAAAAATAGTTTTAATGTTACTATGTAAATACATGATAGCAATTCACAACAATAGTCTGGAACCTTTCTTAGAAATTAGGCTTCAACTTAAAACTTATTTAACAATTCTAAGGTTTCAGTTTATCAATTTTCCTTTTCTTCGCCGATTTATGGCTATCCTTACTTGAGGATTTCTTCTTCTTAGCAACGAGTTATGTCTTTGCTGGCGGGACCTAGTGACTGAGGTATGAGCGATGATAGTAATGCCATTCCTTACGCAGCCAGTCCCTGCTATGAATGGTGTAAAACTGTTGCTCACAGGGTCGGTTGGTGCATCCATTTCAGTAGGCTTGGCAGACTGATATGTAATAGCAACTTCTGGCTCGGTGATGAAAGCAACGGGAATCTACCTCACTCCTCATTTCCTTAGTACGCCTCTTCAGTGATGCCTAGGCCATCTATGACAGCTCATGGCGGAACTGTTGAAGATCCAACCAGCCTTCGGGCTGATGACTAAACATACATACATACATACATACATACATACATACATACATACATACATACATACATACATACATACATACATACATACATAAAGCAACGAGTTTGTCTGCGATAACTTTTCTATAGTTATTCAATAATATATTACAAAAGATGTATATACATTTGTCAACGTAATCTTTAAAACTACTTCTACAATCACTGCATGTTTCAAACATGACGTTTTCTTTTTCCAGAACTTTGTTGACAAGCAAAATCAGAATGTTTCTTTGAAAATCACCATGCAAAAACCTCGATTCAAATTTATCTCTTATAAGTACACTAAATAATTTAAACTGTGTGATCAAAATGTTACTGTTAAAATAGACCCATAAGGTCTTTTAACAGAATCCTCCCTAATTACGAAACGTTCGTCGAAGTGTTTTATGCACACAAGTGAGCTTGCTGAAGGGACAAATTCTGTTCGATGGATGCCTAAGATCCACTTTTGTTTCCGAACCAAATCAGTAGGAAATTTAAACACTGAAATACTGGGCTCTTCTGAACTATAGTTGCTTCTACAACCAGGTACACAACACGACGTGGGCATAATTCACAATGTTCACACACGTTTAAGTCATTCAACACCATTGATAGCCTTACTGCTGCGAGATTCATATCAGCCTACAAGTCACTGGCGAAAAATGAAGCGGATGGCTCTTCGTGTGACGTAGCGCCGGAAGTGGAGGGGGAGCCTTATGGCCTGTATATCTAGTTGGCCTTGGTTGTAACCCCTTCACACATGCAGCTACCATTCGAGAGCAAGTAATGGACTCCCTGCAACATTCTGTGTCATTAGTCGGACACTAGGAGCAGCCGAACTAGAGAATTACCGTCCCATGCTTAGGCTGCTGTTAACACAACAGCACAAACGGCTGCGTCTGGAGTTGTGCCGTGACTGCTGATCAATGGCGTAGCATTGTGTTCAGCGGTAAATCGCGGTTCTGCACTACCCCAGATAACCATCGTCTGCAAGTACGGCGACGACCTGGGGAGAAGTCTCATTTTTCCAGTGTTTTGGAGTGGTACGGCGGGGATGCATTTGGCGCTATGATGTGGAGAACCGTCGAGTATGACTTCAGGTCACGGCACAACGGTACGTCATGGACACCTTGCGTCCTCATGTGTTACCTCTCATGCGATAATATCGTAGTGCCATTTTTCAACAGGACAATGCTCGTCCACACACGGCACGTGTCTCTATAAAATGTCTGCGTGATTTGGAGATAGGGCCCTTTACACGCTCAGACATTTACACAGATCTGTCTGTACAGACCGTGTTTGTTCAGACAAGTCGTTGCGTGTAAATGAATCACCGACCGTAATTTTGGTCTGTACTGCGGTCTGTGTTCGGCCTGTGCAAAGTCTGGCGGACTTTGAATTAACACAGACCACGCGCAGACAAGTCTGAGCGTGTAAAGCATTCGCAGACAACGCTGCAGACAGATAGCACAGTCCTTCTTCTGGGAGCGTGTATGTAGTGTTGTACTGTAGCCTAGTGTTTGCTCTCAATACAGGAACAGCTATGAGTGAGTTTACTCAAGATTCGCGTAATTGTACCCGTACATTTATGACTGAATTCATAGAACTCTATAAATCATTGCCTAGTGTTTGGAAGATCAAGAACAATGAATACAGTGTCCGGAATGAAAAAACCGCGGCATATGATGTATTAGTTTCTAAACTACTGTAACATTTCCTTATCACAACTTGTCCATCTATCACGACATTAATTAACATTAAAATTAAGCCTACTAACTGTTTACACCCAATCTTTTAATTGTATTTTAATTAATTAATTTATTTATTTATTCATTCATTCATTTTGTCCTAGATGTTAACAGTGTTATATGATCTAGGACAACATGCAGGCCTATTTTAACACTTCGTGAGTTCAATTAGTGCTTCATGTCACAATTCTGTACCTGATCCAGTTATACTACAATTACAACACACATTGTGAATGACTGCATGAATAGATAAATGAATGAATGATTGCATGATTGAATTGTATCCATGCATATTTGCATGACCCAATAAATACCGCTACCCTTCTCTCCCTGTCACGGATAACCACCAGCTGAAAAGAGAGCCATTGATGAATGAATGAATGAATGAATGAATGAATGAATGAATGAATGAATGAATGAATGCACTCTACTTACAGGTACATAACTCCAGCACTGAGGAAGGAACACGCAATCTATTTTACCTAAGCAAAATAATGCCTCTGAATTCTCACCTTTAAATATTTCTCTCTTAGTACTTCATATATAGCACGGCATGTTTCCGGAATGATGTGGCTTAACGATGAAGGAGAAACTATAGCAGAAAATGTAAGGTCCGCATAGTTTCTTCCCGTTGCCAGAAACCTCAATGTTACTACAAGTCTTTCTAAAGTGCTTATCGATTCTCTCATTACACTGTCACCTCTCCTTATATACGGTGTGACATACTGCAACAGCACTAAGAATGTCTCTTCGTCCATTCTCGACTAGTTAAACCAGTCATTTTTTCCAGTTTTAACTCCTTCAAAAGATCAACGTGCGAAAGCGAAACGCCTTTAGAAGCGTCTTTTGTCCACCTTCTACGTTGTGATTTCTTCCTCTTTTTAATTTCCGAAATAACAACACTAGACAGAAGTACCACTTTGTAAGTTAATTGACTTAATCTTACCATGGTCACGAAATACTACCTGCGCTCGTCTCGATTAGAAATACAGGACTGTGCGAAAGCTGTACAAATGGTCGGAACGTGTAAATGCAGCGTGAACAGTGCAGACCAGATGTGCAGACGGTCGTTGCAAACGTGGTCTGTGCAGACAAGTCTGAACGTGTAAAGGGCCCTATACTCCCGTGGTCAGCAAGATCCCCAGATCTGTCCCCGATAGAACAGCTTGGACGTCAACACAGTCACAGTGCCAGTATCCAGGATATCAAGAACCAGTTACAAGAGTTGTGGGACAGCTTGCGTCTGGAGAGGATACAACGGTTTTATGACACCCTTCCCAACCGAATCAGTGCATGCATCCAGACTAGAGGGGGTAAAACGTCATACTGATAAATGCGCACGTACTACCAAGTTCTTTATAAATCTGACTCTATTTTGTAATCACTGAAATAACATTACATACCCTCTCAACAGGTGAAGTTTCATTTAGTTTCCGTTACGTTCAATGCAAATCCTCCAACGCTTACAAAGTGCATGAATTCCTCCATCAATAATAATAATAATAATAATAATAATAATAATAATAATAATAATAATAATAATAGTAATAAACTTTGGTTGTCTGCGGAGCCAATCACGTACCGCCTTCATCTTCGTCTGAACGGAACGTCCTTCCTCGCGATGCCACCCCTTTGATGATGATGATGATGATGATGATGATGATGATGATGATGCTTGTTGTTTAAAGGGCCTAACATCTAGGTCATCGGCCCCTAATGGTACGAAATGAGACGAAATGGAATGACAAATTAAAAGTCCAAAATCCTCCACTGACCAGAATTTAAAACGTGAGGACGAACAATGAATGAATGGATATGAATTTAAAACAATCAGTGGATCCGACCCCCAATGACGCACATTCACAGAACCTAAGTAAAACAATAGTATTACCGACAGGAAAGTAGAACCATGGTATTTGTCATGTTGCGGTACTAATCAAAAGTAGCGTAGACTCGCGGTATTCCACACATGATGGTACTACTCACAGGTAATGAAATTCGCACATGTAATACAGACCTATGGTGTTTCGGACATTGCGGCGCCATTTACAGGCAACGCAAACCTATGGTGTTCATCACATACGTGTACTAACCACAGGGACTCGCGCTATCCCGCGGTGTTCCTTATACAGTGGGTACTAATCATAGGCAAGCCAGAAACATGGAGTCGCTCACCCATGGTTTCACTCATATAGGGGTACGAATCACAGGTACTGTAGAAGCCGGCAACACACTCTGCTGCTACTAATCACAAACCTGTTTTGTACCTGACATAGTGGTACTACGCGCAAGTAAAAGCGATCCATGATGTTCCCCACGTGGTGGTACTAATCACAAGTAGTTTCATGGTTCTAATTCGATCATCCCTTGGTCGCCCCTTTTAGTCGCCTCGTACTATAGGCAGGGGATACCGTGGGTGTATTCTTTGTCTGCGTCCCCCACCCACAGGGGGTTGTGTGTTTGGTCTGCGAGAGGTAGGGTACTTTATTTCCCTCAAGTCCGCCGGCAAGCCGGTTAGGTCCCACGCGCCACGTGCGAGTATCACCTCTCCCCCTGCTGCGCCAACGTAGTAGGTTCGTGGCCACCCCTTTGAGAGGCCCAAACATGTGGTAATCACTAGCGGCGAGGTCTGGTAAATATGGAGGATGAGAAAGATACTCATATTCCCGGAGGATGAGGTAGATACTCATATTCCCAACTGTTACACGAGCAGTATGGAGTCTAGTTTTATCAAGTAGCTGCTGCGACAAACATGCATCACCGTACTGAATCATCATTCGTCGATGAATTTCAGTAGGCCTCCACTACTCCAACCCTGAATAAAAAGACCTTTGTTCTCATTTCGTGCATGTCTGAAGTGGGGCTGCCATAGTTGCACTGGTATTGTCTGCATGGTGCTGCCACCTATATAGGGTGCGCACACGGTACTAGTAACAGAGTGCTCTGGCGGAGTTTCGAACATGAATACGGTGAGAGTGCGTTCCGCTGAAGTGAAGACTTGCGTCATAGTTACAGCAAAAAATATCGTTGCATCTTGTCGTCAAGATATTGAAGAAGTGCTATGGAAGTTGTAATACAATATGGGTTTGAGTACATACATTTCCAAAATAGTCGAAAGTCAACAGTGAATAAAGCGCAGAAACTAGTTGACAGTGGCCATGTGTTACAAGTTGAAGAAAGACTACCTGTTTCCAGTTGTACACTTACCGGCTTCGTCATAAGACAGAGGAGTGTTAGCAAAAGGACGTACAAGGTTACAATTGAGGTAATTACGTTAGCTCATTATTGTTAAACATACAGTATTATATTTTACATTTTAATTTTATGTGATTCATTGAAGTCTGTAATACTTCGAATTTCTATTACAGCTTGACAATCAACGAAACTGTGTTGAATCAAACTGTGACTGTGTGCCTGGTGCAGGAGGGCACTGTAAGCACGTATGTGCCATTATACAGTACTGCAATTCTGATTCAGGATTTAGTAAGACAAATTTGCCGCAAGAATGGAGGAAACCAAATTTGAAAACAGCTGGTATGTAATATTATCGCTGTTAATTATGTAATAAATTCAAGTGCCCACAATATGATTAATACAGTGTAGATTTTATATCTTCTAGGGTCCGTAAAATATGCGAAAGGGAAGATGGCTGAAGATCTATTTCCCAAGAAGAGGGAGAGAACTGACAAGGGTGCTGTTATTACCATCGATGAACTAGGAAAAACAGATATAGATAATTCGCCTTGGACTGAAATGATTAGAGCGGAGATGAAAACAGAGTCTGAATCAGTAGCTAAAATTTTTTGTGAAGATTTGTGCAACAATAGCGTCAGTATTGACATAAGGACAAATTTTAATAAACTCATGAACGAGTTGCTTCAACTTCAAGAAGATTCCACAGTGTTCACTTCTGGAGAGTTTGTTTTAAGTGACGATTTTTATACTTCTCATATTACGCTGACATCAGAAAAAAATACTTGATATAGCATTTAAAACTCAGTTTTCAAGTGAAGGTAATGAATGGTTGAAGGTATCATTTAAATGTATAACATGACTTCTACGATGAATACATTTAACATCTCTCATCTATTCTTGAAGGCGTTTCTGATTTCATTTCTGTGCAATCTATTATAACTCTTGCGTCAGGATAAAATGGTTTAAAAGCCGAAGCAAAGTATTTTGCACAGATAGAAAATAAAATTAGAAGTGCGTTTCTTAACTACTCCGAGAGCAGTAAAAAATATTCGCGCAGCAGTAGTCCGACATACACCAAATATGACTGCCAAGGCAGCAAAGGTTATACCCAATTTCATTTTCATTAAAAGGAGTAAGCAACATCGTTATTAATTATATTTATAGACACTTTAGAAACAACGAAAGAAAATAAAAAATTGAATGTTTTAAATGAAACACTTGTTAAATTCTTCAACTGTGCCTCACTTTTTATGCTCTCGTATCCACGAAATCCTCTGCATATGTCCAGGTGGTGTTGGGACACAAATTTCATCCACCTTCTCCGAAATACTTGGAGGTACTGTGCTTGAGTTGCACTGTGTGCCTACGTCATTCCGACTAAAAACACAAGTGGATTCGAAAGTCGTTGCTTCAATGTGAAATGCTGATTGCACCGACTTATGTAGGTTTTCACACTCATTTTTCACAATAAATACGTGAGTTTCCTGATTAGAAGACGTATGTATATTTGAGCATTTCATTCGTTTACTCACTCTTTCAAACCGGGGTACATCACATTCTCTTTTCGGTTTCATCTTATAGCTCTCATGAAACACAGTTGGTAGTCTATATATGATGGATGATTTTAAATATTACTTGGCTTTCCTCCAACAAAATGTTCACTGCAAATGACGGAGCATTTGGTAGGTTCCCATGGAGTTCCATCTGCACTGAAATGTAGGAAAACAATTGTTGGTGTTGGTGCTGGTGTTGTTGTTATTGTTAATAATAATAATAATAATAATAATAATAATAATAATAATATATATATATATATATATATATATATATATATTCGGCGTAGTCAAGACACGTGCACATAGAAGGACATGAATGTAAACATACGAACCTGCTACAATGCACACTTGCAATGAAATGTACTATTTCAAAGTGTACTTAAATGAACGTGTTCTTGACTTGGCATACCTGGTATGTTTGAAATGTGTGATATCAAATGTGGGATTTACGTCACAAATGAAATAAGGTACTGTACTTACTTTATTCTTCCTACAGCCGAAATCCATTTCCTGCGTCTGTCCGATTCCCATGGACGGCAAGGAAATGTGTGAAATGTAATTCCTTTTCCATGCGTGTTTCTTTGTGAGTTGTGGCAGTTCACTGCACAACAGTTTCTATTTAATTTAGGCATTTAGATACACTACTACTACCACCACAATTTCACACCTACAGTTACACAGCCTGGATTGACCGCTCAAGACATGATCACCTAAACGTTACCGATTTCTTCCGCTAGAGGCGCTAAGAGCGGCCGTGCACGCTCTCTATAGAATATTCGTTAAAGCCTCCAAGGGACAGAACCACAGCGTGATATCTCGAATTTTTTATTGCACTTTCCAAAGGAAAAACCATCACCATTATTTCACTCGCCTTCGTAGAATGTCCTTCTTCAGATACTTAACAACCCATAATTGGCAACATTTATGCACTCTAATCGCCAAAAAAACCTATCTATGTTGGTGCAAAGTAAAACAAACTATAAATAAATAAATAAATAAATAAATAAATAAATAAATAAATAAATAAATAAATAAATAAATAAATAAATAAATAAATAAATAAATAAATAAATAAATAAATAAATAAATAAAGCACTAAAAAGGCATTTTACTCATAAGTGAATGAATGTCTATGATGATGACGAGGAATATGAATTATGCGCCGTGACCTCATATTTTTAGAGCTTCCTTTGATAATAAATCTGGAAATATCACTAGAAATCTTGTCTTCTTTATTATCAGGACTACTGAAAACACAGACATTTCACTCCGGAAAATACGAAGCTAGGGACTGTTGAAGAAACCAGAGAGAATTCTGAATTGGATTGTTTCTGCTTTACACCTCACTCTGGCATCCCTCCAATAGTGATTACGAAGTTATGGGAGAAGATTCTGCTGAGCACTTCCATTATCCTCTGTTCCAGAAATGTTAGCGGAACAGTGCATGAATGTTTCCAAGAGAAGGTGTGTCCTCTACCGCTATCATGCGATGTGTTGGCAAGTACCACACACACGTATTTTCTATATTCTGTGTGGATTCTAAATATCTTGCACTTTAGTTTATTTATTTTAATTAAAAACAGTTACAAACATACTATGAAGAATAAGAACCGCTCTTTCATCATCTCTGTGTCTAGGTCGTGGAATTCGCCGTGTGCGAACATTAGAGACAGTCCCTCCCATCATAGGTACAAAGCGGCTTGCCGCGACTCTTTGTTGAGTAGATCCTGCTGGCTGGCTGGATGACTGTTGAGTGAATGAAAGAATGAATGAGATGAATGAATGGATTACTCTAGTCACGTCACTTAGGTGTACTTTACTTTGTGTATTTTAAAATTAAGGATTCTATCATTATTATTATTATTATTATTATTATTATTATTATTATTATTATTATTATTATTATTATTATTATTATTATTATTAATATTATTTGTTTTAATTTTTGTTTTCGTAAATGTAAATGTATACTCTTCTAGTGGTTAACTGTAAGAGAGGGACTTGAACCCTAACTTCGCCACCAATAAAGGCATTATCTATCTAATCTATACCATTAATAAAATTAAAAGAAATTTGGTTAGTCCAGTCAGTCAGTCAGTCGGTCGGTTGGTCAGTCGGTCGGTTCAGATGGGCTCAAAAACTACTGGGCCGATTGAGCTCATATTTAGTAAGGATATGGCTTGAAATCCCAACTTGCGCAATGAATACTTTTGATTTTGATACATTTCACCGTTTCGAAAAAGTGGGGGATTTTACAGGGGTATGTCTCACATTAGGGCAATGTTTGCCCTACATCAACTAAAATTACGTGTAAACGGTTGGCCCTATTGGATAATGAAGAGCACCATATGACCCTGAAATTAAATTTTCTACACGAAATACTATATGCATTTTCTTTGAAACTTTGTGTTTCTGGATATGAACGCTTTTATTTATGAATGGGCTAATCATTTAACGCCTAAGTAACGATCACGCGAAGCCATTGTCGTCATTTGTGTGAGGTCGTTTTTTATTTGTTAACAATCCGGCCGAAGAATGAGTGAGCCATTCTGCGGAAAGCGTTTGGAGACTACAGTTCTACTGCAGAGAGTGCTAAGCATGCTTATTCATCTGTCGGCCGCAGTTTCTTTATTCAGCCATTCTAATTATCATCATCATCGTACTATATTATATGCCGTGTCTCTATCTTTTTAATATTGTGCACATAGGTTCAGGATTCATTTTTAGGGAGTTTATAATTCACATTTCATTTTGCATCATTAACCACTTTAATCGAACTCATAAACCTTTACGAAAAACGGATAATTTAGCTAATGATAATAATAATCATCATCATCATACCATAATTAAGGCCTCTTCTCTGCAGTGGTAGGCAACACTTTAAACGCCTGAAGGTGGTGAGGTCTTGTGGAGACAGACTGAATTTTATAAAGAACACGTTGTTTTTAACTTATTTTACCACACCTCACAACTTTGCTTTCTGGTGTCACCTAAGGACTTGGAATGTGAACACTCTTTATTGAAATTTTGTAACTGTTAGGGGTTGGCACAAGCTAGCGTATGTCTTCATTTCTTAGTTGCCACAACTGCGATTTCAAAATTCAATCAACCAATCGTCGCCCAGCTCGCCTATTACAAGATATTAGAATCATTCCGTATTGACGGTTTTCACTTTACAATGGCGAAAAATGAAAGTATCCTCCTATTCAATACATCATATATTCCGTCATTAGACGGAGTAAACAAGTTCAGACATGTTTCGGCTCGTTTGAGCCATCTTCAGTGAAAAAAAATTAGGGGGGTTGGAATAACTTACATAATATGAGTTGAAAAAATGCTAAAAAACATAATGAAAGCGCAAATGAAAAAACAAACAAAAGAGAGCCTAGACGGAAACAAAATAGCACAAATATACAATATTTACATCAATATGCAGAGCAAAAAACAACTTATTGCAACAAAATTCAGTGAAACAGGAGTTAATTTGAAATAATAATTGATACTAAAAAACTGCGTTAACCTAAGAAACAAGGGAATGAGAAAACAAATGATGCAGATGGAAATGAATAATGGTAGCACATGGTGAGGTTGTGGACCTCATAGTTTACAAATTATTAGTTTATAAAAACGACAAAACAGTTTGAAATCGCTGTCAAAATCCTAGTGGAAACCCATCACATCAAAATGGTCAGGAGGAGAGCGGGAGCAAACATTTTGAGAGAAACCAAGCCTGAATTAACCTGCAGGCGAAAAGCCTGTGATAAGGAAAAAAAACACCTTAAATTTAAGGCTTCAGAAATAGCAGCATTCTTAATATCTTCTCAATCTAGCGGTCCCTTTCTTCATTATTGTTTCATAATGTTGGCTGGTGTTTTGCCTTATTGTAGAGGGGTCGGAAGGGCCGCATATAAAAAATATGAGAAGCTGTGTTAGGTAGAAGACAGATGCATAGTAAATTGTAGTAATCTAGTGGAAACCGTCAATGAAGTTCTAATCTGTAATGGAAAAAATGAGGTTGTATGAGAAACATGGGTTGATAAGTAAAAAGTGTGGAATGGTTGTGAAGAAAGCTTAAACTTACGGTGTGCAGTAGGTGGTTGTCCTCTCTAGTGGTCTGGCTTTCTCAAAGTAACGGTCTCGTTCGCGTGATCGAGTCTATTGTTGGTTCGGCTGTGTCTGCTAGGATGGAAGGAGCGGAGGGGGAAGGGGAGGTACAGGGCTGGTTTGAGGAAGGGAGGGATGTTGAGTTGGAGAGATGGAGGTGGGTTTGTTTGGCAAATTAAAGAATGAATGTTTCAAGAGGATGTTAGTTTACTCGCTGACTTCTAAAGCTCGAATGGTGTGGCCTTCTTAAAGTGACGGTCTCGGTCGCGTGATCGAGTCATTGTTGGTTGGCTGTGTTTGTTAGGTTGGAAGGAGCGGAGGGGGAAGGGAGGTGCAGGGCTGGTTTGAGGAAGGGAGGGGATGTTGAGTTGGAGAGATGGAGGTGGGTTTGTTTGGCAAATATAAGGAATGAATGTTTCAAGAGGATGTTAGTTTACTCGCTGACTTCTAAAACTCGAATGGTGTGGCCTTCTTAAAGTGACGGTCTCGGTCGCGTGATCGAGTCTATTGTTGGTTGGCTGTGTTTGCTAGGTTGGAAGGAGCGGAGGGGGAGGGGTGGTGTGAGGAGGGGGGGGGGGAGTGGTGGTGAGTCGGGGAGATGGAGGTGGGGTTTGTTTGTGTTATGGAAATTCTGACAAATGTATGGAATGAATGTTTCAAGTAGAATGTTCTTTTTCTCGCTGACTTCATTTAAATTGTGAGTGGGGTTCATAAACTGATCTAAATCGATGTGGATGCTCTCGAGAATGTTGAGCAAGGTGCCTTTTTGCTCATAATGCAAGATCTTCAGGTCTTTGTCTATTGAAGTGTATTCGTGGCTGGATGTTTTATGGTGTTCGCTCATAGCTGAAAAACGATTATATTTGAGAGCGTTGCGATGTTCGGCGTATCTTATGACAAAATTGCGGCCTGTTTGACCTATGTAGCTGGAATTACAGGATTGGCACTTTAATTTGTAAACTCCGGAGTTCAAATATTTGTTGTTGATGTTGCTATTGTTATTGTTGACAGTGTGTGGATTGAAAATGAGTTTGGAGTTGGTGTGGGAGGTTCTGTAAGCTATTTTGATGCTGTGTTTCTTGAAAATATTAGAAATTTGGTAAATGCTACTATTATTGAAAGTGAATGTGGAAAATTTTTCTTTTGGAGCAGAATCTTTTACTAGGGCAGTCTTGGGTCTGCTTTTGTATCTATTGATGATTCTGCTGATGAAGGTTCTATTGTAACCATTGTGTTCTGCAATGTTGTAGATGGTATTAATTTCTTTTTTGAAATTCTTGCGAGATAAAGGGATAGTTAATGCTCTGAGGACCATGCTATTGTAAGCTGCTTTTTTATGTATGTCTGGGTGCACAGAGGTCTGATGGATGGTATTGATGGTGTGGGTGGGTTTCCTGTATATATTGAAGGATAAAGTGTTGTTGCTGTTGCGCATAATGGTTAAGTCCAGGTAATTAAGGGCTTTATTGTTTTCTGACTCTATGGTGAATTTTATATGTGGGTCAATAGAGTTGAGAAATCCAAGTACTGTGTTGCTGTTGGTAACGTGGGAGTCTAAAATAACAAAGGTGTCATCTACAAAGCGTGTCCAGTGTTGAATGCCATTGATCTTGCCAATGATGTGAGAATGTTCTAAATGATCAATGTAGATGTCTGCAAGGATTCCTGAAGCTGGTGACCCCATGGGAAGACCTATCTGTTGGTAAATGACATTATTGAAAGTGAAGAAATTGTTGTTCAAAGTAAATTCCAGAATTCGAATAAATTCATCTATTTCGCCTATACTTAAATTGCTGAATTTGGAGAGATTGTTTTTGATCAATTGTACGGTGCTGTTAACGGGAACATTAGCGTACATGTTAGTAATATCAAAAGAATGAAGAGTGTGGTGTTTGGATAAATTAAAGTGTTTGATCTTATTGCAGAATTCTAAGGAGTTCTTTACTGATGTGTTGGCTTGAAAACGATAGTGTGACTTGAGGAATTTGTGAATGAAACGAGATACTTCATAGGTCGGACTGTTTCTGAAATTGATAATGGGTCTTATGGGGATGTCTGTTTTATGGATCTTGGGTAGCGCTTTGGCTGTGGGAAGTTTCGGATTCATGATAATCATTTTGGATTTTTCAAGGTCGTTAAACAGAAATGAAATGTTCTTGATGATGGTTTTTAGGTCTCTTTGTATTTTATTAGTTGGATCCTTTTTAGAGGTTATGAAGTTGTTGTCTGTAAAAACGTGTGTGCTTTATTAACATAGTCACTTTTGTCCATGATTACGGTAGCATTTCCTTTGTCGGCTTTTGTTATAATTAAGTCGTTTTGTTTCACTTTTTTCTTAAGTTTGTTTACTTTAGCTACGTGCACTGTGTTGGGTTTAATGGTTTGTTGTTGATTGAGGATGGAAGATAGCTTGTGTTTGACTTCATATCGGACCTCTTCTTGTATATTAATTGGTAATTTATTAATGGCCAATTCAGATTCAGCTATGGTGGAAATTAAATTATCATGGTTAGAAGGATTACCCCAATTATGTTTAGGTCCCTTGCTCAGCACATCAAGATCATCGGCATCAATAATGATTTTACTTAAGTTTACTACAGGTTGGTGAAAATCATTAGACCTTGTGTTATTTGAGTTGTTATGTTTGCTAAGTATTGTTTTTGTTTTTGAAAGAGCATTCCATTTCTTGTCAAGTGTGTTTTGTTTCTTTAACAAAGTGAGGTTCAGTTTGTTGGAGACGTGGAATTGAAAGGACGTCCATTCGAGGGGGCAAAGGAGAGTGGAAACTTCTAAATGAGTTTCATATAGTTTGTGGTTCAGGAGAGATTTCTTTTTATGGAGAAATTTGATTTCCTATTTAATCCAGATGTTATCGGTTTTAAGTTGAGTCGCGCGAGTTTTTGCTGTATTTCTGTGAGTTTTCTTGGTAAACTTTAGAAAATTGGGGGTTATGTCATTAATCAAGCATTTTTTCAAAAAACGTAAGTCTTGCCCTAATTTGGCGACCTTTATTTTGAGATTGCAATAAAGGTTGGCTTTCTTCTTTGCCTGGATGGCATTTCCATTACAAGATATTAGAATCATTCCGTATTGACGGTTTTCACTTTACAATGGCGAAAAATGAAAGTATCCTCCTATTCAATACATCATATATTCCGTCATTAGACGGAGTAAACAAGTTCAGACATGTTTCGGCTCGTTTGAGCCATCTTCAGTGAAAAAAAATTAGGGGGGTTGGAATAACTTACATAATATGAGTTGAAAAAATGCTAAAAAACATAATGAAAGCGCAAATGAAAAAACAAACAAACGAGAGCCTAGACGGAAACAAAATAGCACAAATATACAATATTTACATCAATATGCAGAGCAAAAAACAACTTATTGCAACAAAATTCAGTGAAACAGGAGTTAATTTGAAATAATAATTGATACTAAAAAACTGCGTTAACCTAAGAAACAAGGGAATGAGAAAACAAATGATGCAGATGGAAATGAATAATGGTAGCACATGGTGAGGTTGTGGACCTCATAGTTTACAAATTATTAGTTTATAAAAACGACAAAACAGTTTGAAATCGCTGTCAAAATCCTAGTGGAAACCCATCACATCAAAATGGTCAGGAGGAGAGCGGGAGCAAACATTTTGAGAGAAACCAAGCCTGAATTAACCTGCAGGCGAAAAGCCTGTGATATGGAGAAAAAACACCTTAAATTTAAGGCTTCAGAAATAGCAGCATTCTTAATATCTTCTCAATCTAGCGGTCCCTTTCTTCATTATTGTTTCATAATGTTGGCTGGTGTTTTGCCTTATTGTAGAGGGGTCGGAAGGGCCGCATATAAAAAATATGAGAAGCTGTGTTAGGTAGAAGACAGATGCATAGTAAATTGTAGTAATCTAGTGGAAACCGTCAATGAAGTTCTAATCTGTAATGGAAAAAATGAGGTTGTATGAGAAACATGGGTTGATAAGTAAAAAGTGTGGAATGGTTGTGAAGAAAGCTTAAACTTACGGTGTGCAGTAGGTGGTTGTCCTCTCTAGTGGTCTGGCTTTCTCAAAGTAACGGTCTCGTTCGCGTGATCGAGTCTATTGTTGGTTCGGCTGTGTCTGCTAGGATGGAAGGAGCGGAGGGGGAAGGGGAGGTACAGGGCTGGTTTGAGGAAGGGAGGGGTGTTGTGTTGGAGAGATGGAGGTTTCCGTCTAGGCTCTCTTTTGTTTGTTTTTTCATTTGCGCTTTCATTATGTTTTTTAGCATTTTTTCAACTCATATTATGTAAGTTATTCCAACCCCCCTAATTTTTTTCACTGAAGATGGCTCAAACGAGCCGAAACATGTCTGAACTTGTTTACTCCGTCTAATGACGGAATATATGATGTATTGAATAGGGGGATACTTTCATTTTTCGCCATTGTAAAGTGAAAACCGTCAATACGGAATGATTCTAATATCTTGTAATGGAAATGCCATCCAGGCAAAGAAGAAAGCCAACCTTTATTGCAATCTCAAAATAAAGGTCGCCAAATTAGGGCAAGACTTACGTTTTTTGAAAAAATGCTTGATTAATGACATAACCCCCAATTTTCTAAAGTTTACCAAGAAAACTCACAGAAATACAGCAAAAACTCGCGCGACTCAACTTAAAACCGATAACATCTGGATTAAAGAGGAAATCAAATTTCTCCATAAAAAGAAATCTCTCCTGAACCACAAACTATATGAAACTCATTTAGAAGTTTCCACTCTCCTTTGCCCCCTCGAATGGACGTCCTTTCAATTCCACGTCTCCAACAAACTTAACCTCACTTTGTTAAAGAAACAAAACACACTTGACAAGAAATGGAATGCTCTTTCAAAAACAAAAACAATACTTAGCAAACATAACAACTCAAATAACACAAGGTCTAATGATTTTCACCAACCTGTAGTAAACTTAAGTAAAATCATTCTTGATGCCGATGATCTTGATGTGCTGAGTAAGGGACCTAAACATAATTGGGGTAATCCTTCTAACCATGATAATTTAATTTCCACCATAGCTGAATCTGAATTGGCCATTAATAAATTACCAATTAATATACAAGAAGAGGTCCGATATGAAGTCAAACACAAGCTATCTTCCATCCTCAATCAACAACAAACCATTAAACCCAACACAGTGCACGTAGCTAAAGTAAACAAACTTAAGAAAAAAGTGAAACAAAACGACTTAATTATAACAAAAGCCGACAAAGGAAATGCTACCGTAATCATGGACAAAAGTGACTATGTTAATAAAGCACACACGTTTTTTACAGACAACAACTTCATAACCTCTAAAAAGGATCCAACTAATAAAATACAAAGAGACCTAAAAACCATCATCAAGAACATTTCATTTCTGTTTAATGACCTTGAAAAATCCAAAATGATTATCATGAATCCGAAACTTCCCACAGCCAAAGCGCTACCCAAGATCCATAAAA
Source organism: Anabrus simplex (assembly GCF_040414725.1). NCBI lineage: Eukaryota > Metazoa > Arthropoda > Insecta > Orthoptera > Tettigoniidae > Anabrus > Anabrus simplex. The sequence goes on from NC_090273.1 coordinate 129,208,055, forward strand.
CAGACATCCCCATAAGACCCATTATCAATTTCAGAAACAGTCCGACCTATGAAGTATCTCGTTTCATTCACAAATTCCTCAAGTCACACTATCGTTTTCAAGCCAACACATCAGTAAAGAACTCCTTAGAATTCTGCAATAAGATCAAACACTTTAATTTATCCAAACACCACACTCTTCATTCTTTTGATATTACTAACATGTACGCTAATGTTCCCGTTAACAGCACCGTACAATTGATCAAAAACAATCTCTCCAAATTCAGCAATTTAAGTATAGGCGAAATAGATGAATTTATTCGAATTCTGGAATTTACTTTGAACAACAATTTCTTCACTTTCAATAATGTCATTTACCAACAGATAGGTCTTCCCATGGGGTCACCAGCTTCAGGAATCCTTGCAGACATCTACATTGATCATTTAGAACATTCTCACATCATTGGCAAGATCAATGGCATTCAACACTGGACACGCTTTGTAGATGACACCTTTGTTATTTTAGACTCCCACGTTACCAACAGCAACACAGTACTTGGATTTCTCAACTCTATTGACCCACATATAAAATTCACCATAGAGTCAGAAAACAATAAAGCCCTTAATTACCTGGACTTAACCATTATGCGCAACAGCAACAACACTTTATCCTTCAATATATACAGGAAACCCACCCACACCATCAATACCATCCATCAGACCTCTGTGCACCCAGACATACATAAAAAAGCAGCTTACAATAGCATGGTCCTCAGAGCATTAACTATCCCTTTATCTCGCAAGAATTTCAAAAAAGAAATTAATACCATCTACAACATTGCAGAACACAATGGTTACAATAGAACCTTCATCAGCAGAATCATCAATAGATACAAAAGCAGACCCAAGACTGCCCTAGTAAAAGATTCTGCTCCAAAAGAAAAATTTTCCACATTCACTTTCAATAATAGTAGCATTTACCAAATTTCTAATATTTTCAAGAAACACAGCATCAAAATAGCTTACAGAACCTCCCACACCAACTCCAAACTCATTTTCAATCCACACACTGTCAACAATAACAATAGCAACATCAACAACAAATATTTGAACTCCGGAGTTTACAAATTAAAGTGCCAATCCTGTAATTCCAGCTACATAGGTCAAACAGGCCGCAATTTTGTCATAAGATACGCCGAACATCGCAACGCTCTCAAATATAATCGTTTTTCAGCTATGAGCGAACACCATAAAACATCCAGCCACGAATACACTTCAATAGACAAAGACCTGAAGATCTTGCATTATGAGCAAAAAGGCACCTTGCTCAACATTCTCGAGAGCATCCACATCGATTTAGATCAGTTTATGAACCCCACTCACAATTTAAATGAAGTCAGCGAGAAAAAGAACATTCTACTTGAAACATTCATTCCATACATTTGTCAGAATTTCCATAACACAAACAAACCCCACCTCCATCTCCCCGACTCACCACCACTCCCCCCCCCCTCCTCACACCACCCCTCCCCCTCCGCTCCTTCCAACCTAGCAAACACAGCCAACCAACAATAGACTCGATCACGCGACCGAGACCGTCACTTTAAGAAGGCCACACCATTCGAGTTTTAGAAGTCAGCGAGTAAACTAACATCCTCTTGAAACATTCATTCCTTATATTTGCCAAACAAACCCACCTCCATCTCTCCAACTCAACATCCCCTCCCTTCCTCAAACCAGCCCTGCACCTCCCTTCCCCCTCCGCTCCTTCCAACCTAACAAACACAGCCAACCAACAATGACTCGATCACGCGACCGAGACCGTCACTTTAAGAAGGCCACACCATTCGAGCTTTAGAAGTCAGCGAGTAAACTAACATCCTCTTGAAACATTCATTCTTTAATTTGCCAAACAAACCCACCTCCATCTCTCCAACTCAACACCCCTCCCTTCCTCAAACCAGCCCTGTACCTCCCCTTCCCCCTCCGCTCCTTCCATCCTAGCAGACACAGCCGAACCAACAATAGACTCGATCACGCGAACGAGACCGTTACTTTGAGAAAGCCAGACCACTAGAGAGGACAACCACCTACTGCACACCGTAAGTTTAAGCTTTCTTCACAACCATTCCACACTTTTTACTTATCAAGCCATGTTTCTCATACAACCTCATTTTTTCCATTACAGATTATAACTTCATTGACGGTTTCCACTAGATTACTACAATGTACTATGCATCTGTCTTCTACCTAACACATCTTCTCATATTTTTTATATGCGGCCCTTCCGACCCCTCTACAATAAGGCAAAACACCAGCCAACATTATGAAACAATAATGAAGAAAGGGACCGCTAGATTGAGAAGATATTAAGAATGCTGCTATTTCTGAAGCCTTAAATTTAAGGTGTTTTTTCTCCTTATCACAGGCTTTTCGCCTGCAGGTTAATTCAGGCTTGGTTTCTCTCAAAATGTTTGCTCCCGCTCTCCTCCTGACCATTTTGATGTGATGGGTTTCCACTAGGATTTTGACAGCGATTTCAAACTGTTTTGTCGTTTTTATAAACTAATAATTTGTAAACTATGAGGTCCACAACCTCACCATGTGCTACCATTATTCATTTCCATCTGCATCATTTGTTTTCTCATTCCCTTGTTTCTTAGGTTAACGCAGTTTTTTAGTATCAATTATTATTTCAAATTAACTCCTGTTTCACTGAATTTTGTTGCAATAAGTTGTTTTTTGCTCTGCATATTGATGTAAATATTGTATATTTGTGCTATTTTGTTTCCGTCTAGGCTCTCTTTTGTTTGTTTTTTCATTTGCGCTTTCATTATGTTTTTTAGCATTTTTTCAACTCATATTATGTAAGTTATTCCAACCCCCCTAATTTTTTTTCACTGAAGATGGCTCAAACGAGCCGAAACATGTCTGAACTTGTTTACTCCGTCTAATGACGGAATATATGATGTATTGAATAGGAGGATACTTTCATTTTTCGCCATTGTAAAGTGAAAACCGTCAATACGGAATGATTCTAATATCTTGTAATGGAAATGCCATCCAGGCAAAGAAGAAAGCCAACCTTTATTGCAATCTCAAAATAAAGGTCGCCAAATTAGGGCAAGACTTACGTTTTTTGAAAAAATGCTTGATTAATGACATAACCCCCAATTTTCTAAAGTTTACCAAGAAAACTCACAGAAATACAGCAAAAACTCGCGCGACTCAACTTAAAACCGATAACATCTGGATTAAAGAGGAAATCAAATTTCTCCATAAAAAGAAATCTCCCCTGAACCACAAACTATATGAAACTCATTTAGAAGTTTCCACTCTCCTTTGCCCCCTCGAATGGACGTCCTTTCAATTCCACGTCTCCAACAAACTTAACCTCACTTTGTTAAAGAAACAAAACACACTTGACAAGAAATGGAATGCTCTTTCAAAAACAAAAACAATACTTAGCAAACATAACAACTCAAATAACACAAGGTCTAATGATTTTCACCAACCTGTAGTAAACTTAAGTAAAATCATTCTTGATGCCGATGATCTTGATGTGCTGAGCAAGGGACCTAAACATAATTGGGGTAATCCTTCTAACCATGATAATTTAATTTCCACCATAGCTGAATCTGAATTGGCCATTAATAAATTACCAATTAATATACAAGAAGAGGTCCGATATGAAGTCAAACACAAGCTATCTTCCATCCTCAATCAACAACAAACCATTAAACCCAACACAGTGCACGTAGCTAAAGTAAACAAACTTAAGAAAAAAGTGAAACAAAACGACTTAATTATAACAAAAGCCGACAAAGGAAATGCTACCGTAATCATGGACAAAAGTGACTATGTTAATAAAGCACACACGTTTTTTACAGACAACAACTTCATAACCTCTAAAAAGGATCCAACTAATAAAATACAAAGAGACCTAAAAACCATCATCAAGAACATTTCATTTCTGTTTAATGACCTTGAAAAATCCAAAATGATTATCATGAATCCGAAACTTCCCACAGCCAAAGCGCTACCCAAGATCCATAAAACAGACATCCCCATAAGACCCATTATCAATTTTCGAAACAGTCCGACCTATGAAGTATCTCGTTTCATTCACAAATTCCTCAAGTCACACTATCGTTTTCAAGCCAACACATCAGTAAAGAACTCCTTAGAATTCTGCAATAAGATCAAACACTTTAATTTATCCAAACACCACACTCTTCATTCTTTTGATATTACTAACATGTACGCTAATGTTCCCGTTAACAGCACCGTACAATTGATCAAAAACAATCTCTCCAAATTCAGCAATTTAAGTATAGGCGAAATAGATGAATTTATTCGAATTCTGGAATTTACTTTGAACAACAATTTCTTCACTTTCAATAATGTCATTTACCAACAGATAGGTTTTCCCATGGGGTCACCAGCTTCAGGAATCCTTGCAGACATCTACATTGATCATTTAGAACATTCTCACATCATTGGCAAGATCAATGGCATTCAACACTGGACACGCTTTGTAGATGACACCTTTGTTATTTTAGACTCCCACGTTACCAACAGCAACACAGTACTTGGATTTTTCAACTCTATTGACCCACATATAAAATTCACCATAGAGTCAGAAAACAATAAAGCCCTTAATTACCTGGACTTAACCATTATGCGCAACAGCAACAACACTTTATCCTTCAATATATACAGGAAACCCACCCACACCATCAATACCATCCATCAGACCTCTGTGCACCCAGACATACATAAAAGAGCAGCTTACAATAGCATGGTCCTCAGAGCATTAACTATCCCTTTATCTCGCAAGAATTTCAAAAAAGAAATTAATACCATCTACAACATTGCAGAACACAATGGTTACAATAGAACCTTCATCAGCAGAATCATCAATAGATACAAAAGCAGACCCAAGACTGCCCTAGTAAAAGATTCTGCTCCAAAAGAAAAATTTTCCACATTCACTTTCAATAATAGTAGCATTTACCAAATTTCTAATATTTTCAAGAAACACAGCATCAAAATAGCTTACAGAACCTCCCACACCAACTCCAAACTCATTTTCAATCCACACACTGTCAACAATAACAATAGCAACATCAACAACAAATATTTGAACTCCGGAGTTTACAAATTAAAGTGCCAATCCTGTAATTCCAGCTACATAGGTCAAACAGGCCGCAATTTTGTCATAAGATACGCCGAACATCGCAACGCTCTCAAATATAATCGTTTTTCAGCTATGAGCGAACACCATAAAACATCCAGCCACGAATACACTTCAATAGACAAAGACCTGAAGATCTTGCATTATGAGCAAAAGGGCACCTTGCTCAACATTCTCGAGAGCATCCACATCGATTTAGATCAGTTTATGAACCCCACTCACAATTTAAATGAAGTCAGCGAGAAAAAGAACATTCTACTTGAAACATTCATTCCATACATTTGTCAGAATTTCCATAACACAAACAAACCCCACCTCCATCTCCCCGACTCACCACCACTCCCCCCCCTCCTCACACCACCCCTCCCCCTCCGCTCCTTCCAACCTAGCAAACACAGCCAACCAACAATGACTCGATCACGCGACCGAGACCGTCACTTTAAGAAGGCCACACCATTCGAGTTTTAGAAGTCAGTGAGTAAACTAACATCCTCTTGAAACATTCATTCCTTATATTTGCCAAACAAACCCACCTCCATCTCTCCAACTCAACATCCCCTCCCTTCCTCAAACCAGCCCTGCACCTCCCTTCCCCCTCCGCTCCTTCCAACCTAACAAACACAGCCAACCAACAATGACTCGATCACGCGACCGAGACCGTCACTTTAAGAAGGCCACACCATTCGAGCTTTAGAAGTCAGCGAGTAAACTAACATCCTCTTGAAACATTCATTCTTTAATTTGCCAAACAAACCCACCTCCATCTCTCCAACTCAACACCCCTCCCTTCCTCAAACCAGCCCTGTACCTCCCCTTCCCCCTCCGCTCCTTCCATCCTAGCAGACACAGCCGAACCAACAATAGACTCGATCACGCGAACGAGACCGTTACTTTGAGAAAGCCAGACCACTAGAGAGGACAACCACCTACTGCACACCGTAAGTTTAAGCTTTCTTCACAACCATTCCACACTTTTTACTTATCAAGCCATGTTTCTCATACAACCTCATTTTTTCCATTACAGATTAGAACTTCATTGACGGTTTCCACTAGATTACTACAATTTACTATGCATCTGTCTTCTACCTAACACAGCTTCTCATATTTTTTATATGCGGCCCTTCCGACCCCTCTACAATAAGGCAAAACACCAGCCAACATTATGAAACAATAATGAAGAAAGGGACCGCTAGATCGAGAAGATATTAAGAATGCTGCTATTTCTGAAGCCTTAAATTTAAGGTGTTTTTTCTCCTTATCACAGGCTTTTCGCCTGCAGGTTAATTCAGGCTTGGTTTCTCTCAAAATGTTTGCTCCCGCTCTCCTCCTGACCATTTTGATGTGATGGGTTTCCACTAGGATTTTGACAGCGATTTCAAACTGTTTTGTCGTTTTTATAAACTAATAATTTGTAAACTATGAGGTCCACAACCTCACCATGTGCTACCATTATTCATTTCCATCTGCATCATTTGTTTTCTCATTCCCTTGTTTCTTAGGTTAACGCAGTTTTTTAGTATCAATTATTATTTCAAATTAACTCCTGTTTCACTGAATTTTGTTGCAATAAGTTGTTTTTTGCTCTGCATATTGATGTAAATATTGTATATTTGTGCTATTTTGTTTCCGTCTAGGCTCTCTTTTGTTTGTTTTTTCATTTGCGCTTTCATTATGTTTTTTAGCATTTTTTCAACTCATATTATGTAAGTTATTCCAACCCCCCTAATTTTTTTCACTGAAGTTGGCTCAAACGAGCCGAAACATGTCTGAACTTGTTTACTCCGTCTAATGACGGAATATATGATGTATTGAATAGGAGGATACTTTCATTTTTCGCCATTGTAAAGCAGCTCGCCTATATCAATAGGATAAATTTTGGACCTTATGTATCTACATGATCAGTGCGGCGACCAGTGAGGTACTCCTCACATAAGGCTACAGGCAAGCTGGGGCAACTCTTAAGGTAGGCGGCTAATTCTTACTCTATCATGTGAACTTACTTGAGTGTGGCAACGGCAGGATACCCGCGCTCCCCTGTAGCATGTAACAGTTAGGGTCGAGCCACACTTACCATATTTCAATGTAGGTTTGTAAAACTTAGTCTTATAGACCTTCTCCTTACGAGTGAAACCACTTAAGTGTGTGTCATATAATATCTTAGGGATGCATGAGTGTGGACCCTCGTTTCCCATGACCATTTTGTAATATTTTGACTAAGCTTCTCCAAATTAAAATTATTCCTTTTTGCCTTCCATCATTACCTTCCGCAATTAATCAAAGTATAGTAATGCTTATCCTCGGCGTCATCGGGCCTTCTGCCCCATTCGGTTTTATGGTAAGTCTTGTCACGGGATGGCTTGAGTGGGTTCAGCATCCCAGTTTTTTTCGGCCTTTTCTATTAACATTTAATTCAGTAATTCTTGGTCGTGTAGTATGAGTTTGTTTCTTTTGAGATCCCTCTGACCCATATGTTATGTTGTTGCTTTTCGCTTAATTAAGGGCAGCGAGTGTTAAACGGTGGAAAAACTGATAAGCTTTTAAGTGTACTAAAAAGGCAGCTAGATGTAAATTCTATTGAAAGTTAAAGTTGAGTGTGCAGTATCTCGCTGAAGTGTTACGTTTATTATTGGACGGTCACGGTTCTTACCAAAGATTTGTTAAGTCTAATAAGTTGTGCGAAATCGGAGCTCGTTCTCCTCTATTATTTATGAAGCTCTATAGCTTATACTGTTAATTGTTGTTACAACCCTTCGAAATCTCTATTACGGTTATTAATTGCAATTGTTGTTGCTTTTGTAGAAAGAACAGAAAAATATTTAGGAAATACATTTAAAATGTATTTTGGTGTGGTCATTTTATCCAGGACCCTACGCCCTGCCGCTTCTTCCAGTCTCCTAACCTTTTTATTTAATAATAATAATAATAATAATAATAATAATAATAATAATAATAATTGGACAATAAAGCAGGCAAAGACGTTCAAATACCAAGCTCAGTGGATAGAGACTAACATATCTGGAAAAGAAGAATTCGTACCCAGGATCAGCAAAATGGAAATGCATCCCAACTAACCAAAGACATCTACAATAAAGGATCGGATCGGTGTCCTTCAAAGCTCTAGCTTGGACATTACTGTACATTCAAGTTTGCTACTTGCTTTACGTCGCACCGACACAGATAGGTCTTATGGCGTCGATGGGATAGGAAAGGCCTAGGAGTGGGAAGGAAGCGGCCCTGGCCTTAATTAAGGTACAGCCCCAGCATTTGCCTGGTGTGAAATGGGATACCCCGCAAAACCATCTTCAGAGCTGCCGATAGTGGGGTTCGAACCCACTATCTCCCGGATGCAAGCTCACTGCTGCGCGACCCTTACCGCACGGCCAACTCGCCCGATGTACACTCATTTGATCATATGGTGGTGGTGGCTATTGTTTCAAGAGGAAGTATAACTGGGCAACCATCCTCTATTAACACTAATCATAGGGAATTTAATGAAAGGGCTCCGACGCTCCGAAAATGAAAATATCGGCCATGAAAGACATCGATCACGAAGAGTGTGAAAATGAAGACTCTCTAGGCCTCGATATCTTACATCGTCGGGGTCAGAAAAGAACAAGAGTTTACCGAAGGACGTCCGATAAAATAGATGAAAGTGAGAAGCCTATACAGGTAAGTGGAAGCAATGTCAAGACTCAGCTAAGGGCCCCGTAGTCACCAACCCACGCTCCCAAGTTAAGAGCCACTCGCGCCCCGTTTAGTCACCTCTTACGACAGGCAGGGGATACCATGAGTGTTATTCTACAGCCCCCACCCACAGGGGGTCATTTGATCACAGGCCCTGTAGCCATGAAAATGCCTCGCGATAACAAATAAGAAAGGCTTAGTAGAAAAATTAGAAACCCAGAAAAGTCGTGAGCTCGGTCAAAAGAAATGGTGAATACAAACGAAGACACAGTACGAGCTCGTGGAAAAGATAACGGATAGAGTTCGAAAAATGAGTATCGATTTTCATAGTCACCTGACACGAGTAAGTTCAGACAGACCGTCCAATCGGATCTTTGTCTACTTTCTGGATAAGAAGTCCAAAGAAATCCGATTCACCGAGGTGGAAAAGGATTTACAAGAAGTCGGGATCACATATGACGACATCCTGAAGCGTGACCTCTTCGAAATAAGCTTTGAGACACCGTGTCTTCCAGAAGAATCCCAAACTCAAAACAGGTAAGAAGTGGAGAAGAAAGAGAAATTAAGGTTACAGAAAACTAATGTGGCAACACTGGGCAAAGGAAGAAAACAGTTGAAATGAAATGGCCCATAGCTGGCCGACCCGAAATTTTTTTAAAATATGTAAATAAATAAATAAATAAATAAATAAATAAATAAATAGAGTAAAACCTGCTTTTAGCGGAACCTTCATGAACCGGAAAACTGTCCAAATCGGAATATTTTCCCAGTCCCGTGAATTGTGGCTTAATATTCATGTAAGTTTACCTGCATTTAGGGGAACCTGCCTGGCGCGGAAACGGAGGAAAAATTTGCTATTTTATCGATAAAATGATGTAAATTTTCTTCCTAACCCTTTTCAGTACATCTCTATTCCGAATGGATCTAAGATGGTCGAGATGAAATGGCGTATAGCTTTCAGTGCCGGGATGTGTCCGAGAACTTCGGCTCGCCAGGTGCAGGTCTTTCCAGTTTACGCCCGTAGGTGTCCTGCGCGTCGTGATAAGGATGAAATGATGATGAAGACGACACATACATCCAGCCCCGTGCCAGCGGAATTAACCAATTATGGTTAAAATTCCCGACCCTGCCTGGAATCGAACCCGGTACCCCTGTGATCAAAGGCCATCACACTAACCATTTTAGCCATGGAGCCGGACATGGTTGAGATATCTAGATAACATTCGGGCCAGGAAATGAACTCGGACCGTCTGGTTGTAAGGCGGCAGCTCTATCTGTAGACCATGACAGGGATATTCTGCGTCGTTTGGACATCCTTCACTGTAGTAATACGGAAAGACCGAAACCTGAGACAGGAAACAAAGGGGCCTCCTTCCACCCTATCAACCGTAAAGGACATTCAGTCCTTTTCGATAAGGAAAAATGACGCGGAATTGTTCGACATTATTTGCCATGACCGCATTTTAATTGAAAACCGTGCTGCGAGGGATAGTTGTGCCCAGCGTACAATTCTGCATTGCTGGAAGAAGTAAATGACAGTACTTTACACTATTACGATTGGTGTTATTTCTATAAAACGCGCAATGTGTATTAAATAAGTGTATACACTGTGAGGAGTTCTAAGCAAGAACAGATTTGTGTTAGTGTAGATGAACTTTCCCAACATAATCTCCTTGTAACTGTATGCACTTTTGCCATCGATGTGTCATTCTCCTCAGACTTTCCTGAAACTATTCTTTTGGAGTGCTGCGTACCCATGTCTTGACAGCTGTGTCGAGTTCTGCAAAATCCGCAAAACGGCGACCACGCAGAGGTATCTTCATGTTCCCGAACAAGTAATAATCATTGTTCGACATTTCTTTGGCGGTGGACTGGCCCTATGCTTCCATTTCATCGATTGTTGTTTTGTTTGTGGCTCATGGTAACGGAGCCATGCCTCATCACCAGTCACAAGCCTAGCCAGGAAGTCGGCTGGATCTTGATCATGGCGTTGCAAAAGTTCTCTGCACACGTCCACACGCCTCTGTTTTTCGTCTGCAGACTAAGTCTAGGCACCCACGTGGATGACACCTTTTCCAACTGTAAGTGGGGGTGCACGATCCGCTGCAGGGTGTTTCGACTAATTCTCGTAGGTGCCTCCATTTCCTAAATGTGATGCATTTGTTTCCTTAGATGGCCTGCTCGCCCGGGCAATGCTGGCTGGTGTTGACACTCATATTCCTTCCAGAACTGGTTCCTTTGTCCACCGATGTGCGCCCTGTTTTCAAACCTTCCACCCAGTTGTGACGCCGCATATTCTCCACAGACTGCCACCAAGCGCCGAGGAATTTCTGCAGTGGTCACGCCTTCTTTCCATAGGATATAGCGCTGTCCCTGACGGTCTGCTCCTACGCTGACAGAGTTGTTATTAAACAGCTATGACGAGTGCATTCGTTGGCCCCTGTGCGTGTGCTGCTACCAAACGGTGGAGCAAGACACTATTACACGTCACCACCTTCAACAGTGAAATGTGAACCATACCCGGACGTACAAAAAATAAAGTCTAAAACAATATAATACGCCCCTCGCACTATGGTGTTAATTTTATTCTTAACCACCTTTATGAACCGGAATCCTGTATACAGCGAGAAAAAAATTCTGGTCCCTTGTGTTTCTGCTAAGGACAGGTTTTATTCAAATATATCATCTCGATGAAGGCAAGGAATATATCCATGATAACCACTGTCCGTTATCAGAAACTACTAGAAGGGTTGAAGAGCGTGGAATGGCGACTCCGAGGCGCAAGCTGAGTCTATGATTAATTTGACTTATTTCTGCCGAGCATCTTACATGTGCCTTTCCTATCGGACTTCCCATCATGAGTTCTTGTATCTTCCGACTTCACCGCTATTCGGTTGGTTAGACCTCGGGAGCCTCACTTTCGTAGCCCTTCCTTCTTGGATCTTCAGGTCTCTTCCTTATTTTATTCTGAGTAAAGTTAAAAGAGTATGGTTATCTAGTTGTACTTCCCTTTATAACAGTAATCACCAGCAGCATCAATAATAACAATCCAAGACTACAGTCATGTCAACGGGGAAGAAATCCACGGGAAATGAAAATCGGGTTGAGAATACAAAACTGGAAGAGGCAAGTATTTAGGATATGCATACTCCCAAGAGTAACAAGTGAGATTGAATCAAGGTGCAGCAAAGGTAATGCAGTGAGATCGCAGTTGCGATTTTATTCTGAAAGAAAGACGTCAGCTTCCGGGTGGAGCTATCTTTACTCCGGTCTGTTTTCAGCCCAACTTTACTATGCGAGAATTAAAGCTGGGTGGACTCAGGATATCTTATGCATAAGTTAAAAGTAAGACAAACGAAAGGAGAGAGAATGATCGCTGGTACAAATGTGTGAACAATAGCAGGAGGGTATTGGGATTTTTTTTACAAGTTGATTTACGTCGCACCGACACAGATAGGCGACGATGGGATAGGAAAGTGCTAGCAATGGAAAGGAAGCAAGCGTAGCTTTAATTAAGGTATAGTTATGGAACAATAATACATATTATTTGCTTTACGTCCCTCTAACTATTTTGACGGTTTCCAGAGACGCCGAGGTGCCAGAATTTAGTCCAGCAGGAGTTCTTTTACGCGCCAGTAAATCTACCGACACGAGGCTGACGTATTTGAACATACCATCGGACTGAGCCAGGATCGAACCTGTCAAGTTGGGCTCAGAAGGCCAGCGCCTCAACCGTCTGAGCCACTCAGCCCGGCTATAGTTATGGGAACCACGAAAACTCACATTCAGGACTACCGACAGCGGGGTTCGATCCCACTATCACTCAAATGCAAGCTCACAGCTGCATGCCTCTAACCGCACGACCAATGAGGAAATAAAGCCTAAGTTATGAATAAATTCTATAGGTCCAACTGTAAGCATAAATCGTCTTCGGTGGTGGGGTCATGTGAGGTGAATGGAAGAGTACAGGTTACCTAGGAGAATGGAGGGTACAAGTTGGCGATGGTTAGACTCAGTTTCTTATATTCAAATATAAAAAGTATGGAATTAAATGATGCCACACACCGATGGTGATCACCACTACACGGCCTGCGCAGCGCTTAAGGAGGCGTCGGTGTGCGCCAACTGCGCGGGGGGGCACCCGGCCTCCCATCGCAGTTGCCCTGTTTACCGGGCCATTGCGCGGGCAGAGAGGAAGGAGGCCCGGCGACATGACCCACCCCTTTCCAGGGGGCCACCGCCTCGGCGGTCTTGGCCTCATTCTCCGGGATCGAATCAATCAATCAATATTGATCTGCATTTAAGGCAGTCGCCCAGGTGGCATACTGGGTACGAGGGACCCCAAGGAGGTGGCGTTGTGCGGCAGGCCCTAGTAGTACTCGACGCATGGCTCCGCAACCGGCAAGGCCCGCGCTAGTCCCAGCAGTGCCCAGACGGACTTATCCCCTGGCAGATGGAATGGCGAGGAACAGGTTTATGACTTGTGCATGATACCTGTTCCCAACTAACACTACCACTGGACTTTTAAAGCCCACATCCTTGCAAGTGCTATCACAAGATGTCAGGTTTTACATGTAGGCTATTTCTCCTTTCTGCCTATGTAGTTTTCCCCTGACCCTTCAATACCACACCTTAACACTATCCAATTAATACAACCTCGCCTGGTAACGTGCCTGATACGGAAACAGGCTGCCGTGGTAGCGAGTTTACTCGGAAACCGGCAGATACTCCTTGTATCACTTCCCACTCTTCACTGCTATCTCTTTCTTCTTAGAAATTAATAGCATGTCGGAGGCCATGTAGATTGAGTCGATGGTCACGCGGGGGGAGCGGGCTTCGGGGGGCTCCCCGAAAAAAACAGTTAGAAATAGAGGTTTGTGAAGGCGGTTAATTAATTCACAGTGTATCTATAGCAGACTGAACTCTGAAAGACATAACAGTATATAATGAATTATGGATATATGAAAGATGTATAATATTTATTTAACTATTATCAGTCCTAATTGAACCAAATTGACTGCCAGCATCCACTGAGGATGTGGCACTTCCAGAAAAAAAATGATCAATCGTAATAAACACAGGTGTACCAAAATTTTGCGCTGAAAAGGAAGGCGATTTTTGATCCTTCGTGGAATGAAAGTATTTTCAAAAGGGAAGAAAGATAAAGGTCATGAAAGGGGAAATTAATACCTTCCTCCTTTCGACAGAGGATTCCTTCGATTCCCTCACCCACAGAGGGCCTTTGAATTGCCACAGAATGAACTTTCCAACCAGCAATCGCAGCTAAAATTGCCACACACCTGTCACCTCGCCAGTTACAGAACACAAACATAATTCTAAGGTAGTAAATACCGGAACGAGCTGTCGTGTTACACAAGTTAGTCACCGGACCACATTGGCACATTATATCGTAAACTTCAATAAAGAACCCAGGCTATATTTATCACCATACTAACATTACGGATAATACCTTACAGAGAGAAATAAATCCCGTCTCTAGTACATAAAAAATAGAACAGGCTTCTGGTGAATGTCCAGACAGTTACTGTCACTTGATTCACAATGGTCTGAATTTTGGACAAGGGAATCGTATGTCACAGTGGTTCATGAACTGTAATCTGTAAAAATAATACGGAAGCCCATCCGCTCCAATTCTATAACTCATAAAATACACGGGCTAGTTTATTATACTGTCACAGAATTTTATGCACTGACAATAATATAAATGCTTATGCCATCGGGAAAATACAGTACATATTGATGCTAGAGGAATGGCCTGAAATAGAACATCGTAATTCACAGGATTTTCCACACGAAACTGAATGAATGAATAAATTAAATAGAAAGAATACTGTTCTCCCAAGCACGATTGATCGATAACTGGAGAAAGGGTATTCATTCATTGCATCCGTTAATAATATATGCAGTTAGTTGTTTGTATTTTACTTAGCAAATGTACCCGTGCTTCGCTACGGTATTGTATACGGATTTCTCCGTAAATTACTGTAAAGGCAATGAGTAAGATTATATTAAATTGCATGCCTGTTAGCACTATCCTAGAAACAAAACAGAGAGGACGCCATACGTTGTTTTCGATGTAAGGTACGCATTGGGGAAGTTTTGAGGATAATGGCCGGCCACATTTCCTACTGCCAATCACAATCGAGTTTGGGAGTTTCTACTATAACGGCAGGCTCACTTGCCAACTGTCATTCACAACAGAGATAGACAGTTTTCATTATAAAGACAGGCCCTTTCTTATAATGCAAGTCACAATCGAGTTCGAAAGATTCGATTATAATCGAGAAATGCAGCGCTATCTAACGTATCAAAAATCGATCCACGACAATAAGTCATGGGACCAAAGTTGTAGATCTCCCCAAATTGAAAGGCGATTTCCCCCTGTGGGCGGGGGCGGTAGAATAACACCCACGGTATCCCCTGCCTGTCGTAAGAGGCGACTAAAAGGGGCCCCAGGGGCTCTGAACTTTGGAGCGTGGGTTGGCGAACACGGGACCCTCAGCTGAGTCCTGGCATTGCTTCCACTTATTTGTGCCAGACTCCTCACTTTCATCTATCCTATTCGACCTCTTTTGGTCAACTCTTGTTCTTTTCCGACCCCGACGCTATTAAGTTTGCGAGGGCTAAGGAGTCTTTCATTGTCACGCCCTTCGTGGCCCTTATCTTCCTTTGGCCGATATCTTCATTTTTCTAAGTGTCGGATCCCTTCCATTTATCCCTCTGATTAGTGTTATATGGAGGATGGTTGCTTAGTTGTACTTCCTCTTAAAACAATAATCACCACCACCACCACCTGAAAGGCGATTGTGCTTCCTGTTTTGTGATACGACTTACCGTTTAGCCACTAATTATCCAGCAAAAAGGTCTGCACCGTCATTAAATTTGCATCCACATTTCGATATTTTGCGGGGCCAAAATTTGAATAGCTTGGAATTTTTTCTCAAAGAAAAGTGTGTCCACGTTTCGGTATTAGCACTCGCATACACACGGGGCAATTTAGAAAGAAATTAATACAGTTAAGAAAGTTGAAATTAATAGAAAATAGGATTATAACTGAGGACAGCCGGATAGGACCAATATGTAAATAACAATTGGATGTAATGAAAAATCAAATTTCCCTCAGTAAATTATGATGTATGAGTTACGGATATAAGAAAGCGGTAACAGAGGAGAAATTTAGGGGCAGGGATTCTTAGGTAAACAGATAAGAAGATGACTTATGGCGTTACTACTGAAGCTTTTCGAGGACGGTTATAACCTCCAACGCTATTCCGCCAATATCCTGCAAAATGGCCGATTGACGTCTCTCTTGCTTTCTACTCAAGGAACAAGCACGAGTTTACAAAAACGATGACGAGAATAGCAATTCGTTACTTCCCTGCTGGCAAGTAGTCAGAGACGTTGCCATAGTAACCTGTAGGTCCGTTATCGGTCTGTCGGTCACTTAATGCAGAGCATGAGACCCGCAGAAAATAGTAACTTTCTCCGTCATTTGAAGAGTAAGCTAAATTATGAACATAACAAAAGTTGTTTATAATGAAGAGGCGTTTCACATATAGTCCACGGATTTTACAGGAAATCAATAGTATAAGAGAAAATGGAGGAAAAATATCCTGGTTTTCCTATAAAGCTCCCGTCTATTCAAATACTTTAAATCATATGCATCATATGCACGTCCCACTAACTACTTTTACTGTTTTCGGAGACGCCGAAGTGCCGGAATTTAGTCCCGCAGGAGTTTTTTACGTGCCAGTAAATCTACCGACACGAGGCTGACGTATTTGAGCACCTTCAAATACCACCGGACTGAGCCAGGATGAACCTGCCAAGTTGGGGTCAGAAGGCCAGCGCCTAAACCGCCTGAGCCATTCAGCCCAGCCTTATGCATATCAAAACCTTCCCCAGAATGCATATACTCTAAATATGACGTTTGGTTTAGATCTATTCAGCCGTTTCGCCATGATGGTGGAATAAACAAACAGACACGAAAAATAAAAACCAGCTATACGGTCTTGAGTTAGCCTAAAACGGATAAATATCAGAAAAATTGGCAAAACAAACGAAATTCCAGACAACGGACCCCCTACAACTTTATATATAGACGGAATAGATCAAATTTATTTTCATAAGTGTGTGTGTGTATCAGTCTCATCCTTGGCTTTGACAATATGCAAGTGACTGAGGTATGAGGGATGCAGCCAGTCCGTGCGATAAACGATGTGGAAGTATTGCTGATAGGCACGGCTGATTTATGCATTTTAGTGGGCTTGGTAGACTGATATGTACAACAACTTCTGGTTCGGTGAGGAAAGCAATAGAATACTACCTCACTCTTCACTTCCCTATTACACATCTTTAGTGACACCTATGACAGCTGATGGTGGATCTTCAGCCTTCGGGCTGAGGATTAAACGTACAATTCCGTATAACAAAATGGTACAAATATAATTAGGATAAATAATTTACTGTACATTCCACTGAAAGAGATAGGGGAAAAAGCTAAATATACCATCAACCATTCTAAAAGAACTTCAGTTATATATTCATACAAATAAAACAAAAGTTACGATTGTAAACAAATCAAGAGAGATATGTATGTCAAATATTAAAATGGATAATAATAAAATACCGCAAGTTAACATGTTCTGTTTCCTAGGTACCATCATTATAAATAACAACCGATGTAACACAGAAATTAGAAAAAGAATTGCGATGGCTAGAAGAGCATTTACGAACAAATAAGCAGTTTGTAATCAACAAATTTCTTTCTATTAATAAATGGAAACAGTCTGTAAAGATGTCTGTAAAGATTTATTTGGAGTGTACTTCTGCATGCCTGTGAAGCTGGACTTTTTAAGTCTGACAAAAACATCCAGAAGCCTTACAGATGTGGGTATGGAGACGGATAAAAAAAACTAGCTGCACAGAAAAGAAAACAAATGAAGACGTTCTAAAAGAAGTAGATGGATAACGACACCTTATAGCAACAACAGAGAAAAGAAAAACAAGACTCTGGGGTAATGTACTAAGACGCAAAGTGTTAGGAAAGAAAGGAAAAATAAGACCTCTATAGAAGGTTATGAACAATGTGATGCAGAACACAAAATGTTGGAACTACGAAGAAATGAAAAAGGCAGCTCAAAGAAGAGAAGAAAAGCCTACAGCGACAAGGCAGTGCCTTTTAGTGCAGGGAGTGTCCGAGGACAACTTCGGCTCGCCAGGTTCAGGTCTTTTGATTTCACGCCCGTAAGCGACCTGAACGTCGTGATGAGGATAAAATGATGATGAAGACGACACATACACCCAGCCCCCATGCCAGGGGATTAACCAATTATGGTTAAAAATTCCCGACCCTGTCGGGAATACAACCGGAACCCTTGTAAATAAAGGCCAGCTCCCTAACCATTTAGCCATGGAGCCGGACTTCAGAAGATGAAGATGATGAGATCGTCGTTGCGCCTGCGAAAACCGCTATGTAGTAATATTGTGAGAGAAATACTGACCCGCAAAACATGTATCATATAAGGGACAATTATAAATTACTGTATTCATAAAAATTTGGAACCTTAGACGTGAAAACCTTACCCGACAAAGTTCTAAGCTGAAATTAGTGGTTTTCGAAAGTTCAACTGCAATATACCCCATAAAATTACCTTTAATATTAAATTAAACTTTGGAGATATTTTCTGGACTTAAATTATATAGTATAAGATACCTCCTGATGCATACCCTTACTACTAGCTTCGTGCATCTTCCCTTTTCACCTTCCTTGGATTTATTTTTCTACATTTTTCTCTCGTAACGTTAATTAGTTCTATTGCTCTATTCGTTTCTCCGTTTAATAACTTAACAAGAGTAAATATTGTACGTTATTTCGCGTACCTCTTTCTCGTCTACAAAAATATTTATATAATTCTTTTTCCTTTCATTATTTTAGTAGGTGTGCCACTTCCATATCTTGACTGAATACAATAATTGGTTTTCCTTATTTATTTTTAAATTTATTCACGTCCCACCGACACCGATAGGTCTTACGGTAAGGATGGGATAGGAAAGGGCTACGCGTGGAAAGGAAGCGACCATGGCCTTAATTAAGGTACTTCCCCAGCATTTGCCTGATGTGAATATGGGAAACCATTGAAAACCATCTTCAGGGCTGGAGTTCGAACCCACTATCTCCCCAAAGCAAGCTAACAACTACGTGACACAAACCACGCAGCCATTTCCGTGATTTTCCTTATTTCTTGTTATTAGTTTTACCTCGCACTGGCTCAGATATGTCTTAAGGCAACTAATTTATTTATTTATTTATTTATTTATTTATTTATTTATTTATTTATTTATTTATTTATTTATTTATTTATTTATTTATCGTATGTCATATATATACAGAAACAGGAAAGCAAGTACTGGGTACATTATATTTTAATTTCCAAAGTTGTTATCCATTCTAGAGCCTCTGTATTGGCCTCTAAAAAATCAAACCAATTTCTAGGGTAGGCTCTTCTGCTACACTCCTTACAATGTTTTCGATGGTTTGAAAAGGAGCACCACAGTCACACTCTGGGGATTGTACCTTTCCCCATTTATATAGGACGCAGCACAGACTCCATGACCACATCGAATCCTATTAAGGATGGTCCAAGTCCTTCTTGGGAGATCAAACCTCAAATTAGGTGGAAAGAAAGGCCAGAGATGTTCACCTGTTTTTGAGATCCATTCTTTCTTCCATTGGGCATAGGGGTTTAAATTGTCTTCTGTGAGCTTCTCTGAGCGGATGTCTAGATTTCAACCGGTTCCTCTGAAGGTCAGATTGGAGTGGATGGCCAAGTCAGAGTTCTCATTTGTCTTGGAGTATTCTCTCAACAGTGCTTGTGCTCTACGGAATGAAGGAGGCATGACGTTGCTCAAGACATGAAGCCAGTGGGTAGGAGTTGATCTTATTACGCCTGAAATAATCCTCATTGTGTTCTTGAGTGTCCACAAGTTTCACATGGCAGCTGTTGATCCACACAGGAGCACAATATTCTGCCGCAGAGAAAACTAAACCAAGGGCATAATATCTCAAGGTAGTTGCAGAAGCACCCCAGGTTGTAACACACAACTTCTGCAGAATGTTGTTACGACTCCTAATCTTTGCTGCTGTATTGCCTGAAGGAGAGTGTCCGATCTAATGTTATACCTAAGTACTTTGGGTAATTATTGTGTGTGAGGACCTTACCGTTAAAAGACACTTGGAGAGTACAGTTTGCCATTTTGTTATTTAGGCAACGATTGGATAGGACAAGGCTACTAATGGGATGGAAGTGATCACAGCCTCCCGACAGTGAAGTTCGAACCCGCACTCTCCCGAATGAAAGCTAACAGCAACATACCTCGTACCACGTAACCATTTCATTCGCTTTCCTTATTTTTTAGCTTGAATTTCTTCTTACACACTTCCAACAACCACCAAATTATCCCTCTCATTTTGATCCTTTGCGTCACAGAATATTCTTGCTATGTTGTAAAATTTTATTAGTGTTCTCTCGCTGTTACATCTTGTTTGTTTTCCTATCTCTTTGAACCACCTTCTTACAGAATATCCCGTCATCCTTTGATAAATATCTTCCCCAGTGGTATCCTGTTCCTGTATTATCTAGCCAGAAACCCTCATTTTGATGATTTACTTGGTGATGATATGCTATCCTTACAGTTTCATCTCATGCCCCTGTTTCTAATCTCAACCAATTCGTTTAACAATATTTACCCATATATTCACCGATTCGCACATCATTTTCATTCCACTGTTTGCAGTACGGCCTGAAAATCCCATTATTATTTTAGCAAATTCTCTTTGACGACTCTTTCCATTATAAAAATTCCATTATCTATCCCCAGATTTCTACACTACACACCAGACACATCTATTTATAAAATCGCGTTTCTACCTGTACTTTCTGGATATTAACTTGATACTTGGATTTTATCGGACAGGGTTCAATGTAATATTTGCCTATTTGATTGTGCATTACAGCAACACGTTGAATCGATTGGTGGATGATAAGGGCTTAGCTATAATTCGTTCAAAAATTCAGAAGGAGGGTTCAGAGGTGGCCTGAAACTTACAACTAGATGATAATAATGATGAATTCGGGATTGATTTGAAACTGCTAGCATTAATTAAAGCCGCCCTGGCAGATACAAAATCTAAAATAAAGTTCCAAGGATGTCTCTCGGATTCCTATGAGGTAAAATCAGGAGTGAGTCAAGGCGATGGGGTCTCTCCGATGCTCTTCAACTACGAAGGTTGGAACTTAAATAGTGGCAACTATTTATTTACAACAGATACAAAAGATTTACATATTAGCAACCTTTGCTGTCCTTCAATGTTGTCACCAGCGTTGTGTATAACCCGTTTCCAGCGATGTGGAAGTCGTAGTATAACTTTAGCAGAGCCTGTTCTGTTGATGGTGCGAATGGAGCGGTCTACTGCCAGTCGAATCTCTGCAACAGTTCTGAGCTTACAAATCGTCCGGTTTCGATCACTGTCCAGTAACGCGGCAAGAGCATGCACTTCTTCTTCACTCGGAGGACGACCTGCCCAATGAATGTCCGCCACAGTTTGCTGACCATCGTTGAGGGCTTTATCCAACGTGCCATTGTTCTGTAAGGCAATGCAGATTCCCCGTAAGACCTTGATGACACTGTCGTGCTGTACGACCTCTGGCACATTCAATCTTGATCCAACTCCGTTGTTCCTGTTTGGAAAACATAGTGACAACGTTACGTTAGACCGCTAGCTCACACGTGACTGTGTTTCTCTCGCTTGTGCGCACGCCAGTGTTGTGGGAAGAGCGAGTCCGTTTGCTCTGAGGTAAGGTAGGTATGTAACCAACGTGTGCTATCAGCGACAATATTAGATTCCGTTGCATAGCCTCTCCACAGCAGTGTTGCCACTATTTACACTGAAGAAAATGGAAATTGCAACACCCATAAGGAGTGGTGCTACATTATTGCAATTGAACATGTAGGACAAATGTTCGGTTGTGATTCGATGATTACACTTTCAGGTCCCTCTCACCACAAATTTGGACAATAATCAATACAGGATGTGCCTACCACGAGCTGCAATACATTGATGAATTCGTCGAGGCGCGGAGTCAGTAAGGCCCTGGATCGCTTCCTGAGGAATTGTGGCCCATGATTGCTGCACTGCACGGGTCAGTTGTTAAAGAGTTGTGGATGGCTGAGGACGGTTGGCCAGTTGTCGACCCATCATGTCCCACACATGCTCAATAGGACTGAGCTCTGGGGATCTGGTGGGCCATTCTAGGGTTGTGATGTCGTGGAGAGCTTCTCTGGAGATGCGTGCAGTGTGAACCCGGGCAATGTCCTGCTGAAACATCCCATTAGCAATGTTCGCCTTCATAGGGACAACCACTGGATTGAGTACCCTATCAACGTACTTTCAAGCAGTCATAGTGCCCTCAACAAGCACTAATTGTGATTTCACATTAAAGCCAATAGCTCCCCAGACCATAATGCTTGGTGCTGGCCCTGTGTGCCTCCCGACAATAAGATCTGGGCGGCCCCTCTTCCCGGTACGTTGGCGCACACAATTCCGGCGATCACTGCGGGCAAGACAGAAGCGCGATTCATCACTAAAGACGACCCTATGTCATTCGTCGACCAACGTCGATCTTTCTCGACACCAGGCCAGCCTTACACGTCGCTATTGTGGGGTCAATGGAACACCTTCTGCAGGGACACGGGCTCGTAAGCCAGCTACACGCAGGCGATTACCAACTGTTTGTTGTGTAACGCGGGGTGCCACAGCTGCTCGAATTTGCGCTGCTGTTGCATGCGGTTCCATCCGGGCCATCCGAATGATGCGGCGATCCTCTCTCACAGTTGTCTGTCGCGCTGGGCCTGTGCCAGGTCTACGAGTGTGGGTACCTTCATTTGACCACTGCTGCCATACACGTTGTACCGTAGATGCCTGTCGGCCAACACGTGCAGCGACAGACCTCAGCGATAATCCAGCCTCACACAGCCCAATAATCCGAGCCCTCTGAAACGGCGATAGTTGTTGATAGCGTGCTCTTCTCTGTCGTCGAGGCATGTTTGACGGGGAACACTTCACTGCACAGACTGCAAGTCAACTACGCTACACCAGGGTCCGTATACTGGAGTTGATTCCTCCGCGACCAATCATGTGAAGAGACCTGTAGCAACAATCCAATGGGTCTGAAACTTTGATCGTTTACATATCTACACGGCATCGTTCCATATCTCGAAAATGAACACAAACGACTAATGCCTTCATGGTGTTGCAATTTCGATTTTCTTAAGTGTAAGTTCCAACTCTCGTACATTATTGAGAAGATCATCCGAACCTGACGAACGAGATTAATGGAAAGCGACTACAGCCCACTGAGAATGGGAATCAAATCCAAGGGAATCATTGTAGACTGGCTTTTGCCGATGACATGGCCATTCTATCGAACGACGTAAAAACCGCTAGGATTAAAATCGAACTGTTGCAAAAGAATTCCGAAAAACTGGACTGCAGATATCGTTTGAAACAACAGAAGTAACGACTAACATAAAAGACGCACCACCAAAACTTCGGACGAAATACGGGGACGCCAGGCGAGTAGAAAAATGTAAGAAGCTGGATGAGATCATCATGAAAAATGGACTGGACAAAGAAGCACTTAGGGAACGAATGCGCAAACTTGAAATAACCTACCAAACGTCGCGTACGATCTACAACAAAAAATGTCTTCCCCAAAATACTAAGTTACATCACTATGAAACTCTTCTTAAGCCAGTAGTTATGTATACACCCGAAACCCATTCCCCAAATACCAATAAAGGAGTCCTCGAAGAACTGGATAAAAAGGAGCCCAGAATAATTAGGGGAATCATGGGATCCAATTACAAGAATGGCATTCACCAAAGAAGATCCAATAAGGAAGTCAATAACAAAATAGAGAAAATTACAGACACGGTCCGCAAAAGACGGGCCCAATTTTAAGGTCACCTCAAACGAATGAACGGAAACAGGTTGACCAAACAGATCTTTCACCTGTTTGATTCAAAACGTAAAACCTCAATGCCTTGGTTTAAAAACACTAAAGAAGACCTTGAATTGCTGCAGATCAAACCGGAAGACGCCTTTGACAGAGGTCTTTTACGAAAGAAGATAGTGACAAACGGGCTAAACCGAGACGACCAACCGAAAGAAAGACACCGTGTCTCTTAGACAGAGGAACGCAAACAGGCCCACTCAGAAAGAATGAAGGAATTCTGGGCTCAAAAGAAAGCGAAGTTCACTGCCAAATGTAACAAAACTTAACGTGGTTCTCGATGGCCCGAGCGAATAATAATAATAATAATAATAATAATAATAATAATAATAATAATAATAATAATAATAATAATAATAATGGCGTGTGGTCTTTCGAGTTAACTGCCGTATAGGCGACCTGCGCATCTATGAGGACGGGGCCCTTTCTATGATGAATTATAATGAAGACGGCACACATACACATCGGAATTAACACAATAGTAGTGACATCTAGTAATCAGTAATCAGTAATTTACGGGGACACTTTTCAGTTCAGCTTGTCTCCGTGAGACATCACCCAGGCGTTAGAAGGTCTGCCTACAACCAGGGAGAAGCCGTAGTAGTAGTAGTAGTAGTAGTAGTAGTAGTAGTAGTAGTATTCTGACATGTGGAAGAGCCCTCCCCTATAAATAATTGACCCAGGAATCATTTCCTCCAGTGTCATCTACCGGCTAACCGTTGACCTAAGCAATCTTTAGGATTCATTTTTCCTAGTGGTAGTTTAGTTTGGTCTTATCCTCTACTTCAATGGGTCTTTTGCCCCGTTATGCCCTCGTGGATGATGAATGTTTTCCTTATCCCCGTTCCCTATGATTTTCTGAACTTTTCTACATTTAAAACTTAGCTTTTGACTGAATCTAATATTCTTACGGCCAAATGTGTATTGTAAGCTTAGCTTGTGCTTAATGGAAATTTCTTCCCTATTTTCTTGTGATGAACCGTAAAAGACCTAAACCTCGTGCACATCTTGTGTCCGAATGCACGAAGATCAACCTGGTCTGTTATAAAGTAGGAACTTAAATAGTTCCTAGCTATTTCCTAGTACTCCAAAAGCACAAAGCTTATTAACGATGACAAATATTTATATCAATAATTATTTACTAAGGTAGCTGTAATACCCACTGTTGATGGGGCAATGACATGGAATGTGTAAAGTTATCTAACTCCCCAGTTGCTTTCCGCCAATATTCAGGCAGACTGTTATACTCGGGACGCAACAGTAATTCCATCCATCAGAGGTGAGTGGCAGCAGAAGAGACACATCTCAAAACAACAATGGTCAATATCAGTGGCGGCTGGTGGTATCTGAAGCTGGGTTTTGCACCAACATGTTTAGTGTCACATTTTTATAGCTAACACACATAACAAGAAAGTCTTATCGTTAAGTAATGAACTACATTCCTACTAAAACTGTAATATATCAGGCAAGTACAACCCGGAAAATAAGAGACCTATTATGCAATGTAACTACAGTTACTCTTAATAACGTTATAGGCATTACGTCCCACTACCGACATTTAACGCCGAGGTGCCGGAATTCTTTTACATGCAAGTAAATCTACTGACACGAGGCTGACGTATTTGAACACCTTCAAATACCACCGGAGTGAGCCAGGATCGAGCCTGCCACGTTCGGGTCAGAAGGCCAGCGCCTCAACCGTCTGAGCCACTCAGCCTGGTACAGTTACTTTTGCCTCATTTGAATTGAAAATTTGTCGTCCTGTTTTTCATTGAAGCAAGATGTCGGTAATATTGTGAGTGGTCTGGTATGGCGTGGAAAAGGCTGTTATACTCGGGACGCAACAGTAATTCCATCCATCAAAGGTGAGTGGCAGCAGAAGAGACTAATCTCAAAACAACAATGGTCAATATCAGTGGCGGCTGGTGGTATCTGAAGCTGGGTTTTGCACCAACATGTTTAGTGTCACATTTTTATAGCTAACACACATAACAAGAAAGTCTTATCGTTAAGTAATGAACTACATTCCTACTAAAACTGTAATGTATCCGGCAAGCACAACCCGTTGGCCGTGCGGTTAGGGTCGCGTAGCTGTGAGCTTGCATTCGGGGTATAGTGGGTTCGAACAGCAATGCCGGAAGCCCTGAAGATGTTTTTTCCGGGGTTTGCCATTTTCACACCTGGCAAATGCTGTGGCTGTGCCTTAAAACTCCTAGCCCTTTCCTATTGCATCGTCGCCGTAAGACATATCTGCATCGGTGCAACGTAGATGAAATTTGCAAATTAAAAAAGAATAAAAATGAATTACATTTGCGAGAGAAGGGAAAGAAGGAACCTGCTGAGGTACATAGCGTCGCACTGTCGGCTAAGGAGTTTGATTCGAAGCCAGCAGCGTTTGTTGGTCCGTTACGAAGCTTTAGTATAGCGAACGACTGAAGATGGTTGATGTTAACATGTTAGATTTATTAAACTAAAACATTAGAAGAAAAGACGATGAATGAAGTGCAAAATTATTGGGAGTTGTGCGACACTGCAACAATACTACACACCGCCCCTGGTCAATGTAATGTTATTCTTGATCAGTTTTAGGAACTTTCGATATTGTAGGACCTCACATTCAGTTTTCTTCTGACTCTTTGATATTGGGGCATCTAACGTAAAGGGAGTCCTTCCTTTTCTATCACTCCTTCTTGTCTTAAGCGATAGTTCTTTTATGATTTTTCTCATTTTTATGACCACCTTCACAATTTTCCTTGTCCATATGGACCGATGACCACATGCTTTTATACCTCCAGACTATCATGACAAAAACCATCGCAAGTTAAC
This sequence comes from Anabrus simplex, assembly GCF_040414725.1. NCBI lineage: Eukaryota > Metazoa > Arthropoda > Insecta > Orthoptera > Tettigoniidae > Anabrus > Anabrus simplex. Next base: position 129,234,835 of record NC_090273.1, read on the forward strand.
ATGCCTGAACAATATTTCCATGTTAGCAATGTTCGGCATTGATATCGAGTAAGCAAAAAAGTCTAAACTCATTAATTCTATTATCATAGTCGGTACGGTAAAACTGTATAAGTCATAAATGATAGGAAATTGTATTCTCTATAACTCTTTTTATACATAGGACCTATAACACAGAGATTTAAAAATTAAATTTTTGGCGCCTTCCCCTAAATTAACATTTTGTCCAGCGTGAATGAAATTACTTATCGCCTAGTCTGTAGTACGCCGGGCTGAGTGGCTCAGACGGTTAAGGCGCTGGCCTTCTGACCCCAACTTGGCAGGTTCGATCCTGGCTCAGTCCGGTGGTATTTGAAGGTGCTCAAATACGTCAGCCTCGTGTCGGTAGATTTACTGGCACGTAAAAGAACTCCTGCGGGACTAAATTCCGGCACCTCGGCGTCTCCGAAAGCCGTAAAAGAATAGTTAGTGGGACGTAAAACAAATAACATTATTAGTCTGTAGTACCTTATTCCCTTACTCTACATACTGATTTACATAAAATCCTGTTCACCCATTTTCTCGTGGTTCGGCTTTGATATGGACTTAGCTGATGATGATGATGATGATGATGATGATGATGATTGTTGTTTAAAGGGGCCTAACATCGAGGTCACCGGCCCCTAATTGTACGAAATCAGGCGAAATGGAATGACAAATTAAAAGTCTCAAATTTTCCACTGACTAGAATTCAAAGCGGGAGAATGAAGAATGAATGGATGGACATGAATTTAAAACAATCAGTGGATGCGAGCCGCAATGCTTTACATTCACACAAACTGACGTAAAAGAATGGGATTACTGACCAAGGGACTGCTGCTATAGCATAACAATGAAACGATGATGCTTGCAGTCTAAAGGGGGTCCAAAATCCAAGTTATCGGCCCCTCATAACGGTACTGATCGCCAGGAATGTAGAACCATTGTATTTGTCCTGTTGCGGTACTAATCAAAAGTAGCAGAGACTTGCCGTATTCCACACATTTTTGTTCTACTCAGAGGTTATGAAATTCGACATATAATACAGACCTATGTTTTTCTCACTTTGCGGCGCCATTGACAGGCAACGCAAACCTATGGTGTTCATCACATCAGAGTACTAACCACAGGGACCTTCCCCTATCCCGTGGCGTTCCTCATATAGTGGGTACTAATCATAGGCAAGGCATAATCATGGTAGCTATCATCCCATGGTCTTGCTCATATGGTGGTACTAATCACAGGTACTGCAAGAGCCGACCGCACGGTGCTCCTGTGTGCTACTAATCACAAACCTATTTGGTACCTAATATAGTGGTACTACGCGCAAGTAAAAGCGACCCATGATGTTCTCCACGTGGTGGTACTAATCACAGGTAGTTTCATGGTTCCAAGACAATTATCCCTTGGTCGCCCCTTTTAGTCGCCTCTTACGACAGGCAGGGGATACCGTGGGTGTATTCTTCGTCGGCGTCCCCCACCCACAGGAGTTTATGGACTAACATAAATCGAAAATCATTAATATCTCTTATCATAGCCGGTATGTGCAAGACATAAACGATTGCTAATTCAATTCTACATTACTTAAGTTATGGAGTATTTATCGCTAGGACCACTTGTAACATAGATATTTGAGAATTAAATTTTAGGCCTTGCCCAAAACTACCATTCCACTCTGCGTGAATAAGATTATGTATAGCCTAGATTGTAGTGCGTCATTCCCCGGCTTCCAATACAGATTTTTATTAAATTATCTTCAGCCATTCTCTCGTGGTGAGCGAACATATAGACAGATAGACAGAGAAGACGGAAAATTAAAAAGTGCTTTTTCTTGTTACACGACCGGTACAGAAGTACCATTCTTTTTAAATTCTGAGCAATGTACAGGCAAAACTCTTATTTTATATATATAGATGACTTACCCTTGTTAATTCATTACACGTCCGCCTTTGTGGTGTAGTGGTTAGTATGATTAGCTGCCACCACCGGAGGCCCGGGTTCGATTTCCGGCTCTGCCACGAAATTTGAAAAATGGTACGACGGCTGGAATCGGGTCCATTCAGCGTCGGGAAGTCAACTAAGTAGAGGGGGTTCGATTCCCACCTCAGCCATCCTCGAAGTGGTATTCCGTGGTTTTCCTCTTCTCCTCCAGGCAAATGCCGGGATGGTACCTAACTTACGGCCACGGCCGGTTCCTCCTCTTCTTTGTCTAGCCCTTCCCCGCACCGAAAGTCTCACGCTCCAGGACACTGTCCTTGAGGCGGTAGAGGTGTGATCCCTCGCTGAGTCCGAGGGATAACCCAACCCTGGAGGGCAAACGGATTAAGAAAAAAAGAAATTAATTACCCTATTTCATGTTGTTGAATTGTTAAACGAAAAGGGAAAAGAAGAAATGATAGTTCAGATTTAATATACATTTTCCTATTGCCTAGTTGCTTTTATCTTCTATTACCCCGTCCAGCTCTAAGGGCCTGCCTCTTCTTACATTCCCCACCCTGCTTGCCATAACAATAAATTATCATCTCCCCTAATCTAACAATGACAGCACTTTTTCAAATACAATCGATTGACAATGGCGATGTCTCAAACGAACCTGAATTTCTTGCACTTCTGCCAACTCTTCAAAGGACAACGCTTTCCTCTCCACGCTTTCAAACAAATAATAATGCAATAAAGACACAAGATTTATCACATGTCGTAGCCCGTCAATCATATGTAGGAAACGACATATTAGAACATTGGTAATGAAATTAAATCTCTTTGGTGGTTCGGTCTGGAGCTATGCCAAGGACTTGTAGAACTGTGTTTTACGACGTTCGCCAAAGTAGTTACAGGAAAATGCTGCATTAAAGTTTTCGTCTGGCATGACCGACTTTGAAATAGAAGATTCGGGACGGTATTCATAAATTATATCAGTACTAGGAAATATATATTTATTTATTACCTTCTGTTCAACGAGGAAGACAGACTACAGACGGATACGACTCGAAGAACAAGGGTAGATTTAATAAGTTAAGTTATTATGTTTGGAACAATATTGTTCCCGACTAGCTATTTTATCCGATGTTAATTTTTTTAAATGTTATTTGCTTTACGTCCCACTAACTACTTTATCGGTTTTCAGAGACGCCGAGCTGCCGGAATTTAGACCCGCGGAAGTTCTTTTACGTGCCAGTAAATCTACCGACACGAAGCTGACGTATTTGAGCACCTTCAAATACCACCGGACTGAGCCAGGATCGAACCTGCCACGTTGGAGTCAGAAGGCCAGCGCCTCAACCGTCTGAGCCACTCAGCCCGGCCATCTGATGTTAAATGGACGTACTTGGATGTTCCAAAAACGAAACTCCGTGCATTACTATAAGACCAATACACAGGGTGGTCGAAAACAACGTGAAACGGGTGTATGAGTGTTAGAGAGTTTGTCATATAATGTCAAAATAAAATGATATCATATTTCAAAAATAAAAACAGTGGCCTTGAAAGTTTGATGTTAGTAGGTCAGATCGTATTTAATGATAAATTAAAGTAAACTCGTGCCCTTATCCCGAGGTGGTGCAGCTCTTTTCAAGCACGACCCCAACGGAGGCGAGTTGCATGTACCATTTCAACCACATACCAACCCTCCTGCCATTCTTAAATTTCTCGCAGTACCGGGAATCAAACTCGGGCCCCCAGGACGGCAGCTAATAACACTAACCGTTACGCTACGCAGGCGGGCGTATTTAATGATGAATGACTTAAGTTAAGGCTTTGCTGACATCATAACCGTAGCCAGAGTGGGTCACTGGGGGGGGGGGTTTACTGGTGGTGATTATTGTTTGAAGAGTAAGTACAACTAAGCAACCATCCTCTATATAACACCAATCAGAGAGGGAAAATAAAAAACAAGGGATCCGACATTTCGAAAAATGAATGTACCAACCACAGAAAGACAATGACCATGGAGGGTGTGAAAATGAAAGACTCCCTAGGCCTCTAATGCTCTAATACCGTCAAGGTCAGATAAAAACAAGAGTTGGCTAAGGGAGGTCAGATAGGATAGATGAAAGTGAGGAGCCTGGCACAAGTAAGTGGAAGCAATGCCAGAACTCAGGTGAGGGCCCCGTGGTCGCCAACCAACGGTCAAATGTTGAGAGTCCCTGGGACCCCTTTTATTCGCATCTTACGACAGGCAGGGAATACCGCACCCACCCATAGGGGGAAATAGTGATTAAATCCCTCCACGTGGGCTTGACGTTAGGAAGGGCATCCTGCAGTATAAGAGGACTAAATCCCCATGTGCGACATCGCATCCGCGATCTCACAGGTGTGGGAAAAGCGGTAGTAGAAGAAAAAAGAAACTAGATAATGACGCTTGCCGACGAGTCTACAATATAACTGTTGCGGTACGGGAGATGTCCCGTTTTTATCGCCTTTCGGCCCTACTCTCCATTCGAGGCCGCAGTCGTTTCCATGGCGACGAACAACTCTTTCCTCCATGCTTTTCCTTATTAGCTCTGACGTCGCAAGCCAATTTTTTTAAGGTAGTTGGAGTAGAAACGAGAGATATCATTTTCAACATTAAGACGCCTGAAAACCTGCCTCAGAAATATTGCAAGTGAAACTCGACTAGAGGGGTTGGCTCTTTTGAACATTCACAAAGACATGGTTGTAAAAACCAATGACCGAGCGAGTTGGCCGTGCGGTTAGGGGCGCTCAGCTGTGAACTCGCGTTCGGGAGATAGTGGGTTCGAAGCACGCCGTCGGCAGCCCTTTTCTTTTTTTTGCGTGATTCCCGATTTTCGCATCAGACAAATGCTGGAGATGTACCTTAATTAAGGCCACGGCCGCTTCCTTCTCACCCTAAGACCATTCCTATCCCATCGCCACCCTAAGACCTGTCTGTGTCGGTGCGACTAGTAAAACCAACTATTTGGAACTATTCTAAGATTCTAATCTAATCCAAACATGCCATTCGCTAAATAAACCGTTGATCATATTGTTCGTGTTCTGTATTTTAAAGTAAAGTTTTGTTATGTACTGCAGTTTGTGCATTGCATTAATATCAGCATCATTCACTCGCATAGTATCGCATTAACGACACCCGGATATACGCGCACCAGACATGCATAAGCGCCTTCATTTTCTTCATTATTTTCTAACCACGATGTACTTAGAATTCTTTCTTACAAATTACGCATGCAGAATACGTCCTGAAGTCGCAGTGAAGTATTGTGTACAGCTGCAGTGCAGTGACGTACTTAGAATTATTGTTTCTTACTCATAACGCATGCACACTGCCTGAATCATGGTACGGCGGGTGTTATATGTCGAGGGGCAAACGAAGCTACTGCCTACCTTACAAATATTGCGCTCTGCTTCCTTGCTTCTTGCTTGCTTGTTGTTTTAAGGGGCCTAACATCCAAGGTCATCGGCCCGATTCCAGCTACTCCCTCGGACAAACCATTCGCTAAATTTTACGAATTGTGGACATTCATCCCTACCTTCCATAATGTTATCTGTACTTATCTCTCAAATACCCTTACTAGGATAAATTCATACTTACAGGGTGACCCCAAAATCCGTTAACATTTGACGAGGCAATACTTCACGGAATATTGGTGATAGAGAGGTAATAATTGACACACATGATAAAGCTTTACTATGCCTTTTCTGGTAACGTCAACATGCCGCGATTGCAGGTGCATCTGACGCCCTGCCTCAGGACAACTCCTTTTATACCGTACACAGGTCCCATGCGCCATCACTGACGTGCTGCTGTTCAGTGCCATCTGTTGGCAGTTTGTGCACTCGTTAGTGTCAATAAAATCCCATGTCATGTCAAGCATGTGTGGTCATTTGTACCTGACGTGTTGCTGTCCAGCGCCATCTGTTGGTCATTTTATACTTTATTTTGGTGTCAAACCCCATGTCATGCCAATCATTTGTGTCTATTATTACCTCACTACCTCCAATGTTCCGTGAAGTACTGCCTCGTCAAATGTTAACGAACTTCTGGGTCATCCTGTATATATTCATTAAGGATTGCTCTTTCAGTGTACAATCTGCAAGCCACTGTCCCCATGGTCGCGGGCAGTAGAATATATCAGCGGTATCTCCGGCCTACCGTAAGGGGGGAAACTAAGAGAGAGAGAGATCTTCAGGGGCTCTCTGCTTGACAGAATGGGTTGGCGACCACGAGGCCCCTAGCCGAGGCTGGCATTACTTCTACTTACACTTGTGACAGTCTCCCCGCTCAATTGTTTAGCTTCCCTGGCTACGTATAATCCTTCTCATATCAAACAACAAACGTCACAAGCCTGAGTAAGCCCTGATTCAAACCAGAGACAAGGATTAGAAAAACTTCAAGCTGGAAATCGAACCTGGGAGATACGAGCGCTACGACGCCTACGCTTACTGAACACATTAAACTGATTCCTTACTTGAAATGAGAGGCGAATGACAGTCTCTTAAAACTTCTTCTTGCACTGATCGCTACATAAAACTCGATGAGATGGAAACTTCGTCTGAAGAATGGTATGGAATGACAGAAACATGAGGTAAGTAATAGGAAATCTCCGCCCTCTGATTCAGTGACCCATGGCCGCCCTCACATTAATCTTGTGGCGAAGTGAGAAACATTATCGCACAGTTACACGCTCCCACAAGTTTTGCTTTTATTTTACCCCGTCAACACGGAAGATGAGAATGAATAAGAGTGACATTTATTTCACCTTGGCAACTTTAATGTTCCAGACAAACTTCTAGATGCTTTTTCACGGTTAAGACCAACTAATTCAATTATAATCAGGTGCTGAGGGAACGGTGAAGCACTGACTTTCAGAGCCCAAGTTCGCGGTTCGAGCCCAGCTCAGTCCAGTGCAGAAATACTTCCACCTCGTGTCAGTACATTTACCGGAACATAGACCACAAGAGCTCCTGCGGGATAAAATTTTAGGACCTGAAAACCTTAAAAGTAGTTGGTGGGACGTTAAAAAATTAATCTATTATTCTTACCGTTTCGGCCAGCTATGGACCACGTTATTCCTACGGTTTTCTTCTTCCGCCTTTAACATTTACCCAGTACTGTAGCATTCATTCTTGATGTGTTTTTTCTTTTTTAATCCACTAATAAATCAATAAAGGGGCCTCCGTGGCACAGGCGGCAGCACCTCGGCATTTCACCGCTGGGTGCCGTGGTTCAAATCCCGCTCACTTCCTGTAAGATTTATGCTAAACCAAGCAGAGGCGGTACGGGATATTGTCCGGATACTCCGGTTTTCACCGTCATCTTTCATTCCAGCAACACTCTTCAATATAATATCATCTGAGTCATTAATGATTGCTTCAGCAGCCAGCACAATACCTATCCCCGCCGCTATATGGGGCTTCATTTATTCCATTCCTGACCCAGTCAAATGCCTAGAAACAGGTTGTGGATTTTCATTCATTAATAAATAAATTAATCATTACTGAACCGAGCTCGATAGCCTTAATAAAGGCCACGGCCACTTCCTTCCCATTCTTAGGCCTTTCCTGTCCCATCGTCGCCATAAGACATACCTGTGTCGGTGCGACGTAAAGCAAATAGCAAAAAAAGAAAGATTTATACGCCCTCTCCTTCACATCCGTACTACAACCCTTGAATACCCTATTAACCACATGACGTTTCTGTAACCTTCATTTACCAACCTCGTTAATATGATTAACCCGATGAAGATATGTCCTTATTGTTGTATGTCCGTCGCTCCCTTCTCGATCCGCCAGCCAGCTACACGCGTGCCAGTGTGTTATTCTTCGAGCCTCGACGCGCAGCTCTCAGTGCGCATGCCTGGAACGTCGTGTGTGCTATAAAAAGGAGCTCCTAGTCTGTCCAGGCGCCCACTGACCCCGGTGTCCAGCTCCAGAATACACCCTACGTCGAGCACGGAGGCTACTCCTCTTGAAAATGTGCTTCGGCCAGGTGGACTGAATTTCTGGCAGTAAGAGGTCTCACCTCGGGTCACCGCTCCTCTTGCCTATTCCGCTGTCCATGCCCAGTCTTACCATTATATGCCACTATCATTCCCTAGCTAATGCAAGCTCCCATTATCAACTTAGTTTTGCTAAGTAGGAACTCTTCAGTCATTGAACTTACGTTAATGAACTCAGACACTTCAACAAGGAAGGACTCTCCGAGATATTTACGTCAGTGCTTCTGATAGTTTTCGACTATCAAGAACTTTTCATGTCACAAGGACTATCTTTCCGAAATAGTAGTGAACGTGAATACTCCAACGTGTATATAGTGTACAAAGACAGACTCTTTTTCCAAATTCATAGTTCAATTTGCTTCGAGATAACTTTCAGTTTTGTTAGTATAAATATTGTAATTTTACATGTGAAGTAAATAAAGAAGTTGTGTTTTTGTAAACCCAACCTTGTTTACAACACTTATATTAACACGTAAATACTTACAATGATCAACATTAGGTACTTTCACCCCATCAGCACAGTAATTAAAACTGAGAGGAAGTTTCGACTTGGTGAAACTTTAAACCTGACTTTTCAGTCCTACTTTGCCTCTCTTAAGCTTTTCTTGGAAACTCCGGTGTGCTTTAAGATTCATCTTGAAGGGTTTTTCGCCCTCCCGAATATCGCAACGTGTAATCCCCACTTCTTGAAAGTCTTCTTTCTCTTTTAGTGAACCACGCCCCCTTTTGTCAGTCTCGCTTATCATTATTATTATTATTATTATTATTATTATTATTATTATTATTATTATTTTGCTATGGGCTTTACGTTGCACCGACACAGATAGGTCTTATGGCGACGATGGGATAGGAAAGGTCTAGGAGTTGGAAGGAGGCGGCCGTGGCCTTAAATAAGGTACAGCCCCAGCATTTGCCTGGTGTGAAAATGGGAAACCACGGAAAACCATTTTCAGGGCTGCCGATAGTGGGATTCGAACCTACTATCTCCCGGATGCAAGCTCACAGTCGCGCGCCTCTACGCGCACGGCCAACTCGCCCGGTATTATTATTATTATTATTATTATTATTATCATCCTTAGGACCCATCTACAGGGTGTACGTAAATTATACCACAAAAAATTAGGGATGCTCTTCGTGTTATACTGTATAAAGAGCGATGGCGCGATTGATTTGGCGTAGGGTTTTTTTCTCCGAGAAAATGAGCTTACTTCTGGGCGCGCGATTCAAATTCATATTTGCTGCGCCAGAGCGCTTACCGCTGCCTGCTGCTGTCCTTCGGGAAAGGGAGTTGAAGTGGGGTGGTAATGCTCCGCGCGAATGCACAACTTTCTTCGTTCGAGTCGCGCTGAATTGTACTTGTCCCTTACAGGCAATATCTACAGTTTACTTATTAAGCAGCCATAATTGCACACACAGTAATTAAGACACACGATGCACCCAATCATTTCTCCTCTGGTTTGTTGGTCTCAGTAACGCTCTTTATTAACTGTTTCTCGACGATGCCGAAATATAAGTATTATATGCCTGAAAACTGAATCTTGATGAGGCTCACTATAGTTCAAGTTGCATTACGATACAGGTTCTCCACCAATCAGAGTTCAGCTTTTCATTATGATACAACTGTTTGACCAATTAGGTAAGGATAGCATCGCACCTGCGCTCAACGCACTAGCTTCACATCCAAAATCAAACATGTCGAACACATATGAACATCATTGCACCTTCTACTTCCAATATTCCACAACCACACGGCACACTCCCGCAAATTCACTTCACCAACTGTACAATAAACAATTTGTATTTGAAATAAAGCTAGGTTATGGTAACCTTCTATCAAAGCTTTGAAAACATATGACATTGTGAAGATGTGAAGGACCGAGCTCGATAGCTGTCGTCGCTTAAGTGCGGCCAGTATCCAGTAATCGGGAAATAGTGGGTTCGAACCCCACTGTAGGCAGCCCTGAAAAGGGTTTTCCGTGGTTTCCCATTTTCACACCAGGCGAATGCTGGGGCTGTACCTTAATTAAGGCCACGGCCGCTTCCTTCCCAATCCTAGGCCATTCCCATCCCATCGTCGCCATAAGACATGTCTGTGTCGGTGCGACGTAAAGCAAGTAGCAAAAAAAAAAAAAAGATGTGAAGGTCTCTGATCGTATGGAAATTATAAAACTCGCTTCGCTCGTTTTGTAAACATACTCGTGTCTTAATTATTGCCATTTTAGGCTTGTTGCATAATGTATATACTATAACATGCACGAAGATGCATCGGTGCCGCCACACGATCGTGCATTCATTTGTTCACAGCATTGTAAAAAGAATGAAATACTGGACAAAGGAAACAATACGCCCAATGGTTTGATTACAGTAAATGTTCAATATTCCCAACTTCTAATTCGACCTTCACGTACTGTAACAAGAAAATTCCATGGGAGTTAAATCGGCCGACCGCGGAGGCCATTTAACTGGACCCATCTCATTGAATGATTGTCATTTAAGTGCTGTGTGACACGGCAAGTGAAATGCTGTGGAGTGCCATAACAGCACAGCCAAATTCGCTGCCAAATACCCAGAAGAACATCTTCCAATAATCCAGGCAGCGATTCTACCAAGAAACGGTAGCATTCATCAACGTTCAGGCAAGAAGGAAAGATATGCGGCCCAAAGAAATTGTCACCAACAATGAAAAACCTACAACCTGTTTTCCAGTCAGTGGCCGGGTAAGGGATGGAATGAATGAAGCCCCTATCTTGCGGCGAGGATAGGAATTGTGCCGGCTGCCGGGACCTGTCGCACTCCTCTGGGGCAATGTTTAATGACTAGAACCCGGAAGTCAGGTACAATGTCCTTTTTACCCGGCTGGATATATTGAAGAATCAGATAGAGATAAATATATATATAAAACCTTTTTGGCTTCCGTTGCCTATTTTAAGATTTAAAACCTTTTTTGCCTTATTGCATTTTTTCTGCGATTTTCACATTTTAAAAAGCACATAGGCCTAATGAATTTCCGTACATCGAAGACAAAAAGGGTTGCACAAATTAAATTACTATTGCCGTCACAAATATCTATTTAGCATACTGTTCCCTGTAAATCGTTTGTTTTAAGGCATTCGAAAGCTTATTTTCTCAACCCATTCATTCAACCTCTGTAAATAGCAAAACCTTCATTAATGAAGGAATGCACAAACATAATGAATACCAGGAAAGAGGGAGGATGAGCGAAGTTCGTCTCTTCTCCTTCCTCACACCCCTTTTGCTGTGACAATGCCTAATTACCTGGTATTCCCGATTTCGAAATGATAAGATAATGCAGAGGAAGGGAGGAAATCACTTCTGTCTAACAGGTCAAACATAAAGGAAGCTGTTAGTCTACTTTTGAACTTGTTAAAGGCAACTCGGGTGTTCGCGCTGACTTATTTATCATGCCGAAATTTTCATCGTTGCGTGATAAATTACATGGCTATGTTCGCGAATTCGGTTCGGGTACACGTTCTACTGATGGAGTTATTCTCTTTTGCAAAATCTATGAAAAATCTATTAATCACGAAAAAAGTACTTTATAACTCAACATTTCGCAACAACGAAATAAAAGTCTAGATTAAATATTGTTGGGCCTAAGATCAATGTAATATCAACAGCAGTTACAACATCCAGCAGGTAAATCTCAGTTTTCCTGGATCTATGTAAAGCTTTCTTGGACTCCCTTCATCTAAATCAAATGCAAACTCCTTCGGGGTGTTAAGTCATTCAGACGATCAGGAGGGTTATCTACTCTCGGGAGTAAATTCGTGTCCTCATCCTGAGGTGGTGCAGATCTTTTCCGGCACAATCCTGCACGTACCTTCTGAAATCCAACACAGGATTCCGAGGATTGTAGGTAACAGCGCTATCCGTTATACTACGAAGGTACAGTAGATATTACCACTCTTGAAGAACTCATATTGTATCAATTCACTATATAAATGAGTCTCTAAGATAAATCAGAACTATTAAGGCGTCCTACATCATAGATGATAAAAGAAAACGTTTTTCAAAGTTTCTTCCAGTTTAATATTTTCTTTCCACATCAAAGCAAGGTCGTATTTTGTTTCTAGAATACCCTAGACATTTTGACTCAAAAGCGTAGAGAAGTGTCCCATGATGTCAGTAACTTTATATACAGCTACTGTACTCCACTAGTTATTTCCCTGACGACTATTGGAGCTTCAAAGATATTTAAATGGATTTAGTGAAAAACGAATTCCTCTATGGTTATTATTTTAACTTTAATGGTTTATTTTATAAAATGTATTTTATTGAACATATAGGCAAGACATGAAATAATATTTTCACTTTGTATACTCTTAACTATTCGCTTCTATGGTGTAGTGGTTAGTGTAATTAGAATAGAAATAGAAATATATTTATTTAAAGTCAATTACAAGTAGGACCAGATGTCCCTTTGGCTGTAACTAACTGCCACTTTAACTTAAATTATCAACTAATATACACCATCTAATAAAAAGAATACATGAAAAGCGTAAGATACATTTTCCTACTCAGTATATAAGATTATAAACTAAACATCTAAGAGAATACAATAATACTTTCACCATTTCATAAACATAGTCTATACTAACAAGGAAGAGAAGACGTAAGAGAAACCGAAGAGTTTTAATGCCGAGTATGAATTAAGAATAATACTGAGCATCTAAAATGTATCTAGGAGATTATGATATTTCGTACTATTTAATTAATTTGGTGAAATTTCACTTACATTGCTTAATAAGTGGAAAGGTAGAGGTATTTAAGACATTTTTTCTGAGTTCCGACACTACTTTGCTGTATTTCATATAATTTAAGATCATTGTATAATTGAGAGGCGCCGGGCTGAGTGGCGCAGACGGTTAAGGCGCTGGCCTTCTAACCCCAACTTGGCAGGTTCGATCCTGGCTCAGTCCGGTGGTATTTGAAGGTGCTCAAATACGACAGCCCCGTGTCGGTAGATTTACTGGCACGTAAAAGAACTCCTGCGGGACTAAATTCCGGCACCTCGGCGTCTCCGAAGACCGTAAAAGTAGTTAGTGGGACGTAAAGCAAATAGCATTAATTATTATTAATTAATTGAGAGGCGGTGACTATGAACGACTTACTGGACTTTACCGTACGATGATGTAAAATCTGAAGGATGTTAGCTATAAACCTATCGTCCCGATCATGCACTTGACTCATCTGAACAAAGGACTTGGTCAAATATGAGGGAGCATTAGACTTTCAAATTCTCATCAGTAAACAAGTAGCTGAGTATGATCGTCTATCCCTGAGTTTCAACCACTCTGCGCCTTTGTAGTAAGATGTTACGTGACAGTCTTTACGAATATTGAAGACGAATCGTACACAGGCATTCTGAATACGCTGGAGTTCACTATTATATTTATCAGAGATATCACTGTAAAATACAGCGCCGTAATCTAAAATAGGAAATACCAGAGTTTGGATCAACATCTTTCTCACCGAAAAAGGAAGATACGGCAAGTTTCGTCGAAACTGATGCAATATGCCAGACACTTTCTTGACCAAATGCTTGGCATGGAAGGTCCAGGACAGAGTGTGATCCATTAGAATTTCTAAATTCTTGACCCATTCCTGATACTTGACTACAGAACCGTTTACAATTACTGGAGGAATGTTCCTGTTGAAAAAATTTGATAAATTTCTTCGATATCCTAGAAAAATAGCTAAGGTTTTGTTTTCATTTAATAGTAAATTATGACTTAGTGTATAATGGTATAGTCTTTCTATATCTAGATTTATTTTACCAATACTTCCGTCAACACGATTCACAGGAAAATGGTAATAGATCTGTAAATCATCGGCGTACATATGATGTCTCGTGTGGCGTAAAACTCCAGGCAGATCGTTTATATACAGTGAAAACGAAAGAGAACCCATCACGGAGCCCTAAGGGACGCCAGAATGTACGCTAGACCATTTAGAGAAATTTTGTTTGTCAAATACTACACGCTGAGACCTCCTTTTCAAGAACGCTTCAAACCAAGAGAGCTGATAGAGAAATGCCCATTGTATGTAGTTTAGTCAGAAGGTCATGATAAACTCTATCAAATGCCTTGCTTAAATCGAATAGTACCAGAATTGTTAGTTCCTTGCTGTCCATTGCAAATTTGATATCATCGGTGACTTTACAAGAAAATAGAAAAAGTCAAAATTTGCAGCCACAATTTCGAATATTCAATATTGTCGAAATGACATAAGTTCTCCTTTTATCATGCCAAATTGATCATCGGTAGTGCTTTGTGAACTTGTCTTTATAATTATATGATCATTATATGATCTGAAAAGAGTAGCTGATAATAAATATACAATATATACAGAGTGTCCTTGAAAAAGTTCCAATATTTGCAGAGGATGCAGCACGCAACAAACGAAGGGGAAAAAATGATCCTATAAACAATGGTCACAAACCCAATATTTTCGTAGTTATTGTCCATTACCACTACCAACAATATTTACGAAGGGTCGTATTCAACAAAAGACGGAAATACGTTCGTACCTAATCATCGGTCGTAAAAGACTGCAAATGTGGTACATAAATGATGGGGCACCGGCCCATTTTCATCGAAGTGTTGGGCGATACCTATAACACGATTCTTCCATTACCGATGGATTGTTGGTGAACGGCCAATACCTTGGCCTGCCCGTTCGCCTGAACTTAAACCTTTAGAATTTTGGCTTTGAGGACTTATAAAGACCATGGTGAAAGTGGTCTCCATAAATGATATGAATACACTACGAGAACGCGTATTCAGTACCTTGTGATGCAATCCGGCAATAGCCAGGGGTGTTCCAACGTGATTCCTTGCGACGTAGGGTGGAAGGCTGCATTGCAATGGATGGCAGTCACATCGAGCACATGGTGATCATTGATAGTAGTGGTAGACGGCCATAACTCCAAAGATACTGGGTTTAGGACCAATGTTTATAGGACTTTTTTTCCTTCGTTTATTGCGTGCTGCATCCTCTGCAAATATTAGAACTTTTCAAGGACATCCTATGTGTGTGTGTATATATATATACACTGACTGGCACAGCAAATGCAACACCAAGAAGGAGTGGTTCGAAAGGGATGAAAGTTGGGGAAAAAACAGAGACGGTACGGAAGAATAATTGATGTTTATTTCAAACCGATATGCAGGTTACACAATGCGCACGGCATCGACTCAGTAGGATGTAGGACCACCGCGAGCGGCGATGCACGCAGAAACACGTCGAGGTACAGAGTCAATAAGAGTGCGGATGGTGTCCTGAGGGATGATTCTCCATTCTCTGTCAACCATTTGCCACAGTTGGTCGTCCGTACGAGGCTGGGGCAGAGTTTGCAAACGGCGTCCAATGAGATCCCACACGTGTTCGATTGGTGAGAGATCCGGAGAGTACGCTGGCCACGGAAGCATCTGTACACCTCGTAGAGCCTGTTGGGAGATGCGAGCAGTGTGTGGGCGGGCATTATCCTGCTGAAACAGAGCATTGGGCAGCCCCTGAAGGTACGGGAGTGCCACCGGCCGCAGCACATGCTGCACGTAGCGGTGGGCATTTAACGTGCCTTGAATACGCACTAGAGGTGACGTGGAATCATACGCAATAGCGCCCCAAACCATGATGCCGCGTTGTCTAGCGGTAGGGCGCTCCACAGTTACTGCCGGATTTGACCTTTCTCCACGCCGACGCCACACTCGTCTGCGGTGACTATCACTGACAGAACAGAAGCGTGACTCATCGGAGAACACGACGTTCCGCCATTCCCTCATCCAAGTCGCTCTAGCCCGGCACCATGCCAGGCGTGCACGTCTATGCTGTGGAGTCAATGGTAGTCTTCTGAGCGGACGCCGGGAGTGCAGGCCTCCTTCAACCAATCGACGGGAAATTGTTCTGGTCGATATTGGAACAGCCAGGGTGTCTTGCACATGCTGAAGAATGGCGGTTGACGTGGCGTGCGGGGCTGCCACCGCTTGGCGGCGGATGCGCCGATCCTCGATCCTCGCGTGCTGACGTCACTCGGGCTGCGCCTGGACCCCTCGCACGTGCCACATGTCCCTGCGCCAACCATCTTCGCCACAGGCGCTGCACAGTGGACACATCCCTATGGGTATCGGCTGCGATTTGACGAAGCGACCAACCTGCCCTTCTCAGCCCGATCACCATACCCCTCGTAAAGTCGTCTGTATGCTGGAAATGCCTCCGTTGACGGCGGCCTGGCATTCTTAGCTATACACGTGTCCTGTGGCACACGACAACACGTTCTACAATGACTGTCGGCTGAGAAATCATGGTATGAAGTGGGCCATTCGCCAACGCCGTGTCCCATTTATCGTTCGCTACGTGCGCAGCACAGCGGCGCATTTCACATCATGAGCATACCTCAGTGACGTCAGTCTACCCTGCAATTGGCATAAAGTTCTGACCACTCCTTCTTGGTGTTGCATTTGCTCTGTCAGTCAGTGTATATATATATATATATATATATATGTGTGTGTGTGTGTGTGTATGTGTGTGTGTACATATTTACTTGCCGTATCAAATTATGTTTATGTAACTTTTTTTGCTAGGGGCTTTACGTCGCACCGACACAGATAGGTCTTATGGCGACGATGGAACAGGAAAGGGCTAAGAGTGGAAAGGAAGCGGCCGTGGCCTCTATGCGCACGGCCAACTCGCCCGGAATTTATGTAACTTAAAATTGCCAGTATAGCAAATGAAATAGAAACAGCCTTATTATTACATTTTCGATTCATGTGTTTGCTTTTGGAACGAAATGCAAGTAAATACGCATTGATACGCGTAAAAACAGAGCTCGATAGCTGCAGTCGCTTAAGTGCGGCCAGTATCCAGTATTCGGGAGATAGTAGGTTCGAATCCCACTGTCGGCAGCCCTGAAAATGGTTTTCCGGGGTTTCCCATTTTCACACCAAGCAAATGCTGGGGCCGTGCCTTAATTAAAGCCACGGCCGCTTCCTTCCCACTCCTAAACCCTTCCTGTCCCATCGTCGCCATAAGACATATCTGTGTCGGTGCGACGTAAAGCAACTAGCAAAAAAAAAAAAAAGAAATACGTGTAAAACAACAGGGGGGTTTTATTCAGATACTCTACGCTAAATAAACAGAAAACATAGCCCAGTTATTAAAATCCATTTACAATACTTTTCGTGTATAACGATTCAAATAAAGGAACAAAATACTGTGTTTTTAATACACGCGAGCACAGCTTCAAACACAATAGGAATTATTCATTGTACAAGCGCAACATTCAAAACCATATCTTTCTGTTGATTTTGTTGCTCAGTCAGAAAGGGTAAACTATGGAAATGTACTGTTTACATTGTGCAATTTAAAGCACAAATGTGTGTCTCTCAAAAATATTTTGTCCCTTCACTACCAGATCTTCTTTCAAATATTAATTTTCACTAACATTTCAAAGCGAAATTTAACATGCTAGATTTAGATAGCTTATAGTATGGTTAGAGGGTGATTATTGTTCTAAGAGGAATTAGAACTGGGCAACCATATTCTATTAACACTAACCGGAGGGGAAATGGAAGGAGATCCGACACTTCGAAAATGAAGACATCGGCAAAAGAAAAACAAGTGCCATGAAGGACGTGAAAATGAAAGACTCCCTAGGTCTCGAAACAAAGGAATAGAACAGGATTTGATCAAGGGAGGTCGGATAGGGAAGACAAATTGAGAAGACTGGCTTCAGTGGAAACAATACCAGGCTCAGCTAGGACCCCTTGGTTACCACACACACTCCCAGGTTGAGAGCACCTGGAGACACTTTCAAGCGTTCTTACAACAGGCAGGGGATACCGTGGGTCTATTCTTCCTCCCCCACTCACCCACCCACCGACAGGGCTTATAGGTAAGAAGTTTAAGACCAACATTTGTCAAATATTGAAGATACATCCAAGGAGTATTGATGGATTGATTAATAAATTGTGACCCTCCGTGCCTCAGGCGGAAGCGCGCCGGCCTCTCACCGCTGGGTTCCGTGGTTCAAATCCTGGTCACTCCATGTGAGGTTCGTGCTCGACAAGCGGAGGCGAAACAGGATTTTCTCCGGGTACCCCGGTTTCCCTTGTCATCTTTCATTCTAGTAACACTCTCCAATATGATTTCATTTTATCTGTCAGTCATTAATCATTCCCCCAGAGGAGTGCGACGGGCTTCGGCAGCCTCGCCACTAGAAGGGAGCTTCATTCATTCCATTCCTGACACGGTCGAATCACTGGAAACAGGCTGTGTATATTCAACTGGAAGATTCCGAAGTCCAACCTTGAATATGTCGTTTGAAAGCAGTAAGTTGTCAGCAGTTGGACATCCCTGGACAGTTATATGATTTGTTGAAAAATATGTTCATCACTTATAGCCAATGTGTAAATTAATTTAGGCATATTTTTCGCCGCAGACTGAGCACACCTTGGGATCCACTGAGTAGCTTGGAGCATTACTGACGTGGTACATACAAGGCGACACATGCAAAACTACGAATAGCTTCTCACGAACAAAAAGTATATTTGTTTATATAAATGCCAGCAACTAGTCAATACAGGCTGAGGATTGTGTAATACCAACTCAAAAAGAAAGATTCCGCGGTCATTTACATTGTTCCCTCTGGACAGAGAACTTTTCTATTAATATCTTGCATCAAATGTCCGTTGAGTTGGTAATGTGGTTGCCTTTTGTGGGAGCTTTATGCGGTGAGCTCTGATCTTCCCTAAATGATTTTTTTTTTTTTTTTGCTAGTTGTTTTACGTCGCACCGACACAGATACGTCTTATGGCGACGATGGGACAGGAAGGGGTTAGGAGTGGGAAGGAAGCGGCCGTGGCCTTAATTAAGGTGGGAAATGGGAAACCACGGAAAACCATTTTCAGGGCTGGCGACAGTGAGGTTCGAACCTACTATCTCCTGAATACTGGATAGTGGCCGCACTTAAGCGACTGCAGCTATCGAGCTCGGTAGGTGATATTTAATGCCGAGTGGCAAGAATAGCTCACCGCAGCAGAATTTATTTTTACGATTGAATAGTATATCGCGCGCCACGTAATAAATCTACTTTACCTGAACCCGGCCAATTGCCACGTCACAAGATGAATCCCTAGCCAGTGATGGAAACGTGCTGGCTGTAAAGGTCTCCCACAACTCCCACGTTGGTGAGAAATGACCGACTGTGGATCAATGGAGGAAAAAAGATCGTCATTATCGTCGTTGCTAGGTATAGAATCCCCAAAAGTAAAGGCATAATGGCGGTGGTAATTATTTTTTTAAGAGGAAGTACAACTAGGCAATCGCCCTCTATACCAGTGGTATTTCGTTGGCGTACCCTCAAAATCCAATTGTTTTACCTTCGTACGAGTACAGTGGAATCTCGATATCTCGAATCACCTCGGGAGCTAAATTTTATTTCGAGTTATCGAAATTTCGAGATATAGAATACCATTTTTGAGCATGAATAGCACACAATTGAATCATTTGTATCTAAGGGCTTATATTGAATACATTATTTTTAACAGTACTTTAAAAATACACAAGCAAACTCTAGTTTAAGACATCACTTTAATTATAACCCTTATTATAGTAGCTTTTTAGAAGACAGGATACAGTTCATACAGTAGTGAAACTAGGAACATGCATCTATTAACACCTTTGGAAAAAAAACCTTTAGTCTCTTCTGTTTGTTACTGTTAACCTTTCCCCCCTCCACCTTGAAATTTCTAGTCAATACCACGCAGCCGAGGTTTGTAAATGGAGCTTGTCATCTGCGAGTTCGGGAGTTGCTTTCGTACGTGAACGGTAATTAATTCACACTCGAGAAACAGTGAGGCTTCACAAATTTTCCGATTATTAGAAGTTTGAGTTTTCCGGTCTCCGTCATATTAGCTCCCTGTATACCTTTCTTTACTTGTTAACTGTCCCTAATAAACCACAAATGCCGTATTGCACAATTAACGTTGCACAAAATTCCAGTTACAGAGTATTTTATTGCTTCAAGGGAGAAAATGTTTGCTTCGAGAAATCGGGAAATTCGTGTAAGGGAATTTCGAGTAATCATCATCATCATGATCATCATCATCATCATCATCATCATCATCATCTGTTTACCCTCCAGGTTCGGTTTTTCCCTCGGACTTAGCGAGGGATCCCACCTCTACCGCCTCAAGGGCAGTGTCCTGGAGCTTCAGACTTATGGTAGGAGGATACAACTGGGGAGTATGACCAGTACCTCGCCCAGGCGGCCTCACCTGCTATGCTGAACAGGGGCCTTGTGGAGGGATGGGAAGATTGGATGGTATAGACAAGGAAGAGGGAAGGAAGCGGCCGTGGCCTTAAGTTAGGTACCATCCCGGCATTCGCCTGGAAGAGAAGTGGGAAACCACGGAAAACCACTTCCAGGATGGCTGAAGTGGGAATCGAACCCACCTCTACTCACTTGACCTCCCGAGGCTGAGTGGACCCCGTTCCAGCCCTCGTACCACTTTTCAAATTTCGTGGCAGAGCCGGGAATCGAACCCGGGCCTCCGGGGGTGGCAGCTAATCACGCTAACCACTACACCACAGAGGCGGACATTTCGAGTAATAGGGAAATAAATGTACGTGAAGGATAGGACAAACGACCCTCGACCAGGGTTGTGAAAACTTCGGTGCGTAAATGGCGTTGTGGGGTCGAAAATGATACCAAAGAATGGATGACATCAAACACACTTTATTTCAGTTTCAAAAATAAATACATGTCAATTATATTTCCTTATACCTTCTGCATTACCTACAATGAGAAATTAATATATGTACTTATTATAGATTGTGAGACAATGCACAATTGTTTTACCGTCACTGATTTAAAAAAAAATCACACTCCCATGTATTAAACGTAAATGGGAACAAATTTTAAACGTTCATTGCTCCAAAGCAAATTCAAAGGTGCATTTAAATACTATAGCATACAAAACCCCTAAAACGTTTGAATTTCACAGTCATTTACGTTATTTTCACAGCCACTTAATGGTTGGAAGTTTGACAATAATGATCTGACTTTAACATCTCACTTGCCTGTTGGGTTCGGTAGCTGACCACTTCTATCTGTTCCTACCAGAGAAAGATGACGGCTGGTTATGGACGTCTAGGTTGTCCGTGAAACTTCCCTCTTCGTCCTCCTCACCTTCTTCTTGTTCCGAATCCGTGTCGTGCTCGGAATTTTAACCTGGATCATTTTAATCTGAGAGATCGTTCCTTCGGCATCTTCCTCTAAAACACTGCGATCCTAGGATCATACACTGACATGCCAGGGTGAGATGTGGAAGCCATAGCAAGGCTTACACGAAGAAAAGTACCAAACACGCACTTCGAATAAAATATGAACACTTACAAAATTTTAAGTCACGACAAACTTCGTAACACAAACGCCGTTGTGGGGGTCGTAAACGGCACCATACAATATTTAAATCAAGTTCCTGAGAAAACCAATATTTGCTAAACTCTACAATTCCTACAGTTCGCTACAGTGGACCGCGATAGCCAGAACGGAATACGGAGGGAGCGCCAGGGTTGCAACACAGTCACTGGTATCTTTAAAGACCCCATAACGCCAGTCGAGGGTTAAGTTAATTCGAGATACTGAACATTTTTTTATTTTGCTTTACGTCGCACCGACACACATAGGTCTTATGGCGACGGTGGGATAGGAAAGGGCTGGGAGTGGGAAGGAAGTGTCCGTGGCCTTAATTAAGGTACAGCCCCTGCATTTGCCTGGTGTAAAAATGAGAAACCACGGAAAACCATCTTCAGGGCTGCCGACAGTCGGGTTCGAACGCACTATCTCCCGGATGCAAGCTCACAGCTGCGCGACCCCAGACGCACGGCCAACTAGCTCGGTATTGAAAATTCGAATAATGGAAGTTCGAGATATCGAGGTTCGACTGAATATTGCGATTATACCAGAAATAACAAATGACTGTTGCTAGATGCAAAATAATACTAATAATAATAATCAGCAGCAGCAGCTTACGCCGTTTGCTCAGGATCTCTGCACGCACTGAGTTATGAATGATTTGTGGCCGTGGATTTAAGGTCCAATGCCTTTCCTGACATCGGGATTTTCAACTGAAAACAGCAACTGCAGGAATCAAACCACGGTCACCGGGATGACAGGCAAGCAGCTAAGCCGGTACACCGCCCTGTTCCTCAATAATAACAATAATTCATTTTATTATATCGTCGTTGGGTAAACGAAATCTCGTAACTCTTTCGGAGTAAATTTTATTGAAGAAGCCGAAATATGAGCGGTCAGCAATGATCGGACAACTGTTCGTGACATTTCGATTGCTTAACGATAGCCCAATTATTCGACCACTGGATTCTTCTTTTCCCTTCTCAGGCAACACGACAAGCCTTCACAAGACAGGTAGAGAAACGTGGTTTTCATTGCCTACCAACGATATATATATACACGAGTATAATTATTAATGAAACAGTTACTATTGTACTATGTAACTGCTACTGAAAAAATTGAAGTGAATGAATGGATTTCGATACAAAAATAGCAATACAGCATAAGTAAGCATTTTTAATATCCCTAGTGAATAGGAGGAACAACTGACATTTTAGAATGAATTGTTCGGAAAGAGGACTCTGCGCACTGGCAGACGAAAATATTAAATCAAAACAAGGTTTTATTAAAATTAGGCAGGCTCAACTCATTTCTAAATTTCTCACAGAAAACAGAAGCTACGATAAATTTGCGTACCCCTTGAGACGACTCCGCGTACCCTTAGTGGTGGCGTACCACACTTTGAATACCACTGCTCTATATAACACTTATCAGAGAGAAAAAATGGAAGGGATCCGGAACAGATATCGGCCAAAGAAAGAAAACGACCATGAACGACGTGAAAATTAAAAACTTCCTAGCGGTCGAATGCACCAATGGCGGCAGAGTCGGAAAAGAACAAGAGTTGACCAAAGAAGGTCGGACAAGATAGATGAAAGTGAGGAACCTGACACAAGTAAGTGGAATCAATGTTGGGACACAGCTAAGGGCTCCATGGTCGCCATGGGACGCTCCCAAGTTTACAGCCTCTGGGGCCCCTTTTAGTCGCCTCTTACGACAGGCAAGTGATACCATGGGTGTTATTCTACCACCCCCACCCACAGGGGGTTAGTTACAACAGCCTGGTGGCCATGATCGTTAAGGCATCAAATCTTTACGATCTGACATCGTGAGTAAGCTGGTTCGAGTCCTACTGGTGGTAAAAGAAGCACCATCAGGATGTTGGCCGTTAGGATAAACAATTTTTCTGCCGGCCCGAGTGGCTCAGGTGCCCAAGTTGGCAGGTTCGATCCTGGCTCAGTCCGGTGGTATTTGACGGCGTTCAAATACCTTAGCCCAGTACACTCACGGTATCCCCTGCCTGTCGTAAGACGCGACTAGAAGGGGTCCCGAGGGTTCTGAACTTTGGATCGTGGGTTGGCGACCACGGGGCCCTTAGCTGAGTTCTGTCATTGCTTTCACTTGCTTGTTCCAGGCTCCTCACTTTCATCTATCCTATCCAACCTCCCTTGGTCAACTCTTGTTCTTTTCCGACTCCGACGGTATTAGAGCACTCGAGGCCTAGGGAGTCTTTCATTTTCACGACCTTCGTGGCTCTTGTCTTTCTCTGGCCGATACCTTCATTTTTCGAAGTGTCGGGTCCCTTCCATTTTTTCTCTCTGATTAGTGTTGTATAGAGAATGGTTGTCTAGTTGTTCTTCTTCTAAAAACAGTAATCACCACCACCGTTAGCCCCGTAAATTTACCGGCACGTAAAAAACTCCCGCGGAACAAAATTCCGGCACCTTGTCTATGAAAACCGCAAAAGAAGTTAGTGAGACGTAAAACCAATAAAAACAAATAATATACAATTTCGTATCACTTGCGTGCCAAAAGCTTGGGTTTATATCCAAACCTTGCCGTAGTGTTCATATGGAGCGAGGCAATATGACGTCGGTGACGTCAAACCTTGAGTGTACCCCTTGCTATTATTCGACAGGACACTGGGGTTCACCCCTATCCATACATCATCATCATCACCTCACACCCATACGCGCGAGATCCCCATGAGAGTGAAACAGAAAGACCTGCACCAGGCCTCTCCAGAGACCACACGAAATCAATCAACTATACGGAAATTAAAGTGTCGAAATAATATAAAAGCAATACTATCCAGCAGTATTTGTACTGTTGACCTGCTATACCAGTGTCAGCGACGAGTTATGAACAACACACCATTAGGGTTACAAGGAGAATAATTTAGACAACACTCTGTTGGCAAGAAAACCCTTGCCATATGCCTGAATGGTACATTTCTGCTAAAACAGAAACATCAAAAGAAACTACAAAAAGAAAACTAAGGATCATCTTCC
Source organism: Anabrus simplex (assembly GCF_040414725.1). Taxonomy (NCBI): domain Eukaryota; kingdom Metazoa; phylum Arthropoda; class Insecta; order Orthoptera; family Tettigoniidae; genus Anabrus; species Anabrus simplex. The sequence goes on from NC_090273.1 coordinate 129,259,254, forward strand.
GATTCCGAATCGAAGTACGTGCAAACATTATTTCATAACTAATAATAACCATGACCCTTTATATATTATCTTTATTAAACACAATAAAACATTGGTTGTAAGTAACAGTGACATCTACGATTGTAGCACAAGAAATAGAAATGATTACCGCATGAGTTTCTATCGCACTAAAAAGATGGACCATCGTCTATACGCAAAGGGTATGTTACTCTGTATAACAAACTGCCGAAGGATATGTTCATAAAAATGCCGGTCCCTCGGTATAGGAGTAGCGTATCTACCTCTTACCGGAAGCCCCGGGTTCGATTCCCGACCTGGATCTGAGGGCTGGTTCGAGGCCCACTCAGCCTTCGTGATTACAATTGAGGAGCTATCTGACTGTGAGGTAGCGACCCCGGTCTAGAAAGCCATGAATAACGGCCGAGGGGATTCGTCGTGCTGACTACATCACACCTCGTAATCTGCAGGTCTTCGGGTTGACAAGAGAAGCGATCGCTTGGTAGGCCATGGTCCTTCGGCGCTATTGCGCCATAAGGTTTGGTTTAAGGATATTTTAAAAATATATTTCTTTTTTTACCGTCCGGGGTTGGTTTATCCCTCGGAGTAAGTGATGGATCCCATCTCTACCGCCTCAAGGTTAGTGTCCTCGAGCGTGAAACTTTGGGTCAGGAGGATACAACTAAGGAGGAAGACCGGTATCTCACCGAGGTGGCCTTACCTGCTATGCTGAATAGGGGCCTTGTAGGGGGATGTGAAGAGTGGAAGGGATAAACAAGGAAAAGGGAAGAAAGTGGTCGAGGCCTTAAGGTAGGTACCATCCCGCATTTGCCTGGAGAAGAAGTGGGAAACCACGGAAAACCACTTCGAGAATGGCTGAGGTAAGAATCGAACCCACCCCCACCCCCTGTCTACTTGTCTACTCAGCTGCCCCCCGCGACTGATTGTACCTCGCCCTCGTACCACTTTTCAAATTTCGTGGCAGAGCTGGGAATCGAACCTAATCGAAGCTAATCACACTAACCACTACACCACAGAAGCGTACATAAAAAGGAACCTGAATGGCAAAATGTTTCAAAAGTCGTTAAAACATCTCTTAATTAACAGGTACCCAAATTCCATAAATTAACTGTAAATTAAAATATTTGCTTTTCATTTGTATACAAATTCGAATATATGTTTTGTTGTATGTTTTGTACAGCATGACGTCTGATAAGTGTAAAGTTCTGTAGGCAATAAATAAACATTTAAACTGAAGCATCGCATTCTTCGTTTTATATTGAGGGATTACTCAGATAACTCACGAGTCCATCATAAATAATATTTGCGGATGAACAAAAAAGAATGTATAATGTGTGTGCTGTGGACGGTGTGTATCAATAAGCATCAGCATTGCGAAGACTTTATTTCCATTTCTCCCATTCAACAAAAATAATTCGTGCTCTTATAATCTGTCTCTCTGATAATCCTCATTTTTACATTCCAACGTTTTAAAGGATTGAAATTCGACGAGTTAAACGTAAAGTCATCAACAATAGAGAGGATTAAAATACACAAAATTCTATCGCATCTTGCAAGCAGTACACATCACTTAACACAGATCAAATCGGATTAGGTTTTCAGAAGGATGATTTGAACCGCACGCTACTGTTTAAAAAGTACACGATAATCCTGGGCAATGTACAGAAACATACGTTAGAAATTCTTCTATGTATTGAATGTTGGAAAAAGCTTAGGGCTCTCAAATTTCATAGCAGCATGTTAATTTAAAGAAGAGGATATGGACAGAAAACAGATGTTTCTTTAGCGTGCGGATACACTGAGAACCAAAGTCATCAATTATCATTGATCACCAATCAACACTGATCTGCACTTAGGTTAGTCGCCCAGATGGCAGATTCCCTGTCTGTTGTTCACCTAGTTCTTTTCTGAAGTAATTGCAAAGAATTTGAAAATTTATTGAACATATCCCTTGGTAAATTATTCCAATCCCTAACTCCCCTTCCTATAAACGAATATTTGGCCCATTTTGTCCTCTTGTATTCCAACGTTATCTTCATATTGTGACATATTGTATTCGTCTACTAATGGCCGAGGCAGTAAAGGCGTGCTCCGTTCGCCCGCAAGGACGTGGGTTCGAATCCCCGTCAGGAAGTCGTAAAATTTAAGAAACGAGATTTCCACTTCCGGAGCTGCATATGGCCCTGAGGTTCACTCAGCCTACACCAAAAATGAGTACGAGGTTAATTCCTGGGGCAAAGGCGGCCGGGCGTAGAGCTAACCACTCTACCCCATCACGTGCCGAGGTTAACAATGGTGAAAGCCTTTACCTTCCACTCCTCCAAGGGCCTTCATGGCCTGTATCGAGGTAACTTTGCTTAATGTCATTCCACGCCATATCTGCATGAACATACCACGTATACAATTTACACATGCCTAACTGAGTTACGGCTACGGCTTATGAGAGCTGATGTATAGGTTGTTCTCAATTGCGTTACGTACAAGTTCTTCGTCATCAACAGATGTCACTGGCGCAATTCGAACGTTTCGTGCAGCCGTTTTTCAACACTTCAAAATGGAGTCTTCGTCCAGGAAATAGGTTCTTGGCACAGGGTAGGCAAAATAAAACTGGCCCGGAAAATATTTATAAGACTGATGCGGACTGACCATTGTTAATGAACAAGTGAACTGCCCATCACAGGAAATGCTGGAAACCGTGATTTCTATACATCAAACAGTTCCTGTCACATGTCTGCGCGTACGCATTTCCCGAGTACGTCACTGTGTCATTACGTGTGAGTGAGTGAGAGGAGCAGACGTGTTCAGTGACCAGTTGAATGCAACACAAAATGGTGCTCACGATAAAACAGCGCGTGTTCATTGTCCAGTGTTATGCGAAGCACGATTCGTGCAAAACCTGTGCGGAACCGTTTGCGCAAGAGTTTAAGGGTAGAAGTGTTTTGGAAAAACCTATAGCAAAGTCTGCAATGCAGAACTTAGTGGCAAAATAGTGCGAAACGGGCTCTGTCGTGAATAAAAACCGTAACTATCCCAAGAGTGTTCGAACACCAGCAAACATAGCTGGAGTGAAGGAAAGCCTGGAGCGAAGTCCAACGAAATCTCAGCACCCTTTATCTGTGCAAGTGGGATTTTTTTTTCTAGTTGCTTTACGTCGCACCGACACAGATAGGTCTTATGGCGACAATAGGACAGGAATGGGCTAGGAGCGGGAAGGAAGCGGCCGTGGCCTTAATTAAGGTACAGCCCCAGCATTTGCCTGGTTTGAAAATGGGAAACCACGGAAAACCTTCTCCAGGGCTTTCGGCTGTGGGGCTCGAAACCTCTATCTCCCAAATGCAAGCTGACAGCTACGTGACACAAACCTCACAGCTACTTGCTCCATTGTTTATAACATTTTGTTTCCAATTTGGCTCCTCCATTCCATCAGATAGAAATGATGATGATGATGATGATGATGATGATGTTGTTGTTGTTGTTGTTTGCTTTACGGCCCAATAAATACTTTTACGGTTATCAAAAACGCCGAGGTGCCAGAATTTAGTTCCTCAGGAGTTCTTTTATGTGCCAGTAAATCTACAGACATGAGGCTGACGTATATGAGCACCTTCAAATACTACCGGACTGAGCCAGGATGGAACCTGCCAAGTTGGGATCAGAAGGCCAGTGGGGTTCGAACCTACTATCTCCCGAATACTGGACACTGCAGCTATCGAGCTCGGTCAAGTGGGAATTAAGAGATCGTCGTGTCGAAACATTATCAGAAAGGACCTGCCTCTGTATCCTTACAAATTACTGCTGTACATGCGTTAAAGGTGAACCTTCGCGCATACTTCAATTTATTTTTTACTTTCTCTCTGCCAAGATACTCTTCGGCTTGTTGATCTTCCTCAAGGGAGGGCAATTCATGTTTAGTTTCAAAGTAGGAATTAGCGGGCGAATTGGCCGTGCGGTTAGGAGCGCGCGGCTGTGAGCTTGCATCCGGGAGATAGTGGTTTCGAATCCCACTGTCGGCAGCCCTAAAGATGGTTTTCCGTGGTTTCCCATTTTCACACCAGGCAAATGCTGCAAAGGCCGCTTCCTTCCAACTCCTAGGCCCTTCCTATCCCACCGTCGCCATTAAGACCTATCTGTGTAGGTGCGACGTAAAGCCACTAGAAAAAAAAACCTCTTGTCTTATTTCTTTCTTAGTAAAGTGAACACCAATTCGGCAAAATCTATATTGAATTAACGTGGGTATTTATCGCCAAGTGAACACTAGCTGAAAATTCTGGCGTATGTTGTAATAATGCAGCAATTTAATCGCTACTGTAGATTTCGCCTTGCATTTGAAGCAGCAATTTGATGTACTATTTTGCAATATATGAAATCTGCAGTAATTATTGGCTATTTTTTAAATGAAATGGCGTATGGCTTTTAGTGCCGGGGGTGTCCGAGGACATGTTCGGTTCGCCAGGTGCAGTTATTTTTATTTGACGCCCGTAGGCGACCTGTGCGTCATGATGACAATGAAATTATGATGAAAACGACACATAAACCCAGCCCCCGTGCCAGCGAAATTAACCAACGATGGTTAAAATTTCCGACCCTGCCGGGAATCGAACCCGCGACGCCTGTGACCATTTAGCCATGGACCCGGACTAGTTTTTTTTAAATACGTCAGACTAGCTCATCCCATTCATTTTCAACCAGTTTCTTTAAATACCTGAAGTTGAAACAACCAATTGAAAACAAATATCTCGCTTAGTCACACAATAATTTGATGGAGTTATTCATTTCAAATAATCCACTGATTCGATCATTTCCTCTTATAAACAGCTAATTATGTAATGTATATAATCTAATAATTATTAAAAATGCTAATTATTTAATAATAACAATGTTATTTGCTTTACGTCCCACTAACTACTTTTACGGTCTTCGGAGACGCCGAGGTGCCGGAATTTAGTCCTGCAGGAGTTCTTTTACGTGCCAGTAAATCTACCGACACGAGGCTGTCGTATTTGAGCACCTTCAAACACCACCGGGCTGAGCCAGGATCGAACCTGCCAAGTTGGGGTTAGAAGGCCAGCGCCTTAACCGTCTGAGCCACTCAACCCGGCATGCTAATTATTTGGCAAACCTTCAGTCATATTAATTACTACCCATTTAAAGGGGAGTTGAAACACCGTACGGATAGATTTACAATTACCGAATACTTACATATCTGAGAACTTCACGGCTAGAAAGAAATATTTAGATCTTATTAATGAAAATTCACTGACTATATTTGAATTCCCTGCACTTATGAAAACACGAACCAATTTCTTGTGAGCTCCATTAGGCCCCCGACATGGCCAAAGAGAGGATGTTTCCCTCTGGGTGACCCGCCTCACCCTTTCAGGGTGGGGAATGGAAGCAAGAAAAATATTTTTTAAAAAGGCCTCAACTTCATGCCACATGTACACATCAGAGTGGCAACCAGCAAGGTCATGAACAGCAGTGGTAGGGCTATCGTTTGCCAGCTGTTAGGCATCATTCTTTGCTGACCGCTTTTTCCATGCCCTCCGGAAATGAAGTTCCACCAACTTTGAAGAATCTTACAGCTTTCATAGGGCAATGGAAGTGGACAGAACAAGAACAGAAACATAATTAAATTCTGGATATACAGGGTGATCGGAAGAAACGTGAACGGGTTTCACTAAGAGATGGCGCCAGCGAACAGTACACAGCGTATGATTTTGACACATACGTCAGTTTGTTCGCCTGACATTAACCTAGCAACACACACAAGTTGAGTCCGCCAAACAGTAGCGTCAGTGATCATGTCGTCGTTTGTGCCTGAAAAAGAATATTAGCGGCACGCATTGCTTTTCTTATTTAATCAAAAGGAAAAGGCTGTGCAAAGTCATCGTTTGCTGGTAGAAACATGTGGTGAACACGCTTCATAGATTAGAACATACAGTATGTGTCCCTGTTATTCGTACAGGCTTCAATTTCTTATCAAGTCTCGTATATTCACATTAACGATTGAAAAAGTGAAATAAAACGTACATTACGGGTAAAAGCATGGTTTGTCAATGACAATTCGTTAGTGAAAACCATACTTATTTACATACAGGCAAGAAGATTTGATATTAATGTGCCTGCATCGAAAAACTGGTGTATCAGTTGTATTCGTACACATGGACAGGATGATGCCCACCGTTTGGTTGCGATGCACGGAAAAGTCTCAGTGACGTCAATCGACTGGTCAAGTGCGATAGTCTCCTTCCTAGTGTATCTGTGGTGGACAGCGGTAGAAATGCAGATTTAAATACGAAGCTCAAGAACACTGTACTTAAACTGGCACTTAAAGGACTTTCATTACAAAAGATTGAACAGCTCGTAAATAGAACACATTCTACGGTGCAATATGTGGTTGATACATTTAAATACAAAGGCACTAGTAAGAACACGCCAAGGAAACCCAAGAGAAAGTGTTTAACTGAAAGGAAAGAGCGGCTTGTTGTTCGGCTTATAAAGTCAGATTCTAAATTAAGTGCACCAGTATTGAGGCAACTCACGGAGGAACGCTCTGGAAAGAAGATCAGCAACTCCACCATCCGCTGGATCCTGTATCAGCATGGGTACTATGGAAGAATCTCTTGGAAAAGACCATGTGTAAGTATAAAAAACAGACGGCTTACACTGACATTCACTAAGGAGCATGTAAATAAGGAGAAAGAATTCTGGAATGATGGTATCTGGTCTGATGAGACAAAAATAAACCTTGCTTGGGTCAGATAGCATCCACAGAATATGGAGAAAAATTGGGACGGACAATGATGTGGCGAATACACTCCCAACTGTAAAATACGGTGGTGGGTCTGTAATGCTTTGGGGCTGTATGTCAGCCACAGGTATGCGTAACATACATTTCATCGACAGAATAATGAACAAGGAGGGCTAGAATGCAATCCTGAGGGCAAACTTGAAGCAGAGTGCCGAAAATATGGGGATGCCACCTGTTTGTATATTCCAGCATAATAATGAACCAAAACACACTGCTGATATTAAAAAGACATGGTTGATCTAGAACATTCCTAAGCAGCTTAGAACACCTTCCCAGTCTCCGGATTAAAATCCCATCGAACATCTTTGGGCTACGTTGAAGAGGAATCCCCGTAGGCAACGTATGCGTACGAAGGAGGAACTTAAAAGTGCGATTCTTCAGAAATGGCAGAAAATCATCCCCGACATGTGCAAGAAATGAGTGTATTCTATACGGTGACGATGTCAGGCAATTAAAACATCTTGAGGACATTCCACTAGATGCTAACATGTTCCAGGAACCCTTTATTTTGTTGTTTATTTTAAGTATTCAGTTTGCTTGTACGAATAGGAATGATCCAAGATTATGGGCGCACTTTTCTTTATTAGAAGCTGTATGTTTGGTTAACATGATTGCAGACAGATACAGTATATATATATTTTCTGAAGGCTCTGTTGAATGTACACTGACAGACAGAGCAAATGCAACACCAAGAAGGAGTGGTTCGAAAGGGATGAAAGTTGGGGAAAAAACAGAGACGGCACGGACGAATAATTGATGTTTATTTCAAACCGATATGCAGGTTACACAATGCGCACGGCATCGACTCAGTAGGATGTAGGACCACCGCGAGCGGCGATGCACGCAGAAACACGTCGAGGTACAGAGTCAATAAGAGTGCGGATGGTGTCCTGAGGGATGGTTCTCCATTCTCTGTCAACCATTTGCCACAGTTGGTCGTCCGTACGAGGCTGGGGCAGAGTTTGCAAACGGCGTCCAATGAGATCACACACGTGTTCGATTGGTGAGAGATCCGGAGAGTACGCTGGCCACAGAAGCATCTGTACACCTCGTAGAGCCTGTTGGGAGATGCGAGCAGTGTGTGGGCGGGCATTATCCTGCTGAAACAGAGCATTGGGCAGCCCCTGAAGGTACGGGAGTGCCACCGGCCGCAGCACATGCTGCACGTAGCGGTGGGCATTTAACGTGCCTTGAATACGCAGTAGAGGTGACGTGGAATCATACGCAATAGCACCCCAAACCATGATGCCGCGTTGTCTAGCGGTAGGGCGCTCCACAGTTACTGCCGGATGTGACCTTTCTCCACGCCGACGCCACACTCGTCTGCGGTGACTATCACTGACAGAACAGAAGCGTGACTCATCGGAGAACACGACGTTCCGCCATTCCCTCATCCAAGTCGCTCTAGCCCGGCACCATGCCAGGCGTGCACGTCTATGCTGTGGAGTCAATGGTAGTCTTCTGAGCGGACGCCGGGAGTGCAGGCCTCCTTCAACCAATCGACGGGAAATTGTTCTGGTCGATATTGGAACAGCCAGGGTGTCTTGCACATGCTGAAGAATGGCGGTTGACGTGGCGTGCGGGGCTGCCACCGCTTGGCGGCGGATGCGCCGATCCTCGATCCTCGCGTGCTGACGTCACTCGGGCTGCGCCTGGACCCCTCGCACGTGCCACATGTCCCCATGTCCCTACGCCAACCATCTTCGCCACAGGCGCTGCACCGTGGACACATCCCTATGGGTATCGGCTGCGATTTGACGAAGCGACCAACCTGCCCTTCTCAGCCCGATCACCATACCCCTCGTAAAGTCGTCTGTCTGCTGGAAATGCCTCCGTTGACGGCGGCCTGGCATTCTTAGCTATACACGTGTCCTGTGGCACACGACAACACGTTCTACAATGACTGTCGGCTGAGAAATCACGGTACGAAGTGGGCCATTCGCCAACGCCGTGTCCCATTTATCGTTCGCTACGTGTGCAGCACAGCGGCGCATTTCACATCATGAGCATACCTCAGTGACGTCAGTCTACCCTGCAATTGGCATAAAGTTCTGACCACTCCTTCTTGGTGTTGCATTTGCTCTGTCAGTCAGTGTATGTTGAGTGAATAAAATCCTTTTCAGTTTATTATGTTCTGGCAGTGCGTTGAAGTACTAAAGCAAACAGCCCGTACGAATAGAATAGGTACATACTGTATGAGACATGGTTTCGACAATTTAAACGTGGTGATCTCAGTGTGAAAGACCATACTTTGTGTCTGTTGGGACAAGAGCGGTATTGTGTATTATGAACTCTTGAAGCCCAAGTAAACCGTAAATGCACAACGCTATCGCCAACAAATGATTAATTTAAATCACGCATTGATCGAAAGACGACCGGAATGGGCCAGAACTCATGGCAAAGTGATTTTGTTACACGACAATGCGCCGTCTCACACAGCAAAACCACCTTGAAATCGCTTGGCTGGGACATCCTTCCGCACCCCCCGTACTTCCCCGACCTAGCGCCATCTAACTATCACCTCTTTACACCAACGGGGCACGCGCTCCAAGAGCAGCACTTCGGCAATTTCGAGAAAGTTGGAAAATATCTTGACGAATGGTTTGTCGCAAAAGACAGGCAGTTTTTTGGCATGGTATTCATAATTTACGTGAAAAATCGGCGAAGTGTGTAGAAGCCGATGGCGAATACTTTCAATAAACACAAAATGAAACTTCCTTGAAAATTACGTGTTTTATTTGCCACAAAAAATGGCAAAAAGTTATCCGTACACCTGGTATGGGCGTAAGATGTTTGGTCATGCTGATAAATTATTTGAAAAGAATAATTCGATATTTTTAGCGCATTTGACATTTTATCAGCTGCTGAAGTTAGCCATTTAGATCGGTTCGCGGGCGAGTTCAAATGAGATTTGAGAGGCGGTGTTGCTAAATCTGCACATGGCTTAAGACCGGCTTGAGAGGACCAATCGTAAAAAAAAAACTGTCGCCCGGGGAAGGATTTAAACACGGATCTCCGGAGTGACAGGGTCGCGCCACATCAAATATGCTACCGTGATAGTCGCTGAAATTGACGGTGTGCTGATTTCTCGGCACGACTCTCATGCCGGTCTTCAGCCATGTGGAAATTACCAACATCGCCGTAATTCGTCCGTGAAGCGATCTGATTGGCTAACTTCAGGAGCTAATGAAATGACAACGGCGCGAGATATCTAATTATTTATCATCACGGCCAACCCTCCAACGCTCATACATCCGATTCACGTTGTTTCCGACCACTCCGTACGTCGTAACACACACCTCTCTGCCAACCGCTGACCACAAATCCTATGGAGCGGATCAACATTTATGCCTCGTCGAAAATGCAAGGAACATCACCTGTATATATTTATAACTAAAATTGAAAATGTCGTATGACCTCCGGAGAGGCCTGGTGCAAGTCTTTTGATTTGACTCCCGTAGGCGACCTGCGCGTCGTGATGAGGATGAAACGATGATGAAGGCGACAAATACAACCAGTCCCCGTGCCCGGGGAATTAACCAATTATGGTTAAAATTTCCGACCCTGTCGGGAATCGAACCCAGGATCCCTGTGACCAAAAGCCGGCACGCTAACAATTTAGCCATAAAGCCAGACATATTTATACCTGATGACTTGGTATATGTTGTAGCTCGCGCAACTCGTACATTCAAAGTGGCACGAATGGCAAAAGATGACTTCCAGTCTATAGAGGCTACGAATTAAGTGACCAGAGACAATGTCAATGTTATTCGCACCGAGCGAGTTGGCAGGCGGTTAGCTATGAACTTTCATCCGAGAGATAGTAGGTTCGAGCCCTACTGTCGGCAGCCCTTAATATGGTTTTCCGTGCTTCCCCATTTTCACACCAGGAAAATGCTGGGGTTGTACCTTTATTAAGGCCACGGCTGCTTCCTTCCCATTCCTAGGCCTTACCTATTCCATCTTCGCGTCAGACATATCTACATCGGTGCGACGTAAAGCCAATTCAAAAAAAAAAAGGTATTCGCACAGGAAGTCCCTACACGCTCTTTTATAAAACTACCCTGAATTATGACGTGCCAGTTCCTTTGAGTTTCTTAGGGAGCCCCAGGGGATTTCACCATTACTTGTAATATCTTTTTTGCTAGGGGTTTTACGTCGCACCGAAACAGATAGCTCTTATGGCGACGATAGGATAGCAGAGGGCTAGGAATGGCGAGGAAGCAGCCGTGGCCTTAATTAAGGTACAGCCCCAGCATTTGCCTGGTGTGAAAATGGGAAACCATGGAAAACCTGACTTATGACGAGAAAAACTAGGACGCCCAAGCACAGCGATACAGTTGAATGTACTGTTTAATTCGCCACCTGCCATAGCAATAGAGAAATGTCAGAATCTACAGGTGTTACTTCTCTTTGTGGCCCCAATTCACCATCCATTCTATACAAATTGTAACCACAAATTCACAAAAACATATCTGCTTCCAGACCGGGCAGTAGATCAAGCGCGAGACGGAGATAACATAGAGAATCTGCTGACGAAGTCGTATCTTCTGAGGATGATATGTGGGAGTCAGAGTAGATATTTTCTGGAATAAGAGGGGCTGAGTGGCTCAGAGGGTTGAGGCTATGGCCTTCTAAATCCAACTTGGCAGGTTCAGGTGGTATTTGAAGGTGCTAAAATACGTCAGCCCCGTGTGGGTAGATTCATCGGCACGCAAAAGAACTCCTGCGAGACTAAATTCCGGCAACTCTGTATCTCCGAAAATATTTTTAAAAAGTTACTGGGACGTAAAAACAATAACATTATCATTTCTGGAATAAAATCAAATGAGACTATTTGTATGTCCTAAGAATATGGTTGTAAAGACATGATTGTAACAATTTTTTTACAGTGCGCTTTACGTCGCACCGAAACAGATAGCTCTTATGGCGACGATAGGATAGCAGAGGGCTAGGAATGGCGAGGAAGCAGCCATGGCCTTAATTAAGGTACAGCCCCAGTATTTGCCTGGTGTGAAAATGGGAAACCACGGAAAACCTTCTTCAGGGCTTTCGGCTGTGGGGCTCGAACCCACTATCTCCCAAATGCAAGCTGACAGCTACGTGACACAAACCTCACAGCTACTTGCTCCATTGTTTATAACATTTTGTTTCCAATTTGGCTCCTCCATTCCAACAGATAGAAATAATGATGATGATGATGATGATGATGATGTTGTTGTTGTTGTTGTTTGCTTTACGGCCCAATAAATACTTCTACGGTTTTCTAAAACGCCGAGGTGCCAGAATTTAGTCCCTCAGGAGTTCTTTTATGTGCCAGTAAATCTACAGACATGAGGCTGACGTATTTGAGCACCTTCAAATACTACCGGACTGAGCCAGGATGGAACCTGCCAAGTTGGGATCAGAAGGCCACCGCCTGAGCTACTCAGCCCGGCATGGACAATCACATACAACCGTGCTGGACTAGGGCCGTATATTTGTATAGTAATAAAATAATGTGGGCCTAATAATAATAATAATAATAATGCTACAAACGCAATATTTATTTTGCATGATAAAAGAATTTGTTCGCAATGCTTTAAGTTTGAAATTGTACTTACTGCATAATTTTAATTCAGTTACTGCCCGGCTCCATGACTAAATGGTTAGCGTGCTGGCCTTTGGCCACAGGGGTCCCGGGTTCGATTCCCGGCAGGGTTGGGAATTTTAACCATCATTGGTTAATTTCCCTAGCACGGGGGCTGGGTGTATGTGCTGTCTTCATCATCATTTTATCCTCATCACGACACGCAGGTCACCTACGGGTGTCAAATCAAAAGACCTGCACCTGGCGAGCCGAACCCGTCCTGGGAGCTCCCGGCACTAAAAGCCATACGCCATTTCATTCAGTAACTTAACCATTTTTTAAGATCTCACCCTTAAGTGGCGATGTGGGACTCCACTAATTCGAATACGTTAATGTATTCATTCGGTTAAATGTGCTCAAGTTACTGTCGGTGATCTGCGCTATGTTATAATGCTGGAGTACAACTTTGAATCGCGCGCCAGTTCATTGGGCGACCAAGGTGAATGTGACGAGGCAATAGTCTGTTCAAGAGGTAGCCCGGAGAACAGACAAACTGGCAAGTAATCTTGAATATCAAAATGTATGACCAAGGCTAAACAAAACTCGCTATTTATTATAAGAAAATATTTAACTGACATAGTAGACTGAACTCAGGAAATGAATTTAAAACAATTATTTATCAAATATTTTAAATGTATTAAACTCTAAAGAATTGTATATGATACAGGCTGCATTACAACCTTGTAATTAATATCACTGCCTTCGTAATGTACAGGCCGTACTGTACCTCCGATGATGTGACACAAAGAGGCGAGCTGTTTCCTCCGTCCGACCCGTGTAATGCAAGGACATGATGCGTCTGTACCTTTTGTAATTGTGAAATATTTACAATTGTTGTATCAATATTACAGGTAAGATCACTAAAACCTGTAATCCCATCATAACTCGTAATTCAGGTCTATGTAATTTGGGGAGAAGTAGGTTTGAAGTGCGATCTACGCGGTCAAAACTTCAGTGTTTTACTCGTCAGTACCCAACAAATAATTACAATACAATACAATCAGCCATTTCAATCATTAAAATGATGTGGCCTCTTTAAGTCGTGGGTATAGGTAGGCCTTCAACAGTCTTCTCCAAGTAGAACGGTCTTGGGCAGATCTCATCCAAGTGGTACCAGCGATCTTCTTGATATCTTTGTCCCATCTGTCCGGTGGTCTTCCTCTAGGCCTTCGATGTTCTCTCGGACTCCACTCCAGCACTAGTTTTGTCCATCTATCATCATTTCTTCGTGCAACATGGCCAGCCCACTGCCATTTTAAGGAGCGTACTCTCTCTAAGATGTCTTTAACCTTTGTAACAGACCGGATGTCATCAGCTCTTTTCCTATCTTTCTTTGTATAGCCTAGCATTGACCTTTCCATGGCTCTCTGCGCGGTCCGAAGTTTCCCTTTTGTGAATTCGTTCAGAGTCCAAGTCTCACAGCCATAAGTCAGCACAGGAAGGATGCATTGGTCAAATACTGTTTTCTTCAGATTTGCTGGCATTTTTGATCTTAATACTGAAGAATTCCTTCCAAATGCTTGCCATCCGAGCTTGATGCGCCTATAGATTTCTGGTCTTATATCACCTGTCATATTTATAATCTGGCCAAGGTAGATGTAATCACTGACCTCTTCTAATGGCATGTTCTTAATATTCACATTTCCAGCTTGAACCCATTCGTTGGACATAACTTTTGTTTTGGAAAGGTTTATGCTTAGGCCAATCAACTGACATTCTAATGCAAGATCTGTAATTAAGGTCTGGAGCTCTTCGAAGTCGTTTGCCAGTAAAGCAATATCATCTGCAAATCTCAAGTTATTTAGCCTTTTCCCATTAATTCTAATTCCTTTTCTTCCCAGCTCAGCTTAGACATAGCCATCTCTAGGACCGCTGAGAATAGTTTCGGGGAGATGGGATCACCTTGTTTGACACCTCTGTTGATGGGGAATTCTGGGGTTGATTTACCGATATTAACGAAAGCTGAAGAAGTCTCATAGATATTGTTGAGCACTTGGATGTAAGCTGCTTCCACTCCTTGCTCATGTAAAGCTTGCATGACAGCTGTATGGCTGACAGAGTCAAATGCCTTTTCAAAATCAACAAAGGCAATGCAGAGAGGCAAATGATATTCATTTGCTCTGCTTATCACTTCTCTTACAGTCAGTATGTGGTCTATTGTGCTAAAATTACTACGGAAACCTGCTTGTTCAATAGGTTGGGCTGAGTCAAGGATGAAACTGATTCGATTTAACAAGATCTTTGTAAAAAGTTTATACAAAATAGAGAGCAAGCTGATAGGACGATAATTTTTGATACTGTGAATATTTCCTTTCTTATGTATCAGTATGATCTTTGCTTTGTTCCATGATGTTGGAATTGAAGCCGAGTGCACACAGGAAGTGAATATTTTTGCCAAGTGATTTATTGTCTCCTCCCCTGTGAGTTTCAGGATGTCCACACAAAGCTCATCATCACCCGGCGCAGTTCCCTTTTTCATACTATCTAAAGCACACTTGACTTCCGAAGGGAGAATATCTGGAACATTAGATATATCATTTAGTTTAGGTCCATTCAGGGCTTCCTTTGGTTTGCTATACAGATTGCAATAAAAGTCTCTGATGAATTTCAAAACTTCCTCCTTTTCAGTAATTCGACCATCATTTCCATCTAGAGCAATTAGCTGCTTTTTACCGATTATGAGTTTTCGTTTGGCTGTCTTGAAACTCGTCTTGCTCTCTAAGCTTGTTCTTAAAGTGTCTTCCCTGAATTTCTGTAAGTCAGTTTTCATTTCTCTTCGTACTGCCTTACATATTTCAGAATATTCTATCATGTCACGATCAGTCTGAATTTTCTTTTCTCTCCTTCGCTTTAGCAGGGTTTTAGTTTTGTCACTGAATTTCTTTGGTTGGTCACTTTCCTTACATATGCCCCCGATTTCTTGAGCACACGAAACAATCATTTCTGCTAGATCTTCAGCCTTAGTTACATGGTACTTACTTTGAAGAGCTGCCCGGAATGATTCCGAATTGTTTTCTAGGTTTTTGAGATTGATTCTGTTGCTCTTCCTTCTTATGAGTTTGTTCCTTTCATATCTTACATTAAGTTCAACTCTTGCTCTCACAAGACGGTGATCACTCCCAGTGCTGAATCGGTTTAACACTGATACGTCTTTTACAATATGCGGTCTATTCGACAGAATAAAGTCAATCTCATTTTTTACACTGAAGTTAGGGCTCCTCCACGTCCATTTTCGTTCAGGATGTTTCTTAAAGAATGTATTCATGATGGACATATTGGTGTATTCAGCAAACTGGACTAATCTCTCACCTCTATCATTTCGGTCATCAATTCCATATTTACCCACCACAGTGTCACCTTGTTTCTTGGTACCGACTTTTGCATTAAAGTCTCCAATAACCATCTGGAAGTGGCAATCACTTCCCTTTTTGCAGGTGTTATCAAGGCTTTCATAAAAGGACTCAATTTCTTCGTCTGGATGGCTTGAAGTGGGAGCATACACCTGAACGATCTGCAATTTGTATTTATTCGACAACTTAAGGACCATTCGAGCTACTCTGCTGGAAGATCCTTCTAAAATTGATACTCTATCAGCAATGTTCTTGTTAATTAAAAAGCCAACTCCATTGAATTTCCCTTCCGGATCACCACAAAAATAGAACAAGTTGCCAGATTTCAAACGGAAACAGTCTTCCCCTTTACGGCGCACTTCGCTTAAACCAACAATACTCCAGTTGATTTTTGTAAGTTCTTTCTCGATCTCTTCTAGTCTGTCATTGCCTAATAGAGAACGACAGTTGTATGTACAGATCTGGAATATCTGTGAATTCTTTCCAACATTTCTTAATGCTTCGGACATCAAAGTTGCACCCACCCGGAGATCCGACTGTGGGGCTAATTTACCTCCGGAAGATTTAACGTTAATGCCACTCATCATGATTGACTTAAAGGGTATGAAGCATAATCACCACGCCTGCTTCAATGACGGATTGGTGATCCTCCCGCACTGATCGGCTCGCCGACCCAGTTTCCCGCTGGGGTTGGATACCCAACCTTCCACTGGGTTGCTCGGCTTAACAGGGGCACCTCTTGTAGGTTACGTGCTTGGAGTTGAAGTGAGAGAGGCTAGAGAACTCAAACTCAACAAATAATTATTATGCATTAATACAAAATAATATGGAGACAACAAACGTGCAATAATAAACTTTACTTCCATACCTCTAGATGGTCATAAATACAATATCTTTCTTGGTTTTTTTGTTGCTGTAGACACTTCTGGCACTATCCTTCGAAGACTTTCTTGAAACCCTTTCTTCTATACCAACATCTGTGTCATTTTTTGTTTAGGAATAGCCCATGTTCTCCCAAATATTAATGCACTAATCAGCTAGATCTATTAGTTACTTCCCACACTCACGGAAACTGCCGAGGAATGGTTTTTACTCGCATTAATTGTGGGGAGAAAAGGCAGCTCGTACTCAACATTACGAACCCAAGAAATAACAATATGTAGGTTCCATTGGTTAGTGTCCACTTTTATGCTTGTTCTGTATGAACAATAAAACGCTCTGCTGTAAATCTGTGAAACAAGAAAGTCAAAAGCAGAACTCATCATCAGCTCTGGAAAATTAGTGAAACATACTCCTTTACTCTTCGTAACAGGTATTTTTTCGGTTGGGATCTTCGTTTTTCATAAAGGTAACTGCCCCCATACGAAGAAAATGAAAATATTAATGTCTACTTACTTGTATAGTTGCATTTTCGCCGTGGTACGCACAAGTTGTGGCAAATGCGAACTTTCACACACTGTATTTAAATTTGTAGCACATTATATTTCCACTACAAAGTGTTATGCGATAACAGTTAAATGAGTAAATTACACGAGAAGTATTACGTCCCTTGAGCACTCACCACGTCACAAGTAACGAATCTCATTTTGTTTCGTATTGAAGATACAATAAGAACCAAATTACTGTGTCCACCTATTCAATACAATTATATTCTGTAGTGGTTAAATCCTACATGAATTATAAACAGAACTAAAGTAATAATAGTGCCATTTTAAACTGCGGTAAAAATGAAATGGCGTATGGCTTTTAGTGCCGGGAGTGTCCGAAGACAAGTTTGGCTCGCCAGGTGCAGCTCTTTTGATTTGACGCCCGTAGGTGATCTGTGCGTCGTAGTGTTTATAATTCATGTAGAATTTAATCACTACAGAATATAATTGTATTGAATAGGTGGACACAGTAATTTTATTCTTGAAAGAATTTTACTTACTCGCCACGTGAAGAGACCTTGCCTAACCTAAACTATGAGGTCTCATTATCTTAATAACATCTGTTTACGTAAATCCTGATGTGATAAATTTAAAGAAAAAACAACAATATACTTAAATATAAATTTGTGTCTCTCAGCGGTCACATTTATCCTAAGAATGCCCCCAATCCTTATGGATTACAGTCACAAGTACAATTTGTAACATTCGCTTAGGTCGCCTCAATTGATCAGGTGATTGGCTTGGCGCGCTTCCTACAGTACGGTCTGTATATTACGAAGGAAGTGTTAATATCTACCCGTAAGTTAAATCCAAGTTACTTGTGACAAGACATATTATAATTGTCATATAAAAACAAGCGCGTGGGCGCGTAAGTCGATGTAAGTAGTGTATAAAGAAAATACACAACTGTACAACTGAGATTGCGCAAGTAAGATGGAGACTTGATAAATAAATCTACAGCCTACTTCCAGTCATTCTACTGGGTCAGGAATTGAATGAAGGAAGCCCCCATCTAGCAGTGAGGATAAGAACTAAGTCGACTGCTGAAGCCTGTCGTACTGCTCTGGGGCAACGATTAATGGCTGACAGATGAAATGAAATTATATTGGAGACTGTTGCTGGAATGAAATATGACAGGGAAAATCGGAGACCCGGAAAAACCTGTCCCCCTCCACTTTATCAAGCATAAATCTCACATCGAGTAACCAGGATTTGAACCAAAGAACCCAGCGGCCTGAGGCCGGCGCGCTGCCGCCTGAGCCACGGAGGCTCTGTAGGAATTGAATATAATTGAATGAATGACGAATAAATGATAACTGGTGTAAAATGAGTATTATATAGTACTCTTAGATGGAGAACATTATCTTACAATGATAAGATCTTTGTGATAAGATGATGGCCCTCTTAATCTCTAACACGTCAATTTTTCGATAACTGGGCAATATGAAGTGAAATCCTTCTATATGAAGAATAACGACCGATATGGTGGGGAGATCTGCCCTGTGGACATTACTACAGCTAACCATCATTTTTAACTCTCTCAGGACATTGCGCCGTTCAATAAATTACAACCACTGGTGGCTCTCTGACTTTTATGTACCTTCAGATTGTTTAATGGGTGACACATTAGACAAGCCTCCTTTCTACTTCCTTTTAAGGACCACTGTGCGTGATAAGAGAATGAAACAGAGCACCTGGTTAGCAAAGGCGTTATACACTCTGCCATAAATAACAGAACCGCTATAACCTCCATATATCTTTTACAGCACCTTCATTACTACAATATTTTGGTCCGTAGTGCCCAGCTTACGTGTTCTGTGACCCTGAGAAGTCATTTAAGAACATTTATGTCCACAAAATCAACACTAGATGGTAGCTCACACCAGAATAGGGCTATGTTGTAGGGAATTCGCAAGCCCATCCAGAGTAGAAGCAATGTCTCATTGCTCTGTAGAGATGTGGATTTCTAAAGAGCACAGGGAGGGTTGTAAACCTTTACTCACAATTAAGGAACGGAGTACTGAACCATTTGATGTTGGAATATTCTCGTTTATTAAAAGCTCCGACAATATTCAAATATTATGTTGATATCGCAGAACAAAGAACAAGGACTTTAAAAACAATAAAATACTGTTATTTGCTTTATGTCCCACTAACTACTTTTGCGGTTTTCGGAGACGCCAAGGTGCCGGAATTTAGTACAGCAGGAGTTCTTTCACGTGTTAGTAAATCTACCGGCACGAGGCTGACATATATGAGCACCTTCAAATACCACTAGACTGAGCCAGGATAAGAAATGAATGTAACAAATTGCTAAAAATTACAAAATAATGAGGCAAAATTTTAACATTACTAAAAACAATTCCAAAAATGACGAAAATATTACCTAATGAATATGCATTTCTGTGATCAGGGGGCCATGATCACGATTTTACTTACTTATGTATTATTCGCAAATCGGCCAACTGGGGCCCACGATGTTTCATTATACATTATGGCGTTTACTCAGTTTTTAGATTGATCCAGTAGGTTTTCATTAGCTCGAGCACGACATTCATCCGCCCACTTTGCACCAGTTGTCCACTTCACATCCCGGGAAGTCCCAAAAGTCACGATTGTTGTTCTGAAAAGGTACGATGCACCCGTTAAAAGATGGCATGTCATCAAAATCCAGGCCCGGGAGCGTTGTTAACATCTGATAATTGATGTTTGATTGATGTTTGTTGTTTAAAGGGGCCTAACATCGAGGTCATCGGCCCTGTTAACATCTAGGAACCTCGTTAGTTTGAGAAACCCATTAGTGTCAACTTACTTGCACATCATCGTTTAGACAGACAAAGAGGGTGGCAAGATCCTTTGAAATGTGGTCTTGTTACTTTAAGAGGAATATGTTGTATACTACCACAACAAGCTTGAACTACACTGGTCAACTCATGCAGGTGAAAAATGGCTGAAATATAGCCAAATAGTGGTCAAGATTGAAGTTCGACAGGTGATCAATTTACAGAAATATATATATATATATATATATATATATATATATATATGTAAACAAATGAGAATTTGCTGGTCCCCTAAAAATATGATCAGTATCGGCATGTGGTTATCTTATAGAGCTGGTCAACTTGATGTATTTTACTGTAACGGATTTCGTCTGAGTCAACATTGTAGAACACATGGCACTTACAGCGCTGAATATTTTTTGAATAGATGAAAAACGACAATGCTAAACTCACGAGAACGAAATAAGTTTCAAATTTGAGTACTACCCCGTATTTAATGAACGCTATTACTCTACAAACTTGACCATATGAATGACCTATAGTGGTTCATACTAACAACTTACAGTGACAATCTCACTACACTGAGGGGTAAAAAAGACCAAAGGCAAAGGTGACTTAAATTTCGGCAGAAGAAAACTTGTTTAAATTAGCAAAAGCATATGTTACTGCCGTAGTCATATTGTTTTGCCTGCCCTTTTTCAATGGTTTTATGAATATTTAATAAGCACGTTATAGCATGGCACAGTTCGAGTCAGAATTCATCCATTCTGACGTCCTCATGGCATCTGTTTGGTAAAATTCTATCCATATATTCGCTTTTTTTTATCCTGCAATCCTTGATGTAAAGCTTGGCACTGTGTCGTAAAAGGTAATGGTATTTAAAACACAGTTCTTATGTACAGAGCGGTTGTTTTGTGTGCTCATAGGTTAGTCTCGAAGGAGTTTTTTTTTGCCAGGCAGAGAACTTTAAGATACATGGCCTTCACTTTTTCTAGAGTGGCTAGGTTATCCTTCGATAAGTCTTCCCAGAAAATGTCTAAGGTGTATGTCATGATTGTTTGTACGTGGACGTTTTTCTCTTAGCATCATCTAAGTTATAAGGACGCTTTGCCATCTGTTGAATATTTTTCGAAGCTAAAAAAGGTTAGAGAATGAAAGAGTAGCAGACAATAGTATTCTTCTGTGATCAGAGGAACTGTATACTCTCTGCTTGACAGGTAGTAATCAAACATGGCTGCAAGCAATGACATTACTAACGATCAGAATATTAATGAAAGTGTTAGTCGCTTAGCAACCCGCTAAGTACAGAATGTATTGCGGGTTAGGGTAAGCTTTCACCTGCCACCTGCAATTACTGAAGTGATCATTTAATGAATTGATTTTCGGACGGATTTGCCAAATCTGTGGTTTTTTTTTTTTTTTTTTTTTTTTTTTTTTTTTTTTTTTTTTTTTTTTTGTAAACTCTTAATATATAGATCAACGACCTTTCTCCCTATCAAGGTTTCGAACTCGCTTCGAATAAGTGTTAAGAGATCGCAAGCCTACCACTTTCCCGTTATCCGCAATACAGCTACAGCTGATTTACATCCACAGTTCTAGTGGAAACTTGTATTAGTTTAAGATCTTTGAAGATGGGAAAATTAGACGTTATATCATAGCTGTGTTTCAATTGTTTGTTTTAAGTATTGTTTGGATAATAGTTGAATATTAATTACCGTGTCATTCTAATCAAGTCATCAGCCGCCCCTCGCGCTGTAGGGGTAACGTGCCTGCCTCTCACCCGCAAGCCCCGAGTTCGATTCCCGGTCAGGTCAGGAACTACTACCTGGATACAAGGGCTGATTCGAAGTCCACTCAGCCTGCGTGATTACAACTGAGGGGATATATGACGGTGAGATGGCGGTCGTGGTCTAGAACGCCAAGAATAACACCCGAGATGATTCGTCATGCCGACCACACGACACCTTGTAATTTTCTGGCCTCAGGGCTGAGCAGCGCTCGCTTGGTAGACCAAGGCAATGTTGTTGTTGCATCATGGAGTTTGGTTTGGTTTAATCAAGTCACTGGATTTTGGTAAACATTATTTCCCTGAAGAAGAGAATTATATTTATATACACTTAAGAAAATGGAAATTGCAACACCATGAAGGCATTGGTCGTTTGTGTTGATTTTCAAGATATGGAACGATGCCATGTAGGTATGTAAACAATCAAAGTTTCAGACCCATTGGATTGTTGCTACAGGTCTCCCCACGTGATTGGTCGCGGAGGAATCAACTCCAGTATACGGACTCTGGTGTAGCGTAGTTGACTTGCAGTCTGTGCAGTGAAGTGTTCCCCGTCAAACATGCCTCGACGACAGAGAAGAGTACGCTATCAACAATCTACGGTACAACGTGTATGGCAGCAGTGGTCAAATGAAGGTACCCACACTCGTAGACCTGGCACAGGCCCAGCGCGACAGACAACTGTTAGAGAGGATCGCCGCATCATTCGGATGGCCCGGATGGAACCCCATGCAACAGCAGCGCAAATTCGAGCAGCTGTGGCACCCCACGTTACACAACAAACAGTTGGTAATCGCCTGCGTGCAGCTGGCTTACGAGCCCGTGTCTCTGCAGAAGGTGTTCTATTGACCCCACAACAGCGACGTGTAAGGCTGGCCTGGTGTCGAGAAAGATCGATGTGGGTCGACGAATGGCATAGGGTCGTCTTTAGTGATGAATCGCGCTTCTGTCTTGTCCGCAGTGATCGCCGGAATCGTGTGCGCCGACGTACCGGGGAGAGGGACCGCCCAGATCTTATTGTCGAGAGGCACACAGGGCCAACACCAAGCATTATGGTCTGGGGAGCTATTGGCTTTAATGTGAAATCACAATTAGTGCTTGTTGAGGGCACTATGACTGCTCGACAGTACGTTGATAGGGTACTCAATCCAGTGGTTGTCCCTAATGGGATGTTTCAGCAGGACAATGCCCGGGTTCACACTGCGCGCATCTCCAGAGAAGCTCTCCACGACATCACAACCTTAGAATGGCCCACCAGATCCCCGGACCTCAGTCCTATTGAGCATGTGTTGGACATGATGGGTCGACAACTGGCCAACCGTCCTCAGCCACCCACAACTCTGGAACAACTGAGCCGTGCAGTGCAGCAAGCATGGGCCACAATTCCTCAGGAAGCGATCCAGGGCCTTATTGACTCCATGCCTCGACGAATTCATCAATGTATTGCAGCTCGTGGTGGGCACATCCTGTATTGATTGTCGTCCAAACTTGCGGTCAGAGGGACCTTAAAGTGTAATCATCGAATCACAACCGAACAATCGTCCTGCATGTTCAATTGCAGCAATGTAGCACCACTCCTTCTGGGTGTTGCAATTTCCATTTTCTTCAGTGTATTAGATGATATATATAAAACTTATTTTGAATAGTATTGACAAGGCGGACTCATTATCTCCTGTTTTTTCTGCATACTGATTTATTATTATTAAAATTGGCTTTACGTCGCACCGACACAGATACGTCTTATGGCCATGAAGGGAGAGGCAAGGGCTAGCGAGTCGGAAGGGAGCGGCCGTGGTCTTATTTAAGGCACAGCCCCAGCATTTACATGGTGTGAAAATGGGAAACCACGAAAAACGATCTTCAGGGCTGTCGACAGTGGGGATCGAATCCACTATATCCCGAATGCAAGCTCACAGCTGCGCGCCGCTAACCACACGGCCAACTCGCTCGGTCAGTGTACTGAGACTGTCACACTATTATTCTTGTAACTGGTAATTAATATTGGCATTTAATCCATCGATTTAAAGGAACATATACCTACTAAGGTTTAGGAAATTATCTTATGAACAACTGGAAGTTGAACGTACGTATCTTGGGCACAGAAGCAAGTCTGTTTGAAATGCGTCAAATCGTTTTTGAAATACATGAAGCTGTAAAGAAAAGAAAAAAATATTTGAATAAATGACGCATCTTACATTATTTATTCACTGTTGTGTACGAAGATGAGCTTCTTGGTAACCACCTTCGTCGCGGAGAGCAAAACCCGTATGCTCCTGTTAAATGCTCTGCCTAAAGACTGGTTTGATCCTCAGAAGTTCCTCCATCAGCTGTTATAGCTGCCCTAAGCGTCACTTCGAGAGAAATGAGGAGTGAGGTAGTTCCCTGTTGCTTTCCTCACCGATCCAGACGTTTCTATTACATATCTGCCTGCCAAGCTCACTGAAATGTGAGTTACGTTTTCACACCATTCGTCACAGGAATTAGCTGCATGAGAAATGGCATTTCTAGCATCGCTCATACATCAGTCGCTTTCATATTGTCAGAGCCAAGGTTGAGACTGAGACAGGTCAATAAAAGTAATAAATTTGCTCTAGCCCATACCAGAAGGCGTAACGCACTGTAAGCACTAGGTCTTACGAGCAAGGGTAGTAAAACAAACTAGATAAAAAAAAACAGGAATCAAGACAGCTAGAAAGAAAGACAGTGTATCTCCACAAACTTACCCTCAGAATGTACTATAGTTTTGTAAAAAAAAACCTGTGGCTGGGGGCGGTAGTATAACTCCCACGGTATTCCCTGCTGTCGTAAGAGGTGACTAAAAGGGGCCCCAGGGTTTCTTTATTTGGAAGCGTGGGTTGGCGACCACGGAGGCCTCACCTGACTCCTGGCATTCCTTCCACTTACTTGTGCCAGGCTCCTCACTTTCATCTATCCTATCTGACCACCTTTAGTCAACTCTTGTTCTTTTCCGACCCCGACGGTATTAGAGCATTCGAGGCCTATGAAGTCTTTCATTTTCACGCCCTTCGTGGCCGGACTACTATCCTCTATTAACACTAATCAGGCGAAAAAACGGAAGGGGCCAGACATATCGAAAAATGAATGTTTCAGCCAAAGAAATACATGAAGAGCGTGAAAATGAAAGATTCCGTAGGCCTCGGAAATTTAAAACTGTTGGGGTCGGAAGAAAACAAGCGTTAACTAAGGGAAGTAGGATAGGATAAATCGAAGTGAGAAGCCTGGCACAAGTAATTGGAAGCAATGCCAGGATAAATCTAACGGCCCCGTCGTCACCAACCCACGCTCCCACGTTGAGAGTCCCCGGGGCCTTTTAGTAGCCTCTTAAGACAGGCAGTGCAAAACAGAGGAATCTGTCCAAAATATCAACACTTGTCGGGGATTGGAATAATTTATCCAGGGAAAGGTTCGATAAATTTCGAAGTTCTTTGAAAACGTGTAAGAAAAGGCAATGTAAACAACTGATAGGGAATCTGTCACCTGACTGACTGACTGACTGACTGACTGACTGACTGACTGACTGACTGACTGGATAATCCTGAAATCTCAGTGCCCGAACCATGTTGATGGAGGAGAAATTTGTCAGATGTGTAAACCATCCCCAGCCCTTCAATGTTTTTTTTTAATTTATTTTTTCACAATTTGCTTTACGTCGCACCGACGAAGATAGGTCTTATGGCGACGACGGGATAGGAAATGCCTAGAAGTGGAAAGGAAGCGTCCGAGGTCTTACTTAAGGTACAGTTCCAGCATTTGCCTAGTGCGAAAATAGGCAACCACGGAAAACCATATTTAGGGCTGCCGACAGAGGGGTTCGAACCCACTATCCCCCGGATGCAAGCTCACAGCTGCGCGCCCTTAACCGCACGGCCTTGACTTACACTGTGATTCAGAATCACATCTAAGTATATTCGATTGCTCCAGTACTGGAAAAAATCCCCTTTAAATGTAACAGTGACGTGCACGTCACTCCATTAGAGGAGGAACATAACCTCTATTACGCTGTTATCCCTAGTTGGCGTGGTTTCCCGCGGTACACGAGAAGCCATTGTATTCACCAAGCATGAACTTTCTACGCACCATTGTCTGTGGGATGAAATGAAATGATAAATAAAATGGCATATGCTTGTTACATGAGGATAAAGGGATTTAAAACATGTCTCACAAAACTAGAGGTGGAAAAAAAGAGTAACATGTAGGCATTAATTGCGTGACATATTAGTTTACCTATTTGTATAACACAGCTTTATATTTGAAATTTTATCTGGGTTAGCAGCGGACAGGCCATTTTTCACTCAAATATTTTAACATTTTCACAATACGTTGCCCTCAATTTTTCAATATCTAGCTTACATTTTGACAGGGTTAAAGTAATGATATGCAGGCCAGACAGTAATAATGGTATAACTGCGTCAGATATTTGTGTAAGCGCTTTGTGTACAGTCGCAGTGTCTGAAAATGCACGATATGGTTATTGTTGCCTCATACAGTGGGCTCGGATCATCGTAGGCATCAGTCTCGTCTACATACTCTTTATGTGAAACGTTAGAGAGTTCAGATGTTTATGACAATAGAATAACACCCACGGTATCCCCTCCCTGTCGTAAGAGTCGACTAAAAGGGTCTCCACGGGCTCTTAACTTGGGAGTGTGGGTTGGCGACACGGGGCCCTCAGCTGAGTCTTTGCACTGCTCCACTTGTGCCAGGCTCCTCACTATCAGACATCCCTTGGTCAACTCTGGTTCCTTTCCGATCCCGAGTATTTGAGGTCTAGAGAGTATTTCATTTTCACGCCCATCGTGGCCCTTGTCTTTCTTTGGCAGTTACCTTCAGTTGTCGAAGTATCGGATCCTTTCATATTTCTGTCTGGTTAGTGTTAGGGCATATATAGAGGATGGCTGCTTAGGTGTACTTCCTCTTAAAAACAAAGCAGACTAATGATTCTCGCCACCCACTGCATGATCACCAGGCTGTAGTCTGTCGACTGAAGTCGAGAAAGAGCTTCATCACCAGGACTCAACCACTGGTAGGAACACCTGAGTATAACCGCATCACCAGGTGGAAGAGCATGCTGCCGCCTGATACTCCTGCAAAGGAAGAGCTAGCTCCAGGAAATGACCTGCCCTACCCTATTTGGAGATCACTTAATCGTCTTAGGGTGGGCGTACCTCTTTGCAAGTCCAACATGCAAAAATGGGCCATACTTCCAGCTGATGGAGACGCATCCTGCGAGTGTGGTGTAACACAAGATCCGAACCACCTGCTCATTTGTCCCCTACTAGAACATCCCTGCACTACACAGGACCTAATCGAGGCGAACAACAAGGCCATCGGAGTTGCTACATTTTGGAAATGCTGACCGGACACGGAATGATGATGATGACCACCACCACTATGACAATAAAAGGTTGGATATAATATATTGTGTTAACTTCTACACCCCTAACAAAAGATACACCGGAAAGTCGATATACAAAAGGAGAACGAAATATTGATTAAAATTTAAGGGAGAAAACGGGTGATGGTGGTTGGCGGATGTTATGATGGCAGTGGTTGCGCTGTTGATGCTGGATGCTATGGCGGCGGCGGTGGTGGTGGTGGTGGTGGTGGTGGTGATTAAAGTTTTAAGAGGAAATACAATTGGGCAACCATCCTCTATTAACACCACTCAGTGGGAAAAATGGAAAGGATCCAACACTTCGAAAAATGCAGGTATTGGTCAAAGAAAGACAAGGGCCCCGGAAGGGCGTGAAAATGAAATACTCCCTACGCCTCGGGAGTCTAACACCGTCGGCGTCGGAAAAGAATAATAGATGACCAAGAGAGATCGGATAAGATAGACGAAAGTAAGTGAAAGCAATACCAGGACTGCGCTCAGGTTCCCGTGGTCGCCAACCCATGCTCCCAAGTTGAGAGCCCCTGGGATCCCTTTCAGACTCCCCTTACGACAGGCGGGGATACCGTGTTGTTCTACCGCCCCCACCGATAGGGGGGTTGATGTTTTTGTTGTTGTTGATGATGTAGATATTTTTGGGGAACTACTCAACCATTTTCCTGCAATCATCACTGTCTCGCTGAACTCTTGACTGGTAAGACCTGGTAAAATCAACAACTCCGCGAGATAATGGGTTCGAACCCCACTGTCGGCAGCCCTAAAGATGGTTTTCCGTGGTTTCCCATTTTCATACCAAGTAAACCCTGGACCTGCACCTCAATTAAGGCCACGGCCGCTTCCTTTCCTTCCTTATCCCATCGTCGCCATAAGACCTGTCTGTGTCGGTGAGACGTAAAGCAGATTGTAAAAAATAAAAATCAATACCACAGAGCAGACCATAATAAATTGTCGATCCCGGTTTCATCCGCCGAGACTGCTGGTGGGGTTATTTTTCAGTTCAGTCACAAATGTGTCGGAGCGCTGTCATCCTCTGCGTCCACCTAGCCAGTACACTATCACTGACACCACGCCCATGAGCGAGGCCCCCAAAAGTATTTATGTATTTATGTATCTTATTAATGACTGTTCAATAGTCATATCACTCCACGAACCAGATCAGAACTTGCCTGTCCGCCGAATAGTGAAGATACCTTGTGTTGTAAACTTTTCAATTTTGCTGTTATTTTCAAATACACTCCCAGAAAAAAAAGCCATGCAACATCCTGAAGGACAAGGTCATTTTATTCACAAGCGATGCAGGAGTGCAGGAGTACATGATTACAAGTTCAAACCAACAGAAACACACATGTCACAGTAAAGGGTGCCCAAACAATCGTATCAATACACAATGTACCCCCCTCTGGCGCAATGCAAGCGTGTATTCGGGCATGCAAATCATCTTAAAGGTGCCGAACGGCATCCTGCAATAGATTATCGCAAGTATTTTGCACCCTTTGAGGCAATTCGTAAATTGTTCTTGCAGGCTCTGAAGAACGCGTAAGTTCCCGCTTCATCATGTCCCGTACGTGTTTAACTGGGGAGTGCTCAGGTGATCTTGCTGGCCACGGCAGTTGTTTTATACCAAGTAGATCACATTGCGTCGCAGCAGCTGTATGTGGACGTGCATTGTCCTGCTGAAAAAAGTACACCACGTTCCTGTCGAAGATGATGTTGTAGCACGGAGAAAACAACCTGTGCAATGTAGTGAGCACTGGTTTCGTTACCCTGCAGATACACCAACTGTAAGCGCGAGCTCTAACTGATGGTCCCCCACACCAGGAATCCTGGGGTGGGACCTGGGTGTCGTGGGCGAATGTACTCTGGAATAAGCCTCTTACTCTTTCACGACACCAGAGTAGCCGTACTTGGCGGTGTCGTGGTGTCAGTGAAAGACTGGCCAAAGGCACACGTGATTGTAATCCTGCTGCAAGCAGACGGTGACACAGCAAGTGCAACATGTGACCGGATTTCTTTCCTGGATGTTGTTCGGTCGGCCACCGCTGCTCGTACAATGCGTCGATCTTGACGTACGTCTGTACTACGCGGTAGTCCGGAGTCTGGTATATGGGTCTGGAAATGTTCCACAGACCACTGTTGAAAGCAGCGACACACCACCGATACATTGTGCAGCAATCCGTCGATACGTCCATCCATCTTCCGGCAGGCCCACAAATCGACCCCTTAGCGGCAGTTGTTCAACAGGAGCAGGTACTCATCGGCAGGGCATGGTTGTACCCTAGAATTAATGTTGCAAACACTGTTCCCCTCTAACAGCACATTTACTGCCTGCAGAGTCAAAACAGAGTGCGCAAGGGCAGGCCTTCTGAGTGCCATCTAATCGCCGATGTCCGTGACAAATGAATCACTAACACAACAACCCCTCAGTATGCACATATTATACCCTGGTACAGCCCTTGTGAATGCTGCATGGTTGTTTCATGCAGTGTATAAATGGCTAGATTTAGCGTACGAAAAGTGGCCGTTATCTTGGAAATATGATAACATTTTGGCAACTGTTTCAAGATGAAGCGTCCAATTTTCCATTCTCTCCGATTCAATATATTGTTTTACAAGGGTAATAATTTCAAAAAATCAAATCCAAAGCTTCCCTGTAGGGCCACAGTGTATCATTATTTCGAGTTTGGATGAAAATATGTCTATAAGGCTGTGTATTCGATGCTCGTTAATTTTTATCTTATTTCTTTCCCCTTTACCTCACGTAATGACTAACTTGTGTAACGCTTCAAATCCCGTTAAAAGATGATAGCTGTATTTTTATTATTTTATTATTTTATCTGTATTATTATTATTATTATATCTGTATTTTTATTTCATATGTGATATTATTATTATTATTATTATTATTATTATTATTATTATTATTATTATTATTATTATTATTATTATTATTATTATTATTATTATTTCGGTATTATTATTATTATTTTATCTGTGATGAGATTACTATTATTATATTATCATTCTTATTCAATTCAATTCTGCAATGCTTGTCGCTTGCGTGATTGTAGTTAAATGTATGCATATATACGTATGTGTAGAATAACACTCAAGACATGTACAGTGAGAATTGTTATATATCAGATGTTTGATATGACATTGCTATATTGTGCAATACTGCTGGCGATTCTGCCAAGTCATTGCTACGTCATGGCTACGTCATCGTGCTCACTTAGCACTGAGCTCAGTTCCTTTGAGTTTCTTAGGGAGCCCCAGGGGATTTCACCATTACTTGTAATATCTGTCGCGTTGTGGGAGTAGGTCATGGTTATTTCTGGAGATTACGTAGGTGTGCCATGCAACGTCTATAAAAGGTGGCTGCATATTGTAGCGTCAGTCATTAGTTAAACGGAAGCAGTACAGTGAAGAAGCCAAAATGGATACGTGAACAGTCATTATTCTACTGGAAGCAGAGGCCACACTTGGCCATTGTGTGAACGAGATGGAGAAGACTCAGTGAGCCAGTAGTCTTTGGTCATTGAGAGAGTGAGGCCAAAGTTGGTCGTTCACTTAGTTGAATACCATACAGATTTACCAAGAAATCATATGATATGGAGAAGAATCAGTCACATGGATACATCACCAAATTAGGCGTGACACATCTACAATAAACACCAGATTTAAGGAATACGTCGTAATTACACTCAAAGTGTTGAAGGTACAGTCAACTGAAACAGTGAGGGATATATTTTGTATAAATTGTTAAATGTCTGGTCAAGAAGAATTCAAATTCATGCCTAGTTTCTTTCAGTTGCAATGTCATAATTTCATATTCTCATCTGTTTTATCGCAACAAGACTCACTATTTTTATATATTATTTAAAGAATATATTTTGTTTTATCAAATGAATTCATAGTATTATTTCAATGACAGTAAAATATCTTAACCTCAAAATTAATGGGGAAACCGAACGCCAATCTCCTTTTCCCAGAACTTATATGGTATGTTGTCAAAAGTAAGCTTATTACCCCACACCCTAGAGATAGTCAAGATTCTCATTCTATTATTGCTGCACTGAGTGGTAGCTGGCGCCCTTCAAATAACGTATGTGTAAGTAAGCAGGTAAGAAGCAAGTGTGAGTCCAGGGTTCGACGATTGTGCATTTTATTTAATGAATATTAATTTTCATAATTTCCATTTTAAATGCAGAATTCCACATTTTTCAAGTTAAATACAGTTTTATATGTTTGTAAATTCAGTAAAGGAGTAAGGACCATCTCACTTCAATAATGGTCAAATTCATAGCCTCTAAATATTACGTTCCCGCGAGAACAGACAGGAATAGGCTCGAACGCCCCTCAAAACACAGCTGGTCCCACTAAGGGGGGGGGGGGGAGAAATATTAACATTTGGTGTGTGTTGTGGAAAAATAAGAGTTGACGGCAGATGGTATAATAGTGATTAAGGAATATGATTAGGTGTAGAA
Organism: Anabrus simplex; assembly: GCF_040414725.1. Lineage (NCBI taxonomy): Eukaryota > Metazoa > Arthropoda > Insecta > Orthoptera > Tettigoniidae > Anabrus > Anabrus simplex. Next base: position 129,290,955 of record NC_090273.1, read on the forward strand.
GTTTAATTAATAAGTCTGTTCGACTTTTAAATCCTTACATGATCTGAGTTCAGACCGGCGTAAGCCAGGGAAATAGCAGAGGGAGGGTTGTGAAACAATAGATTCCTCCACATAGAACCCCGCTAACATGCTTGGTGTTGAGCTTGATTGTCAAAATAATACACTAACTCCAACCCACGTGTGTGCCTAAAAGATGTGTGTGGTGAAAAAGGTGGTAAGGACGTATATTACAGGAAATGTTGTGCATATTATTTTAGTATACAGTAATGTTTTACCCAACGCTGATAGTTTTTAATTATAAGCAAAAAACCAGGGGAAACACACTTTTTATCATATATTTGGACATAACTTAAATTTCAGGAAAGTGTTTATTGGAAAACTCCAGATTCGTAATCATCATCATCATCATCATCATCATCATGTGTCTAAAGCCAATGCCTTGTGCATGCAGCCACTGTTCCCTGTCCTCAGCTCCTCGTTTCATTTCATATGGAACAATGAAGACTCCGTGCCAAGTCTTGAAGGAATATTTTTAACGGTCGTCCTTAGCATTTCTTTCCCGTAATTTTCCCTTCCAGCGAATTGGTCAGAAAGGTATGTCGCAAGATGCGGCCAGTTAATTTAGCTCTTCTTCTCTGTATCGTTCGCATCAGTTGTCTCTTCTTTTGAATTTATTGCAGAACGCATTTCTTTGTTCTCTTTTCCAAGCAGCATAAACTAACTAACCCCATGGCACTACAGCTCTGAAGGGCCCTCGCCTACCAAGCGATCGCTGTTCAGCCCGAAGGCCTGCAGATTACGAGGTGTCGTGTGGTCAGCCCGACGAATCCTCTGGGCCGTTATTCTTGGCTTCCTAGACTGGGGCCGCTATCTCACCGTCAGATAGCTCCTCAATTCTAATCACATAGGCTGAGTGGACCTCGAGCGATTCCCATCTCAGCCATTCTCGAAGTTGTTTTCCGTGGTTTCGCACTTCTTCTCTAACAAAATTCCTGGATGGTACCTAATATAAGGTCACGCTTCCTTCCCTCTTTGTTCCAATATTTACCATCCCCCACAAGGCCCCTGCTCAGCATAGTAGGTAAGGTCGCCTGGCCGAGGCACTGGTCCTCCTTCCCATTTTTATCCTCGACCAAATGTCTCACGCTCCAGGACACTGCGGTAGAGGTGGGATCCCTCCCGGCGGTAAAGCCAACCCTGGAGGGTAAAAAGATTAAATAAACAAATAAAAAATAAAGAAAAGAAGAAGAGAAGAAGAAGAAGACATGTATAGTCACAATATAAGAGCTCGCGCTTTTTCAGAGCTGAGCTGTGAACTAACCTTAGTCTCCTATACATCCTCTCCTCCCCCCAGCACGTCTATTAGCAAAGTGGCTACTGATCCAGGTACCATTACTCAGGTAGTGTGATGATGACGTTAATTTTAAACGATAAATATTCATCCAGCCAGAAACTAAAGGATGGCGCCACACAGATTCAATTTACTCCCAACTTCCACACCTGTTAGCAGCGCATATCCGTTTAACAACCAAGTTTCGTGTAAACATGTTAACTTAATTAAAGAGGTGATTACGCCTTACCCCAACAAGTGGACTGAAATCACGTACTAACAATAGTTAGTCTCATGCAGCCATCACATAAAGACATAATTACTTCAACTTGTTGCCGGTATCAGATGAATTATTATTATTATTATTATTATTATTATATTATTATTATTATTATTATTATTATTATTATTATTATTATTATTATTATTATTATGTCCGACTCGTTGGCTGAACGGTCAGCGTCCTGGCCTTCGGTTCAGAGGGTCCCGGGTTCGATTCCCGGCCGGGTCGGGGATTTTACCTTAATTGGTTAATTCCAATAGCACGGAGCTGGGTGTATGTGTTGTCTTCATCATCATTTCATCCTCATCACGACGCGCAGGTCGCCTACGGAAGTCAAATAGAAAGACCTGCACCTGGCGAGCCGAACCCATCCTGGGATATCCCGGAACTAAAAGCCATACGACATTTCATTTCATTTCATTTCATTATTATTATTATTATTATTATTATTATTATTATTATTATTATTATTATTATTACATCTATATATTAAAAAGCTTACTAAAACCGTTTTACCCAATCCATCCTCCCGTTCCACTAGACCAATTTTTTTTTTTTTTTTTAATTCCCTCCGGAATTAATGGCCGGTGAATCACCATGCATTGATAGGTCTCTAAGTTCATTCAACTTTGAGTAATTCTAAAATCAAATCAGTAAAGGACCACTCCAATAATTGCAGGAGAAGACTTACCTAGCCCGCAATACATTTTGTACTTAGCGGGTTGCACATAGTTAAGGAGCAATATGTTTACGTCAAGAAATCGGCAAAGCTAAACGATGAAAATGGCGGCGACTATAGGCAAAACTGTAATTTCAATCAAACGTGCTACGCATATGACTTAATCTATCTGCTGGGAGTTAGGACACACCTAGCGTAACTAGGGCTGGAGTAGGGAGGGAGTTACATGTAAAAATATTCAAAAACACCCAAGTTCAGCATCTATCAGAATCGGTGGCGGGAGGGGTGTCAAAAAAGGGTTAAAAGCAAATTTTTCCAAATAATCGAGATTAGTGTTGAATCTGCAGCTTTGGGGTTCACTAGGCTAATTAGAAGAGGAGTGCGACAAGGCTGCCTACTGTCACAATATCTCTTTTTCCTGTTTATAAAAAATGCAGTTAGAGAAAAGAAAAAGCATAGCGTACTAAAGGGGTGAATGTTAATAGTAATCAGGTGTACAGTATCTGCTTTGCAGATGATATTGCTCTCTTAGCTAATTCTGGAAAGGTTGTGATTAAAATACCATGAACATTCAACAGATCCTTAGAAAAATGTAAACTAAAATATAAAAAAACAAAATTCATGATAGGAGACAAAAAGAAGCCTACAGGTATAAAACACTTAAAATTAAATATCACACCAATAGAACAAGTCGTAGAATTATCCTATTTGGGTAGTGTGGTTAACTCTGATATCAGATCCCTTTCGGTAATCAATAAAAAATAGTGGTAGCAAAACAAGACTTTCACATAAGAAAACTTATTGCTAAACAACCATCTCCGTTTGGAGACCAGAAAATCATTTCACAAGACCTTTGTTTGGAGTGTGCTACTATATGGGGACGAAACCTGGGCATTAGGGACACAGGAAGAAAAAGGGCTGTTGAAATGTGGTTTTGGAGAAGAATTACAAAAAGAAAGAAGTTGGATGGATAAAACCGGGCGAGTTGGCCATGCGATTAGGAGCGCGCAGCTGTGAGCTGGCAGCCCTGAATATGGTATTCCTTGATTTTCCATTTTGACACCAGGCAAATGTTGGGGCTGTACCTTAATTAAGGCCACGGCCGCTTCCTTCCCATTCCTACGCCTTTACTATCCCATCGTCGCCATAAGACTTATCTGCGTCGGTGGGACGTAAAGCAAAATAGCAAAAAAATGGATGGATAAAAAATGACTGTTTTAAAAGACATAAAATAGGATCGATGTTTATTAAATAAGATAAAGAAGAGGAAAACATAGTTCCTTGGACACGTACGGAGTCATGTCCCTTCTCCAAACCATCAATGAAGGTAAAGTACTGGGAAAGAGACCTAGGGAACGACAAAGATGGCATGCATCAAGAACTCCGTCGGTGAACTGGCAAGTGGTTCATATAGCAACATGAAGAGCTAGCGGAAGATCGTCAGATGAGGCTGCAGCGACAAAGCATTGCCTTCAGTAGATGATGATGATGATGATGATGATGATGATGCTAATTGGTGACAGTCTCAATGATAGTTGGAATCGTGCACGTCATATCTATAGCGCACAGCGTAAATACATAGAATTATCACTTATTTTTATTATTTATTGGAAGGGATCAAATAATTTCCAGACAATACGGACGAAGTTCCATGTGAAATCTACAAATATTCACTTGACATATAATTCAGAGGTAATATACAGTGCCATTCATAAATCAGTGTCAAATTTCTGAAATTTATTGTGAAATAAGTACATATCAGTGTGAATGATATACCAAAAGAGAAACAATCTATCCAAGTTTGTTTGACATACCTCATATGTGTGTACCTTTGGTTACACGGCAGACATTCAGGCGATAGTTCAACTCCGGCCACACCCGCGCCAGCATGTTACGGTCGATCGTTGCCATCGCTGCCGTAATGCGATCTCGGTGGTTATTCAAGTCAGAAGGAAGTGGTGGAATGTAAACCCTGTTCTTCACATATCCCCAGAGAAGTAAATCGCACGGAGTTAGATCTGGAAACGGGGCGGCCACCGCAACAATGTGACGCCATTGTCAGCAGTTCGTCCAATCCCACGTTGCTGTAAGTTCTCGCGCACGAGTCGATGGAAAGTGGGCGGGGCCCCGTCCTGTCGGAAAACGAAGTCGCCACTGTCTAAGCCATTGTTCTAACAGATAAATAAATTATGCAGTCACTGTGGATTCGGCGAAGAAGTAGGACCCATAAAGCTTGTCCTTTGACGGAGTGCAAAACACGATCTTTGGGGAGTCGCGCATGTGCTCAATTATCTCATGCGGGCGTCCTGTCCCCCAAATGCGCACGTTGTGACGGTTCACTTTCCCCGACATGTGAAACGATGCTTCGTCACTGAAGATGATTCTGTCACCAAAATCATCATTAACTGCCATTGCAGCCTGCATGTCGGTGGCAAATTGTGTGCGAACCTCCTTGTCACCATCTATGATCGCCTGCAGGAGTTGCTATCTGTACGGTTTTACCCTCAATTGCTTGCGAAGAATCCGCCACACAGTCGGTTGTGACATTCCAAGCTCCAGCCTACCAGTTGGGTGGACACACGACAGACAACCCGTGCGCTCGATCGTCCTGCGATCTGGCGCGTCCTTGTGAAAACGAGTGCGAAATAACCGCTGAACAGTCACAGTGGCCTCTCTCTTCGCAAATTCTATCATACAAAATGCCTTCTCGTTGCCTGCGAACACCATTTTGAACACTTCTACATTTCTGCCGCCTAGCGGCCAACGACGTCACCATAGCATGCGCGTGTTTTATTTGACACGAACTTGGAGAGTTTCTGTCTCCATGCGAACATGATTCGGACTCGCACGTCTCATACAGCAACATCAAGATGTTATCCAAATGTGACACTGATTTACGAATAAGCCTGAATATAAAAAATATCAAGAAAAAACAAAAAAGAAAGAAAAGATAAGAGAAAAATAAAAACATAAAAATAAAACAAAATAAAAACCAGCAACAAAAGAAAAACAAAGAACTGAAACATAAACAAACAAAATATAGCAAGAAACAAAAAGAAAAGGATAATGAAAAATAAAAACAAAAAACAAAAAATCCTAAAAGTAGATATTCAGAAAGTACCCGGGCAGTGCGTGGAGCAATTTTATATCACGACGTTATCTGACCTACTTATAATGAATGCTGTGGAGCAACACGGGTCCTCTAATTATTATTATTATTATTATTATTATTATTATTATTATTATTATTATTATTATTATTATTATTATTATTATTATTGCGTATGGACCAAATGGATCACGCAAAGCTCTAACGATTCTGTTTTCTGAGTTGCAAAACAGCTCTCATCCATTCTCCGTGGATCCTTTTTCGTTCTTCTATCCACTTTGCTCCAGTCTTCTTTTTCACTTCGTTCTCTGGTTGCACTTTCCATCCATTAATTTTTTCCTATAGAGGTTTCTGTCCGCGGTGTCAGTTGAGTTCATCTGGGCTTTTTCTAGATCTTTCTTCACTTCTAGTACCCATCGAATATTTTTTAGATGTTCTATGTAGGTGAGAATCTTGTGTGTCAGTCTACTTGGCGGCAGTCTGCGGACGTGCCCGTAACATTTCAGACGTCTTTTGCGGATGTCTGCTGCAATGTTGGAAAGCTCTTCTGTCACTTTGCGTGACCTCAGTCTATAACCATCTTCTGTTTTTCGGGGTCCGAGAATTTTCCTCACGATTCCTCTTTTTAAATGTTTTCTAGGTCACCTTTCCCATTTAGTGTAAGGGTCTCGCTGGCATACAAGACTTCGGGCTTGATTGCTGTATTATAGTGTCTGATCTTTGCATGGCGGGACAACCACTTTTTATTTTATATGTTGTGAGCCCTACCGTAGGCTTTCCGAAATTTTTGTAGGCGAATTTTCTGGGCAGTCTTCTCGCCTTCCATTGGTTCAAGTATTTCTCCCAAGTACTTGAAGTGTGGTACTCGGTTTTTTGCTCATATGTCGTGTTCAAATTTTGGATGTCAAGTTTTGAGCAGAAGAACTTGGTCTTTTCAAAGGAAATTTGTATGCCAACCTTTCCAGAACATTCGCTAAGGGTTTCGATTTGTTTAACGGCTGTGACTACATCATGTGTCAGTATGGCCAGATCATCTACAAAAGCGAGGCAGAATATCTCAATACCGTCTTTGGGTCGTCCTAGTCGTATGGGGCGCCAGTATCCCATGTCTTTCAATGTATTCTCCCACTCGCGGATGACTTTGTCTAGGACGAGGTTGAAAAGAAGCGGAGATAGGCCGTCACCTTGTCCGACGCCAGTTTTAATCGGGAATGGTTCAGAGATCTGCCCCATGAATTTAACTTTGGAGATAGTGTCAGTGAGTGTTACCTTGATGAGGTTGAGAGTCTTGGAGTCAAGCCCCAGTTCCTCAAGAATAACGAAGAGAGACTGTCGAACAACCGAGTCGTGCGCTTTCCTGAAATCGCCAAAAATGCAGATGACCGGTTTATTCCTCAATGATTTGTAAGCAAGCGTTGCCTTCAAATTGAATATTTGTTCTGCACACGAGCGACCAAGGCGGAAGCCTGCTTGATATTCGCCAATACTTTGTTCAAGTTGTTCTTGTGTTCTCTTCAAAAGGCAAGCTGAAAGGATTGTGTATGCCATTTAGAGAAGAGAAATGCCCCTGTAATTGTTCATGTCAGTCTTATCTCCCTTTTTGTGTAATGGGTGGATGAGGGCGCACTTCCAGTCCTAAAAGAATTCTTCCGATTATTATTATTATTATTATTATTATTATTATTATTATTATTATTATTATTATTATTATTATTATTATTATTATTATTATTATTATTATTATTATTATTATTATAACTCGTATCAGTCAATAATTTTGAAACCCATGATGAACTCCTTATAGGACGAAGATATAGCTAGGAGTATAAATTATTTCCTACTATCGTTAACGTCCGCCTGCGTAGCATAACGGTTAGCTGCCGTCCTCGGAGGCCCGGATTCGATTCCCAGTACTACTAAAAATTCAAGAATGGCAGGAGGGCTGGTGTGTGGTTTAAAAGGTGCATCTCCAATAGGGTGTGCCTGAAAAAGAGCTGCACCACCTCGGTATGAGGATACGAGTTTACTTACTATTTGTTAACGAGCCTTTCAGGGCCGCTAACCCAGTAACTTTAATAAATAGGTCATCCAAATTAAATTTCTTTCAAAAGTTGTGAAATATGTGAGTTAAGGTGCCTCTTGCTCCTATCATCAATCCTAACACCTCTATGGAGTCCAGATGATATTTCTCAGCTTAATATGGAATTGTAGGTTCAATGTCACCTTTCTCCTTGTGTACATTACTTTATTGACTAGATGATGCCTCGGTTCTAATTGTGGGGTCTGCTATGAACCCATTACTTGAGCCCGGTGGTATGGCTATCATGTCAGTCCGGCGGCTTGACCCACTCTGAGACAATCCATGAACTTCCTCGTAGACTGTGTATTGCTTTCCTCTTACGGCGTCAGCAGTCAAAGATCTTATACGATGATGCATTATAATGTCCTTGACAATGACTGGTAAGGAATTTCAAAGCCTGGAATAGGTCACAGTAAAAGCAGTGTTATCAAGTCCAGTGATATTCAAACTTTTTGGTTCAACCTTCGATCCGCGAAGTATGAGTATATTGCAATTATACCAGAAATAACAAATGATTGTTGCTGGATGCCAAATAATATTAACTGGTCCGATGACCTAGATGTTAGGCCTCTTTAAACAACAAGCAATAATATTAACTATAATCATCACCATTATCCGTAGGTTATCCCGCTTGGTCAGGGACCCTCCACACACTGAGATGAAGGTCGTATGCCTTCCTGACACTACAGGAATTTCAACTGATAATCCTACATCAGTTGGTAGTGTGAAGACTAGTGTAGGAAAAAACAAAATGGTAAAAGTTGAAACTGGTCTCCCACAGGGAAGTGTGTTATCCCCCATACTATTCATCATAGTCATGGATGAAATTCATAAGAACATTAACAGAGACTGAGAAGACAGGCAACAAAAGCCATGTTGTTTGCAGATGATAGAGTGATATGGGGTGAGGATGAAATGGAAGTGAAAAAACAAGTAGATGTTAGAAAAATTTGGGATGAAATTAAGAACAGAGAAAAGTAAAACAATAGTGATGACAAGGGGAAGGATGGAAGGAAGGGGGAAGATAAAACGGAATGGTAAAATTCTGGAGGTGTGATCACGGAAGGTGGAAAGATAACCCAGGAAATTGGAAAAAGAATACAACAAGCAAACAGCTTCTACCAGAGTGTAAGGGGTATTTTATGGAACCCAGATGTCCCGAAGAAATCTAAGAAAGTATTATATTCAACCTATTATGAACCCATACTAACTTATGCAGCTGGATCGTGGACTACAACAAAACGAGAGGAGAGTAGAATGCAGTCAGCGGAGATGAAATTCCTAAGAGGTATCGAGGGCAAAACCAGAAAGGCTAGAATTAGAAATGAAAAGATAAGGAAAAGGACAGAAATCTTGAAACTTCAAGACAGGATAGAAACAACAAAGCTAAAGTGGTATGGGCATATGACGAGAATGGGAAAAGAGACAATGCCAAAAAAGTTTTTCAGAGAACATAACAGAAAGAGACCACGAGGAAGACCCCGAAAGAGATGGACAGATTCAGTGTGGGAGTACATAGAGAAGAGGGGAGAAGTCAGGGCTATAGGGTGGATGGGGTAATACTGTCCAACCCTGTTTTGTGAAGAGAAGAGTGGTGGAGAGACAGGCAGTGATGGAGGTCCTTGATTCACAACCCGACCCGGGAATCTGGAAACGGGAAATGAAGATGATGATGAATCCTACCCCAGTGATATCAGGAATCAAACCACGGTCGCCAGAATGACAGGCAAGCAAGTAAGCCTCGACATCATCCCGTTCCCCAATAATAATAATAATAATAATAATAATAATAATAATAATGTATTGTATATTATATCGGCGCTGGGCAAATGAAGTTAACAATTTCGGAGTAAAATTTACAGAAGCAGCCCAATACTAAGCGGTGAGCAATGGCCGGAGAACTGTTCCTGGCATTTTCAGTGCTTATTGATAGCCCAATTATTGGATCATTGGAGTCTTCTGTTCCTTTCTCAGGCAACGCGGCAAGCCTTCAAAAGAATTATGTTTCTCCTACACTCCCTATTTTTCCACGTAATCTCCTTCGCGTTCTACGGGCTCCCTCCAGCGAGACACAAGAGCGTGTATGCCCTGACGATACCACTCCTTGTTCTGTTCACGAAGACATTTCTTCACTGCGCTAATCACCTCTTCGCCATCCTCAAAATGTCTCCCACGAATGACATTCCTCAATGGCACAAACAAGTGAAAATGTGAGAGAGCTAGGTCAGGGCTATAGGGTGGATGGGTAGTACTGTCCAACCCTGTTTCGTGATGTGTTTCAACGTCGACAAACTTGCGTGCATTATCATGTTGAAGCAATCACCTGGGTTGCTATGGCGTCCAAGCTGATGAAAGCGCTTCTCGAGTTTGGTTAATGTGTTCACATATACCAACTGCCGAGTCATTCTGCGTCGGTCCTCGCGAATGAGCATATCAGTATGCTGCATCTTATGAGGTGTGACAGCCGTGGGTGGCCTCCCCGACCCCAGCAAATCTTGGAGCTCTGCCGAACCACTCTGTGCCCAGTGACTAACCGTACTTCTGTCGACTGCTGATGCTCCATAAATTGCACATAAGCGTTTGTGAATGTTTCCAACCGTGTCTTGCTCCGCAGTGAGAAATTCAATGACGACACGCTGCTTGTAACGTACATCACTTACAGAAGCTTTCTTGAACCGTTGCTGCAAGTACGCTATCTGTCGGAAACTTAGCACGCGCAATCACGGCCAACTGGATCACTCGCTGCGCTCCTAGCTGGAGCGACGCATCAAGTCGGCCGTGGCGCAAACCACCGCCGTCTCTATCCTCCTACACTGCCTGCTCTATGCGAGGCTTTTTGCGAATAGACTGCGACAAAAGTTCTCCGGTAGGTGACAGGCATAGACGCATAAAGTTCTTAACGCATTATTATGACGACAGACTACAAAACACTATGCAGTACAGTCATATGTTCACTGAAGCTCGTAAATGACATCAGGCATATTAAATATAGGTTTGAAGTCATAGTTGGCTTCTTCATGTCACAAATTAAAGATTTTCCTGCACAAAGACTTGGAGTGATACACCGGGCGGCTAACATTTTGTGTTCTTACCAGCGCAATATCAGTTAACAGAGGTCTTACGAACTTGGTTAGGGTAATATCACCAACAGTTTGCTGATATTCTTTGACCTCACGCTGTAACAGAACACATTATGAAAGGGAAGAAGTAGCAAGTCCTCGTATTACGCTCGTAAGTTTGAAGGACTTCCGACCGAAGGGCAGAGCAGCTTCAACAAACTCCTGCAGATGTTTCATCACAGCAACTAAACAAGGTTTGGGGTATCGAAGTCCTCCTCTGTCCTGGTGCATAATCAGTTCCATGTAGTGGCGTCGAAGCTCTAAGCAGGAAAATGTTTCTGACGCAAATGTCATACTCCATCCTCTCTTCAAGAACAAGAACCAAGTACCCACAAATTATGATTTGATTTTCTGTTTCTATAGTGGGACATAATCATTTGGACATTTGAGGTTCACCAAAATATCTAAACATGAAGTCGTTTGTTTTGTCATTGTCTGCCACAATTCTTATCACAAGGATGATGCTTGTTGTTTTAAGGGGCCTAACATCGAAGATCATCGTCCCTTATCACAAGGAATCCACTATCCTCCGCGGTTTTAATCACCTTCTAAAATAAGTTGTAAACGTATAAGGGCTACAGATGGGAGAGTAATCTGAGAATATCAAAATACTTCCTTTATCAGGACCTTACATAGATATAGCCGACACCCGCTTTTCTCTTAATTCCCATCTAGACGGAATATTATGGAATCGTGTCTCTTGTGGCTGCGAGCCACCTTGTCTAGATTTTCAGAATGGTACACAACAGTTGAATATTTCGGAGAAAACAACCTGAATTCTCAGTGCACAAAACAGTATAACACGAAAGGAAAAAACAAGTACACTTTAAAATGACTTTTAAAATATCTATAAGCATAACATGATTACTTCACTTCACAATTGTATACAAAATATCACTTTTAAACACGGAAATAAACAGGCACATGTAGTCATACGAAATAACTTGGTTCTTGTACACATCCATAACCCAATGCTGCACCCATACTGACAGCGAAGATTGTGCGTCTACGACTGTGCTCTTACGGCGACTTGTGGTATTCGCGCCTTCCTGTATTCACTGCCTTCGTGATATACAGGCCGTACTGTGGCATGACGTCACACAAAGAGGCAAACTGTTTCCTCCGTCCGACCCGTGTAATACAAGGACACGATGCGTCTGTACCTTTTGTAATTATGAAATATTTACAAATGTTTTATTAATATTACAGGTGAGATCACGAAAACCTGTAATCGCATCATAACTCGTAAGTCAGGTCTATGTCATTTTAGGAGAAGTAGGTTTGAAGTGCGATGTCCGCGTTCAAAGATTCAGTGTTTTAATCGTCAATGTACTCAACAAATAATTATTATGCATTAATAAAAATATGGAGACAACAAACGTGCAATAATAAACTTTACTTCCATACCTCTAGATGGCCATAAATACAGTAGCTTTCTAGGTTTTTTTTTGTTGTTGTTGTTGTTGACACTTCTGGCACTATCCTTCGAAGACTTTCTTGAGACCCTTTCTTCTATACAAACATCTGTATCATTTTTTGTTTAGGAATAGCCCAGGGTTTCCCAAATATTAGTGCACTGATCCCACATTCTCGGAAATTGCCGAGAAAAGGTTTTTACTCTCATTAATTTTGGGGAGAAAAAGCAGCGCGTACTCAACATTACGAACCCAAGAAATAACCATAAATGTAGGTTCCATTGGTTACTGTCCACTTTTATATTTGTTCTGTATCAACAATAAAACGCTCTGCTGTAAATCTGTGTAACAAGAAAGTCAAGCAGTACTCACCATCAGCTCTGGAAAATGAGTGAAACATACACCTTTATTCTTCGTAACAGGTACTTTTTCGGTTGGGATTTTCGTTTTTCGTCAAGGTAACCTGCCCCCATACGAAGAAAATGAAAATGTTAATGTCTATTTACTTGTATAGTTGTATTTTCGCCGTGGTGCGCACAAGTTCTTAGCATTGTGGCAAATGCGAACTTTCACACACTGTATTTAAATTTGTAGCACATTATATTTCCACAAAAACGTGTTATATGATAACAATTAAACGAATAAATTGCACGAGAAGTATTACGTCCCTTGAATTTATATTACTCACCACGTGAAGAGGCCTTGCCTAACCTAAACTATGAGGTCTCATTATCTTAATAACAGCTGTTCACGTAAATTCTGATGTGATTAATTTAAAGAAAAAACATGCAATATACTTAGATATAAATTTTTGCCTCTCAACGGTCACAATTATCCTAAGAATGCCACCAATCCTTATGGATTACATTCACAAGTACAATTTGTAACATCCGCTTAGCGCGCCTCAATTGATCAGCTGATGGGCTTGGCGCGCTTTCTACAGTACGGCCTGTATATTACGAAGGCAGTGCTGTATTAAACTAGTGGCATAGAGCAGGTAGTATAAGGGGATCGAGACGGCGGTGGCGCAATCTGAAAACGTCAAAGAATTCATATCTAAAGTTTCGCATTCGTACCATTGTTGGGGGCTGAGAAAAAAACTGTGGTGAATTATTTTCTGGGCCACCCCCATACATACACGAGTATGGGCCTAATTTATTATTAATGAACAATTACTATTGTATTATAAACAGCTACGGAAGAAGTGAATGAGTGGATTTCGAAACAAAAAATTTAAAAAGAGCAATGCAGCATAAGTACGTACTGTATATTTTTATACACCTTGTCATTGGAAGTACAAACTGACACATATTTTAGAATGAATAGTTCGGAAGGGGGACTTTGTGTTCTGGTAGACAAAAACACTAAACCGAAACAAGATTTTATTGAATATGAGCTGGCTCAACTCTCTTCTGAATTGCTCACCGAAAACAGTTTGAAGCTACGATAAATTTGCGTACCCCTTCAGACACCCCCATGTACCCCTAGGGGTACGCGTACCACACATTGAATATGACTGACCTAGTCTGTCGTTCACTCGTACCCTTACCCTAAAAGAGGTTATACATATTCTTCTCAATCTTCTTTTTTTCTACCGCTTTTTTCCCTCATCTGTGGGGTCGCGGGTGCGAACTCTGTCGCACACGTGGATTTGGCCCTGTTTTACGGCCGGATGCCCTTCCTGACACCAACCTTATATGGAGGGATGTAATCACTATTGCGTGTTTCTGTGGTGATTGGTAGTGTAGTGTGTTGTCTGAATATGCAGAGGAAAGTGTTGGGACAAACACTAACACCCAATCCCCGGGCCAGAAGAATTAATCAGAGGCGATTAAAATCCCCGACTCGACCGGGAATCGAACCCGAGACCCTCTGAACCGAAGGCCTCAACGCTGACAATTTAGCCAATGAGTCGGACTATATGTATTCTTCACAATACACATCTCTTTATCTATGCACTCCACACATTCCTACCAACCACCACAGAAATATGTAATAGTGATTACTTCTCTCCATATACAGCACCGGTCAAAAGTTTAGGACCACATAAAAAATTATGAAATGACATCTAGAAACAAAGTTGTGCTACTAGACTAGGTGATCAATTTTTCCTTGTTCTTGTCGCAGATCTCAGTGTGAGCTATCGGCATCAGAAATGTGTTCTTGGAGGATATCTGCAGAGTGAAAATGAAACTATCAGGGCAGATAAGTCTGACGCCGATAGCTCACCCCGAGACCTTGGGCCATACATGACAAAGACCAAGGAAAAATCAACCATCTTGGCGCTGCTTTGAAAAAAATAAAACACGCAAAAAACGGTGCCGTAAATTTTCGGAATTTTTATATTTATACTAAAGTGACCCCTGCCTATTGCTAAGTCTACAAAAAAAAACCTTGGTTGTGATACTTGTAACCTATTAAGAGTACACAGTACATTATAAAACCAAAATTTTTGATTTTTTGGTGTGACCTTCCAAGAATTAAAAATTCAAAACTTTTGGACTAACTCAATGAAATAAGGCGACATATATCCTATTAGGTGTGGGAGTTCAGAAAGAAAATTTCAGAGATATAGTAGGCCCTAGTACAATTTTAGGTTCTAGATGACATTCCGTGATTTCTTAACGTGGTCCTAAACTTTTGACCGGTGCTGTAGACTTGATATCAAGAAAGGTATCTGGCCGTAAAACTGGGCCAAACCCACACAAGTGCCGACCCCAAGAAAACTGGGGAGAATGCCAGGAAAAAGTTTTAACAGTAGTTACGTTATTTAACGTCCATCCTTAATTTCTACGAGTAATGTCCTTTAAAATGTTTCGACTTTGAAGCCACTGCTCTTTCTGTGCTTTGATCACACCCCAGAACTAACCGCTGGGATGGCAGACGCTCCGCTTCGACGATCTTACCCGGGCAACAAGGCAAGGAGGAGCGAGATCAAAGGGGAATGGCAGTAGCTGATTGTGGACAACCCGAAGACTTCAGTTTGTACAGCATCAGAGCAACGAGCTATGAAAATATATGGTGGGCGTTAATGCAACCTGTTACACTAATCAGATCTGAGAAAATACTGCACTCGTGTCTTCGGCGTTATTTCTGGTAGGGAGGTGTTGTAATAATCGTTTGCCGGCTAGGTAGAAGTAGTCAACAAAATGTACATTCAGATCACTTACCAGACAGATACCTCTGTGGATCAGTGGTAGAGTATCAACATCCGGATCCCAAGATAGCGGGTTCAAAGCCGGCAGAGGTAGTCAGAATTTTGAAGGTCAGAGAAAAATCAGTTCGACACTCCATGCCGTACGATGCGGGTTTGTAAGAGATCTCTGATGACACATTTGGTGTGAATTCGACAAAATTAATTAAAACTCAGTCAAAGACGCCCAAGAGAGATTCGGTTTATTCTGCCATCTAGTACGCCGGCGTTACCTTGAAATGCTTGCGCAAGGCAGTTGAAGCCATGCGATTTATTATTATTATTATTATTATTATTATTATTATTATTATTATTATTATTATTATTATTATTATTATTATTATTATTATTATTATTATTATTATTTAGGATCGTTTCAACCACCTATAGTTTAGGATTTCACAATTTCCTTGACTGATGAAGATGATGATGATGCTTGTTGTTTAAAGCGGCCTAACATCTAGGTCATCGGCCCCTAATGGTACGAAATGTTATGAGAATTTAAAAATCCATAATCCTCCACTGACCAGATTCGAAAACGTGAGGACAAAGAATGAATGGATGGATATGAAGTTAAACCATCAGTGGATCCGACCCGCAATGCCCCACATTCGCAGAAACTAGCGTTAAACAATAGTATTACTGACCAAGGGACTGCTTCTAAAGCACAATACTGAATTGATGATGCTTGCAGTCGAAACGTGCCCAAAATCCAAGTCATCGGCCCCTAATAATGGTACTTATCGCTAAGGAAAATAGACCCATGCTATTTGTCAAGTTACGGTACTAATCAAAAGTAGCGTAGACTCGCGGTATTCCACATATTATGGTACTACTCACAGGTAATGAAATTCGCACATGTAACACAGATCTATGCTGTTTCGCACATTGCGGCGCCATTTACAGGCAACGCAAACCTATGGTGTTCATCACGTAAGTGTACTAACCACAGGGTCTCGTGCTATCCCGTGTTGTTCCTCATATAGTGGGTACTAATCACAGGTACTGCAAAAGCCGGTAACGTACTCTTTTGCTACTAATCACAAACCTATTTGGTACCTAACATAGTGGTACAATGCTCAAGTAAAAGCGACCAAGCGACCCATGCGGTGTTCCCCGCGTGGTGGTACTAATCACAAGTAGTTTCATGGTTCTAATAAAATCATCCCTTGATCCCCCGTTTTAGTCGGCTCTTACGATAAGCAGGGGATACCGTGGGTATATTCTTCGTCTGCGTCCCCCACCCACAGGGGTGTTGTGTGTTTGGTCCGCGAGAGGTATTTGATTTCCTTTAAGTCCGCCGGCAAACCGGTTACGACCCCCCTATCCGCCACCTGGGACGCGCCACGTGGGAGTATCACCTCTCCCCCTGCTACGCCAGCGTAGTAGGTTCGTGGCTGATAGTTGTTATTAGTAGTAGTAGTAGTAGTAGTAGTAGTAGTTTCCCAATTCTCCTCCAGGCAAATTCCAGGATGGTACCCAACTTAAGGCCACGGCCACTTCCTTCCCTCTTCCTTGTCCATCTCTTCCCATCTTCCCATCTCCCACAAGGCCCCTGTTCAACATAGCTGGTGAGGCCGCCTGGGCGAGGCACTGGTCCTCCTTCCCCAGTTGTATCCCCGGCCGTATGTCTCACGCTTCAGGACACTGCCTCTGGGGCGGTAGCGGTGAGATACCTCGCTGAGCCCGAGGGAAAAACCAACCCTGGAAGTTAAACGGAAAATGAAATTAAGTGAAATAATACCACCAAGGTGGGCCTACAATATTTCTTAAACTTTTTATTTCCCTGGAAGCGTTGATTTTAGTCACTTTGTCGGCTCTATCAGCTACCATCATTTTGATTTTTTGCACGTTGATCTGAAAACCTAAACTGATACTCTCATTTCTGACACGGCCCACAAGTTCTGCCTTTTCTGTCTCATCCACGGCTATGAGTGCGGTGTTATACGAGTATCAAGGATTCGATACTTTCCTCCCACCACTGAAAAATGATCCAGCCTATCCGTTCAGTGCAGCTCGCATGATGTATTCACCATAAATATTAAAGAGCAGTGATGATACTATACAGGGTTGGCGAACACCCCTTTGTGTCTTGAAGATTTCAGACATCTTACCATGTATCCTGACAACTGCCGTGTTAGATTCGTAAAGATTTGTTTATCAACCAGATAAGATGCCTGGGAACTCCCGTTTTCAATATAAAATAAAGCCGATCATAGGGAGCTGGAATTCTCTACTTGTATCGGTTAGCTGTCGGATGTTTCCTCTAGTGCATTTCCCTTTAACGAAACCAGCTGTTTCAGGCGAATCAGTGAAGAGAGGTAACTTTGGATCCTGTCTTTCAGAACATAACACGATCTTGCTCGCGTGTAAGATTAGAGATAAGGTCTTATAATTATCGCATTTCATTGATGAATCCTTCTTATTCAGTGTTCTGCTCCATGGCGTGCTGGCCTTTGGTCACATGGGTCCCGGGTTCGATTCCCGGCAGGGTCGGGAATTTTAACCATAATAGGTTATTTTCGCTGGCACGGGGGCTGGGTGTTTGTGTTGTCTTCATCATCATTCCATCCTCATCACGACGCGCAGGTCGCCTACGGGTGTCAAATCAAAAGACCTGCATCTGGAGAGCCGACACTCCCGACACTAAAAGCCATACGCCATTTCATTTCATTTCTTATTCAGAGGGATAATGATAAATGTAACCCAGTAGTTCGTCATTTACCGAGTTTCCATTTTTTGTTGTAAATTGATCATTCGAGTGCAAATATCGCCAGTCTCTTTCACAAATTCAGTTGTTTTGTCAGAACCAAGTGCTTTTTGTGGTCGGAATGAAGTGAATGCCCTTTTTTTCTTTTTTTTTTAAAGTAACATGCCTGGTTCTCTTTCAGAGTCTCGCCATTTAGATAACTTCGGCTATACGCTCTTTGTACAACTCTTCAGACAACTGCTTCCATCTATTCAGTGCATTTCCAAAGTCAAAATGATGAACCGGTCCAAAGTCAATTTTATGCCTCATTCTGGTACTGCTGTCCTTTATCAGGGAATGATTTCAGTAACATTTCCTCCAATGAAGGACCACCACCCTACCTAAAGGAGCTCATCCGCCGGAAGCCGTTAGCTCCCTTAGAGTCAGATTATATACCGCCGCCCGACGCTCGGCGTTGAGACGCTGACAGTAGGCCTACGGTCTAGTTCTTTACCACAGCAGGGAAAACCTGCCCATGTTTACCGGCTCGTAAAATAACTCCTGCAGAACAGAATTCCGACAAATCGGCGTCTCTGAATACCGTTAAATTAGTTAGCGAGATATTAAACCAATAACACTGATGAAATGGAAATGGCGTATGGCTTTTAGTGCCGGGAGTGTCCGAGGACATGTTCGGCTCGCCAGGTGCACGTCTTTCGATTTCACACCCTTAGGCGACCTGCGCGTCATGATGAGGAGAAATGATGATGAAATTCCTATTAGTGAAAGATGTTTTATGAAACGGGGCCCTGGTTAGAAATTGTGCTTTTTTGTGATTGGCATTGATGGTGTATTTTTTTCAATATACAATAAACAAATGGAGTGATAATTAACACTGGAGGGCACACATACATAATACAAGATCCAAGAAATTCATTTTTTGTTATCAAAATATCTGAAGGGGTGTCAAAAACCCAAAATTCTAAAATCTAGTATATTGAAAAAAATACACCAATGCCAATCACAAAAAAGCACAATTTCTAACCAGGGCCCCGTTTAATAAAACATCTTTCACTAACATTATTAGTAAGAAACCAATAATATTAATATTATGTTTCGTGGAGTTATTAGCTAATAATATTAGTAATTAGTTTATGAGTCAAAATTATTAGTAGATATTCCTAATAATATTAGTAAATCGTTTCATAGACAACATGACTAATAAAAGTTACTCATATTATTGGGATTATGTCCATGAGTTTACTTTGACTCATAATCCATATTATTAATGAAACCGAAGTATTTTAATATTTTGGCATTAAATCGTGAAGACCAGTGAAATGGTCGACTCTGATTCAAATAGTGATGAGGAAGTAGTGTAGGTATTCATCGTTCAACAAATGTTAGGCCAAGAACAGTCTGTACTGGTATGTAACAAGCATATGAATACAATGAGATTTTTAGGTTAGATTACAGAACTCTGCAATATTTGTTCGATAGGATTGGTAATAGAATGTTCCACTGCAAGGAATGAAGCATAACCTCAAAACAGCAGTTTAACATTGTACTCCATGGCTTGGTAGTGATACACAGTATCATTGTGTTTTTCCAGTGCAGTTCTGTTCGGAGACTCCAGCTATCCTTTAA
The DNA here is from genome assembly GCF_040414725.1 of Anabrus simplex. Classification (NCBI taxonomy): domain Eukaryota; kingdom Metazoa; phylum Arthropoda; class Insecta; order Orthoptera; family Tettigoniidae; genus Anabrus; species Anabrus simplex. Next base: position 129,310,499 of record NC_090273.1, read on the forward strand.
AATCTTGACTTATACCACTAGTAAACCAAGATGGTGGTGGTGGTGATTATTGTTTTAAGATGAAGTATATATTATCATTATTCGGATCCGAGGTCACTGCACCCACCATAACTATCACGTTCAGAATGTTGTTTTACTATCTTGACTGATATGCCTGTTACCTAATTGGAAATTACAGTTGCGAAAGTGCATCGGAACTCGTAAAGTGGTATTATCAGATCATTATCCTCATATAAGTAAGATAAGGTTTGCATCTGGGTTAGCGGCCTATAACAGATGTGAAATAATAGGACTTTTTATACTCTTAATCTCCAGCAAAGGAGATAAGGACATTAAATCAGCGCACAGCGGGCGAAATAATCGAAAAAGGGGCCAAAGGTCTAAATGATAATTACTGTATTGACGTTTGAGGGGGTGAATAGTACCTTATGGGGAACACTGTACCTAGGTGTTAATATAAGGAATGATCTTAATTGGAGTTGTAAAGAAATGATACAGATCTCTTCACATGGTTATGAGGTTATTTATGGGTTGAAGTAAAGATGAAAAGAAGAGTGCATATCAGTCTCTGCTAAGACCCCAACTAGAGTATGTGTAACCGCTATACTTCAAGCGTGTACATAAATAAAAATAAGATATGAAAATAATACCAGTAGTAAATAATATAATACTTAATAATATGACAAAGGAAATAGTTGTAAATAAAGCAGTGGCAGAGTATTGACATCAAAACATAGAAGCGTGACGAGTATCTTTTAAATACGCAAAGCAAATAAGTTATATGAAACACTACAGGCCTAAAGTGACAACTAAGACAGGATGTGGAACGTGCGGGAAGCCCTTAACGAGGTACATGGAACGTATGACGTTATGGGGGAGAAAAGACTTACATGAAACACCCTCTAGCTCAATTATATTAAAAATGACAAGAAAGTTTTACAAAATACAGTTCCACGACACGGAAACAAGACATACTTAAGTAACTTAACATAAAATTTGATTTAACAATGAAGGTGATGCTACATTAAAGGTATAGTTTAAAGCTAAAGTATTTAATGGATGAAAGAATTAAAACTACGGCAATTGGAACCTAGGGTAAACTCGGACACATTAAATTAAACTTTTAAAATGACATAAAGCGAAGAAATAATGCAACACAAAAGCAATTAAACTAAATGAAACGAAACCGGAAAACATTGAGAATAACATTGCAAAAACACAGAAATAACACTTACTTCGGAAAGGCAAGAGTTCCCGAGGCTAGTAGCCCTCGAGCGCGAACGCTCGCTTGGGCGGTCGGATGGAAATTGACGCCGAGCTTACGCATCATTTTTCGAAGCCGGCCACAAGGCCGGAAATGGCCCGATTACAATCAACCAATAAGATCAAACTTACCCTAGATTCCTGGACCTTTTTGCCAATAGGAAATCTCGTGACCATATATGGTCATTTTAACATCGTTAGCAATTGCACAAGTTCTGGAACATTACGATTACAACACCAAAATTTCATCATAGGAAACCACACGTGTGGTACTGGTACAGGATGCTCCAAAATAAATCACCTTACAAATTTTACATCAGATTACATAAAAACTACATTTTAAAAAAATCACTTCAAAACACTTTCGCATGTTGCAATGTTCATACAGTTCCATATTATCGTGATGTTTCCATATTTAAAAAAAATTTACAAACATATTTCAGTTACACAGAAACTTTAAAATTGATATTTCTAAATACACTGTAGTTCCAATTCTCCGTCCCACTGACCGGTGACAGTATGGTTCTAGTGAATGGGACCTGAACCACTACTACTTGATACGAGAACTCGAAAAGACCCTAAGGAAAGCAGCACAAATTTTTCTGGGTGGTGATTTCCGACAAAGGAGTAGTGTCACGAAAATGTTCCAAACTTTGGACTGGGAAGACTTGGGAGTAAGGAGACGAGATGCTCGATCAAGTGGTATGTTCCGAGCTGTCAGTGGAGAGATGGCATGGAATGACAGTAATAGACGAATAGGCTTTAATGGAGCTTTTAAAATTTGGAAATATCATAATATGAAGATAAAGTTTGAATTAAAGAGGACAAAAAGACAAATTGGACCGGGCGAGTTGGCCGTGCGCGTAGAGGCGCGCGACTGTGAGCTTGCATCCGGGAGATAGTAGGTTCGAATCCCACTATCGGCAGCCCTGAAGATGGTTTTCTGCGGTTTCTCATTTTCACACCAGGCAAATGCTGGGGCTGTACGTTAATTAAGGCCACGGCCGCTTCCTTCCAACTCCTAGGCCTTTCCTATCCCATCGTCGCCATAAGACCTATCTGTGTCGGTGCGACGTAAAGCCCGTAGCAAAAAGAAAATTACTGAAGTATTGTCATTTATTATTTTTTATTTTACAATTTTCTTTACGTCGCATCGACACAGATACAGTAGATCTTATGGCGACGATGGGATGGAAAAAGGCTAGGATTTGGAAGGTAGCGGCCGTGGTCTTCATTAAGATACAGCCCCAGCATTTGCCTGGTGTGAAAATGGGAAACCATCTTCAAGGATGCCGACGGTGGGATTCGAACCTATCAACTCCCGAATGCAGGCTTACAGCTATGCGACCCTAACCACACGGCCAACTCCCTCGGTTACTGAGTTAGGCTATGTATAATCGCCGTATTTACATATTTATTCACAGGTTCTGTTATGTATCATTTAATTTTACTCATACTCCAGCTAGCGCGTCTCAATCGCTCTCACATACAGAGAATCGCGTACGCGTTCATCCGCCCTCCCACACGTACAGAAATATCCACACAGATAAGAAAATGAACGTTATGTACAGAAGGTTTTATTAAGTACACATTCTTCATTTTACAATTTGAAATAGGAAGGAGTTTCTTTCCTGTGGTGGGAGTTCATCCCACCTCCAAGCAGAATTAATAAAGAAGCCACTTTGGGAGAACAAACTACCAACCTCTCTGGCCACGGAAATTAGCCATACGATGTTAAAAATCTAATGTCATAGGTAGGAAACGCCAAGGTCTGTAGACAAAAACGCTGACCATTCGGCCAGCGAGTCAGACAACGACATAATGAATGAAATAATAAATGTCTGAACAAAGTATGAGGAAGATTGTACGTAGTGTACAGGAACATACACAGTGCATCTCCAAACATGATAATATAGACAGAGAACTAATTTAATATTCCATCTTCTGTTATGTACTCAGAGTGGTCTAATTAGACCAGAGCTCAAACAGCCACTGCTAAAGAAGGTAGCTACAAACCTCATTTACACAACTCCAAACACAAAATACGTTTAAGCTTTACTCGCAGTATGTATTTGGTTACATAGAATATTCTAAGCATTTCTGAGGAGGAAAGTTTACATATTTTTAGGCGTCTGTAAAAAAATATCTATTCACCTAATAATTTACCATAAGAGAAGAATGATATTGTTTCGCCTTTCAGTACGTTTTAAAAACAATTCTATATTAGTGATTCATAGTGGAAAGATATTTACTTCACCAGAACATGTTTCGGTTTTCTTACACCAACCAGCTGGCTGATAGTTAAATTGACAAAATACATCCTAAAATGACTAGAAAAGTGATTTTCTAGTAAGTATTATTTTTCAAAAAGAAATGTCATCGCAAATTTTTGATATCTTGATCTTAGCATTACACAAAATGAACTCTACTGCTACTACTACTACTACTACTACTACTACTACATCTGTGAGGTCGCGTGTGCAAACTGTGAAGCACATACGGTTTTGGCCCTCACTCTAGCCTTCGCGACGTTATAGTAATGCATGTTTAAACTTGTTCGATAGAGACACAAAGCTATGCCTTGACAGAAGAGGAGGAAGTCATAACAGCCTATGTATAGCCGCCATCTTGTGTTGTAGCCTCTAAGCTAGCTTTCTTCATAAGAACCTGTGTATAGCCGCCATCTTGTGCAGTAGGCCCCCCTCAGCCAGCTTTCTCCATCCATCTTGTGCAGTAGGCCCCCTCAGCCAGCTTTCTCCATGAGAGCAGTCGCCATCTTGCGCAGTAGCCTCTAAGCTAGGTTTTTCCATAAGAGCTTGTGTATAGCCACCATCTTGCGCAATCGCCCCTATGCGTCTCATAAGAGCCCATGTATAGCCGCCATCTTGTGCAATCGCCCATGACCGGCATTTCTCTCCATAAGAGCCTATGTATAGCCACCATCTTGCAGAATCGTCCAAAGCCGCCATCTCTCTCCATAAGAGTCCATGCATAGCCGCCATCTTACGCAATCACCCATAGCAGTCTAATAATAGCCCATGTATAGCCGCCATCTTGCGCAATCGTCCATGGCCGTCATCATTCTCCATAAGAAGCCGTGTATAGCCACCATCTTGGGCAATTGGCGTCGGGAAGGGAATCCGACTGTAAAACTGGTGTTAGGCTCCTCCACGTGGTTAAGTGCTTATGCTAATCTCCACTGCCCTACTAAATTAGATAGCCGCCATCTTGCGTAAGCGTACCTAGGACGTCTCATAAGAAGTTATATATAGCAGCCATCTTGTGCAATTAGATAGCCGCCATCTTTCACAAGCGTACCTAGGGCGTCTCCTAAGAGCAGCAGCCATCTTGTGCAAGCGCCCTTAAGCCGTCTCATAAGGAGCTGTGCATAACCGCCATCTTGTACAATTAGCGTCGGGAAGGGCATCCGGCCGTAAAACTGATGTTAGGCTACTCAATGCTATTAGGTGTGCTCTCTTATGCTAATCCCCATTGCTCTACTACTTGATATGGCGTCGCGAGAATCGCCATTACCCTACTACTCAAGATAGCGTCGGGAAGGGCATCTGGCCGTAAAACTGAGGTTAGGCCCTTCAATGAGTAATGTTAAGCCCATCCAAGATGGCTGATGTGAGTCTTAGCCAGCGCAGTCAATGCGGCAGAGGCCTCTCCCGAGAGCGTGTGGAGGTGGAGGCGGCCGAACCCGACCTTGGCCGGGGTCAATGACCTCGGGTGATGACGCAGCAGAAAGGTGTTGACGTCATTTTCGGATTTGTGAAACCCACTGCTCCCCTACTGCCAGAGATTATGCAGTTACAGGGAAACGAAAAAAGAACAATGCCGGCGCCATAATGAGCCGTACTAAGCAAGAAGAGGAGTGAGGTAGTTTGCCATTATTTTCTTCACTGATCCCGAGGTTGCCATTTCAACACGACTGGCCCTTTGAGCAACATACACCGACTGGCCAAAAGTCATGGAATATACCGATTGTGATGTTAATAACGAGTTGCTCCTCCGCGAGCCCTCAAAACAGCAGCAATACGGTGAAACATCGACTCTACAAGGTGTTTGAATCGTTCTGGAGGGATCTGGACCCACGCATCTTGCACTGATACCCACAATTTGTCTTGAGTAGTAGGTGCGGGTTTCATGGAGCGTACAACAGCATCGACAACATCCCATAAATGCTCGATAGCATTAAGATCGGGGGATTTGGAGGGCCAATCCATGGTTGTAACTTCACTAGAGTGCTGCTCCGACCACCTGCGTGCCACCACAGAGCGGTGACAGGGTGGCGCATTGTCCTGTTGCAACATGGCATCTCCATCAGGGTACTCTAGAGCCAGAAAGGGATGCAGACGGTCTGAAAGAATATCCACATAACGTTCGCCTGTCAGCGCTCATTGCAGCCTGACAATGGGGCCTAATTGCGACCATGAGAATGCCGCCCAGTCCAGAACTGAGCTACATACCGTCAGGACACAACCTTGGTGACACGCAGGATCCATAGCTTCATGGTGCATACTCCACACTCTCACGCGCCCATCAGCTCGATACAACAAGAACTGGGATTCATCGGACCACACCACACGCCGCCACTGTTCCATAGTCCATTGCCGATGTTCGCGGGCCCATGCACGTCGTTGAGCTCAGAGTCCAGGTGTCAGCAAAGGGACACGAGTTGGTCGTCGGCTGGTGAAGCCTATGTGGTGCAGTTGCCTCCTTACAGTACTGGTAGAAATGGGTTCCTGACACCCAACATTCAACTGGGCGGTGATCAACCTCACAGTAGCCCGTCGAGCACTCAGTACGGTTCTGCGGAGGCGACGTGATGTCCGTTCGTTAAACACTTGTCTTACCGTGTAGCAGTTTACGCGGGTGGTAACATTCTTTCAGATATTGAGGATCCACCCTCGACACTGTTGACCTCGGAAACCCGAATTTGCGTGTAATCTCCGCCGTGCTGTGACCCATGCGCCGTGCAGCGATGATCATCCCACGTTCAGAGTCGGTTAACTCGCGACGTGTTGCCATCTTCACGACACTGGTGTCTGTGACAGACTGCTCAGCTGCGACGTAACTAGCCGCAACACTCAGGGGTCATACATGGCATATTTCCTAATGGGACACCCCTTCCCGTGACTTTTGGCCGCTCAGTATATTTCAGAACACACTGAATGGCATTACTCAGCACCACTCATACCCCAACAGCTTCCATATTGTCACAGCCATGGATGAGACTGGGACTTCGGTGAAGGCTACAGTTTGCTCTATTTAAACTATTTCCTACTTTTAAAGACGATTACGAGCATAGGCCACGAGGCCAAGCCAACCAATCACGACGCGACTCCTCCTCTTGCAGTGCCTCCAAGTGGCATGGCCCTGCAGTACGGCCTGTTGTACTTTTGTCGTATCTCACCTTGAACCCCGTGATGTAGACCACTCCAGTTTAGATAAAGTAGAGAGTGACGACACACTATGGAAATGATCCTGAGAGGTACAGTCTTCCGATGATGCCGTCGCGTAATGAGAAATACTTGTAAAAAACGACGTAATAAAACAGATTACGCCAAAATTTATTTAATTTTATTTATTTATTTATTTATTTATTTATTTATTTATTTATTTATTTATTTATTTATTTATTTATTTATTTATTTATTTAATTACTTTCCAATGGGTCTATACAGAGGTCGCCTCCACCTTGGACCCTGTGTTGTTAGTAATGAACCACACAAATATACAGATAAAATAAACAAACATGAAATAAAAGTAATAGCTCCCGCCAGTAGTGATAATCACTGGCGCGAGGGAATTCATGATAATAATTATCGGGAATCGCGAAGCTACTCACGATCCTGAAAGGATGGACAAAATAAAAAAAGTAGCACTACATTGTGCAGACTAGTGCCTGGTGCTTGCATATCCGTTCCCTGCAAGGGGCCACCCGACCTAGTATTACGATATACCACTGTCGCCTGGCCCCGATAGAACATGCCCTTCTGCTGAGTGCGCAAACATTTTTCCTGCTGAAACTGGTCTGTCCTCTTTACCATTTAAATTCCGTTCTGTTTGATCACTTACACCATCACCATTTACAACTAAGCAACATTCCGAAATCATTTTCTTTTCAAAAAGATTCCTCACAATTACGCCAAAATAAGCAGATTCACTAAAAAAAAAAAGGAAGACATTTCGGGATTTATAAATAATCCACCCGGACCACGGACAATGGTCTAAAAAGGACGACATGTCCGGATAAAAGAGAACGTTTGGTCACCCTAGCCCAGCGATAGCGAAACTATGACATGCGTGCCACTGGGTGACACTCGAACACGACCCCTGTGGCCCGCCCGCACAACATACTAACAGGGTTTATTTTTTTTACATGTAATAAATAGGTCGAAAATCTACCAATATAGCATTTTTTAACATTACGCTTCAATGAAGAAGTATGTCACAATCAATTCTATGGCCATATGTACTACAAAACTCATTAGGTTAAACCAAAAATATACCGAGCTCGATAGCTGCAGTCGCTCAAGTGCGGCCAGTATCCAGTATTCGGGAAATAGTGAGTTCGAACCCTACGTTTCTGGTTCGATTTCATCTTCCCACCTCCGATTATGTTGAACGACTCATTAGTAACGGCGCCACCATCTATCGCCACCGATACAAAGTGGAGCCCTCCCGTTTCCCACCCCCAAACTCTTCGACATCCCCGCTCAACACCTACCGTCGCACCCGGCCAGCCCCTCCCCCTTTGAACCTTGTCCCCCCGTCTGTCCGCCCCTTTCCCCAACTAGTTTCTTCCCTCAACCCCTTCCAGCCCTAGATCTCTTTCGACTCCTCGCCACTTCCCTTTGTAATATCACCCCGCCCTCCACCTCCTAACCTTTCATCTACACCCTGGTACGCTCATGTAACCTCCACATCTCGCATACACTCCCTCTATAATCCCATCTCCGTAGCCAAGAGGCCCCATCAGTTTTTCTTCCTCATTTCTTCATATCACCCACCTTCCTCATCTCCACACACCTCATAGTTCTCCCCACAGCTCCGGCCCGGGAGACGGCGATACCGTTTAGGGGATCACCCCGCCCTTCGGGTGGGGAATGAAACACCTATTCGTTGTCGTCGTCAGTCAACCAATCAATCACCACTGATCTGCATTTAGGGCAGTCGCTCAGGTGGCAGATTCCCTATGTGTTTTTCTGTTATTTACCTAGTTCTTTCTTAAATAACTGCCAAGAATTTGGAAATTTATTGAACATCACTCTTGGTAAATTATTCCAAACCCTAACTCCTCTTCCTATAAACGAATATTTGCCCCAATTTGTCCTCTTGAATTCTGATCTTTCCCACTTCTAAAAATCGCGACACAGTCCATTTGACCTCCAAAATCTAGGATATCTGCCATATCTTGCTGGAATCCTACAAGTTGAGCTTCAGTGGCATAACCTTTCCTAAACCTGATTCCTGAAATGTCCTTCTTGGAACCAGTTTCTGCCTTAAAGTACCTATACATACCCTTCCATTTTCTCTAAAATTTGCATAACTGCCAATTATGCTTGCCATCATGTTATCCTCAGCTGACTTCTTCGCCAAATTCAATTTCCTAGCAAGTTCCTTCAATTTCTACTTACTTCCACAACAATTTTTAACTATAGCTTTCCAACCCCCACCTCCTCCTTAGTCTCTCTCTACTTCTCTGTTATAATACAGTGGGGTCTTTACCACTCCTTACCACCTTTAAAGGTACATATCTGTTCCCACATTTTCAACAATTTCCTTTAAACCCATTCCACAGTCTGTTTACATTTTTATTTACCGTTTTCCATTGATCATAATTACGTTTTTAAAAACTCCCCCATGCCTGTCTTATCAGCCATATGGTACTACCTAATAGTCCTACTTTTACGAACTTCCTTTCTATCAAATTTATTTTCAACTACGACAAAAACAGATTTGTGATCACTAATACCATCTATTACTTCAGTTTCTCTACAGAACTAATCTGGTTTTACCAGCACCACGTCCAGATTATTTTTGCCACTAGTATACCGCTTCTGTAGCTAAACATCATGTTTGTATGCACTTTAACGAAAGAAAATAGGCTATGATAAAAGTAGCATCTCTTCAAGCAACAATGTTGATACAGATGTACACAAACACACACTAACATATTACTGTATCAGTCCTTATGCCACAACCTGTGTAGCTGTATGTTTCAACCATTACTAGAAAAACTAAAACAGATAGCTAAAGTACGTGCGGTACGCGTACACAGCCGTGAGTTAGCAATGTGGGGAAGAGCAAAAGCACGGAGCTAGTGCGATTTAACGGAAACATCTCCCGTGAACAACTGAGCGAGCATTAGCATATGGTTACTATTCGGCAACGCTGGCCGATCTTCACTTTTATTGGATCCTGACGGGACACTCCCCTGGACAGTTTAAGGGGCTGTTTGTTGGTCTGGCATGACTGGTGAGAAGGGCAGGAGGGAGTTGTTCGAAGTTCGCAAACTTTTCAGATAAGAGTTGCATAACTCCAATATAAGATGATGTTTTGGTCAACAGTCCTTAGACTAGTTTGATGCAGCTCTCCATGCCGCCGTATCCTATGCTAATCTTTTCATTTCTACGGAATTATTACAACCTACAGTACATCTGCTCTAAAATGATTGCCATATTCATATCTTCGTCTACCGCTACCGTTCTTACAGCCTATACTTCCCTCAAAAATCAAGAACAAATCCTGCATGCTTTAAGATGTGTCCTATCATGCTGTGACTTCTTTCCGTCAAATTTAGCCAAATAGATCTTCTCTGACCAATTCGATTCAGCATCTTTTCATTCGTGATTCGATCTACCCCTCTCTTCTGTAAGACCACATTTCAAAAGCTTATATTCTCTTTCTGAGCTAGTTACCGTCCATGTTTCACTTATCAATATTCGAAGTGAACAAATTTCTTTTCTTAAGAAAGGCCTTTCTTGCTTGTGCTAGTCTGCGTTTTATGTCCTCCTTACTTTTGCCATCGTTAGTTATTTTACTACCCACGTAACAATATTCATCTGCTTCCTTTAAGACTTCATTCTCTAACCTAATATTTCCTGCATCCCCTGAAATCGGTCGACTGCACTCCATTAGGGTTTTGATTTCCTCTCCTTTGATTGTGATTCCCTTCTCAAATTCACTTTACCGCCTGTTCTATAAAATATGCACAAACAAATATTTAAAACCATACAAATACAGTACCTAACAAAAGTTTAAGACCACCAGCGAAAATTGGTTAATGAACTCCAGGTCCTACATTTATTGCACGAATTGGTCTGCAAAATATCTTGTGGCTCACTCGTGTTGATAATCACATTATAAAAAATAACCGTCAAAATATCAAATGAATCTTAGGAGTTATACTTTTCAAACATTTTGAGAACCTATAAAAATACCCCGCTTTTGAGTGTAAAGACCAACCCTCTTCACTAACCTACAGAAGATATATCGCTTCTTTGTTTTCCTAGATAACTAACCAATAGACTTTATTATACTTTCTTAAAAAGCGAAAGATGAAAGTATCAGAGAGCGTTTTTTTCTAGGTTTTTTTTTTTTTGAAATTTCGTACTGAAATAATAAAAACGAACACCGTATTTAGAAATGTTTGCAAAAATCTTTGGAATGAGCTACCGTCACCAATTTCGTACTGAAATAATAAAAACGAACACCGTATTTAGAAATGTTTGCAAAAATCTTTGGAATGAGCTACCGTCACCAAACTTGCACACCTTAAGTAGTACAGGCTTCTCTCAACAGATCGCAGGAGTTGATTTAAGTTAGAGGGAGAATTATCCCTGACTACCGTTTTATCTTTGAAGTTACAGTCACCGTCCAACCTGGGAAGTGAATATCGTGAAAAAATGCAGAATAAACGACCCTTTAAAATGTTCATCTTTCGGCTTTTAAGAAAATACACTCCATTGGATAGCTATTTAGAAAAAAATAAGTAGCCATATTACCTGCTGTAGTTTAGTGAACAGAGTGGCTTTTACACCTAAAAGTGGGGTATTTCTAAAATTATAACTCCTAAACTTCATTCGATATTTCAGACGTTCGCTTTTGTTTTCTAAGTTGTAAGTTTAAGTACCTTGATTCTTTGGTCAACACTGGATGTGACACTATTTCAGACGCCCGTGTACGAGGAAATGCGGCCTGGATGAAGTGGCGGCAAACTAATGGTGTTCTGTGCGATCGTCTGATAACATTCCACCTGAAGTCCAAGGTTTACTGTATGGCTCTGAATGCTGGCCAACAACGGTCAAGCACGAACAAGCACTTCATGTCACGGAGATGCGCGTGCTTTGCTGGTCACTTGGACTGACCCGGCTAGATCATGTCATCAACCTAGAAATCCGGAAAATCAAGGGAGACAAGATGTGTGAGACCCGACCTCGGTGGTATGGCCAGGTAATGCGTAGAGAAGGTTCATCTATTGTACAGACGGCACTTCGCATCACACCATCTGGGTATAGGCTACGTGGTCGGCCCAAGAAACGCTAGCTTGATCGCTTTCAAGAAGACATGTGTTATGTTCACCTTGTGTCAAAATAATGCCTTTAATCTCATGATTATGATGACGATGATGATGATGTTTTTATAAGTTGTATATCAACACAAGAAGCCAAAAACTATTTTCAGGCCAATTCGTACAATAAATATAGGCCCAGGAGTTCATTAACTGATTTTCGCTGGCTGTTTCAAACTTCTGTTACGTACTGTAATTTATTCAGAAACATCAGTCACACAGAATATAGATAGTTTCGGCAAGAGTTGTGTAGAGAAAGCCATAGCAAGTTTAATAACCATCCAGATGTCCACATAAAATCCACTAGGTTCCATTTCGTGATGGAAAATAAAGTCGTAAATCTCTCTCTCAACACCACCACGGATACAAAGAGTCGTAAACAAGGATGTTGGAGGTTTTGCGCTACGCTCGACATGACAAGAACATTATTTTGCCTAAGTCCTCCCGCTACATGTATTTGCCCCGTCACTGATTTCACCTTGGCCTTTCTCAAACATGCAGGTCAGCATTTACGAATGCAATGTTTGAAATTCAGAAACCTAGATTTCACTCTGTGAAATATGATGGCATTATCTGTGCCATATGAGACATACTTCGCGTGGACGTATACTGATAACTCTCATCAGAACTTCTCTGCGGTCAGACAGCTTTTGTAATGACATGCATTTCATCATAACCATAATAGTCCTATTTATTAAACCGAGTAGAAAGAAAAGAGGGATACTTGAGTCGTGGTAGTGCTAGAGGTGGAGATTATTGTCCTAAAGGACAAAACAACAAGATCACCAACCTCTCGTAAACAAAGATTTAAGGATAATGAATCTCTACATCTCGAAGTATCAACTAAAGAAGAGGAGACCTCCAGAAGTCTACGAGTCACTTTGATTAACATAGATGGCACAACATAGAAATACGCTGAAGTTCAATAAAAATGTGTTGAAACTCACGCAATTTTGAAAGCAATGCCCTTGATTAAGTATACATTTTCCCGAGAAATTTCGAATAGTTTCACATGTGGAAAACCAATGTCGCGTGAATGATACTATCTAACATAATACATTTTAAACGGCCAATCTCGATTTCAAAATTCTGTCTCTACTATATTTATATCATCTACTTGTCAACCTTATTTACATATGCTAGAGATAGCAGTTCGAACTCGAGACTCACGCGACATTAGTTATCCATACGTGAAACTGTTCGAAGTTTGTTGGGAAAATCTACACTTGCTCCTCTTGTTGTCAACCTTATTTTGTCGGCGGATACAGAAAGGGTCTCGGCCCACACAATACACGTGACCACGGTTCTACCGTAACTCTACGCTTCTGCGCTCGTGAGACGGAGAGGAGCTGGCCCGCACCGTCGGATGCCCTGAGAATGTTTTTCCATTCTTCTCCAGTAAGGTGAATGCCGGAACAGTTCCTAGCACAGTATAGGCCACGGCCGCCAACCCCGTCACCTTATCCGAACATCTCCCTGGCTTGAGAGACGGCGTTACCGTCTAGGAAGCCCGCCGTCCCCTTCAGGGACAGAATGAAAACTTATTTGTAGTAGTAGTAGTAGTAGTAGTAGTAACCTTATTTGACCTAGAAATGATCACTTTCACTCTCCTTCTACGATTACCACATTCTAGTTGGGTCACGGTTTGCGAAATGAATTTGCCCCTGTTTTCCGGATGGATCCCTTCCTGACGCCAGCCCTAAGTTGAAGAAAGTATTCTCTGTTGTATGTTTCTGTGGTAGTTGGTACTGAATAGAATAGAATACGCCCAGCAATCATTTATTATAATCCAAAGTGTGTTTTGATACAGGCATTCTTTTCCTTATTACTATCTATCTATTACTACAAGACCGTGCCCAGGGGATGAGGTTAGGGGGGTTCAAACCTCCTCCGAAACATAAGTGAACTTGAAAAATTTAGCCTACAATAAATTAGAAATATTATAAAAACAAGCATTTGAAAAATAAACAAGTGAATTTAACCTTTAAAATTTGTGTCCTCTGTAAATGTTTCCCTATGAATATAGTGAATAAATTTACTGAAAACATAAAAGGAAGGATTAATTTCGGTGAGATATACGGATTGTTTGTTTTATGTTCTTAATGTAATTTTCACAATAACAATCGATTTTAATAATCATATAGAAATAAATCCATGTTATTGAGCCGCAAGAAGAGTGTTTAAAAATGAATCAAACCTCTAAATATTTCTAATACTTTCAGTGAAACATATTACCTCGACTTTTAAACAAATCTTTGTGTTGTACTGCACGCACGTGTTAAAGCGCGTTCTGCCTACCAGACCGTTATGAATTTACCTTTCTACTTCACCCGCTGATTCGTAAAAGGTACTGCTCTAAAACTCAAACTGTTATTTCTGTAAAATCTATTTAAAAATGAAAAATATGTGTTACTATAGTTTCTTTTGGATCACCGCCCCTCCCTCCAAAAAATCCTAACCCCTTCCGAAAAAATTCCTGAGTACGGCCTTGTATTACTAAATTAAATATCACAATTAAACTTATTAATTGTTTCAGTCCAGTTTCTTTAAAATGTGTTTATTATGTCCTAGGCGTTAACAGAGTTATACAGGGTGTACCAAAACTCGACGGCAAGAATTTTGGAATCGATTCCTCACATACAGAGAAGAAAAATGTTTATGACTACATGGGTCTGGAAACGTATACTTACAGATTTATTCAAACGTTTGTACATTTACACAGTGCATCTGTAACGGCAGCTGAAACACTTTGAGCGTGTATCAGAGGAAATTTTCAAAGTGACGACCTACAGCTTGAATACAAGCCTCCACTCGTCGTTGCATAGAGTTACGCACTTGATCAAAAATGCCTGGTGTAGTGCGTACTGCCTAACAGGTTGTAACAGTGCGCTGACGTGAAGTGGCTTAATCAGGAACAGGAGTCACTTACACGAGAGACTTAACGTGTCCTCACAGGTAAAAGTCCAGGGGGTTCAAGTCAGGAGAGCATGCTGGCCAAGCAATCGGTCCTCTACCTAACCAACTCTAAGAAAAATGGGTATTCAGGTACCTGGGGGCAGGTAGACTGAGATGTGCTGGAGCGCCATCATGCATGAAAAACATTTGTCGTTGGGATGCAAGTGGCATGTCTTCCAAGTAATCAGGCAATGCAGTACGCAAGAAATTCGTGTAGTTCTGTCGAATAAGCCTATTCGGAAGAACGTATGGTCCCAACAAGGTATCACCAACAATGCCTGCCCAGATTTTAATGGCGAACCTCTGTTGATGAGAAGATTGGATGATTGCATGAGGATTTGTATCACTCCATACGTGTTGATTATGGAAATTCTGTATTCCGTCTCTTGAGAATGTCGCTTCATCTGTGAACAACACGGAAGCTGCGAAGTTAGGTGTCATATCGCATTATTGTAGGAACCACCGACAGAACGTTACACTTGCAGGATAATCCGCAGGAGACAAGGCTTGTACACGCTGCAGATGATACGGATACAACAGGTTTTCTTGTACCAGTCTCCAGATGTGTGAGCTATGGTATTTTGAGACTCACACCAGATTCATTCACAACATGATTACTTATGTAACAATTGTAACCGGTGTCTCGAATTTTTTGCAGCATACAGGTCATGTACATGATTACTAACATTAATTTGTGTCACAAAGCTTGAATAAATCTGTAAGTATACGTCTCCGGACCCATGCTGACATAACATTTTTTCCTTCTCTCTATATGAGGAATCCATTCCTAAATTTTTGCCGTCGTGTTTTGGTACACCCTGTATAGTCTAGGACAAACTTGTATCTTACCCTTCCTATGTTGTATTAGTGCTTACTTTTGTGTCATCAGTCTTTATAGAGTTACTCTAAAATTACAACATATATTATGAATGAATGGAATGAATGACAATATGAATGGGTAAGTTAATGATTTCATGAATGAATGAATGAATGAATGAATGAATGAACACTCTTCTCACGCAGTCACGGATAGCCACCAACTCTGGAGAGAGAGCATTCATGATTGAGTGGTGGAATGAAAGAACTGTACTTAAAATGTCCACTCTCCCAGTCACGAATAACCGCCAACTGGGGAGAGAGTTTTATGGAATGAATTGAATTGAATTGAATTGAATTGAATTGAATTGAATTGAATTGAATTGAATTGAATTGAATTATGTCATCATTGGATCGTGTTCGTGCATGAATGAATTAACACTCTTCTCACCCAGTCACGAATAGCCACCAGCTGGGGAGAGAATTTCATGAATGATTTGATTTGATTTGATTTGATTTGATTTGATTTGATTTGATTTGATTTGATTTGATTTGATTTGATTTGATTTGATTTGATTTGATTTGATTTGATTTGATTTGATTTGATTTGATTTGATTTGATTTGATTTGATTTGATTTGATTTGATTTGATTTGATTTGATTTGATTTGATTTGATTTGATTTGATTTGATTTGATTTGATTTGATTTGATTTGATTTGATTTGATTTGATTTGATTTGATTTGATTTGATTTGATTTGATTTGATTTGATTTGATTTGATTTGATTTGATTTGATTTGATTTGATTTGATTTGATTTGATTTGATTTGATTTGATTTGATTTGATTTGATTTGATTTGATTTGATTTGATTTGATTTGATTTGATTTGATTTGATTTGATTTGATTTGATTTGATTTGATTTGATTTGAAATGAACGATTTCATTATTGAATCGTGTTCGTGCATGAATGAATGAATGAATCAATCAATCAATCAATCAATCAATCCTCTTCTCACCCAGTCATGGATAGCCACCGACTGGGGACAGAGCATTCATGCTTTGAGTGGATGAATGAAAGAACTGTATTTAGAAACGTCCTCTCTCCCAGTTACGGAGAGAGTTTTTCGTCAATTGAATTGAATTGGAGCTGAACGGAATTGTACTGGAGCTGAAATGAAATGAAATGAAATGAAATGAATGATTTCATCACTGAATCGCGTTCGTGCAGGAATGGATGAATGAATGAATGAATGAATGAACACTCTTCTCACCCAGTCACGAACAGCCACCAACTGGGGAGAGAGCATTCGTAATTGAGTGGATGAATGAATGAACTTTTAGTGAGGTACGCGAACAGCCTTCAGTGGGAGAAAACTTAACTTAATTTAAGAAACTTCAAATATGGAAATAAATAAGAAGAAAGTTAAATATGTATATATGGAGCCACGTTTAATTTCAAAGTTTCACCTGGACTACGATACATCAGAAACTGTGTAACGCCATGAAGGCAGACACATCCCATTGAAATATTGATGGTTCGTAATGTCTGAATTCCAGAATTACAATTGAAAATTCTTCATCCTTATTTATTAATTTGATACTGAGGCTACAATCTAGCGTTTTCTGAAACTTTCATACAAACAGGGTACCCTGTGTTACTTTAGTATCATTGTATTATAGGCTACATGATCCAGGCACAAACTCATAAATTTATTGTGATGTGTTATAAAATGTATTTCATTTCACAGCCTCGTCTTATTTACAATGCATATTTGAAATAATGGTTTATAATCAATAATTAGTCAGGTACTCATATTTTAAAAATTATCATTTAGGTATTTTTCATGGGGTACATTGAACTTACAGCCAGTGGCGAAGCGTGAACTAAGTAAGGGGGTAGACAAAGATTTCTTTTATTTAAACTGTTTAAGTCATATTATTATATGGAATTTTGTTTTCGACGCATACATCTGTATTCAGTATTATATTAATGACTCTGAAAATAAGACAAACCCTAAAACAACCTATAAGTTAATCTTACGTGCACTTGCTTCATTTTTAAATATAGACGAAATAGGCCGCAGGAGTTGTCTAATAACAACACACTTTCAGAATAAAAATAGCAATATATTTCATTGTTACCGGTATATAGATTTAATAAGAGAAATAAGAAATAAATAGTTCGTACAAGTCACCTTAAACAATGTTCTTGTAAATCCGCCTGTCCTTCATTCCCGCAAATATATCTATTACTCTCGTCTTGGAGTCAGGCGTCTTGCTAAGATTCCACAGAAATTTCTTCTCTATAGCTTGAGTTCCCAACTTAGACAGTCTCTGGTTGGTCATCCAATTCCTTAAATAGGAACGTTTTAATTCGTTTGAATGCACTCATGGCGCGTTCACTAGAAACTGACTTTAACGGAATATACAGCATCAAGTTAAGCAATTTTTTCCGTATGCGTACTCTGGAGTACCTTATTAAGACTGGAAGCCAATAGTTGTTGGGGTTATAATACCGCAACTAATATTGGCGGGCAAGAAAATGCACGTACTTGAAGGGTTTTGATGCTGTCATTCATTTATTAGGTGTAAGTTTACTATACTTCGTATTTAAATATTATTCATTTCTTTTTAGACGTGTCTTATAATAAAGTAAATTAATAACATTAAAAGCATGTCTAAGATGGTAGCCAATAAGAGCACCTTTATAAGAGAGATCCAAATACTAGCCAATGAGAGCAAGAAGAGACGCTGGTAAGTCTGTCTACTGGGCGGAGACATCTCGCTATAGGAAAGTCATAGTTCCACAGTCAGCACCTACAGATAGCGTTAGTGTTGCTCTATCTGAAAGCTTTGAAAATCAGAGGGAAAATACACAGAATGGACAGCGTCTACTTTCGCCTACGTGCTTCGTGTAACTAACGCGAGCCTTAGCATTGCCGAAGTGAGACGAAAATAAGTAAAGCGGCGAATACAATAATGTCACGAATTTGGAAATAATTTAATGTTCTAAAAAATAATTGAATTAACTAGACAATATTTCTTTCACAAAATGTTAAGGGTACACGCTGTCTACCCTGTCTCCCCTGACGCTTCGCCCCTGCTTACAGCCATGAGTGAGGTCCGCAATAGGCGATGTATTCTTGTTATACGAAAAAGCTTGAGAAGAGTAATCAAAGACATGAAAGAATAAAATATGAATATCAAATGATATTAAAGGGGGGCAAAAAGGAAAAATGTTAGTTTTCGCCGTTCACTTTAGCTGTATCCAAAAGCTACAAGGGTTGGGCATAAGTCATGGCAACTAATTTTTTTCTTACGAATGCGGGATCTATCAGACAAATGGAAATATACAGATGGGAGTGGCGAGCATAAATTGCAGTGGAATGTATGAATAAAGTCGAGCGGATTTAGCGGGTGTAGGATATAAAGTGAGGAAACTGATAGCTATGAAATCCTTGTGCTACGTAGTATTTATTCTCGGAGAGTACAGAAACCGTCAAACAGTAAATCTTCAAAGTAGTCCCCTAGAATGAACACGTGCTGTTGACAGTGATATGCAGACGTCGGATACCAGTCACCTCACATTTGTGAATTTTGCAATTTCATGTTTGATTGATTGATGTTTGTTGTTAAAGGGGCCTAACATCGAGGTCATCGGCCCCTAATGGTATGGAATGAGACGAAATGAAAAGACAACTTAAAATACCAAAATCCTCCACTGACCAGAATTCAAAGCATGAGGACGAAGAATGAATGGATGGACGGATATGAATTTAAAACGATCAGTGGATCCGACCCACAGTGCCTTACATGCACAGAAGCTGGCACAAAACAATCCTATTACCGACCAAGGGATGCTGAATCGATTATGCCTATAGTCGAAACGGGTCCAAAATCCAGGTCGTCAGCCCCTCATAATGGTACTTATCGCTAGGAATCCAGGTCGTCAGCCCCTCATAATGGTACTTATCGCTAGGAAAGTAGAACCATGCTATGTGTAATCTTGCGGTACTAATCAAAAGTAGCGGCGACTCGCGGTATTCTACACATTATGGTACTATTCACAGGTAGTCTAATGCGCATTTGTAACACAGACCTATGGTGTTTCGTACTTTGCGGCGCTGTTTGCAGGCAACGCAAACCCATGGCGTTCCTCACATAATGGACTAACCACAGGGACCCGTACTATCCCGTGGAATTCCTCACATCGTGGGAACGGAGCATAGGTAAGGCAGAACCATGGTGTCGCTCATATAGGCGTACGAATCACAGGTACTGTAGGACCCCCATCCTGATTCACAAACTGTCGCTACTAATCACAAACCTATTGCGTACCTAACAGAGTGGTTCTTTTTTTTTTTTTTTTTTTTTTTTTTTTTGCTTTACGTCGCACCGACATAGATATGTCTTATGGCGACGATGGGGTAGGGAAGGCCTAGGAATTGGAAGGAAGCGGCCGTGGCCTTAATTAAGGTACAGCCCCGGCATTTGCCTGGTGTGAAAATGGGAAACCACAGAGTGGTACTACGCGCAAGTAAATGCAACCCATGGTGTTCCCTGCGTGATGGTACTAATTACAAGTAGTTTCATTTTCTAATTGGATCATCCCTTGGTCACCCCTTTTAGTCGCCTCTTACGACAGGTAGGGGATACCATGGGTGAATTCTTCGTCTGCCTCCCTCACCCACAGGGGGTAATTTTATGTTTTGCAGCGTTGACAATGTCCTCTCGTGTCCCACACCACATTCCATGCAATAGTTCTTTGTCTTTGGGGATGAAGTCAAAATCGCTCGGAGACAGGTCCGGCGAGTATGGCGGGTGTTCCAGTATTCCCATCCCCCATCGCTGAAGTTGTCCATTCTGCACGGAACCTGACTCACTACTACAGTCTCATCGCCCTGTGCGTGATACCTGTCGAATACATCGCTATCTCGTGCTGTGTCCAGGCACTCTGTGTGTCGTACTTTCCAAGATATATGGCCATTGTATTGTAGCACCGTGCACATGTGAGGAAAAAATAGTTGCAATGACTTATGCCCAAGCCCTCGTATATACAGGATGTATCAGAACTATACCGAATAGAGAATCAGGGATGCTCTTCATGTTATGTTAAGAACGATGGTGCAATCGGATTGGCGGAGAAAATTGCTCATTTCGAGAAAATCAGGTTCCTTTTTTACTTCCGGGCAGACAATTCAAACTGACGAACTCGCCGTATTTGCTATGTCAGAGCACAAGCCGCTGCCGTGCTTCAGGGAAGAGAAGGGAGGAAGGGGAAGTGGGGTGTATGATGGGGACAGAGATAATGCTCCGTGGGGATGCACAAGTTTCCTCGTTCAACTCGCACAGGATTATTGTGGTCTCTTACATTCAATATCCACAGTTCGTTTATTAAGCAGCCGTAGCTGCACACACAGTACAAGAACACACTGCAATTAAGACTCGCTTATCAGTCAAAGAATGCAGCAGATCGTTTCCTCTCTCGTCTGTTGGTCGCAGTAACGTTCTTTATTATTTATAACATGCCCGAAGATACAACGCTACCGCCCCAGGATTGTGTATTCCTTCAATCACAACTTTGTTTTTGTTTCTTTTTTTGTTTTTTGCTAGTGGCTTCACGTCTCCCCAACACAGATAGGTCTTATGGCGACGGTGGGATAGGATAGTGGTGGTAGTGGTGGTAGTGGTGGTGGTGGTGATGGTGGTGGTGGTGGTGGTGGTGGTGATTATTGTTTTAAGAGGAACTACAACTAGGCAACCATCCTCTATACAACATTAATCAGAGGGAAAAATGGAAGGGATCCGACACTTCGAAAAATGAAGACATCGGCCAAAGGAAAACAAGGGCCACGAAGGGCGTGAAAATGAAGGACTCCCTATCCCTCGCAAACCTAATAGCGTCGGGGTCGGAAAAGAACAAGAGTTGACCAAGAGAGGTCGGATAGGATAGATGAAAGTGAGGAGCCTGGCACAAGTAAGTGTAAGCAATGCCAGCACTCAGCTAAGGGACCCGTGGTCGCCAACCCACGCTCCAAAGTTCAGAGCCCCTGAGGTCCCTTTTAGTCGCCTCTTACGACAGGCAGGGGATACCGTTAGTGTTATTCTACCGCCCCCACCCACAGGGGGGTGAGATGGGAAAGGCTAATGTGTTGGAAGGATGTGGCCGTGGCCTTAAGGTACATCCCAAGCATTTGCCTGGTGTGAAGATGAGAAACCATGAAAAAACATCTTCACCCGGTAGACACACACAACTTTGTAAATGGAATGAAATACTCAACGAAAGAATCAATATGCCCAATGGTTTGATTACAGCGGATGTTCAATATGCCCTGTTTCTACTTCGATGTACAGTTCACAACGGTGTAGTAGTGACCTTTGGACTCTATTCAGGATATGTGGTGTGTCGCGAACGACCTGGAAATATGCCCGTATTCTTGGTACAAATTCATCTTCTCTTTCCACGGAGTTCGCATAGTGGTCGATTTGTGCAGAACAAACTGCATACTGCCTACTGGGGCTAGGATGCGACTATGCGAAACGAACGAGAAACTTTCCATTCTCTCTCTGTCTCCCGCTTCCCCTCCCTTCCCTTCTATCCTCTGACGCACAGCAATAGGCAGTGACTCTCTGGCATAGCAAATACGGCAAGTTCGTCAATTTGAATCGCGAGTTCGGAAATAACAAAGTAACTTCATTTCCTCGGAAAGAAAAATTTTCTCCGTTAACCCGATTGCACCATCTTTCTTAACATAACACGAAGAGCAACCCTGATATTTTTTTTTTTTTTTTTTTTTTTACAGTTCTCATACACTCTGTGTAATAAAACTTGTGCAAAATGTATTTCTTGATCTTCTCTATTCCATGTATTTTTACTGTCCAGGGAATATGGAACTCAAGAGGACAATTTGGGGTAAATATTCATTTACAGGAAGAGGAATTAGAGACAGGAATATTACCACTAGTAAAATGTTCGATGAATTTCCAATTTCCTTGGAATCATTTAAGACTGCGTAAACAATTAATAGGGAATCCGACATCTGGGCGACAGCTCTAAATGCAGATCAATGACGATTGCGTACACTAAAAAAAAAAAAAAAAAAAAAAGAAGCAAGAGAGAAATCTCGTAGTGCTAGTGATTGGTGTTTTAAGGGGACCACAATGTGAAAATGCTAGCCCAATGGTAATTTAACAACTTCGTGTAGCTCTTGCTAACTTTGTGAAGCCCTCGTAAGGTAGGCCCTCTGATTATCTGTGCCATACGAGACATACTTCACATGGATATATACTGGTAACTCTCATCAGAACTTCCCTGCGAACATTCTTGGTCAGACAGCTTTTGTAATGGCTTGCGAAACATCACGATGTGTTGTTTTACGAGTTGCAGTCGCCCAGTCAAGAGAATTTATCATTTAAAACTAAAATCCCGCCACCCGGCAGGGAATCGAACTCGGAACCCCGAAACCGAACGCCAACGCTGATCACTCAGCTATGGATGCGGACGAAGTAAACTACAATGGAGTATAATTGTCTTTGTGCATTTTTTCACCAACGTAGGGAGGTCAGGGAAAACTGTTTGAATAGAATGAATGCGTAGCCCGCTTCAAAGGCAACATTGGAAAAACATGGCCTAATGTTTTTATTATTCAGAATATACTGTATATCATTCGCCCCTAGTGACAATCGCTCCCAGATTAAAATGTGTGACAATCGCCCCCAGTCCATTAGCTGTTTACAACTGAGCGTGACTCACTCCGGCTCCCTCCCGGGAAATTCCACAGGACTATCCCTTTCACTCTAAAAATTGCACTTGCCTGATATACTGAGAGTCAACTCAAGACCTTAGTGGTTCCTTTGATGTTAGTCAGTGCCAAATACAGTAGTTCTCTAGGTTTGTTACTTGTTCCTGAAGTCAGGAGCTTTCTTCAGTTTGGTTAGATATTCTGGTGAACTGACTTGACGAATGAAAATTTTTTGCCCTGTATAAATATGGAAAATATATCACAGGTTGTATGTTATTCGATTCGTTACCAACTCTTATATTTCGTACATAGATGGCTATGAATAATTATTGTTCTCAGTGGTGTATGTAGCAAAATAATAATTATTTAATATGATATTGATATCTTATTGCACTGTGTACTTAGTAAGCTTTGTTCGAGTTCATTCCATTGCAACCCTGGGCCCTCAGCCCAAGAACCCCCCCCCCCCCCCACCTCCGTCCAAAGTAAGACCTCCAGGAACTACTCAAAGAAAAAGGCCCTACCCCCAATAACTACAAGGTTAAGCCCACGCACGCTGCCCCCGAGCTGCCCCAGCCCCCCCACCCCCGGGCCAGCTCCAACCCCCCCCCCCGCAGACAACCTGCCGACAAAAAACTAGCATCCGAGGCACCGCCCCCAACACCACAACAAACAGACCCATCTCACCACATACACACAAATCTCCAAGCCAGGTACAACAGCCCGAGGGGGACACGGCAGGGAGAACATTCAAGGAAAGGAAAGAGGTAAACCTGAAAACCATCTTCCCGAACTTGAACCTCACTGCAATCATAACCTCTGCAGTTATGATAGCCAACTTGCTGCCCTTCCCCTGTCTGAGGGACCTGGCGAATGCAATATACGAACTCCTAACCCAAGATGGCTGAACAACTCAACGAGAATAATAATAATAATAATAATAATAATAATAATAATAATAATAATAATAATAATAATAACGATAACAATAACACGCAAGGGCTTCGAGTACTAATATGGAACTGCCAGGGCGTTAGGTCCAGGAAATACGAACTCGAACCCTTCCTAGTCGCGAACACTATTCACGTAGCACTCTTAACAGAAACGTTCCTCCCACCGGGGAAGAAGTTCAACATAAGAGGCTACAAAATACACAGAAGCGATAAGGCCAACGGAGTTGGAGGGGTGGCAATTCTGATAAGAAAGGACATCAAACATATGGAGGTAGACATACCAGAGCTGGTCGAACTGGAGGCATGTGGAATTGCCATGCCAGTCCGAGGAACACTCATAAATGTCATAGCGGCATACTCCAGACCGGAAAGCCTGAACACACAAGACATAGACGCAGTACTAAGGCTAAATCGAAACACGATCCTAGGTGGAGACCTAAATTCGAAACACGCCAGCTGGGGCTGCCTGAAACCTAACTCAGAAGGCACAAAGCTGTACAACCACATCCTATCCCAGGACTATGTGGTAACAGCCCCCAGCGAACCCACGTTCCTAGCGCCAAACGATCAGGTCGACGATATACTAGACATAGCCCTACTGCGACATATTCCTCAAAGGCATAGCATAACGGTAGTGAACGACCTTGGGTCGAGGCACCAACCAGTGATATTTACACTAGATGCGAACCCAGAGGAATATGAAAACAACCCCAAGCGTAGGCTCAACTATAAAGCAACCAAGTGGGGAAAATTCGAACACAAACTAGACACACTCCTACAGGGAAGTGAGGGTATGCTATTAGACAGCACAGCCCAAATTGACGAAGCAGTCAAAACCCTAGTAGAAGCAATCCAGGCAGCCGCAGCAACGAGCATACCAGAAAGCAAACACAAAGAATACCCACAATTCGAAATTCCAGCCCACATTAAGGAATTAATACGCAAGCGCAACAGCCACAGACGCAACTGGGCACGACACCATAGAGGCTACGACAGAATTATGAAAAATGAACTCAATACCGAAATACAAACCAAACTACAGGAATGTAGGTCGCGAGAATGGAACAATAAACTCCGTCTATTCGACACAAACACCAGGCCTGTGTGGAACCTAGCGAGACACTTCACTCGTGAAACACACAGCATCCCTACTATTAAGGGACCAAACGGCCCGGTATATGAGAACCGTGATAAAGCAGAAGTCATAGCGGACTCGATCGAAGCGGCATTCACTCCGAACGAAATACCATCTGACCCTGCCTTCACCAGGCAAACCGAGGCAAAGGTAGCTGAGTTCCTCGAAAACGCACCTAAGCCAGAGCTTAAGAGGACAAATATGCACGAAATTAAATGGATTATAAGTCATCTTAACCCCCAAGAAGGCGCCTAGCCCAGACGAGATACAGAATATTATAATTAAGAAATTAACACACAAAGCCCTAACACTACTTACCAGCATCTTCAATGCAATGTTCAGACTCCAATACTACCCTGAACAATGGAAAAGAGCTAGAATACTCGTATTTGGAAAACCAGGCAAAGACAAGTCAGACCCAAATAATTATAGGCCTATCAGCCTCCTAGACGCCCTCAGTAAAGTATTTGAGAAAATACTACTAAAAAGGTTAATAGGGCACATCAAGGAAAGAGGAATAATTCGCAACGAGCAATTTGGCTTCAGGAACGGGCATTCAGCCCCACAACTGCTCACGCGATTCATAGAAAAAGCGACCATAGGTTTCAATAAACGAGGGGACACTGGTTCGGTTTTCCTTGATATCCAGAAAGCATTTGACAAAGTCTGGCACGAAGGCCTACTAGCAAAGCTAATTGACCTCGAATTCCACCCAGGCTATATAAGGCTAATCAAATCCTATCTGGAGGGCCGAGAGTTCCAAGTAGACGCACACAACACGCTGTCAAGCACGCGAAGGATTAGAGCGGGCGTAGCCCAAGGGTCACTTATTGGCCCAATCCTCTTCGTCCTATATACAAATGACATGCCCACTACGGAACTCACTACCACATACCTCTACGCTAATGACACTGCTATCACAGTCCAACACCCACAACTAGCGTGCGCTCGGAAGAGGCTCCAAGTAGCGCTAAGAACTCTCGAGCCATGGCTAAGTGGTTTTCCGTGGTTTCCCACTTCTTCTCCAGGCAAATGCCGGAATGGTACTTAACGCCACGGCCGCTTCCTTCTCAATTCCTTGCATATCCCTTCCAATCCTTCCATCCCTGCAGCCTAGCAGGTGAGGTCGCCTGGGCGAGGTACTAATCCTCCTCCCCAGCTGTATCTCCCCGACGAAATGTCTCACATTCAGGGACACTGCCCTTGATGCGGTAGAACTGGGTTCCCTCGCTGAATCCAAGGGAAAAACAGCCCTGGATGGTAAACAGATATAATCATCATCATCATCATCATCATCATCATCATAATTGTACCGGGAGGTACTCCACAACGCCGCGCATTTAAATCTAGCGCCTAAATGAACTCCTCTATTGATGAAACCAACGAGCTAGAATATTCTAGCTCGTTGGGTGAAACAGTGAAATTGATATTTATGACCAACTTAGAAATTTACTCAGAATATGTCACCACTAAAATATGATGTAATTTTGTTATTGTGAAGTTTCCTGAACTGACTGTATTTCTACTAGTTTTGTTTGCTATCCATCAAGAAGTTTGGGCATTCTTCCACAGATGTCACTACTAAAAACTATGATCATGCGCCCTGGTGCGAAGTGAAAGAACTTTTGATTTAAAGAAGTTTTGTATTCATAAGTTTCTTTTTTCTGATTGATGTTCATTTATTCTTGGGTTGGCAATATTTCCTTTTTATTTCCGCCAGTTTTGAATCTAGCCAATCCCTTAAAATAAATGGAATGAATTTAGATATGCACTGGTTAGAGACACGAAATAAATACATGAGTGACGTGAATGAGTCTCCGGTTGCTAGCAATCTAAGAGTTATAGTTTGTTTTCTGGAGGTATTACGTCACGAGAAACGTGTATCGGCCTTGGTACTCGTAATTTTGGATCCAGTTAGTCTCAATAATGTATCAAAGTTTACTTTAGACATTCTTGTGAAGTTTTCGAAAGCCTTCGTCTAAACGTATTACTTTATACGGTTAATAGTCTCAGCTGCGCTGATAGTAACGATCAAACACACGCCAATCCGATCCATTGCGCTTGAGACAAGGAACTAACGATTGAATGTGGACACGAAATGGCTTTCCTTTAAGGCGTGCGTTGAGGCATGCAATTGAATTTAAAGTTGAAACGAAAGAGAAACGCAAGTTGAAAAGAAAGCTTGAAGTGAAAGTGCACAAGTGTATACATTTCTTGAGAACACTGAGGAGAGGTTTGAAGTTGAATCCTGGCTGTTGGCACGCAATCTGCCAACATTCTGATGGTGAATTATTTTTGCAACAACGGGGCTCAAACCAGATAACCACAGTGTCAGACCATGTAGACTTGACGCCTTAACGATAACGACCACCAGGTGGGCTATGGGAATGAGAAATATTCCAATAAAAATTCCTGGTCTTCATTCAGTAATAATTCAAATTCGTCTTTTGAAAAGTTCTATGCTTGGTTTTGCACACTGTTCTAGTGTATTGTGACGTTCCCTATAGATTGAGTTTCTGAAAATAATATTTAAAACTTACCTTCAACCAGTTTGATCAGTCATCCCCTACAATAATCTAACGCCAATGAGCATGTTTCGTTTAGTAGTGGTGGTGGTGATTACTGATTTTATTTTAACAATAAACATGTCTTGTGACTGGGGGTCATCTGAAAATTTGCGTTACGGAAGTTAGCGTCACAATGTGTGATGGAAGTTTAACTCAAGCAACCGTGCAGGCTGTGATGTACAGTAGGCATGAATGGCCAATGTTGCCTAGCAACCGTGCAGGCTATGGCTGGCAGTCATCTGAAATTAGCAGCCGTTGACGGATGACCATGACCGCGAAACATATTATTATGATCAATTTATTTTTGCAAAGGAAAAAGTGGTTTCTTTTTAAAATTTCATGTGTTTTGTAGTGACTTTCTACATTATACCTTGTCCATATAACAGACTGCCCACACAGAAGGCATTTTCCACGATCTCCTGCTTGCCAAAAATATACCGTTCTTCCCACTGATTCTTTCCAACTAGATTTGGTGAAGCCTTTTTCTTTCTTTATTTTTTTTCTTCGAACTCGGGTATTGTCGCAATGATCAAGCTTGAACATCACGGTCTGTGACGTAACCAAAACATCACTGTGGCTGAACCGTATGCATTGGTTACCCGCCCAGAGAAAGAGAGAGAGAGAGAGAGAGAGAGAGAGAGAGAGAGATAAAACTGATAAGATTCCGCTTCTTAATTTAAGTACTTTATATCTTGTACCAGAGCCTCCGTGGCTCTAGCGGCTGCGCGCCGGCCTTTCACCGCTGGGTTTCGTGGCTCAGATCCCGGTCACTCCGTGTGAGATTTGTGCTGGACAATGCGGAGGCGGTTTTTCTCTGGGTACTTCGGATTTTCCCTGTCATCATTCATTCCAGCAACACTCTACATAATGATTTTATTTCATCTGTCAGTCATTAATCATCGCCCCAGAGGAGTGTGACAGGCTTCGGCAGCCGGCACGACACCTATCCTTGCCGCTAGATGGAGGTTTCATTCATTCCATCCCTGGCCCGGTTGAATGACTGGAAACAGGCTGTGGATTTTCAAATCTTGTACCATTAATGGAAGAGGGGCCGTGATTATCTCAGTGGCATAGTTGCTTGCTACCCAGCCGGAAGGCAGAGTTTCGAATCCCATTCGATCCTGGGTTGAGACTACTATCTCAAAAATCACATGGCGTTAAGAAAGGCAACCAGCCATATCCAAAATAAGCCTGAATGATTCCAGCGACCCCTAGAAGTGCCTGGGATGAGCTGAAGAAAATATTTTTACTCTCCTGTCCCGTTACTGAAGTTATACCTGTACAAAAATCCGTTATCGAGTTCACAAAAGCTAGAAAGGTTTGCAAAAAAAAAATAGAGAGACCGGGATAAAAATGTACCATGTCATGGAACTTCGTACCCGAAGGATCACGATGTCAAGAGAAACGTAAAAGTACACGCTACTTTTCTTAGGATTAAATTTACCAATTAGAAAATTAACTGTGATTTACGTAACTTATATGATTGTTCTTATTCTTTCTCTAGGACATCAAACCACGGAAGATTCAAAAGATGGTGCTCAAAATATCTCCATGAGATAAGATCGTAATACGACAGTCTTTTATCATTATTATTATTATTATTATTATTATTATTATTATTATTATTATTATTATTATTATTATTATTATTTCCGATTCGTTGGCTGAACGGTCAGCGTACTGGCCTTCGGTTCAGAGGGTCCCGGGTTCGATTCCAGGCCGGGACGGGGATTTTAACCTTAATTGGTTACTTCCAATGGCACGTGGGTTGGGTGTATGTGTTGTCTTCATCATCATTTCATCCTCATCACGACGCGCAGGTCGTCTACGGGAGTCAAATAGAAAGCCCTGCACCTGGCGAGCCGAACTCGTCCTGGGATATCCCGGCACTAAAAGCCATGCGACATTTCATTATTATTATTATTATTATTATTATTATTATTATTATTATTATTATTATTATTATTATTATTATTATTGTAATTCATTGTAAGTTAATTTCTTCGTAGGTATTATATTATTGTACTTAGGAAGCAACATGTTCATTCATTTTATATCATGTAGTAGAATAGATATTTTATGTACAGTAAGATAGCACAGTAATTCATTTCAGTCTAGCTGGGCTGAGTGTCTCAGATGGTTGAGACGCTGGCCTTCTGACCCCTACTTGGCAGGTTCGATCCTGGCTCAATCTGGTGGTATTTGAAGGTGCTCAAAGAAGTCAATTTCGGTAAATTTAGTAGCTCGTAAAAGAACTCCTACGGGACTAAATTCCGGCACCTCTGCGTCTCCAAAAACCTTCAAGAGTATTTTTTTCTTTTGCTTTACATCGCACCGACATAGGTAAGTCTCATGGCAACGATGGAATAGGAAAGGCTTAGGAATGCGAAGGAAGCAGCCGTGGCCTCAATTAAGGTACAGCTCCAGCATCTGCCTGGTGTGAAAGTGGGAAACCACGGAAAACCATCTTCAGGGCTGCCGACAGTGGGGTTCGAACCCACTGTCTCCCGGATGCATGCTCATAACTGCGCGCTCCTAACCGCACGTTCAATCAAGAGAAGTTAGCGGGGCGTAAAAGCAATAACGTTATTATTATTATTATTATTATTATAGTCTATATTTTAATATCTTACTGTTTATTTTATGTTATTTATGCATTCACTGATTAAGTGTAACACAGGGAGACATATCCCTAACTTTGCCAGTTAAAATTATCTATCTATCCAACCGAGCTCGATAGCTGCAGTCGCTTAAGTGCGGTCAGTATCCAGTAATCGGGAGATAGTGGGTTCGAACCCCACTGTCGGGAGCCCTGAAGATCGTTTTCCGTGGTTTCCCATTTTCACACCAGGCAAATGCTGGGGCTGTACATTAATTAAGGCCACGGCCGCTTCCTTCCCATTCCTAGGCCTATCCCATCGTCGCCATAAGACCTATCTGTGTCGGTGCGACGTAAAACAAATAGCTGATCCATCTATCTATCTATCTATCTATCTATCTATTAAATAGGCGGTTCGGGTAAATGGAGAAAAATAATTATTAACCAAGTTAAATGTTTCAGAAAATAGCAATGCATTCAAATGAAATGCTCGATCAAAAGAAAATTGGCATAGATTCCCGAACAGAACTACTGTACGCTTGCGATCTATCAATGCCAAATTCCAGTGCTGGAATGACCTGACCACAGACAGCGGGGAACTGTTGTGTCAACTCACAACGTCTGAATAGCATGAATAATAGCTCGAATAATATGCATCAGAGTGGTCAGTACCAGTATAATAGTTACGTGAACATGTATGACTCAGAGAAGATATAAGTTGTTCCACCCGGAGAGGTAGATCGCGTGTCATTCAAAGACGAGACTATCAACCTTTCTAATGTGATAAAAGTATGAGACAAGGAAGATAAAAATCTACAATATCTCCTCTCTTTGTAACAAAGGATTCTTCGGTAACATTAACAACGGAAAGACAACGAAAATAAAAAGTATACAAAATCTTAAATATTTTTGTTGTCATTCGTTTGACATCAGTAGACGAGTAAGTGTTTTTTAAAAGCAGGAAAGATCACAATGTGAATCAAGGTTGGAATTCAAGAGGAGAAATTGGGGCAAATATTAATTTATAGAAGAAGAGTTTGGGAATGGAACAATTTACCAAGGGAGATGTTCAATAAATTTCCAATTATTTCCAATTCTTTAAGAAAAGACTAGGTAAACAACAGATCAGTGGTGATTAATTGACTGAAATTTGTACAGCGTGTAAGGTCGCAACTTTTACAGTCTACAGCTTTGTTATAACTTACATCATTTGTCGATAGAACAGGTATTGACGGAGATATTTGAGTATTTACTTTTAGACATTCTCCTGAACTATATTTCACCCAACGTGAATAAAATTGCTTATAGCCTAGTCTGTAGAGCATTCTCTCCTGATCATAAATACATTCATTACATTAATTTCTGTTTAGCAGTTTTTCGGATGCGTGTGCGTACGTACACACAGAGAGATAGACAGAAAGACATGGCGGAAATTTGAAAACTGAATTTCTTTCTTATTCTGAACATGAACGGCACACAACTATCAATTTCTAAGAAGCCGATCAAAATGCAGACAAAAATATTAGTTCATTTATAGTACATTGATGTTATGTTCCATTTTGTAAGTGGATTTATGTTGCAACGTGTTGAAAGAATGGTTGACTGAAAACCCTGTACAAATAAACATTACATATTTTTTAATGTAAAATAACGTAACTCACGTGATTGCGGCTACTAAAAGGAAGCCCACAAGGACTTGAAGAGAACGACCGATCATTTTGGACAGCACTCTCGCACCACAATTTTCATAATTGATTGATAACTGAAAAATCGACGTCCGAGACACGCACTTAATAACACGTCGTTACCTAAATCACAGACCGCACTTCAGTCGAATGCAACACGTAAGGGATGTACGGACCACGTGTTTCCAGGAGACTGGCTCAGGCAGCGCCTGTCACCCCCAACGAACCCTGTGCATCTGTGCTCGCCTGACCAGCCTGAAGAGCGCGCGAAATACAGCTGCGCATGTCTGTTACAAGGGGGGAAGCAAAATACGTCTTCAACCACGATCACGGCTCCGTATCACTTTTTTTTCCTTTTTTTGCCGAAGGTGAGGAAGTAGTCCGCCTCTGAGGTGTAGTGGTTAGTGTGATTAGCTGCCACCCCCGGAGGCTCGGTTTCGATTCCCGGTTCTGCCACGAAATTTGAAAAGTGGTTTGAGGGCTGGAACGGCGTCCACTCAGCCTCGGGAGGTCAACTGAGTAGAGATGGGTTCGATTCCCACATCAGCCATCCTGGAAGTGGTTTTCCGTGGTTTCCCACTTATCCTCCAGGCAAATGCCGGGATGGTACCTAACTTAAGGCCATGGCCGCTTCCTTCCCGCTTCCTTGTCTCTCCTTCCAATCTTCCCATCCCCCTCCCCAAGGCCTCTGTTCCGTATAGCAGGTGAGGCCGCCTGGGCGAGGTACTGGTCCTCCTCTTCAGTTGTATCCCCGACCAAGTGTCTCACGCTCAAAGACGCTGCCCTTGAGGCGGTAGAGGTGGGATCCCCTCGCTGAGTCCGAGGGAAAAAGCCACCCTGGAGGGTAAACAGATAAAGAAGAGGAAGTAAACGTACCTTGAGACAGAATGCATAAAATACTATCTTAACCTATTTAGATTAAACTGCCCTTTTTACTTTAAAAACATACCGGGCGAGTTGGCCGTGCGATTAGGAGCGCGCAGCTGTGAGCTTGCATCCAGGAGATAGTGGGTTCGAGGCCCACTGTCGGCAGCCTTGAAAGCCATAAGACATATCTGTGTTGGTGCGACGTAAGGCAAGTTGTGAAAAAAATACGCTTTTTATCTGAAATTTGGTTCTCGATTGTTCTGTTTTTCTTCCAAGTAGAATACGACAGTGAAGCGGTTAGTCACTGCCGTTGTACCTCTGAAGCCCGATTTCAATTCCTGATCGGTTCATAAGAAGTTTTGCTGGCCAAAGCGGAAGCTTTATAGTATAGTGACCAGAAAACTGGTCTTGAAATCGATTTCCGAAAGATCATAGTCGCGAATGGCAAATTCCTCTTGCTCGGGGAATTGATGTCAGTAGGCTATCTGGCGTACTTTATCCCTCTTCATCTGTATACATAACAATATATACATATCATAGCACAATAAGCCGAAACGTTCCAGCGCTATATCAACATTTTTTAAAGCGTAAGCGATGCATGTTTTCAAGTTTCATTCTGATCATGCACTCCACTACTAGCTAGTTTCACCCATTTTACCACTGCTCTCTACGGAAACCTGTAGCCTGCTATGTGAATCTCATCTCAACACTGTATACCCGAGTTCATATCCGAAACCGGAGTAAGTAGTAAAAAGAACATTATTAGCTTCAACCTACTTACGTCAGAGCGTTCGTGTGCTCTCTGGATCCATCAGTGCACTTGAGAGACAGCGGGTTCAAATCCCACGTTGGCTGTCCTGGAAAAGCCTTTCTCATGTTATTACCGGGAACGGTACTCTTACGAGAGCCACATACAGTAAGTTTTCTTTCCGAAGTCTTAACAAAATCTGAGCTAAAAGAAAAACTATGAATAAGAGAATCAATGCCTTAAAAAGCGTCATACAAAATTATTATTTATTTTTATTTATTATCGTTCCGGCCATCTATGGACCACATTTTACAGTCTTTACGTTATTTTTCACCAGTCCTGACTTCACATTCTGCCAGTACTTCTTCATCCTTGCACTGACTCCTTTCTTCTGTTCTTCTGTGTAGGTTCTCTTCTTCTTCTTCTTCACAAGTTCTTCCCCAGTCTCCTGGAAACCCTTGAACTCCTTCACTTTTTGTCTAAATTTGTTTCTGTCCAGTATGTCCTCTTTTTCTACTCCTATCCTGGCCAGGTCGGTCCTTACTTCCCGAAACCATTTTGGTTCCGTCTTCCTTAGGCTGAAGAAGCTGAAAATCCTTTTTGTCAGTCGGTTGGTGTCCATTCTCTGTAGATGTCCATAAAATTGAAGCCTTCGCTTTTTCATCAATACGACGACTTCCTCTGTCTTCTGGTATAGTTCTTTGTTGGGTCGAAGTCTCCTCTCCCCACCTTTCATTTTCGGGCCCAAGATCTTCCGGAGCATTTTCCTCTCTTTCTTTCTGATGTTCTCTACATCTCCCTTTCCAATCATGTCCAATGTTTCTGCTGCGTATAAGCATTCAGGTCTGATGACTGTGTCCAGATGTCTTAATTTGGCTCCATATGACAAAGCTTTCTTGTTGTAGGTGTCTCTAGTGAGCTGATACGCTGTTTCCATTTTTCTCGCTCGTTCTATCAGAGCTAGCTTCTCTGATCCATTCTCTTGAACTATTTCTCCAAGATACTTGAAGCTCTTTACTCTTTTTACTTTCCCCTCTTTCAACTTTAACATTTGGGGAGCCTCTTTATTGTTGGTCATAAATTCAGTCTTACTGTATGATATTTGCAGTCCAGTCATTTCTGTTATGCTATGGAGTTGTTCCACTCTTTTCTTTGCTATTTCTATGTCACTGGCAAAGACTGCGATATCATCAGCATATGCCAGGCAGTCTATCCGTATAGCACCTGCCCCTCTTCCAATACGGGATGCTTCTTTGTCTGGGATTCCTTCTTTCCACTTCCTTATCACCTTTTCCAAGACACAGTTAAAGAGAATTGGTGAGAGTCCATGCCCTTGTCTCACACCAGTCTTGACTTCAAAGGACTCCGATATTTCAGCCATGAACTTGACCTTTGACTTGGTGTTGGTAAGTGTCTGTTTGATGATATTCCTTGTTTTACTGTCCACACCAAATTCTTCCAGTATTCCGAATAACGTCTCTCTATCTACCGAATCGTAGGCCTTCTTAAAATCCACGAAGACTACAACATATTTGCTTCGTCCCAGCATCTTGTACTTTATGATGTTCTTGAGATTAAAAATCTGCTCAGCGCATGATATGCCTTTCCGGAATCCAGCTTGGTACTCGCCCAGTTCTTCACCGAGTCTTTCTTCAACCCTGGTTCGAAGGGCTTTAGACAGCATTTCATATGGGACCGAAAGCAGCGAAATTCCTCTATAATTATTGACATCCTTCTTGTTCCCTTTTTTGTGTAATGGATGTATTAAAGCAGTTGGCCAGTCTTCTGGAATTCTTTCCGTTTCCCAAATAATTTTAAATAAATGGGTCAATGATGAGATTAATTCTGCATTTCCCATTTTGAGTTGTTCTGCCACAATACAGTCTTCACCTGCTGCCTTGTTATTTTTTAGCTCCTGGATGATTTTGGATACCTCACGTTCGTCAGGTGGCTTTGAATCTGGCATTGTTACCTGCGGTCGTTTAATTGCCAGTCTTTCTTGTGGACCGTCGCAATTCAGTAATCTTTTGAAATATCTGGCGAGAATTTCACAGTTTTCCTTATTGTTCATTCCTAGTTTACCCTCTTTATCTTCAAAACATAGACCAGGTGATTGATATCCTTTTAACCGTGACTTAAAGGTCTGATAGAAATTCCTGGTGTTATTTTTCTGGAAATCTTCTGAGGTCTTCTTCAGCTGATCTGTTTCATATTGTCTTTTTGCTTGCCTGAAAGTTTGTGCTGTCATCTTTCTTTGATCTCTGAAGGCAATCAAGTCACAGTTCCTTCTGGTGAAACTCCATTTCTTCCATGCCTCCATTCTGCGCAAGAGTGCATCTTCACATGTTTCATTCCACCATTTACGTTTCTTTCGTTTCGCCAAGGGAATGGTTTTACTTGCAGCATGTTTAACATTGTCTCGAATGTCATCCCAGTTTACTGAATTAATGTTTTCCAGCTCTTTTTGGTATTGATGCTTTATTTCCTCACTAAGTTTTAATCTTCCCACATCGTATCTTGGTACTCTTTTCCCCTTTCGTCTTTTCCTGACTGGGAGAAGTCCCATCTTTATTTTGGTTAAGTAATGATCAGAATCAACTTGGGCACCTCGTAATACTTTCACGTTCATGATTTCTTTTTGCGCTTGTTTAGAGATCGCCACATGGTCAATTTGGAATTCACCCAGAATCGGATTGGGAGATCTCCACGTTTTTTGTTTTCTTGGCAAGTCTCTGAATTTAGTTGACATGAGTTGTAGATTAAAGGCTCGGCACAACTCAATAAGCCTCTCTCCATTCCTCTTTGTCCGCCTGTGTGCCGGATATTCCCCTACTATTTTTCTGAACTTTTTCTCTCTTCCTATCTGAGCATTGAAGTCCCCCATTAATACCTTCACATTTCTTTCGGGAATCCGGGAGATCTGATCTTCCAATTCCTCCCAAAAACTATCAACTTTGTCTGCTTTTTTGCGGTTGTCTTCATTGGTCGGGGCGTGGGCATTGATTAATGTGTACGTTTTGTTTCCACATCCTAAATGCAGAAATGATAGGCGTTCAGAGAAACTCTTGAAACCTACAACGGAGTCTATTAAACACTATTGTCTACAATGAATGCTGTTCCGAATAGTGGGAGAGATTTAGTGTGGTCCACTATGATGGCTGGTTTTCCAACTTTCCAGTATCGAGTAAGTCCTCGTCTCTGTATCTTGTTTCTTGAACAGCCAAAACTCTTATTTCCCTTTATTCCATTGTCTTTGTTAGTTCTTTCAATTTTCCGACCTTAAGTAGTGAGTTTACATTCAGAGTTCCTAGCCAGAACTTGCGTTTCATCTTGAGTCTGTGGTTCCCAGGGGACTCCGACTTCCCCTCGCGTTGTGGTGCAGGCTCTCCAGAACCCTTTGGCCTGCTTGCGCCACTTATCGTGGCGGTGGATTTACCTTTTGGGCTGCCACCTGGAGTAGTTTCATTAATGCACTGGTAGTTCATAACGCGTTAACTGTCTAATCATTAGACGTGGCGAAGCAAGAATTGCTTCGCAGATATAGAACTGAGATTGTAAGTCCCAGAGCTTCCATTAACTGCCGCCCCTAACATGGGATAACAGACGCTGACCAGCAAGCCGCCCGATGCGGGAACAGACACCATAGCTGGATTTGTGGTTCATTGCCCCTTCCGCCTCACTTGCCATACCGAAGAACTTCTTCTCTGTCAAGTCAACCGTTGAGGTCTTCGCCATAACCCCGGCAAGGGCCCTCCATACTTATTACCCCTGGAGAGAGGGTGTCCCAGTATTATAAAGCCCCCAGGAACTGGGCTGCCTGTTGGTCTGAGGGTTCCTTTCCGTGGTTTTAGAACCAGCCCACATTTCTGTGAGCCCCTTATCCGCCACCTTGTTGATGTTAGCTGGTGGGCGTGAGCCCGGGACAGATGAATCATTCATTTTGATTCACCCTCACCGTAAGGGTTGTTAGTCCAAACGGGTAGCTGATGTTCTGCTATGATGTTTATTATTATATTATCACAGACCACCAAGATGGCTCCCAGCAGTAGGCTAAGATCTGTTGCCTTAGAGACGCCTCAATGGAAGAGTGGAATGATATATCTAGTTGGTAGTATCTATGGAGACCAAGAAAATTTAGCGAGTGGGTGGTTGTTAGGGCAAGGTTAGCAGCCAATATACACTCTTGGTAATGGCAATAAAATGAAATAAAATTATGCCCTCAAATCAATTAAAGATCATAATAATAATAATAATAATAATAATGTTATTTTTACGTCCCACTAACTACTTTTCACGGTTTTCGGGGACGGTGTCTCGACATTAGTCGTTTGTTGTAGCAGTAGTATCATGCCCTTTAAACCGAAGAGCATTACGGCGACTATTCAGCGAAGGAGCCGGACGAAAGAGGTAATGAAGCTGCAACACAATACATGTTGTATAAAAATAGATAAAAGTATCTTATCACACACATCCAGAGCTTCCGAAAGTGTTCATCGCATCTAATCCGTGATTACGCTCACTTGTAGACTTAAATCGCTTCGGAATGAATTAAACGCTTATTATCATGCTATTGTATCGATACAGATTTTATAGGAATGAAATATGTCGAAATAATGTGCTGCGCATGATACTACTGCTACAACAAACGACTAATGTCGAGACAGCGTCCCCGAAAACCGTGAAAAGTAGTTAGTGGGACGTAAAAATAACTTTATTATTATTATTATTATTATTATTATTATTATTATTATTATTATTATTATTATTATTATTATTATTATTATTATTATTAAGGAGGTTTTCCACACTTTCTACAACCTGTAGGCTAGTTAGGACTTAATCGACTATTTCCCTTCTTTAAATTATTTATTTTTGGAGATGTCACGGAGGGCGATAACTCTAAATCCCCCTCCCCGGTTTCTGTCCAATAAGTAGGAAAATGGTACTGTGAATCAGTAGAAGGTCGTACTATTGTGAAACACTGGTAATGCTAATTGAGGCGTTCACGGCCGTAATCAAATTCTTGATAATGGAGAATGTTGTGCCCTGTATCTTTATTCGCTAACTCGGCGAAATGTTAGACCGCCCACTGCCAAGTAGCGACTTGGAAAGGTGTATCAGCCCAACAGACGAGCTCAAATCGTACGCCCTGGGTGAATCGATAATCACACACGGCCTAATAACGCATTCTATTTTTTTTATTTTTTTTATTGGTGATGCTGTTGATGAAATGCTTTCTGTCGTTAGGGAATGCATTTTAACAAAGGTTCGGATAACTTTTTGTCATTATTTAGTTCTTCTTCCGAGTTGAAACGTGTTGTTGTTTTTTGTACATTTCGTACAGTTTGCCGACGTTTTGAATACCATGCAGTATTCTTTGTCAAGTCGATTGAATACCCCTACTCGAATGGGAGACTGATTACCCCGGATCGAATAGGGGTATTTTAGTCCCCTTGACAAAGAATACTGCATGATATACGAAATGTCGGCCAACTGTACGAAATGTACAGAAAACAACAACACGGTTCAACCCGGAAGAAAAATTAAATAACTCCACATACCGTGGAAGCTTCACATCTAAGAACATTTTGTCATTTCGTCAAAAACATCAAGGAGTGTGTCGAAACAGAGCAGTGATTTTCGTCTCGACATAACTTTACACATTTAGATCTACCTACAAAAATTTAGGGACACTTAGGGCCGATTGCAGAAACGATGACTAGTTTTAAGCCTTAGGCATCGTCTACCTAAACAACGTCTAAATCGAGCACGATCTTCCATTTTATAAATAATGTTCAGTCGATGTTTAACTAGACATCGCTTAAATTTCAATTTTGGTTTGAAAATGGAGACAGAAGTATCTTTCATGCAACTCTTTGCTTGTCGCAACCAATGAAATTCATCGGTGCGCGCGCCGAACGCCAGTCAGCTGTTTGTCTTCCTACACATTACTCAAACATGGCTGAGCATGACTTGCCCACAGATAAGAGTATTTCGGTGGAAATTAAATCTCATAATATTATCGACACTACGGGGAAGTGTAGCTTTCATTATAGCGTAGTTACTGTGAGTGTAATTTACTCATAAATACGGTAGCTTCAACGAAGGTAAGATGAAGCAATAGTATTATGTAACCGAATGTGTTGTACGGGCCATATAGATTTAGCTTGCATTCTGGAGATCGTAGGTTCGAAACGCATCATCGGCAGCCGTGAAAATGGTTTACCGTAGTTTCCCTATTTTTACACCAGGCAATACTACGGCTTTTATTATGGCCACGGCTCTTCTTCCCCAGCCCTCTTTAAACAATAATCACCACCACTTGCCTTTTCCTATATGATAGTTGCCGAAAACGTATACGATTAGGCCTATATATATATATATAAACCCTATTCAACCTAGTTTTTAGTTTTCACTATTATGTGTGTTTACTTGGCAGTAAATATAAGTGAACCCCTCCCGGTTGATGTATGTGACAGCCCTCTGACGATCGGGACACGTAATTCTAATATGTATGTAGTCGAAGTGGCCTATAATTCCATGCAAATTACCCCATGTATATAATAAAATACACTGACTGACAGAGCAAATGCAACACCAAGAAGGAGTGGTCAGAACTTTATGCCAATTGCAGGGTAGACTGGCGTCACTGAGGTATGCTCATGATGTGAAATGCGCCGCTGTGCTGCGCACGTAGCGAACGATAAATGGGACACGGCGTTGGCGAATGGACTTCGTACCGTGATTTCTCAGCCGACAGTCATTGTAGAACGTGTTGTCGTGTGCCACAGGACACGCGTATAGCTAAGAATGCCAGGCCGCCGTCAACGGAGGCATTTCCAGCAGACAGACGACTTTACGAGGGGTATGGTGATCGGGCTGAGAAGGGCAGGTTGGTCGCTTCGTCAAATCGCAGCCGATACCCATAGGGATGTGTCCACGGTGCAGCACCTGTGGCGAAGATGGTTGGCGCAGGAACATGTGGCACGTGCGAGGGGTCCAGGCGCAGCCCGAGTGACGTCAGCACGCGAGGATCGAGGATCGGCGCATCCGCCGCCAAGCGGTGGCAGCCCCGCACGCCACGTCAACCGCCATTCTTCAGCATGTGCAAGACACCCTGGCTGTTCCAATATCGACCAGAACAATTTCCCGTCGATTGGTTGAAGGAGGCCTGCACTCCCGGCGTCCGCTCAGAAGACTACCATTGACTCCACAGCATAGACGTGCATGCCTGGCATGGTGCCGGGCTAGAGCGACTTGGATGAGGGAATGGCGGAACGTCGTGTTCTCCGATGAGTCACGCTTCTGTTCTGTCAGTGATAGTCACCGCAGACGAGTGTGGCGTCGGCGTGGAGAAAGGTCAAATCCGGCAGTAACTGTGGAGCGCCCTACCGCTAGACAACGCGGCATCATGGTTTGGGGCGCTATTGCGTATGATTCCACGTCACTTCTAGTGCGTATTCAAGGCACGTTAAATGCCCACCGCTACGTGCAGCATGTGCTGCGGCCGGTGGCACTCCCGTACCTTCAGGGGCTGCCCAATGCTCTGTTTCAGCAGGATAATGCCCGTCCACACACTGCTCGCATCTCCCAACAGGCTCTACGAGGTGTACAGATGCTTCCGTGGCCAGCGTACTCTCCGGATCTCTCACCAATCGAACACGTGTGGGATCTCATTGGACGCCGTTTGCAAACTCTGCCCCAGCCTCGTACGGACGACCAACTGTGGCAAATGGTTGACAGAGAATGGAGAACCATACCTCAGGACACCATCCGCACTCTTATTGACTCTGTACCTCGACGTGTTTCTGCGTGCATCGCCGCTCGCGGTGGTCCTACATCCTACTGAGTCGATGCCGTGCGCATTGTGTAACCTGCATATCGGTTTGAAATAAACATCAATTATTCATCCGTGCCGTCTCTGTTTTTTCCCCAACTTTCATCCCTTTCGAACCACTCCTCCTTGGTGTTGCATTGTCACTGTCAGTCAGTGTACATCGGTTGCCAAGAATTGTATTCAAATTGACAGTTACCGGACTGTCACTTTGTCACTCAAGAAACAAGTCTCTAGAAAAGCGAGACTTTATTTTAAGATTTATCTCCCCGAGCATGTCAAACGAATTGCTGCGATTTAACAGAGGGAGACCCACAGTGAGGCCATCGGACTAACCATTCTTCCCAGAATCGTCTCAACATGATAATACAAATTACATATTTCATGGTACATAACCTCTGATTGTGATTCGCTGCTCTCATTTGAGGTTAAACAGTGCTCTCGGCAGTGTTTAAATATGACCGGTTGAACATCGGTTTTAGACAGTGTCTACGTGATAAATAACGTCTCTGCAATGCGGCAGCCATACTTAAGCATTGTTCAACCGTAGACAAAGTCTAAATACCGTTTCTGCAATCGGCCCTAACTTTCTGACTTCCCCTCGTAGTAACTCATGGATAAGTTATGGTATATACTGTACAACACTGAACAATTAATATC
Organism: Anabrus simplex; assembly: GCF_040414725.1. NCBI lineage: Eukaryota > Metazoa > Arthropoda > Insecta > Orthoptera > Tettigoniidae > Anabrus > Anabrus simplex. Next base: position 129,352,907 of record NC_090273.1, read on the forward strand.
TGGGACTATGTTAGATGAGCAAAATGAAATTGTTCTTTCCTTAGATATCACAAGTCACCCTATTGTCATCTCAACCTCTTATTGCAGCCATAAACATTTCCTCAGAGAGCGATAATGGTTCAATATGGCTTCCAGCTACAAACTAAGGTCTTCCTTCCGGTGCTCACTGCTAAGAATTACTGGCGCTAACTGGGGAAAACATCCCTCCCCCGCCACAATCTATGAGACCGTAATCTCTCCCCATCCTTTTCCTCCTGAATTGATGTGCTCAAATCCATGTTTGTCCAACCCTTGTCCCGTTTCCCTACGGGGTCGGGTATGAGGTGAGATGAATTTGTCGTGGCGGTTTTTTATGACCGGATGCCCTTCCTGACGTCAACCTCATCAGAGGAGTTAATGAGAGATGAAATGAATGACGTGATATATGATAGTAGGGAGAGGGTGAAACCCGGTGCCGGCACATAGCCTACTCCTGTCGAATAGCACCAAGGGGTCTGCTCAAGGCTTAACGTCCCCATCCGACGGACGAATCACCATCAACAGCGTCATATGCCCTCACTCCATATGAGCACTGCGGAGAGGTTTGGAATTTAATCCAGGCTTTTGGCACGCAATCTAGTGATTAGAAATTGTATACCACCACCTCCCCTACCCTGCCGGCCAACATTCTGATGGTGAAAATTTTTTCGACCAACGGGACTCGAACCGGCTAACCTCGGTGTTAGACCGTTTTTAGACTTCAGCGCCTTAACGATCATGGCCACCAGGCGGGCTGATGTGCTCAAATCCATAGAAAACAAAATCTGTGTTGTCGTTAACCACTCCCTTTGACCATTAACTCTTCAAGAGACTTTGATACATGGTTAGAAACTCTGAAGGAAATATTTTCTTAGCAAGTCGGTAAGCTTTATAGACACAAAATGAATATTATTCTTCTTCCTATTTTTCCAATATTATTATTATTATTAATAATAACAATTGTACCGGGGGTACACCTTCTCCAGCCAGTTAAACCGCGCGCCTTCTATAAGGTCATCTATGTAATCTAACTTGAATTGATGTAGTACTGTTATATGTCTCTACCATCGGTCTAAATGCCCCCTCTGGCGGGATCAACGATAATTAAATCTTAAGGGAAAATTTATTTTTACTATTGGCTAACCTTAGTTTTTGAAGATTGTTTTGTTCATATATCAAAGTTGTCAACACTTCTGCTCGTTCCTTCTTCCATAGTAATTAACCTATCAAAACTTTGTAAATATTTTCTTTAGCCAATAAAAATTGGGGGTACGTACAGGAATCCAGCCTATCATTAAAGAGTTATGGAATCTTTCCCTCAAAAATATTATAAAAGCTGGGCAATTTAGGGCCTATTGTCTTCTTCTTGCTCCAGTTATTTGAGTGCGGCGTGTAATAAGGAAGTGGGGGCCGCAGGCGGCATTCGGAAGGCCCAGCAACACGAAGCAATGGCAGAATTTCCATGAACATGTGATAGCTCCTGCAGATAGCTTGAGGGTAAAGTTTCAACCTCTTTTGTTTCATGTAAATTTCTAAATCTGGTGGTTTAAATGTAGAATTTTCGGCCAGTCTGAGGACTCTGTTCTATTCACTACAGGGAAATATGAAATGTAAGGGAACAAAAAGTGATTACCTTCTGTTGATTCTCATTCAACTATGCATGGAGTGACTACAGTTTTCAAAACCTCTAAATTTCTTTAATCACATTTGGCTTTAATATTTCTTATTTAGTCACCCCGGTGTAGAATAGGCTTAGCCTCTGTATCACTTAGGGTTTGAAGAATTTCTAGAAGGAGTGCAGGTGTTTCACCTCCTTGCATTTTGTTTATGGCTGGTTTTAACCAACCTTTTCTTTTTACATTAAGGCCATTTAGTATGGGCTTTCATGCCCCTTTTTACTTGGTGATTGTTTCTGGTGTGAAGTTCCCTTGAGTAACAGAAAGTTATAAACTGTTGAGCAATAGATAAGCCCACCTCGGGGCTACCTTATGTAAATACTTTAGTGAAGGACAACCGATGGGTTGTAAGCGAACTATTAAAAATGGATACCTCTGTGAGGCTGGACTATGATATAATTGGAGCGCAGACTCCCTTGTAGAGTAACTGCCAAGAGCGATCCAGCTCTTTTCTGTATACATTAGCATTTTTAATTCTCTCAAGTTTTGTACCTGATTTTTGGATTTTAAGTCATTGTTTTTGGTGATGACTAGCTCGATATAAGATTGTTATTGTTCTTTCAGATTTCCTATTTATCAAATTTTAAATTCAAGAGAAAAAAGAAAGAAATGAAATTTCAAAATTTATGTTAAATTATGTTCTAGTTAATTCCTTGTCCGCCCATTCACCCCCGGCGCTTCTTACCCTCTGTAAGCCACGGAAATCCCGTAATAATAATTGTACCGGGAGGTACACCTGAACTCCACTCATTCAAAAGATGCGCCAATATCTATCCAACAAAACGTGAAACTGCTTCTGCATGAAGTTGGGACATTATTCAAAAGATGTCACTACTGAATAATTGAGAAGTTTGTCATGTCTAAGTTTCCTAAACTGATTGAGTATTTTGTTTTGATGTACATCAAGAAGTTTAAACATTTCTCCATAGATGTCTCTACAAAAACCGTGGTCAGGCACTCTGGTGCAAGATGGAAGAACATGTAATTTAAAGAAGTTGTGTGTTTCTGGGTTTGCATAACTGAATCAATGTTAATTTATTTTGGGATTGGCAACACTCCTTTTTCATTCCGCCAGTTTTGAATCTGGTTAATTAGAAATTTCTGTACTTATTTTTCAGTCTATCACAGGCTTCTTGTCGCTTTTTTAATTGTCCAATAAAAATTGAGAGGGTGTGTCCGGATTAGTCCAGAATCCTCTCAAACAATCCCTTCGGGTATATAAGTTGCGGCCTTTCAAGTTTCTTGTCTATTGATCGTCGTCTTTCTGAGTGTGTGTGTTAAGACAGGGGGCGGGGCGCCTCATTCTTTGGCAGGCAGAACAACAGCCAGGTAATAGCCACCAATATTGTGACCTTTCACGTACTTCTCAATTCATGGTTCTTAATGTTGGATGTTGGGTTACCCCTCGGCTGGTGTCACGCGGTGATACATGAGTCTCCACTCAAGGGTAAATGCAAGTTCGACGAGTTGGGTCACAGATTTTACAGTTGGGTGTCAGAATATTTTGAAAACTTTGTATCTTACAGTGGATTAATATTAGTACGGTTGATGCGAAGAAATGATTATACTAATTATCCTAAATTAAATTATTATCCTAACAATCCTTATACTACGATAAATGAGAACATTGAAAAAATATTTCTTTTATGGAAGGATTTTCCGTTTAATGACTAAGAAAATAAGCTTTAAATGACAACTACATAGTAATTAAATTGACAAGCAACATAAATGGACATGGGAAAAACTGAATGTTACGTTAATTAGGAAAATAAGATGCCTAACTTTCCACTCTTGTTAATATACTTTCGTACATTGGTAATATCATCAATTAAAAATCGAAAACTAAAAGAAACAAATATCTCAGTGCTGAAGGCTTAAGGTGAATAAAGTTTATCGTCCATCACATATTCTTAAACAGGTAACTGGGAACTGCTAAATCAATCGCATCGCAGAACTATCCCTACTCAAATATGTCTCAACATTCCGTTATTTCTTATTCAAATCATTACATTGACTGTTGAGAAAAGTCTACTTGACAACTTGAACACACCGGTAAATTAGGTTCATAATCATCGCACAGGCAAGAAAATGTTCCAATGACATAAGATTACACGAAAATGCAACATTCAACAACATTGTACAGGTGGAAAATAAGCTCGATCCCTCTTGGACTTCAGAAACATCTGCACCTAGATAATGGACATCAAAGAAATATTGCAACATCTACAATGATTTTCTAACTACGTTGATTCTGCATCTCTGGAGTCCTCTGCGAAGTTTAGCCTGGAAAACTACGCCAGCTCTAGACACCAATTCAAATAATCTACAGAGATGTTCGACTAGCAGAGAAAATTGACTTACCCATCATCGAAGATCATCTCCTTTACAACGTGATCCGATATCATACAATATTATTTACTTCGTGAAGATCCAAATATTTCCATTAATACTGTGCGCACATATCTGCATTGTATTTAATTGGAGTAATTTGACGATCATACTATCAATGTTCTCGAAACGAATCCTAAGAATACCATTCCAAACACGGCCTCATGCCCAAATAATTATCATTCATTATAACAATATCAAAATTCACACGCATGGCTGATTCAATTCCTACCATAACAACTCATCAGGACCTTCATATCACATCATCCTAAGAATACGTAATCCCAATGACACATCTATAACAACTCACATTACGTTAACCATTTGCATATTTCAACGACCCTATTATATAAAACACTTCATCACAACATTCATATGCCATGCACAGCGAATCCACATTACTTTAAGAAAATCTATTTAGGCATTTCACGTTGAAGACTACCAATCTTATCGCCGTATTAGCACGATATTACCGCGACAACATCGCGACTGCATTCCCGAACACTGTATCCTGTACAAGAACATGGTCTCCGATGACTTAAAATTGCGCACAATACGATTATTAGATTCCTCCGAAGTATTTCGAACCACCAATTAAATTAACAATCTTCACAATGACATTATTTCGACACAAACACCATCGATGCCTAAATCATCCTGTGTAACCTTGCTAAAGATCGTTAAGACTTCACACGACCTATCGTACATTATATCACGACACAGACTGAATTACCATACCACGCAACGATCTTGTTCAACGCAAAGCAATGATTAATAAATGAAACGGTCGCCTTCAAGTTGTACGATTACATGTCATAAATTCGACATAAAAGAAACATGCTACTCTACATTTAACAGAAAGCAACTACGTAGCGGAATACTGAGACATTATTTAAGTACTCATCCTTGGTCGAATCCCATGACGTTGACACCTCTCGTCTTCCAGTTCTTAACTTTACCCATTGGAATCCATAATTTTTTTCATCAGATCCTTTGAGGTCCTTCCATTGCTTAATTGCTCATGTTGGAATTTGCAATCATTTCATAATCACATACAATGAATATTGGTCTCATGATACCTGAAACTTAATATACCTATTAGAACAGGGTTACATGCATCAGAATAGTTACAAAATTCGAGCACCACACTTGCCTTAATGTTCTGACAGAACAAAATATATATATTTTGTTTTACAATAAGTTATTCCACAATGATATGCCAATATCGCGTTATTTTTAGCTTTTATACAATCTCTCTCTACGTATTTAACAGCTCTAATCCTTCCAAGACTTAACGAGATTGAGATCCATCCTCATCAGGAAACAAATTCCACATTACAATGTAATAATGACAGACGGTTTGCATTTTATGATCTCTCCATACTTCCAGCTCCCATATGTTTTTGACAATTAAAACACATGACACATAATACGTAGTGATCCCGTACGAATCATTTATGTCGGCAAAGGAACTCGTTTAACAATTTACTGCATCGTATTTTAGGTTATTAATCGACAATTTCGTCATCAATCTCGATCATCGAATCGTACCAGACTAGATGAACAAGGTATGGCCATCACATATGAACTCAGCTTATTTCGATTAATTCAACTCATTCCATGGCCTCCGATACCTCTCTTCCATTGATATTTTCGCCATTTATACGCATTTTTAGCAGAATTTACTTGAGGAAAGTGTAACATTCATTTAATCTTGCATTATGTACCACGACGTCTTATTATTTACCGAAACTTTACGAGGCACCACGGGGTTTAGAGCTTATCATCATTCCGTCGGCTCCTTCAATCCGCCGCCTATCGTTCAGATAATTGGATGAGTCACTTGAGTTCAGACATTCCTGGACGTATGATGATCAGACATATGATTTCATTGATGTTAATTTCATCATAAACTTCCAATGTATTTACCAACTTCATCCTGCTAGTTGTTTTACGTCGCACCGACACAGATATGTCTTACGGCGACGATGGGACAGGAAAGGGCTAGGAGTAGGAAGGAAGCGGCCGTGGCCTTAATTAAGGTACAGCCCCAGCGTTTGCCTGGTGTGAAAATGGGAAACCACGGAAAACCATTTTCAGGGCTGCCGACAGTGGGGTTCGAACCTACTATCTTCCGAATACTGGATACTGGCCGCATTTAAGCGACTGCAGCTATCGAGCTCGGTAACTTCATCCTGACATACATTGGAAGGTTATAATATTCTATCTTTCTAGCCGTCTCCGCAAACTTATCCGAAGGGAAGTTTCGAATTTCTAACTATGTAACCAATCTTTTCTAAAATGTAAATTTTCGTTCAGCTAATGTAAAATTTCATAAAGTCTTTAACTGTAAATCGGGGATAGAGAGTGCGTTACCCTCTCGAGTTCATCTCCAATTTGGTTTGAGGTGACTACGATTTAGTAACTGTTTTCCTTTCCTGTAATGAACCTATTAAATTAACCTTCATTCGAGTCACCTCAGTAGCTTGAGATTAGCCCCTGTATCACTGGGTCGAGAGCCCCGTTAGGATTTTATTCTTCATTATCCAGGAGTGCAAGTATACGCCTTCATTCATTTTGTGTTCGGGCTATTAATTTAAGCTGTTTTTCTTTTTCCACGTAGGCCCAGTAGGTTGGATACTAGATACCCCTGAGCACTAACTTTTGTTAATTGTTAATTGCGCCTAGATAGGCCAGAGATTGTAAGAGTTTTGTAATGTTGCCTTAAGCGGTCTGTTAGAAATTGATTAATGTCGGAGAGCATGTAAGCTCTTTTCTGAAATTCTTGTAATATTGAGGGGTGCCTTTGGAAGGCCGTAAATTGTTACTGTTGGAGCCTAGTGCTCGTGAACACTGTGTATTGGGGAGATATCGCTCGTTATCTGACTAACGCAACATTTGCGAAAATGGTATATATGGAGCGTGGAGCTCAAAACTTGTAAATTTGAACCCTGAAGCTGAAAACTTGTACATCTGGAGCCTGAAGCTCAAAAATTGTAAATTACCGATTGTTGGATTTTCCAATTCTTGTTTCAAGATTGCTATTTGTACCTGTCATGTTGTTATTTCACTAAGTGAATGACTGTTAAATTTGTTTGTTTTTTTTTTTGAAAAGAAATATAACCTTTTAAAGTTTTAATTCAATTTTTGATATCGTAGTTAGACCCATTCAACACCACCACCTTCTTTCACATCTTTCTGTTCCATGGATAACCCCGTAATAATAATAATAATAATAATAATAATAATAATAATAATAATAATAATAATAATAATAATAATAATAATAATAATAATAAAGAGTGGACGCGTGCTGCTCCGCAACGTCCTTATAAATAGGTCAGATAACTAGTCTTGATATGCCTGTCGCAGTCATATTGTTTTGCCTGCCCTTTTCCATAGTTTTACGGACATTTAATATCGGTGCATAATAACTGATTCATTCGTAATGTAGTTTATAACACTTCTTTCCATACAATATTCCCTGTGCTTTGACCATTTGGCCGTATCTGGATGTTAACATTTTCAAACAATCTTGCCCGAGATAGTGCAACATACAATTGGCCATGGCTGAATACTGGTTCGGATATAAGCAGACTACCCACTTTTTCAAGCGTCTGTCCCTGCGTTTTATTAATGGTAATACAGAAGACTAGTTGACTTCTTACCTTCTCGTCTGTACCCTACGTAGGATTTCTCTTACATGATCCTTGTACGCAGGCTTACGTAGACTGTAAGCAGCATGTAAGTTATTAGGAACGTTTTGCCACCTGTTGAGTATAGTCAGAAGATGGAGAATGTCAGAGAATCAAAGAGTATCTAGCAGAGAATAGTATTCTTCCATGATCAGAGGAAGTGTATACTCTCTGGCTTGACACATGGTAATCAAACATGGCTGCATGCGATGAGATTACTAAGGATGAAACTCACGTATATCAGAATATTATTGAAAGTGTTAGTCGCTTAGCAACCTGATAAGTACAGAATGTATTGCGGCTTAGGGTAAGCCTTCGCCTGCAATTATTGGAGTAATTATTTAATGATTTGATTTTATGATTACACAAAGTTGTCTGAAGTTAGAGACCTATCAATGTTTCATGATTCACCGGCAAGTAATTCCGGAGAGAATACAACAGAAATGAAGCAAATCGATCCAGTAAAACGGACGGGTGTATTTGATAAAGCTGTTTTAGTATACTCTTTAATATAATAACAATAATAATAATAATAATAATAATAATAATAATAATAATAATAATAATAATAAATGAAAGACGTGTGGCCTCCGAATAGGCATGATGCAGGCCTTTCGATCTGACGCCGTATAGGAGACTGCGCGTCTATGAGGACGGAGCCCAACCTACTGGTGAATTCTAATGATGAAGACGGCGCACACACCCAGCCCCAAGCCATGGGAATTAAACAATGAAGGTTAAATTCCCCAACCCGGCCGGGAATCGAACCTGGGACCCCTGGACCGAAGGCCATCACGCTAACCGCTTAGCCATGGAGCGGGAAATAATAATAATAATAATAATAAATAATAATAATAATAATAATAATAATAATAATAATAATAATGGCCACAATGAGTTAAGATCGTGTGTAGTTTGGGTACGCCTTATAAACATCTATAAGAAAGGGTAATACTTCATTTATGGTTTCCTGGCGGTGTTCATGATAATATCATGTGTACTGAAGGCGTGTTTATGTTCTCTTGTAAGTATATGATCATTTAATAGTGATTTTAGACACAATTAGACACAAATATTGCATCACTTTTGTGTCATAAATGGCAGCCTTTTGTTTTAGTCTAACTTAATCCATATATAACACCACAGAACACCAATATGTAATAAAGGCACTTGATATCACGTTTATAATCTTTGCTCCAAGTGTCAGCCATATTGATCGATTTGTCGAGACTGTCATGGCAACCACGAAGAAGACAGGCACAATGTATGTTCTTCACGGCGTTGCCTAGGACACAAAGTTTGCATAATTTGATATTGTTATTATATCCAATACTGTGGGGTAATACAGTCAATGGTCTTGAAGGCGGAGGAGGAGTTGCATTTCCCAACGGCGGAGTGAACGGAAGAACTGAATGAAGAAAATCTTCCTGCGTCTGTACTCGGAGCGAGCGGCAAGGAGTCAGCGTCTGTTTACATAGTTGGTGCGGCTGCAAACAAAGCTCTGGAACAAACCACTCCAGTTCCAACCACCCAAAAAAGACCTGGACTCACAAGTGTCAACAAGCGTAGACATAGATCGTGATAGGTATAACTTCGATATCCTAGGTGGTAACCAATCCACTGGTGCTCAAGTTAGCATCGCAACCGGACTATCGGATTCTGGGGAGTCCAGCCAACCAAAAGAACGGAGGAAGTCGGAGACCTCTGGCAAACTTGCCACCAAGACAAAGACGTGCATAGGGACATTGAATGACAACACACTTATCAGAGCAGGGAAATTACTAAGAGTTGGAAAAATGCTAGACGAACAGAAGATTCAGATACAAGGAATCCGAGAAACGGGCATGACAGATGACAATACAATAGACTTCGGCAACTACAGGTTATTCAAGAGCAAAACAGAAAGGAAAGTAGGTAAAGGAACACCGCTCCTGGGAATGCCCTTCGCTGTCAACAAGAACATACTCAACTCAGTAACGGAAGTCAAACCATAACAACAGCCTGATGACGATGAGGCTCAAATGTGCTAACAAGTACTATACAATAGTCAACATATACGCACCAGTAAACGAGGACAACAATTGAGACAAAGGAGTCGTACGGTACTGGGACCAACTTGAAAAAACAATGAGTAAAATCCCTAAAGGAGATGTAAAAATTCTACTGGGCGTCGTCAATGCGCAATTAGGCAGAGAAAGAAGATTCATAGGAACAATAGGACATTACCCCTGACATACGTTCACTAACAAGAATGGTCAGAGACTGGTGGAGTTGTGTTATCAGCAAAATAAGAAGTTAATGTCGACACACTTCAAGAAGGATATCAGAAAAACTAAGATCTGGCGTCCACCAATAACGTCCTTAGGAGAATACCAGATTGATCATGTAGCAATTACACACAAAAACCACAGCTAAATCACGAAAGTTCAAGTGAGTAAGGGGGAAAACATCGACTCCAATCACTACCTCACGAGAATCAAAATCAAACTGACACCGAAAAGAATAAAGAAGAAGACTCTACTGATACCAAAGTTCGATATGACAAAACTACAATAATCAGGAATGAAAGAGGAATGGGAAGAGGAGACAGCAACGACCTGGGGAGAACTCAAAGAGAAGATAATTAAGAAAGCTAAAGAGGTACGGTAATTCCTCTAACCAAAACAAAGAGACACCCTTGGTGGAATGACATATGTGAAGAAGCAATTGAGAATAGAAAAGCAGCATACAACAATTGGAACAACGACAAAACGGAAACCGAATTATCAATATACTGAGAGACAAGGAAGCAAACGACAAGAGACATCAGGAAGGTCAAAAGAGGATATCTAAAGGATCAGCTGAGAGGGGCAGAAGAGAAATTTCGTAACCACAATAAGAGATAATTCTATATAACGTTCAAATGCAGAATCACAGGATATCAACCACAAAACCTTTGCTTCAGAAAAGACAATGGAGAACCGGCACTAAACAAAGAAAACTGCGAAACACTAGCAAAACATTTCGAAGAACTTCTGAATTGTCCTGAACCCACAAAGAGATTCCTAAAGATACAACAGATCAACAGAAATGAGAAGACAGAAGCACCAGTTGAATTAGAGATCAAGGCTCAAATCATAAAATTAAGAACGGTAGAGCTGCAGGAGAAGATAGAATCGTAGCCAAACTACTAAAGGAATTCGGACCGAAAACAATCAGTGAAATCACGAAGATATTTGGGAAACTAGAACACTGCCTGAAGACTGGAAGAGTGCAGTCATACACCCTCTTCATAAGAAAAAAGATAGAACGAATGTAGATAATTACAGAGGACTATCGATATTATCATCTGCATACAAGATTCTATCACAGTGTCTGCTAGATAGAGTACAGTCGCAACTGGAGCACACGATAGGAGAATACCAAGCAGGCTTCAGACCTGGAAGATATTGTGCTGAACAGATACTCAATCTGAAAACAATTCTGAGATATCATGCAATACGAAGCAAAGAGATCGTTTGTACCTTCGTAGACTTCAAGAAGGCTTACGATTCTGTAGACAGACAATCGCTGATACAAGAACTAGAGGTGAGAGGCCTTGACGAGAAGACGACAAACATTAAACAGACACTAACGGACACTAAATCCAAAATCAAATTCATGGGGCAGCTATCACATTCATTTGGAATTAGGACGGGAGTAAGACAAGGTGATGGTCTTTCACCTGTTCTTTTCAACATAATACTGGACAAAGTGATCAGCGAATGGAAAAGGAAACTGAAGGTACAGGGACTTCACAAACCCACCACGTTAATCAACAAATTAATCTAAAAAGCCACCTAATCGATACTTTATAAAGGAGAAGATAGAATCGTAGCCGAACTACTAAAGGAATTCGGACCGAAAACAATCAGTGAAATCACGAAGATATTTGGGAAACTAGAACACTGCCTGAAGACTGGAAGAGTGCAGTCATACACCCTCTTCATAAGAAAAAAGATAGAACGAATGTAGATAATTACAGAGGACTATCGATATTATCATCTGCATACAAGATATATATATAAAGTATCGATTAGGTGGCTTTTTAGATTAATTTGTTGATTAAACTCATCGATACGGCCATGAAGTGGACAGCTTGCAATATCCACCAGGTTAGGAAAAAAGAACAAGGGAATAGATATCAGTTGTCTAGCATTTGCCGATGATTTAGCAATATTTGCATATACCATAAAAACAGCAACAAAACAAATCGAAATTCTGAAGGAGATGGCTGGGAAAGTGGGATTACAGATTTCCTTAGAGAAAACACAATATCCTGTCGAACCTGAAAGATGCACCGGAGAAAATTACTAAAAAATACGGTAATATCAAGAGGGTTCACACATTCAAGTACCTCGGAGAGATGATAGAGGCCAATGGGATGGAGAAATCAGCTTACGAGCAGAGAAGACAAAAGATGACCAGAGCGTTCTGGAAGACTGGAAACATCCACAATAAATTATGTCTATCACGTAACACCAAAGTGAGACATTATAACACGGTCATCAAATCTGAAACCCTGTACGCATCTGAAACATTGGTCTTGAATCGAAAAGGTGAACTAGAAAACATCAAGAAACTAGCGAGAAGAATTGTCAGAAAAATTCTAGGACCCAAAAAGACACAAGAAGGATACCGGTTGAAGAGTAGACAGGAGACTGAACAGATATCCAACACAGTACCCGACATGATGAAACGACTGAAATTCTATAGTCACATCAAGAGAATGCCGGACAGCCGACTGACTAAACAGATCTTGGGATACACCGAAAGCATAAAGAGGATGAAGTGGAATACTGAAATTAGAGAAGACTTGAAAGACTCGGACATAAACGACAGACGGAGATTCAGACAAAAAGTAAATAAGTGGAAAGTGGGCCGGGAGGTCAAGAAATTGAAGACTGGAACAAGTTGGTCTGAAGAAAGGAAGAAAGCGCACAATGAGAAGATGAAACACAATGAGAAGATGAAACACAATGAGAAGATGAAAGAACTGTAGTGCCTTAGGAAATCTCACATCAAGTAGACGCTTTACGTGGTCAATTAGTGGCCTATACGAATAAATGAATAATAATAATAATAATAATAATAATAATAATAATAATAATAATAATAATAATAGTAGCTGCCTCTGCGAATCAGTGGTAAAGTATCGGCCTCCGGATCCCAAGTTAGCGGGTTCAGAGCTGCCGACAGTGTGCCTATTATTATTATTATTATTATTATTATTATTATTATTATTATTATTATTATTATTATTATTATTATTATTATTATTATTATTATTATTATTATTATTATTATTATTATTAAGGTTCATGCTGTGGGTTACTGTAGTCACGTCCTAGTTCTTGAACCATGGGCAACGACTGAGTGGCCTAGTAAGTGGTCCTGAGAGTCGGGATACCAGTTGCTATGGAATGGGAGTGGGCATCTCGAACATATTCTGAGTCATGGTCCTCCTTGTGCTCAGGCGGCTAGGACTATACAATCCACCGGTGGTCCTTAACTCGTTAGAGGAGAGATCCTCACCTGGACTATGTATAAGTAGGGTAGCATCCTGCTTCATGAATTTATCGAGGTCAGAACATTTTAAGCAAGCCTCGAACCTATTGGAGTAATGGAATCCCACTCCCATTTGACAGGCGAGGGACTCATTGGAAACAACTTGGCGAACGAAATCGAATTCGATGGGGAGCTATCAATACTAATTTGGCTTATGGTAAAGAAAGAAAGTAGAACTGGCTGAGTCAACAAAGAGGATGCATCTGGATGTCTAGGAGTAAACGATATTCGGGTAAGGGGAAACAACGAGGAAGAGATAGGAGATTATAAATTGTACTTGACGGGTGTTAGAAAGGGAAAGGCAGAGTCTGGGGTAGGGCTATTTATCAGGAATACCATTGCACGCAACATATTTTCTGTTAGGCACGTAAATGAGCGAATGATGTGAGTAGATTTGGTAGTTGGAGGAATTAGGACGAGAATTGTCCCAGTATATTCACCATGTGAGGGTGCAGATGACAATGAAGTTGACAAGTTTTAAGAAGCACTGAGTGACATCGTAGTCAGGGTGAACAGCAAGGATAGAATAGTGCTAATGGGTGATTTCAATGCGGGAATTGGAAATAGAACGGAGGATACGAAAGGGGGATTGGTAAATGTGGGGAAGATATGGAAGCTAATGGGAATGGGAAGCGTTTGCTGGACTTCTGTGCTAGTATGGGTTTAGCAGTTATTAATACATTCTTCAAGCATAAGGCTATTCACCGCTACACATGGGAGGCTAGGGATACCAGATCCATAATAGACCATATCTCAACTGACTTCGAATTCATGAAATCTGCTTGGAATGTACGAGTTTTCCGGGGTTTTTCGATGATACATACTACTATCTGATCTGTAGTGTTCTTTAATGGGTAAAAACCTATATCTTTAGTGTCTGAACGTTTCATTACTAAGGTTACTATCATTGCGTGAAGAGCTGTTATGCCATATGTCAACATTATGTTAACATTACCAGGGCCGTTCATTGGGTTAACATAATCATTTCGGGTGTACTTGGGCTGAGTGACTCAGACGGTTACGGCGCTGGCCTTCTGACCGCAAGTTGACAGATTCGATCCTGGCTCAGTACGGTGGTATTTGAAGGTGCTCAGATACGTCAGCCTCGTGTCGGTAGATTTACTGGCATGTAAAAGAACTACTGCAGCACTAAGCTGCGGCAATTCGACGTCTCCGAAAACCGTAACAAATGTAGTTAGTGGGACGTAAAGCCAATAACATTATTATTTCGGATGTACTTCCTATTCGTTGGGTGCTGAATTTAAGAAACTGTCCACCACTTCAAAACTAAGGCAACAAATTGTGTTTCACAGTTCTCATGAAAGCGAATAAATCGAGGAATTTCGTACCTTAATTTATTTTGAAACATTCAAAATGATATTAAAAGTATAATTTTAACAGTTTTTATCATGCATTTTCATCTATCCAGCGAAGTGAAATCTAAGAAAAAGCGTTAACTGACGAATTGAAATTTCTAAATAATCACCTTGTTGGTCTCTTTTCTAGTAGAATATATGTGATTTTTGTTGACGAAGAGTTTTCATACGTGTAAAAGTGATTTTCCCTATGATGTTACATTTATCATGTCAATTTACCGCCGTTTATATAATATGTACGTGATATTTTCGTGTTAGCCAATACCAGCAATTCGGCTACTTCGGCCGCTATGTTTTTTTTAATATTACGGTCTAAGGATTGGAGTCGGTCTTGGATCACACTTCTTCCTTCTACTCGCTATGATACGAGATTTCTCGCACGGGTCCCCTAGTTGGAATTAACCAATGAAGGTTAAAATCCCCGACCCGGCCGAGAATCAAACCCGGGATCCTCTGAACCGAAGGCCAGTTCGCTGACCATTCAGCCAACGGGACGTGCAATGGACAGCAATGTATAATGCCAATAAGAAATTGCTCAATGCCAACTCAATTTCTAACGAGGCTTATCAATTGTGCAGTTTGATATTTTTTAAATTTTATTCGAACAGCTTTTATTTTTAATTTTTCTTTTTTTTTTTTGTTATTTGCTTTGCGTCGCACCGACACAGATAGGTCTTATAACGACGATGGGACAAGAAAGGCCTAGGAATGGGATGGAAGCGGCCGTGGCCTTAATTAGGTACAACCACGGAATTTTCCTGGTGTGAAAATGGGAAACCACGGAAAACCATATACAGGGCTGCCGACAGTGGGGTTCGAATCCACTACCTCCCGGACGCAAGCTCACAGCTGCGCGGCCCTAACCGCACGGCCAACTCGCCCGGTAGCTTTATTTAAGTTTGTTCTTTTTTTGGAGTCGAATAAATTATTATAACCTAAACTTCAGTACCTATCAGTTACAGAGTATATTTTTGTAGTTACTGAAAAATGAAACCAATTTAAAGTTAAGTTGGAACATCTTATGTGGCTTATGGTTGGCAGTTCAGCAGCTCAGTCGTTAAACTACGGAGGCAATAAAATAAAACCCATTAAACATTATTTTTTAATAATCTTAAGATAAAGAACAATCCCTTTGTTCATATAACGTGAAAATACTATATATTGCATTAGGCCTACTTCCACTTGCACCTAGCAGCTGTTTATTGTACCGAATGTAAGACAGCACAGCCTGCCCTTGTTATCTATTTGCATTAGTTATTCATAGGTTTTTACATTTTATTTGAGGGGGCCCGAATTGTATTTTGGCAGGCGGGCTCGTATTGCATTCGCTACGCCCCTGTAGTGCTCTGTTCGAGATTTTTCATCTTGCACGTGAACTTGACACTCGCGAGTGATCCATTCAGCGAAGACCGACTACACGATACACTTTCTGAAGAAAATATTACATTTTTATTCCATTTTAGCCGACTGAAGCTAGGAATTATGGGAATTATTAAAAAAGCAATTTATACAAGCCCTGTTGTCTTATCAGCTAAATCTTTATTTACTTTAATTATTAACAAAATTATTAGCGGAAACATGCACAAAATACCGTTCGTACCGGCTAACCGATTTCTATACGACCATAGCAAGTAGTGGAGACGTTGCATGTGCTGTGAGAAAGGGTAACGAATTTTTTTTCTATGCTAAAGTCATGCATACCATAGAGTTAGTAAATAACACATTATTTACTAACTCTATGATGGATACTGAGGTATGATTCACCCGCTTGCCGCGCGCATTCGTCAGTCTGGCGTCTCTTTAGTGTCTGTTAGTTTCTCAGTGAGTAGTCAAATACCAAATGATTGTAACTGTATAACTTAATCACACCGTACTTCTTTTTAATTAAAATGCATGTGTAATATTGTACCTTTGGTGAAAGTTTTATTCTATAGTATTGAATTAAAATCTCAAAAAAATATTATTAGCACTTTATCTCTCTGTCAAAATTCGCTGAGAGAGCATCAAAAAGCTTTTCTTTATTTCAACTTTGATTTATATAACCCCACCGCCCGCTATATCCCACAAACCCAGGTACTGTTTGTTTGTTGTCTGTATATTTTTCACTGCCTGCTCGATCTGCATCCGATGGCTGCTTATACTGCCTGCTCATTCCATATTCAAACGTGTAACACGACTTACAAACAATCTGCCGCTAGATGGCAGCACCAGACGTACCCAGTTATCGCGTGAATAGAGCTGGATAAGCATGCAAGCAAAATTTAAAATCTGAAAGTAACAGAAAAAATAAAGAATTGTACGCGTAAAGTGGTGCTCTAGAGAGTGATAGCTGCAGGACTTTTCGAGAAAGAGATTTCGACGAACAAGAAAACCTGCAAACTTTGTCTGTATGGTACTTCCCTACATTACTAAGTAGAGGTTTCACGAATTTGGCCACCACAGTTTCTGACACAAGTTCCTGGTGCTTATTGTTACTAAAACACTTTAAAATCGTACAGTGGCACAAAGAGGGTAGAACATAGTTTTTTATAGTCTGGAGCAGACTTGCAGATTTCTTACAGTACGGTAGAGCTGCCTCAACAAATGTCTGTAGCCCCATAATTAGGCCAATACATCGTCGCTGGGGAAAGCGCAGGCCTCCTCTATCAGACAGTCTGATTAAGTTCATCAATGGCGATGCATTAACTGAGGTGGAAACGTTACTCAAGCACGTGCTGCATTGTTTTTTCTTCGATTACACGCACTATATAACCACACACTAATGCATGGGAAGCAATTTCCAAAGTGACACGCACTGACTCAGGGGGCTCACGAACATCTTCCAGTAAATCAAGTGCATACTCAGCGGGCATCACTGGTTCTGTTTCGTCAAGTCCGGAAGAGGGTACTTAGGCGGTAAATTTTGAATTTTGCTTGTGGATAACGTTAGCACCATCGGTGGACATTAAAATACCGGATTTCAGAATTCTCTTTATGGAATTCTGAGTACCGGTAGCCCGGGAGTCAGTCATGTCATTGCACCCTTCTCCCATTCTTACAGAACTAAACATGGCTTCAACTGGATCTCCTGAAAAAGCCCGTGTCATGGAATGAAATACCACGGCATTCTGGTTTCCCTTTCTTTGATTTGCAGAAAGGCACGCAGCAGTACACCATTTTAATGTAAACAAATACAGTTCTACCCTATTTCCCGCTATTTCATTCCGACAGTTCAGGAGCCGGTTGGTGCTGCCACCTGCTGTGGGTATTTGTAAACGGAGTGTTTCATTTAGTGCCATGTTAAAACGTTGTAATGAGCAGGCAGTATAAGCTGCCATCGGATGCAGATCGAGCAGGCAGTGATATTTTTTGCCCCCGCACTTTTAATTCCCAATCGCCGCTACTGTGTGTGAGCCTCTGACCTTGACCCGGCTCAAGGCTAGTATTCGGCTACTGCATGAAAGCAGGTCAGTAGATCAAGATACATTCAGATAATGAAGACATCATGGAGCCAGTCTTCAGATATTTTTACATATTGCCTAAGGACCTTGAACGTCTAGTTACGTCACTATTTTTCCACCTGTTTTTATCGGGGAATCCCCTTCGAATTTCAGGTCACAAGACCTCTAAAGCTCATCGTTTCTGTTACAGGCAGTAAGTTCGCTCGGAAACACAACTTACACTACGGTAACTTGCAGTACGGTATTTCATGTTAACACATAATAGTTTTACTTTAGCGTTATAGGCTACTATAGGCTATTTTAAAGAGGCTTCGGAGAGATTTAAAATCACTTGTTTTGGGACAAAGTAAAAGCACATGAACGGCAACACTGTATAGTGTGCACTGAGGATATTGTTTGTTGATATCTTCCTTCTTTATCTCTTTGACTAAGCTGTCTCAGCAGCTTTCTCGTTTGCACAGCCTTAGTGCTCTGGTGTCGTTCGTGTGCTGCTGGCTTCGGAGTAGCCTCCTTGTTGCCTCGTATTCTGTTCACAAAATGTCAGTTAAACTAGTAGCATTTGCCTTCTTGGGAATTGGATTAGCAGTGACAGCTTTGATTTATTTTGTGAGGGACAGTTTCGAAAACAAATCCTATGAGTACGGTCATCATCAACCTGGTTATCGCAGCTATGGCAGCGGGTGAGTTGGAAGTCATTAAGTTTTCTTTCACGAAGAGAAACTACCTTGTCAATCAATCAATCAATACTGATCTGCATTTAGGGCAGTCGCCCAGGTGGCAGATTCCCTATCTGTTGTTTTCCTAGCCTTTTCCTAAATGATTTCAAAGAAATTGGAAATTTATTGAACATCTCCCTTGGTAAGTTATTCCAATCCCTAACTCCCCTTCCTATAAATGAATATTTGCCCCAGTTTGTCCCCTTGAATTCCAACTTGGGGCCGATGACCTCGATGTTAGGCCCCTTTAAACATCAATCAATTATCAATCATCGATTTCCAACTTGATCTTCATATTGTGATCTTTCCTACTTTTATAAACGCCACTCAAACTTATTCGTCTACTAATGTCATTCCACGCCATCTCTCCGCCGACAGCTCGGAACATACCACTTAGTCGAGCAGCTCTTCTTCTTTCTCTCAATTCTTCCCAGCCCAAACTTTGCAACATTTTTGTAACGCTACTCTTTTGTCGGAAATCACCCAGAACAAATCGAGCTGCTTTTCTTTGGATTTTTTCCAGTTCTCGAATCAGGTAATCCTGGTGAGGGTCCCATACACTGGAACCATATTCTAGTTGGGGTCTTACCAGAGACTTATATGCCCTCTCCTTTACATCCTTACTACAACCCATAAACACCCTCATAACCATGTGCAGAGATCTGTACCCCTTATTTACGATCCCATTTATGTGATTACCCCAAAAGGAACTTTCACTCCACCAACGCAGTAATTATAAGTGAGAGGACTTTTCCTATTTGTAAAACTCACAACCTGACTTTTAACCCCGTTTATCAACATACCATTGCCTGCTGTCCATCTCACAACATTTTCGAGGTCACGTTGCAGTTGCTCACAATCTTGTAACTTATTTATTTATTACTCTATAGAGAATACGTGACTCATTCGAATTTGCACTAGCTCAAGTGTAATCATCTGAACTATCAAAACTATGTTTTACCTTCTTGTTAGTTCTTTTGTGGGCGCGCGGCTGTGAGCTTGCATCCGGGAGATAGTAGGTTCGAATCCCACTATCGGCAGCCCTGAAGATGTTTTTCCGTGGTTTTCCATTTTCACACCAGGCAAATGCTGGGGCTGTACCTTAATTAAGGCCACGGCCGCTTCCTTCCAACTCCTATGCCTTTCTTATCACATCGTCGCCATAAGACCTATCTGTGTCGGCGCGACGTAAAGCCCCTAGCAAAAAAAAAAAGTTCTTTTGTGAACAAATTATTGAATCAGTAACTGGAAAAATATTGTACCTTTGATATGACTTCGGAGGATAGCTTTGAACCACTTTGCCCCCGTCTCGCGTGGTGGAATAGTCTTCGTCGTAAGAACGAGTCTTTGTAGCACACATTTCCTCAACATTTTGACAATTAATAATCATCCAATATATCCTTCAAAGTGAATTGTCTGAGCATATTAATACAGTATCGTAGGCGTACCTATGTCATTTCTCACATGCACCTGGAACAATATCTGCGGTCGTTTAACATACCGGTACGGTAGTAAAACTTGCCATTAACCTTGAAACTGCACTTAAGAAGAAGTATGGTACTTTGACTTCTTAATATTAAGGGTAAGTTTATCCTCGTGAAGGGAACGCAATAGAAGAGTGGAGAGCAAAGAGGATATAAGCTTAATAGGAGAGAGTGAAAGTGTCACAAGAGGAATATAAGGAGGGGAATTCCCTGCTCATTGATAAAGAAATAAGGCGTGGTTCAAAAGCAAAAACAAGGCTTTGAAATTAGTAGCAGAATAGTAATAAACTCAGTGCCAATTTAAGAGTTTGGAACTAAATCCAGTTTATCTTTACACAAGTTGTTTTACGTCACGTTGACACAGATAGGTCTTATGGGTGGCGACCATCGGATAGGAAAGGGAAGATAAAGTTGGAATTCAAGAGGACAAGTTGGGGCAAATATTCGTTTATAGGAAGGGGAGTTAGGGAGATGTTCAATAAATTTCCAGTTTCTTTGAAATCATTCAAGAAAAGGCTAGGAAAACAACAGGTAGGGAGTCAGCCACCTGGGCGACTGCCCTAAATGCAGATCAGTAGTGATTGATTGATTGATTGATTGATTGATTGATTGATTGATTGATTGATTGATTGATTGATTGATTGATTGATTGATTGAAAAAGCGATTGTGTCCTTAATTAAAGTACAGCCCCAACATTTGCCTGGTGTGGAAGAAAAAGGGACCGAGCGAGTTGGTCGTGCCGTTAAGGTCGGGCAGCTGTGAGCTTCCATTCGGGAAATAGTGGGTTCGAAACCCACTGTCGGCAGGCCTAGAAATTTAGCCACACATTGAATCACTCTTTTGTGTAGTCCAGTAACCCTCCTTTTCATCTGTAGTCTCTCATGTTACGCCATATCAAAAGCTTTGGTGGATAAGTGAATAGCAATACAGTCCATTCGATCTGAATCTAAAATATCTGCTACCGGGCGAGTTGGCCGTGCGGTTAGGAGCGCGCGACTGTGAGCTTGCAACCGGGAGACAGTGGCTTCGAACTCCGCTGTCGGCAGCCCTAAAAATTGTTTTCCGTGGTTTCCCATTTTCACAGCAGGAAAATGCTGGGGCTGTACTTTAATTAAGGCCACAGCCGCTTCCTTCCCACTCCTAGGCCTTTCCTATCCCTTCGTCGCCGTAAGACCTATCTGTGTCGGTGCGACGTAAAACAAATGACAAAAAACATCTGCTATGTCTTGCTAGAATCGTGCAAGATGATAATTTTGCAAATGTGTCTAATGGAGTTGGAAAAAAAAAATGTTTTCCCAGAGCTTATGTGCAACGAATGTCAACTTGTATTTATCTGTAGATTTACTGGCACGTAAAAGAACTGCGGGGATAAATTCCGGCACCTCGGCGTCTCCGAAAACCGTAAAAGTAGTTAGTGGAACGTAAAGCAAATAACATTCCTCTTCTTGTTTTCGAATGGGTCTACTATGGACCACGTTAAGCATCATTCATTTACGGTTCTTCCTCTTTTGATCGGCCCAGTACTTCTTCATCCTTTCGGAGTGGGCTTCTTTACGTTCTCGTGACTGGTTGTTGCCGGTCCATTTTTTGCTACTTTGATCTTGGAATCCCTTAATTTTGTTGATGATTTTTCTGTATTCCTGTCTGTTGTATACTACCTGCTGTGATATATTATTTTCCTCCATATCCTCCTTGACCCCTTTAAGCCAGCTAGTTTGTGACTTCCTGTTCTCCATGTATTCCAGAATTCGCTTGGCTGTTCTCTCTGGTGGCATTTTTTTAATGTGTCCATAGAAGCAGAGTCTTCTCTTCTTGAAGGATGTTGTGATTTTTTCGGTCCTTTTGTATAGTTCCTCATTTGGTCGCAGTCTAAATTCTTGACCCACTTTCCTGGGCCCTAGTATCTTCCTCAAGATCTTCCTTTCTGTCTTTTCAATGTTTTCTAGCAAGCCCTTCCTGTTCAGTGGAATACATTCGATCACATATAGACTTTCTGGTTTGATGACAGTGTTGTAATGTCTGATATTTGCAGTGAATGAAACTGATTTTTTATTGTAGACATTTCGACATAACTGGTATGCTGCTTCCATCTTTCTTGCCCTTTCCTGTAATGCTATTTCTGTTAGTCCTGTTGGGGTTCTCGATTCCCCTAGATATTTAAACTTCTGTACTCTTTTAATTGTTCCATATTTGGTGACAATATTTTGTGTCGGATCCTTTTTGTCCTGAATCATTAGTTCCGTCTTTCGAAGGATATCTGAAGTCCCGTCTTTACAGCAGTCTCTTGAAGTGTTTCAATTTGTACCTTGGCTGTTTCAGTGTCTTCTGCCAGTATTGCCATATCATCTGCGAATGCTAGACAGTCAATTTTGACTCCAGATCTTCCCAGTGATATTCCATTTTCCACCCCTAATTCCGTCAGTCTCTTCCTCCACACTCTGACCACTTTTTCAAGTATAACATTAACCAGGAGTGGTGACATCCCGTCCCCTTGTCGGACACCTGTTTCGATCTTGAATGGTTTTGACAACATACCCATAAACTTAACCTGTGATGTCGTTCATCGTGGCTAACAGATTTGTGTAGCGCCGTAGCAAGTACTGGAAACTTTGCATGTGCTATGAGAAAGGTAGCAGTTTTCTTTTTTTTTTTTCAAGGTCATTGAAACTGAGGTATGATTTACCTGCTCTCTCTCTCTCTCTCTCTCTCTCTCTCTCTCTCTCTCTCTCTCTCGCTCTGTGTGCTATATCCCCACAAACTAGGTACTTTTTGTTTTCTGTAAATTCACCCACAACTTCTAATTCCCAAACACCGCTACTGACTAGAACCATCTCTTCACATCCTTACTACAAGCCCCTAAATACCAACATAACCATGCAAAGAGACCTGTAACATTTCTTACAACCTCATTAATGCAATTACCCAACTCTAGCAGTGTGGGGATGAAAAACAACATTCACAATAACCTACAGAAAACTTCAGACACTGAAGAGGAAGTTAAATTAAATCACCAACCACTAACACTCACTATTTATACAAATATATAAATACTAAAAACAGTCTTTTGCATCAATCACGCGGTGGCTGGTATGATATGGTTTCCCCTGAACTAATGTTAGGTATGGTTTACGACAAGGATGGCGAACCTATGACGCGTGCCACTATAGGTGACACACGAACACGACTTCTATGGCACGTCGCAACATACCAACATATTTTAATGTTTTTAACATGTAATAAATAGGTCAAAAATCTAGCAACATAGCATTTTTAACATTACGCTTTAATAAAGAAGTATGTCTCTCTATTCCCATACTTTTACAAATGTTATTAGATTCAAGCAAAAATACATGCTAGTCGGTACAGGTTTGACAAACCTGGTTTAGGATCTGTGATTCTCAATGAACGGAAGTGAACTTTCAGGTCAGCTCAGAATAACCTCCCAGCCATACAACACAAGAAACTTCCAAGAAAGTCAGCATAAATCACGGTCGACAGATGTCATGAATACCTTCCTTGAACTTGAGTACTTGGTAAAATATATGAACTTTAATACTCAGGTCTGTCGACATGCCTGCAAGACTTTCATCCTTGCCATAGAAATAATTACACACTTTAAAGTTCAAAACTAGGCCCTTCCTTTTTTTTTTTTTTTTAGTTGCACCAGAAGAGATAGGTTTATGGTAACGATGGGATAGAAAATGGCTATGAGTGGGAAGGAAGCGGCCGCGGTTTTAATTAAGGTACAGCCCCAGTATTTGCCTGGTGTGAAAGGGGGAGTGGTGGTGGTGGTAGTGATTATTGTTTTAAGAGGCAGTTGAACTGGTTAACCATCCTCTGTAACAATAATCAGAGGAAAAAATTGGAATGGGTCTGACAATTCGAAAATTTAGGATATCGGCCAAAGAAAGACAAGGGTCACCAAGGGCGTGAAAATTAAAAGCTCCCTAGGCCTCGCTAACCCAATAGCGTTGGGGTTAGAAAAGATCAAGAGTTGACCAAGAGAGGTTTGGATAGGACAGATGAAAGTTAGTAGCCTGGTACAAGTAAGTGGAAACAATGCCAAGACTCAGCTAAGGACATTGTAGTTGCCAACCCATACTCCCAAGTTGAGACCCTCCAGGGCCCCTCTTAGTTGCCTCTTACAACAGGCAGGAGATACTGTGGGTGTTATTTTATTGCCCCCACCCACAGTATCTATACATCTTCTGCCATTTGCATTACCTTCCCAGTTAACATTCCTTTCTGTGTTGTTCCCCGCAAAGCTGATTATCTTATCAAATAATTCAGCATCAGCATCACCCCTTCCAAATCTGTACACCCCAAAAACATCAAGTTGCCTATTACACTTAGAATTTCATGTTTCTCATCCTTAACATTTTCATAGCTTAAAAATTCTTCTTTCACCAGTATGAATATTGCCCATCAAGGGAATATTAAGAAATACTCAGACTCTGGACTTCATATCGGGGAAATATTGACTGATTCATTGTTTCTTTGATACTTTCAGAACAGTAATTTGCCAGGCAGAGTGGCTAGGATGGTTGAGGCGCTGGCCTTCTGACCCCAACTTGACAGGTTCGATTCTGGCTCAGTCCACTGATATTTCAAGGTGCTCAAATACGTCAGCCTCATGTCGGTAGATTTACTGGCATATGAAAGAACTCCTGTGGGACTAAATTCCAGCACCTTGGCATCTGCAAAAACCATGAAAATAGCTAGTGGGACATAAAGCTGGTAACATTATATTATTATTATTATTATTATTATTATTATTATTATTATTATTATTATTATTATTATTATTTGAATTATTATTATTATTATTATTATTATTATTATTATTATTATTATTATTATTATTAGAACAGTAATTTGCTAATTTAAGTGTCTTAAGCAAAGCACTTCAGTAGCCTGATTGGTAGAATGCATTGCCCTGTTGTATGCTCTTGCTGATCTCCATAGCCAGCCTTGTTATCTGCATTAATTCACTCCCTAGGTATTTTAACTCATCCACAATTTCAAGGCTTTGACAACCAATTTTCACAATGCCTTTCCCTTGTCTTTCTCCTCTTGATATCACCATGGTCTCGCTTTTCTCCACGCCCATTTTCATACCATACTTTTAAATTTTCTCATTCAGTGCATCGAGTTGTTCTTGTACCTACTTCTTTGCTGTTCATTTCCCAGACCATAATATCATCTGCAAATATTAAAATCCAAATAGTAATATGTGAAGAACCTAACAGTTATAAATTAATTGAGTCAAAACTGAAAAGAAATGGCTTCCACTAACACAAACAAACAAACAAACAAACAAACAAACAAACAAACAAACAAACAAACAAACAAACAAACAAACAACAAACAAACACAAAAAAATATATTTGGAAGCACTCTAAGGGAAAAAGAGTGAATATTCAAGGATTTACGTCCTTATACCAGTAACATATATACACTGACAAAGAATAACCTCTCACAGGAACTGGTATCAATTTTTTAAAATTAATTCTTCCTTTGTAAATCACTATAAATCCTAGACAGAAAACATTTTGTGTAGTCATGTTAACAGGCTTAATATTACAGTACAAGTAGGTCTAGTGGACTCATACCCACTTATTCCACTTACCTCATTTGATCTCAATTCTCCAGGTCTTAGCTACCCGTTTTGACTTTTGTATGGTTGTACAGCATCTTTTAACATTTTTTGTACATGTTTTCTTCAATTGTTAATGTTCACAGGCTGACGTTCTCCTTTTTTTTTTCAAGTATTTACTTAAACACACAAAACATTAGCATGGAAAGTCTCCACCATTGCTCCTTGGACTGATGCATTTTGCAGGAATAAGAGGAAATTCACACAAAAATATGAAATTTCTCTTGGTGGATGGGAAGGCTGAAGTTGGGGAACATATAAAGAGACAAACTTCCTTATTGCATCAAAACATCATTCCAACATATTGTGCCAGTTACTTTCTTATTCTGGCGAGTTCTTCAATTAGAAATTCAGAGTTGCATAGAAATAAGAAGTGGTTGAAAATTCGGGAAAATGTAAAGAAGTTTTCTAAAAGTACTGTTCTTTACACTTTAAAGAGCATGATGTAGAAGTGGCTGATCCATGCATCGGTACATCACAAGAGCTTGCAGAGTGAAGCTATCTTGTACGATTTAAAAAAAATAAAAGGCCATGCAGTTAGGAGCGCGCAGCTTTGAGCTCACATCCGGGAGATAGTGGGTTTGAACCCCACTGTTGGCAGCCCTGAAGATGGTTTTCCGTGGTTTCCCATTTTCATACCAGGCAAATACCTTAATTAAGGCCACGGCCGCTTCCTTCCCACTTGTAGGCCTTTCCTGTCCCATCGTCCCCATAAGACCTATCTGTGTCGGTACGACGTAAAGCAAAATAGCAAAAATAAAAATAAATAAAAAGTCAACATTTTGTTTATGAATCAGTGGGACAATGGAACAGAAATTAATTAGGAATGAGTGAAGAAGAGTGTATTCAAGGTTTAAGAAAAATGTATTTTGTATTTCTTTTATCCTATAATTGATCTATACATAGCAGAATTGAGAAGATGGTTTTCGAGTGATGCTATGCCATTTAGAATAATTGCCATGCAAGGAAATTTAAAGAATGAATAAAGAAGGTGCAGACAGTTTTAGTCTTCTTGAGTAGTGGTGGTGGTGGTGGTGATGGGGTGATTATTGTTTAAAGAGGAAATACAACTAGGCAACCATTCTCTATATAACACTAATCAAAGAGAAAAAAATGGAAGGGATCCGACACTTTGAAAAGAAGATATCAGACATAGGAAGACAAGGTCCATGAAGGGTGTAAAAATGGAGGACTCCCTAGCCCTTGGAAACCTAATAGAGTCAGGGTCTGAAAAGAACAAGAGTTGACCAAGGGAGGTCAGATAGGATAGATGAAAGTAAGGAGCCTGGCACAAGTAAGTGGAAGGAATGCCAGAACTCAGCTACGGGCCCTGTGGTCCCACGCTCCAAAGTTCTGAGCCCCTGGGACTTCTTGAGTAGGCAGAGGGTGGCTGGGTCATTCATCTTGGTGGGTGAACTAATAGCAGATCCATAGAAGTGTTGAAAATTCTTTGTATTGTAGCTTGGTATATCTAATTAAGGCTACTTTTTAGTTGATAACTACAGAAATATCATAGGTTATGATCTTCATTTCCGTGTTGACGTTTAGCTAATAAGATACAATCTGTTGAATGGTGGAACATCCCTCAAACTCTATCTTATTAACTACAGAAATACGCAAAATAAAAACATGAACATTTATCTGTGGGTTGGAGGGAGAATTGTACCTTAATAACTGTAATAACTCAATGATATAGGAAGAGAGTAAAAAAAAAGAGAAGAAGCAAGAACGAACATGAAAATACTAAAGGACAATGACAATCTCTACAGCTGTCTGGCTCCATGGCTAAATGGTTAGCACGCTGGCCTTTGGTCACGGGGATCCCAGGTTTGATTCCAGGCAGGGTCGGCATATTTAACCATAATTGGTTCATTCTGCTGGCTCGGGGGCATCAGCACTCACTGTGGGGCCATTCTCACAGATTCATTCTTGGTGTGGGAAATCTACATATAAAATAAAATGTTTTGTCTAACATTTAAAAATAATGGTATTTCTCTATCGATCATGTCCACAGTAACAAGGAAATTCACTTCTAAATTTTCCATCATCTCTGTCTGTCTGTATGTATGTAATATAATAATTTTGTGTGGCTATTTCTAGCCGAGTGCAGCCCTTGTAAGGCAGACCCTCCGATGAGGGTGGGCGGCATCTGCCATGTGTAGGTAACTGCGTGTTATTGTGGTGGAGGATAGTGTTATGTGTGGTGTGTGAGTTGCAGGGATGTTGGGGACAGCACAAACACCCAGCCCCCAGGTCATTGGAATTAACCAATGAAGGTTAAAATCCCCGACCCGGCCGGGAATCGAACCCGGGACCCTCTGAACCGAAGGCCAGTACACTGACCATTCAGCCAACAAGTCAGACATGTATGTATGTATGTATGTATGTATGTATGTATGTATGTATGTATGTAAAGGCATCACGAGAAAATGACAGAAGAGAATTTAATGAAATTTGGTATGTAAACTTGGAGAATGAGGCACTACAATCTAGGCTATAAATAATTATATTCATGCTCAGTGAAATGGTAGTCTAGGGGAAGGACTAAAATTTAATTCTCAAATATATATGTTATTAGTGGTCCTATCGCTAAATACTATGTAACTGAAGTTACAACAAATTAAAGTTCCAATCATTTATGTCTTACACATTTTTAGTGTATCAGCTATGATAACAGAGATAGGCCCTATTAATGAATTTCGATTTTTGTTGCAAAGTCCGTATCAATGCCAAGCATTGCTAACATGAAAATATTGTTCGTGTTAACTGGCAATAGTTTTTGTCATGATTGTGTTAAGGTGTAAAACTGTGTGGTCATCTGTCCATATTGACAAGGAAACTTGTTAAGATGATTTTTTTTTAATGGGAAAAATTGTAATAAAACTTGCTGCAAAAACTAACAAAAACTAACTAACAGGCTACGGAATTAATGGGCCTCTCCTCTCATGGTTTGAATCGTACCTTAAAAATTGCCTGCAGATTGTTAAAATAAGGAATCATTTTTCTGCGCCTATTGTTGTTACCAGTGGAGCTCCTCAAGGGTCTCACCTTACGCCCTTACTTTTTACTCTCTACATAAATGACATTAAAAATATACTTAAGAATTCTGAATTGCTTTTGTTTGCTGACGATGCAAAAATTTTTATGCAAATTAATTTTCCACTTGATTGTTTAAAACTTCAAGAAGAAGTGGGTCAAAATGGGTTGAAACTTAATCATAAGAAATGTAAAATAATATCGTTTTTTTTAAAACAAGAAAAAAATATCATTTCTGTACAAATTTACTAATAACAACATTCTAACTCCTGTTTCACAAGTTAATGACCTCGATCTTTTATTCAGTTATAACCTATCGTTTAATGAACATATTGAAAATATTTGTAAGAATATTTGTAAGAAAGCATTTCAAAGATTGGGTTGCATTACTAGATATTATAGAGAATTTTCAAACTTAGCTACCTATCGATTGCTGTATGTGTCTATGGTACGCCCTATACTAGAATACTGTACACCTGTTTGGAATCCTTCTCATCAGACCTCTATCCATAGATTAGATTCAGTACAACATAAATTTCTTCGTTTATATTCATTTAGAGCAGGATTCTCATATGATAATGTTGATTATACATCCTTACAACAGTCCTTAAATCTGCATAGCCTTTCACAACGCTGTGAATTATTGGATACACTCTTCATTTTTAAATTGCTTTATTCCTTGTTGAATTGTCCACAACTCCTTGCAAAAATTAACATACATGTACCAGACAGACGCACAAGGTTCAAGAATACATTGTCTATAAATTGGCATAGAACTAACTACAGTACACATTCAATGGGCCAATTGAACGAATGTCAAGATCTCTAAACAAAGTGGATATTGATGTATTTAACTGCTCATTGTCAAAATTGAGAAATCACTTACATAATCTCCAGAATTGACTATTACTTTCCTGTGATTACTTGTAATATAACCTATGTGTATATCTGTACATATTTTTCTACTTATACTCCATTGAACTTTCTTTTTAGTGTGTTCTGTTTTGTTTATTCTTCTCTACTGTTATCTGTACATCTTCATACACTTCTGTGTTCAAACTGATGAGCTCCCTCCTCGTCAATTCTAATTCCTCTACATCTATTTCTATACAACCCTTGACAAGCTTATTTCTGCTTCCCAGCCTCATCAGGAGGGGTGGCTTCATCACTCACTTAATGGGCCATCCCGACAGATCTTAACTCTTGATATGTAATGTGTAGGATTAGAAGAAAGTCTGATAAACACAGTGAAAGGGAAAAGGTGAAAAGGATCCCAACAGGTCAATACGGGTACCCTAAAATGGGGTAACTTCGGCCTTTTTTCATATATTTTGAAAATATATACATGGAATATTTCCTCTAATTTTCTGAAAGAAAAAAGTTCTGCCAGATTTTTCTTCATTGTTATGTATGTACATAATAGTAATTATAATTCAGTAATGAATTATGATTATCGAAAAAGTGGCCGGAGTTACCTGTGTTTTTGGGGTAACTTCGGCTACCATATAAATAACTCAACAAAGTTTCCTCCGACTTAGTGTTACTTCGGCCACCGTAAAGGTTTTTTAAAAACTTGTAAAATGCCCGATATCAATAATCGGCAAACAAATTAAAACCATTCGGGGTAAAACAGACGTATAGTGATCAAGTTTATAAGATATGTCCAAACAACTCACATTTTCCCCAAAGAAGAAACAAGTTTATTTAACTTAAGCCTACAAGCATTGAATGATATAAAAATTGTGTATTATATTATGTAACTATTCTTAATGGCATGAAAGATAATCAAGATAGCAAAATCATGTTCTCTTGAGTCCAATGTATGAAGAAAAATCAAATTGAAAAAAGAAAATACTTTTGGATTGTTCTCATAATACACTGGTGTCTACATTAAAATACTGTATATCTGACCTGTAAATTAAGCTCTTGAATTTGCATCGCCCACGTCTGACTGGATCCCGAACTTCCAATTTCCTCACAATATCGTCTTTCTGGACGTCACATCCATCATCATTAACTGGGAAAGTGAAGTACACATCATTTTCAGCTTTCTTCCTCAAAACCTTCACTACCAAGCGCTCTCCAGTTTCTTTAACTTCTCTGACATAAAATCACTGAATTTAGTCCTTAGAAAATTTTACAAGTACAAAGTTTCCTACTTCATATTCATCAGTCCCATCTACTTGCATTTCCAAACTTGCCATTCTGTCTTCAGTTGAAATTCTCTCTCCTTGGCTGCAAAGTTCATCATTTCCTTCAAGCTGCTCCTGTTCATCTTGGGGTTGCTCTGATATGTGGTTTGTGATTATACTTAGTCCAGGCCTCACATTCATGCGTTTGCTGTTGAATCTGGAATTATTATTCTCACCTAATTGAGATGTCTTCAGGAGATTCATGAATAATTTCGCTCCATGACTTTTCTGAACTCTGATTTTCGGTAAAGTATTTTTAGGACAGCATCTCTCTCTAGAAGACAAAGTCCTGCTGCTTTGAAGCCAGATTTCAGGCTAGGTTTCAACCTTTCATCCCCTATATCCCCCAGGGCCTCTTGAAAACTCTGGGAAATTCTGTTTTAGGGAAGGTTCCTCTATTCTTATTCTTCCATTTGTTCAGCTGTTTCCTCCAAAACATTTTAAGTGGACAGAAAAGTGCAACATCCAATGGCTGTGTTAGATGAGTTGAATTTGGTGGCAGGAGTACAAATGATATATTGTTGTTCTCACACTGTCTGATCACTTCCATTGACAGATGGCTCGACAAGTTGAGACCTATTATTACTTTTTTTACCAGGTAACTTCTTGAGATACGGCAGACAAATTGTAGAAAACCATTCCTCAAAAATGGCCATATCAAACCAACCACTTTCATTTCTATTATAACGTGCACCAGTAACACCACTTTCCGTTCAGCCTGGGTACAAATGTTCGGCTCGATAGAGCCCATATGGAGGCAACAACTCTCCTGAGCCTGTTCCTGCCAACATGACAGAAGTTCCACTCTTTGATGAGTCAGTAATCCTCTCAGGGTGTTTACTTCCTCTTTTTACAATCACTTTAACTCTACCCGGATCATCTACAAAATTAGTTTCATCGTAGTTTACAATGTTTTCTGGAGGAATTCCGTCCAGTGATGTTTCTAATTTGTCGAAGTATTCACCAATTTCTACTGATCCTACGGAGGCACGTTTGATATTTTCCACAAAGCAAAACGATAAATCTCAATGTCTATCAAGAAAACTTTTTTAGCCAGTCTGGTTCAGGCACATTATATTTGAAGGTGGAAATTGTTTTTCCCTTTCCCGACTTAGTGTTACTTCGGCCACCGTAAATGTTTTTAAAAAACTTGTAAAATGCCCGATATCAATAATCGGCAAACAAATTAAAACCATTTGGGGTAAAACAGACGTATAGTGATCAAATTCACCACAATTCTGATGTCTCCAGGTGTTAACAGATATCCCTATACAGCACACGTAGTAAGTCCATGAATGAGGTTAGCTTCTTCCCAAAATCAAACACATATAATAGGTAAATAAAATATCTTGTTTAGCAATACCTTGGGGGTATAAACAAGAGATACATATAAGCGTCAAAGCAAACCTCAGCTGAAAGATTGCATGGATGTCCTATTTTTCCCATGTGCTTCTTGTTCAGCTTGTCTTGCAGGGTCGATTGCGGAACAGCATATTTCTCTGTGGCTTGTTGAATCGTTATTGTGCCTTTCTTTATCTCTTCTAATGCGTTTCTTTAGGTAAACAGGATTGTAATTACAACACTCGCGGCCGCCTAAAACTTTCTTGTATCTTCTTGGCATGGCCGAAATTACCCTGGAAGAGGACAACATTTATCACAAAACTATTCCATGAAAAACCTATTTGAATAAAATGCATCAAATTCAGTTGATCAGTTACCATACATAGTTACTTTCTAACACCATAAACCGCTGGAATAGAGAATCAGATGCTGGGGCTGGAGAACAGTTTGTTTTCCAATGTTACCCAACAAGACAATAATTTGGTGCTGCAAAACAAATCGCTTTAGTCAACAATGAGCCTGCCTATATTCTTTGAACTAGCGAGCGTTTGATAGAGCATTCTATTGTGCGCGTATTTAAGTTGTTGCAAGTATATAGTATAGGGGGCAGGAGAAAATCAGTGTTGCCATGCGTCAGTGGCCGAAATTACCCTGTATGGCAGAAGTTACCCCGTTTTACGGCCATAGAAAGGAATAAACAATGTCAAATTAGGTCTTATATAGAGAGAAATAACAGGATAAATATGATGACAGGTTAGTATGGAAAAAGCAACAGACTGGGAAATGAATGTCACTGACAATGTCATTCAGAAAAGAATTCAATTTAAACAGGTAATTATGTAATCACTTGAAGCAGTTCATTCTAACAGAAGTCCAGATTAAACTATAATGAAGCTATAGTAAACAATAATTCTCAGGGAATAAACTGTTGGAGAACATAGTCAGAACATTCTCAGAGAAATATTCTCAACTCACATCTCTAGCTACGATTTTGCTACCTGTAGGGAAATTACTTAAAATTTGAATATAAGTTCAGTGTACAAGTAATATCTTGTTTTTGTAAAGTACTCAAACTAAGTCTCTCACAATTGTACAATTTATTATTTATTTCAGATATGATACTAACAGTTGGAATAAAAATAAGAGAACATGCAGGAATAGCAAGTGCAGCATTTGCCTGGATGAGCTAACACCAGGCCTGGGAAGGAGGGAATTGAAATGTGGCCATACCTTCCATGTTCACTGTATCAATAGATGGATTCAGGTAACTTATTTGGAATTTCATTATTTAAGTATATAATTAAGAGCCTCTGTGGCTCAGTTGGCAGCACACCGACCTCTCACAGCTGGGTTCTGTGGTTCAAATCCTGGTCACTCCATGTAAGATTTGTGCTGGACAAAGCGGAGGCGGGACAGGTTTTTCTCCGGGTACACTGGTTTTCTCTGTCATGTTTCATTCCTGCAACACTCTCCAATATCATTTCATCTCATTTGTCACTCATTAATCATTGCCCCAGAGGAGTGTGACAGGCTTTGGCAGCTGGCACAATTCCTATTTTCGCTGCTACATGGGGGCTTCATTCATTCCATTCCATTCCTGACCCGGTCGAATGACTGGAAACAAACTGTGGATTTTCATTTTCAATTATATAATTATTAAAGTTTTTTAATTAAGTATGATGTGAATGACAATAGTTTGCAAGGACACTTTGTATAACCTCTACATATAAAAGATACAAGCTATCATACTTTATTAAAACTAATCTCAAGCCCTACTCCATTAATTTGGATATGGTTCTCAATTAATAGAGAGCTTGTTCTTTGAAAATATGAACCTTTGTGAATTATTTAGATGTTCTTATAGTTACGATAAGTGCAGGAGGGTGCAAGTCTTGTTTTTTTTTTTTTTTTTTTTTTTTTTTTTTTTGTTGTACCATCATGTGTTAGAAAGAAATCTCTCATCCTAACCTTACTCCTACTCTATCAAACCTGGGACACACTGGTAGTGTCCAGACTTCTTTCTTTGAAAGTTAATAACCCTAGTTATACGGTAAAATGTAGATAAATATTCCAAAAATGGAGTCTGATGCTTTGGAAATCATCAAGATTATTAGAATTGTCTTACCTAATATGGCTTACTCCAATGACTAATGTGTAGCATTTTAGTCTGATGCTTTGGGAATTATCAAGATTATTAGAATTATTAGAACAATTTGTCCTACCTAATATGGCTTACTCCAATAACTAATGCATTTTTGGCTGTGAATGCATAATTCCAAAATTTGATTTTATCTTATTTGATGTGTCAAGAAGCATCTACAACTGTGAATTTTAAATAAGAATCAGGTTATGAATAAATCGGCATACTAATAATACTTAATCTCTCATTTCAGGAAGAGCAAAACTGCCCAAACTGTCGCAAACATATCTGAACTTAACTGGTGCCAGTTACGTTAAAGGACTGTACAGTTCATTTCATCAAGCCTAAAAATATTTTCATTTACTTCCTTTTTATAGTCAACACCGTCTGAATGACTCAAATTGAATTACTATAATGATTAATTTAGTACTGTAGTTACTTGTTTTAGATTAACAGATACGGTAGCTCTCGGATGATTCTTTCCCCTTTAAGTGCAGATTGATGTATGAGGGTTATTTTTTAATTAAGGACAGTTTGCCAAAAAGTATGAACCACTGCATACTAGTATTATTGGTTTATTCCACTCAAAATATCTTCAGATACTTTCACACATAATTCCCATAATTATTCAAACATTTGTCATTGACCCTCATCATACAAGTCTGCCACCTAAGGGGAAAAACGATTTCTGAATCGCTGTTTTCACTTTGTCATAGGTGTGAAAATGATTGCCATCAAAGAATTTCTTCAAATGCAGAAAGAGGTGGCAGCCACCAAATACTGATCAAACACAAGCAATCACCCAGTCTTTTGGCTGGCAACAGTTTGACCGCCCTCTTTACAGACCCAACCTTGTACCAACTTGATGAAAACAACAATTCAGAAATAGTGGTCATGCAGTAGGACCTCCTCTTCCTATCCAGTTATCCAGGAAAGTCTTATTAAAGTTTTCATGAGCAGCTTGTGAGAAGTGGACTGGAACCCATTCATGTTGAATCCATTTGCATTGACAAAACAGCTTGATATCTTTCTTTCTTTCTTTCTTTCTTTCTTTCTTTCTTAGTATTTAATCTTTCATTCACACAAATTTCTTCCAGTTTTTATTGAGCAGTTGGGAAACTGTTTTACTTATGTTCTGTTGTCTTTCAACATAGCACCGTAAGTGCTGGATGTTCTCCATGACCTGAGTAACTATTATGATAAATTCATTTGTGACCACAGGTAGACAGAAGTACAGTACACAATGAAAACAAGTGCTGGGAGAGGGTGGGATTATTCCCTGGAATTTAACCTACTTGACAAACCAATTTTCCTCTTGAAGCCTTACTAATCTTAGCACCCTGGCTTGCAATATTTTGGTATCGTAGGCTTAATTTCACAATTACACCAATCAATCTTATTTCGTATTAGTTCAAATTATGCACACAAAAAATCAAATTACAGGAAATTTTTAACTTTGCATCATTTAGGAATGTCAAGGAACTGTACAAAATGTTTGAATTATTCACAGTTTCAAATTAAAAAACATTCAAATTAATATACTTCAATTATATTTCAAAAACTTGTGCAACCTTAAATATATTACTGTAGGGAACCATTCCCAAACACTTTTGAGACTTCCCCCTTCCCCACCTTCCAATTTGATGTAAGTAAACAAGTTGCCTAAAGGAGGTAGGTCTACTGGGTCCTTCCAGATTTTGAAAAATCATTTGTACACTTTACATTAAAAACGTATCTAAACCAGAAATGTAAATATTCTCTGCACTTTAATTAAGATATTTTTATTCATTATGCTTTGTCATAATAGCAACCCATAAATTTGGAAGTAAGCCTAATTAAATTAGAATTAACAATTTATTTTTATTATTTTTGTGTTTTGTTTCTAAGTGACATGTGCTTTTATAATTGTTTCATTTATCATCCTCTCAAATTCAGTTTGGAACTTCATTACATGTTAAGCAATTGCAATTGAAAACCTGAAGATATTACCTTAACTGATTTGATTTCCAAGACTTGAAAATAGTCCTCCAGTATAGTTTTGGGAACATGCACTTGCAAAAACTGGTTCAGTTTTATAATTTGCAGGTTGGAAAAATGATGAAATAAATGCATATAAAAGTAATATTTTATCAGGTTTTTAAGCTTAAACAAGGCTTTTGTGGCAAAGCAAAATAGCTTCAATGTTCATTTCAATTACAGTAATGATTTAAAACAGACTTAAAATATTATTTTTCATCAGTGTTGTTCTTCTTCACAACTACTACTACTACTACTACTACTACTACTACTACTACAACAAAAATTAGGGATAGGTTGGTTACAATGAAGCATGTATTGAGAATTTTATATTAGACTGATAATTTTGTTGCAATTTTCCATTCAATAACACACAAGATTCTTCAAAAACTTCCCCACCTCCCCATCATTTTCAAGTTGTAAAGAGCTATTTCTCTCAAAATCTTCTTTTACATAATTAGGCATATTTTGGTGAAGTTTCTTATATCTTTCTATTAAAGTTTGTAATTTGACAGTATAAGTTTGGCCGGGCTGAGTGGCTCGGACGGTAGAGGCACTGGCCTTCTGACCCCAACTTGACAGGTTCAATCCTGGCTGAATTTGGTGGTATTTGAAGGTGCTCAAATACGTCAGCCTCATGTCGGTAGATTTACTGGCACGTAAAAGAACTCCTGCGGGACTAAATTCTGGCACCTCGGCGTCTCCAAAGACCGAAAAAGGAGTTAATGACACGTAAAGCAAATAGCATTATTATTATTAGTATAAGTTTGCAATGTATTAAATTCATGTTATTTTTATGAGAGGGAAATATACTACATAATACAAATTAGATATGTTACTACTGTCTTATTGTATGACATAAAGAAAGAGAATATTAATAAATTGCTCAAGAAACACTTGGTATAACATTTTTGAAACACCACAGTTTACTTTGTTCCACTATATACACAGTGATTTGTCAGTTCAGCAGTTTTATGAAAAAATGTATTGTGCTTTTGGTGTTGTGTTTATTATTTTAAATAAAAATATTCTTCTCTGCAATGATGCAATCTTTCCCACTGAAAGAAAAGGATTTTGAAGCTAAAAAGAAACAAATTTGAATGTATGAAAACTCTTTGAGACCTTGACACAGAATACCAACTACAACCTGCATTAACCAGTAAGCCACTGGAATATTCATGAAACTAGCCATCACCAAGTGAAAACTTCAAGAATTTGAGCCAACAGTCATTGTAGTCAGGTATGATAAAATAAAAACAAATCAGTTATGCCATTCTGACACACTTCAGTTCTCTTCTGCAAAATTAAAAATTAGGTACTGCATTTTCAATTAATTGGTCATAACAAAGAGTCAGACTAAACATTTTTCAGCTTATCCCAGTTATTCCTGGGGTCACTAGAATAACCCAGGCTCATTTTGGTTTTGGCCGGGGATTTAACTCGGAATCAATTGTGATTTGAACCTCAACCTTCCAGTGAGAAGCCTGCAGCTAAGCCACTGAGCTTATCATAACCATGACAATAGTTAGACCAAAAGAAAAGTTAAATGCAATTTTATGATGATAGAGGGAAGAAACTAATTAACAGTGAAATTCTATACTGCAGTTGCTTGGAATGAAAACATTTTTAAGATCTCTGAAAACTGAAAAAAAAAAATTGGTTTTTATTTGTTTTCTTTTAAGTATTTATTTGCTTTGATCTGTTTATATAAATATGTTTAAGAAATTGATATTGGTCTCCTTGGATAAACGGTCATTGCGAAGGCCTGAATGGTCAACATGGAGGCCTTTGATTGAGAGGGTGCCGGTTTCAATTCCTGACCATTTTGGAGACTTAAACCGCGTCTGGTACAAACATTAAGTGTTTGTGTTTGTTTAAAGACACTCCTTTTCATATACACACAACACACCATGCTACTAACCTCTGCAGAAACATGTAATAGTGAATACATCCCTCCATATAGGGCTGACATTAGGAAGAGCATCCAGCCATAAAACAGGGTAATAGTTTTGCAGCTAGGAACTCGGGGATTCACCAAGCACATGACAACTCTGTTGAACTGCTAAATCACAGAAGAGGCTCTATCTTGTATTATTTAACATCTTGGGGCTTTCCCCTCTTACACTCACACCTTAGTTTTGCTTCTTTTTTCTAAAAAGCAATTGACTGAAAACACTGTTTTGTTAGACAATAAGAAAAGGGATCAGTGACTGACAAATGTTGGTTAGAATTTGTTTTTTGTTTGTTTATCTAACCCCTGTCCTGTTTCTCTACGGGGTCAGGTATGAAGTGAAATGAATTGTCGTGGCGGGTTTTTATGACCGGATGCCCTTCCTGCCGTCAAGCTCATCAGAGGAGTTAATGAGATGAAATGAATGACATGATATAATATATCATTTTGGCTAAAAGATGCTATTTAAATTTAAAATGGACACTTGAGGCTGAATGTAAAGACGACCAAGTGGATTGTTGTAAGTAGGGAAGAAGATGTTATTGTGTGAGAACATCCCTAGCTGTTATAACTGTGAACTGTGTGTGGTTGACCAAGTAAAACTGGGATGTTCTCTTGTTGCTGGGCTGTTTATTCGTGTACTTACTGGAAGCGAGCCAAGGATCTTTCACCCAATACTGACATTTTTAAATTGCATATTTTTTCTCTTGAGGGTGATTTGTCTGCCAGATGGCGACATTAAGCCTTGCGCAGACCCCTTGGTGCTATCCGACAGGAGTAGGCTATGTGCCAGCACTGGATTTCACCCTTTCCCTACTATCATAATATATCATGTCAATCATTTCAATTCAGTTCAACCATATAACAACAACTGGCAGACTAAGAAGCATTTATTTTGAAATGGACATGTTTTAACCAATTCTGTTCACACTACGACAAAATTGGATTAACCATTTACAACTGACCCACCTCGAAGTGGAAGATCTATTATTAAAAAGTTTTAAAATACAAGTGAAGGGAATTATAGAAATGAAATGTTACTATTTTTAATATGTCATTATGCACTATTTTTAATATGTCATTATGCAAATTTTTTCATTAATAACAAAAATCATACGCCATCTTAGAATAAGTAATGTATTAAATTTATGTATATGTTGTTTTATCTTTTTAATGTTCTTGTTAATGTTCTTCATCTGAAGATGTATAGGAGATTGAAACTGGTACTTTATTAATATATTTTTAATGTGAATACATACATTCAAAGATATTAAGTATTGATTAGGTGAAAAATGTCAATTTCAAATTGTAACTGTTAAACCAGCAATACGGTCGATGGGCATCACACTTGTGCATCATGTCAAAAATGACACCATCCGCCAGCAAATGGGCATTGCACCCATCGGTAAGAAGGCATTGGAAAAAAGTCTCCAATGGTATGGTCACATCCTACGTGCTGCACCTGGTACAGTTGCCAATTTCACCCACATCTTTGAATTAATGGGCATCGACCATGTGGATGTCCAAAGCAGTGCTGGCATGACACAGTGAATGCTGATATGAGGACTCTGTACTTAGGACCACGTGACGCCCAAGACC
This sequence comes from Anabrus simplex, assembly GCF_040414725.1. Lineage (NCBI taxonomy): Eukaryota > Metazoa > Arthropoda > Insecta > Orthoptera > Tettigoniidae > Anabrus > Anabrus simplex. The sequence goes on from NC_090273.1 coordinate 129,393,218, forward strand.
ATGCAAAATGGAGATCCAAGATAAGAACAGCAGACCATGCACCAGCAGGAAAACGCTAGGAAGAGGAAGAAGATACCAGCAATACGGACCTATAATGAAATGAATAACTTACGAACATCTTAAGGCAAGTTATGCGCTACTTGAGCTGCAGTCAAGCCGAGCACTGCCCCCGTGGCAGAAAAATTTCAAACCCTTACCAATCCGATACTTTATTTCAACAATACCTTTTTTATTATCATTTAGACTTTCACGGCTCGTGTAACTGTTCATGAGGTATATTTTGGGCTTATGCCGTGTAATTAATTGTAAACACACACTACGCGTTTCAAAAGGAACCTTGCCTTTCTTCATCAGGAGACAACAGAGAAATGAAACGACGTATTAAAGGTTGCTAGGAGAAAGCAACAAGGAACTTGAAATGGTGCACTAAGATGTAAAAGGGACACCATTTTAGCCCCATGCTAGAGACAACGTATGGCAACAGCAAAGCATTACTCACTAATGGTTCTGATAATAGGTAGCCAAGATTCACTGAGGTTGTAACCTGTATCACGGTTGAAATTATCTGGCTGTTTACGTATTTCATCCGCCTCCCTGATAATTCTTGGGCGATATTGATTTATACAGGCAAGAACATCCACTTCTTGGAACAAGACATCATGACCAGGTGTTAGGCATGATCAGCAACAGCTGATTTATCAGGTTGGTTGAGTCTGATACATCTGGTTAGTTCTTTGATGTGAGTAAACACAGTTCTTGAAGTCTGCCCAACATAAACCTTGCCACAAGTACACGGAACTCTGTAGATGCCAGGTTGTTGCAATTTAGGCAAACTATTCTTAGTTGGTCGCAGGAGTTGCCTAATCTTAATTGATGTTCCAAAAACAGTTCGTACATGGTACCTACGTAAGATTTTAGCAATACGATCCGTCGTGTTATGTATGTAAGGTAGGTAAGCAGTTCCTTTTACATCTTTTTCCTTAACAGACGTCCGATTATGTGTCGATTTCAGAACCCTTGAGATTGAAGCTCTGCTGTAACCGTTGCTCTCAAAGGTGGTTCTCAAGGTGTTAATTTCCTCTTGTAGAGCTGATACTTCACAAATCCTCCTGGCCCTGGTAGTCAGAGTTGTAAGGATACCATGTTTCTGGGCACGGTGATGGTGAGAATCTGCGTGGAGATATCTATTGGTATGTGTAGGCTTACGATACACGCTGTGTCCTAAAGATCCATCCTCTTTCTTGGTGACGAGAACATCTAAAAATTGTATTTTGCCGTCAGATTCCATTTCCATGGAAGGGTGCTGGCGATTAAGGTGATCCAGAAAGTATCCAAAATTGTCTTCACCTTCTGTCCATACGACGAACGTATCATCTGCATATCAACACCAGATCTTCGGTTTGCAAGGTGCCGACGACAAAGCTTTCTCTTGAAAGTTTTCCATGAAGAAATTAGCCACAACAGGAGAGAGAGTGGACTTCCTATGGCCACACCATCTGTCCATATTATTTCCCATTCCACAGAAAGTAGGAAGAGGTCATGCAGTGATAGAAAAGCCTTGCGATCTCTTCAGTAAAAATATCATTAATGAGAGACATAACACCATCAACAGGTACTCTCATAAACAGACACCACATCGAGACTCACCAAGATATCGCCTGGTTGAAGTGATACAGTTTCTAACTTCTCAATGAAGTGTGTGGAATCCTTAATATAAGAAAGGGTGTTACCCAGGTGTGGTTGAAGTAGACTACCTAAATATTTAGAAAGGGCATATGTTGGGGAACCAATCGTACTAACAATAGGCCTAAGAGGAACACCTTCCTTATGTATTTTGGGAAGCCCATACAGTCTCGGAGGAATAGCATCCCCTGGAAGGAGACTCTTTGCTGTATCTTCTGGAATAGAAGATTGCTTGACCAATTTGACGGTCGCATTTGAGTAGCCAGTTGTGGGAACACAACTGTTAATCCTGTATATAGGATCAGCTAACAAAGACAAGATCTTGTTGTCATAATCATCCTTATCCATCACCACTGTCACGTTACCCTTGTCAGCGGGGAGGACGATTATATCAGAATTGTCCCTTAGATCTTTTAGCGCCCGGATTTCGCCTTGTTTTAAGTTGGACTTAGTTGGATTAGCGGTCTTGAGAACTCTGGGACATTCTTGTCTAACTTTCTCAGCCTCTTCAGGTGTGAGGTTATGTACCGAAGATTCTATAGATGTAATAAGTTCCTCAATTGGAATTCTTCAGAATGAAACCCAACAGGCAGTTCTCGCCAAAGGTCTCAACTTTGCTGTAGCACCTGTGAGGAGGTGTGCACAGTGTTTTAGACCGGGTCATGAGGAAATAGCACAAATTAAGCAAAAACTATTTTTAATGTTACAGAATTAGTAAATAATTTTACACGAACTTGTAAATAATGTACAAAGGTATTGGATGTTAAACAACTGACGTTCATTCTGCGCCATTACTAGATTCTCAACTTTCCGTAGTGCACCGAACACGTCACTGCTGAGTGTTCTTTGCAGACATGTTGCTGGCATACACGGCATCTAGTCTTGATTTTTTGGTTTTTCTTTTCTTTTCTGTTGCCCTTCTAGTTCTTGTGGAGCTGCAGAAGGCTGCTCTTCTTCAGACAATCCTAATATTTAGCGAATGTTCCTTTTTTAGCCCCTTTGGGAGAATTTGAATACTGCTCTTGCAAATATCTCGCGTATAGCTGTTGGTTTAGTTGTTTCAAGTAATTACACCTTTGAACATCAAAGTTTCCTTTCACATGCTTGTAAATAATATACGAATTAATTCGAGTAATGTTCAAGATAGTAAAAAATATGTCAGTGGCCAACAGTTGCTTGTGCATGAAACTGAGTAACGCTCTTTATAAGCTTATGTCAGTGGCCAACAGTTGCTTGTGCATGAAACTGAGTAACGCTCTTTATAAGCCTTTCGATTTCTCTTTTAATGTTTCTATGCATGATGCATTGGACCTCACTATATACAAAGGCACTATTTTACAAGAAAATAAAACAAAACTGACATTTTTGGTATATTAACTGACAAAATAAAGTAAAACTTAACTCATACGCGCGCACATGTCATTGGGCACGCCAGGAGTTTTAGACCAGTTCCGTTAAGCAATGCACTTAGGCTGTAACTGAGGAGCATGAGGGGTGAATTGTTTATGCACACTGATAGTGGAGAAGTCCAATGTAAGGTACTGAGGAGATGGAAGCTAGCGGCCCGCTACGTTAAGAACTATAAACATTTATCTCTGAACCCAGTCGAAAAGACGGTGATGCGCCCTCTCCAGGGTTAAAAAGATTTTCCCTAAAAAAAATTATGAAAGTTAAAAAGGATCGTTAAAACAGTTTTTGAACTGGAGGCCTTTCTGTAGTGTTCTTCCTGTTGTCTCCTGATGCTGTTTAGCTGATATCTGAACAATTAATTCAGGTGTTCAGTCATAGGCTGACAATATAAGTTGTTATTGAAGTTGAACCATCTGTTTTTAATCTGTAAAGTGGATAATAAAAAACAAATTAAAATTAAAAAATGGTGACTGGCAGGAAACATTTAAGGTAAGTTTTGATTAACGAAATTAACTTATGTTACGTGGCCTGTTTGTATTACTACTTGTGTTTTCTGACTGTCGAGTCCAGCTCTCAACTGATGTGCTCCCGCAGTTGAAACGTACGATGTGTTGTTAGGAGGAGGTGGAATGGGAAAATGGGGCAGGATGGGACTTGCAGGAGTGTGCAAGTATGCGGGATTATGGGGGTGATAACTGAAACCGAGTGTAATGATTGTTAAATCTTCTGGTTTACATTAAGGAGTGAGGGTAATTGTTTCCACCTATTCAATACTACAACAGTGTGATGTCATTAATACATCACATATTTATTAGATTTCAACATAGGGACCGGTTTCAGCATTTTTGTTTGCCATCATTAGCCAAAGGAAAATTGTTACAAGGCTTTATACAAATCTATATTAACATAATTTTAAAATATATGTTTATACAAACTGAACCATACTCTTAAACTATTTTGTATATTAGGTGTACACCATAAAACCTTTTATTGAAATTACTAGCATATTTCTTATGCGATATATTATAATTTGTTGACTCTGTACAATCTTTTGGATATTAATAGTTAAAACGTTGTCAAGTCCTTGTAGTTGTTGCAAAATGCTGATTAAGCATCTAGTTCAGCTAAAATCCATCTCTTAAAAAGTTTTTTTACAGCTGCTTAGAACTTAAGGGCATACAGTTTTTCTGGGCCAATTATACATTCTAGTTACTAACATACATTAAAATATAAATTTGCCTAATGTCATATTTGGAACATTGGTATGGTGATTCATTGCAGTACAAGTCTTTGGTAAAATCTATCTCTTAAAAATTACAGCTGATTTTGACATTAAGGGTATTCAGTGTTTCTTGGGCAATTATACAATTTAGTTATTGACATGCATTAAAATAAATTCAGCTGATTTTATTTTGAAACATTAAACATTTTTATGTTTGGTATGGAGGTCCATTGTAGTAAAAGTCTTTAGTGGAAAACAGTTCCTCATAAAATGAATGCTAGCGAACTATAAAAAGGGTTCACTCTGTCTTGGTAGAATGTGAAGTTAAATGACAATCCTTTGTAAATACAATGCTGTTGAATAATATTAATGTGCGTAACAGTCTATGTTTTGATTGCAGTGTCCTTAATTATGGATAGACTTGATAATAATAGACTGGTGAACCGGATTTCTTGAAAACATTACGTTCAAAGGATTTCAGATTCTAGAAATATCTCGATCCAAGACAGACCTAAAAGGAGGAATATATTGAGTATTAGCCTAACAGAAACTGAGATAAGGAAAACACTTTCGTTTGCAAGTAGAAACTCACCTCAAGCACCAAGTTGTCAAGAGTAAAGCCGGAGAGGAACTGCCTTCCGAAATGGCAGACAACAGACCGCGAGCACTAGTGGAGGGGCGGAGCGTGTTATGTAGGGGAAGGGGTGATCGTGGTAATTTGAGGCCATTGGTCGGGAGGACGTGGATTACGGTGGGGGTAGTAGGAACGCATGTTGCGTATCATTTTGTATACTGGTTGATTTATTGGTATTTGCAGATTGTTAATTACTGAAATGAGTGTATCAAACAATATTGTAGGTTTTTCGGATAAATCATTCAGATTGTAGTCAGGGTTATAATACTGATCTAGTAAGATGAAACATTGCTCTTTAAGTCAAGTAAGGTACCTCTCCCCATTATTTCAGTGACGTCTATATCATGATTGATATCATGAAAACTATGTTTATAATCATTTATGTGTTGTCCTATTGCTGAAAAATCTCCTATATTTAATGGTATTGACATGTTCGTTATATCTAATCTTAAAGGATCTCCCTGTTTGCCCAATATATGTACTCTCACAGTTGTTACAGTGAAATCTGTATATGCCCGACTTATCAAAGGGGTTTGAAGCGTTGACTAGCTTAGCGTTATGAAATATGTCGAGATTTCTGTTGTTAGTTCTAAAGAAATACTGATATTTTTCTTCTTAAATATTTTTTGTAATTCTATAGATGTTAGGATTAAATGTGAAAGTCGAGTAGGTTTTTGATTTAGTTATTTCTTTTTGTAAACTGGATTTCGGTCGGTGCTTAAACTTGTAAATTATTTGTTCTATAAAACTATGGTTGTAGCCATTGTGGGCTGCAATGCTCCGTATTGTGTTAAGTTCTTTATTTAAATCTGATTTTGACATGGGAATGCTAAAAGAACGGTGTATCATACTATTATAGGTTGCCCGCTTATGGCTAGGAGGGTGTATGGAGTCTTGTTGAATGGTTGTAGCGGTGTGTGTTTTCTGTAGACCTTATAGTTAAAAAAGAAAACGGAAGCCGAGTGATGGTTAAATCTAAAAAGTTAAGGGCCTTGTTTACCTCAGATTCTATTGTAAACTTGATGTCTGGATCAATGTTATTAAGGTGTGATAGGGTGGTAGATGCATCAGAAATATGTTGGTCCATGATAATAAACGTATCGTCTACAAATATGGACCACAAAAGTATGTTATTAAATCTCTTATCTTTCTCTATTTTTGTATGTTCAAGGAAATCTACGTATATATTGGCTGAAATGCCAGATGCTGGTGAACCCATGGCCAGTCCATCTTATTTGTATATTACCTTATTGAATATGAAGTAGTTACTATTGATTAGAAGTTTTAGGATGGTCATAAAATCTATTTCTAGTTGGCTGAGTTTGCTATGAGTACGTAGGTTTTTTAAAATGATTGGTCATATTTTTTCTGGTTTAATATACACATACATGTTGGTAATATCGAATGAATGCATTGTATGATGAGGTTGCAATTTAAAGCTGTCTAGTTTTTACTCAGGAATTGTTGTATAAATTGCGCTGTTTTATAAAGAGGGCTCGGTCTAAAATTTACTATAGGACGTATAGGAACTCCTTCATTATGGATTTTTGGTTGGGCTTTGACCGTCGGGAGACCAGGGTTCATATTGATCAGTTTGTCTTTTTCACTATCAGTCAGCAAAAGATTGTGTTTTTTAGTATCTGTTTAAGTTGTTTTTGAATGGATTGAGTTGGATCTTTTTCAATTATTGTAAAAGAACTGTCTGTAAAAAAGTTTTTTGTTTTGGTTATATAATCTGTTTAATCCATTATAACTAGTGTTCACTTTGTCTGCTTTGGCAGTGATGGTTTTTGTGTTTTTAATCTTATTCTTATGCTGCAGAATCTTTTTTCTATTTGCGTGTTGCGCTGTAGTTATGGTGTGAACCGATGCGCTGAGAATGCTGTTTAATTGTTTCTTAGCTTCATGTCTAACCTCGTCCTGAGTATCATAAGGTATTTTGGTGATAATTGCTACTTGTTTAGCCATATTCGCTATGTTGTAATTGGGCCAATTATGCTTAGGACCCTTGGAGAGGGTAGCAGTTTCTTCTTTGTCAAAGTCAGTGTTGGAAAGATTGATAAAGGGCAGGTGAAATTGGGCTAGAAGATGGTTATGTGCGTTATTTAAAATCGTGTTTCTAGGCGGCCTGTTGTCTGCATTTGATTTATTGGAAAGGGTTTGGAATTTATGGTCTAATGTGCACTGTTTTTGAGAAAGTATAGTGGTTAACTTGCTGTAAACTTTATCTTGAAAAATATTAGACAACAACGTAGTGACTTTGAAATGGGTTTCATATAGACGATACATACATACATAATCATTATAGACTTATGTCTTTCAGCTTTCAGTCTGCAAGCCTCTGTGAATTTACTAAACGTCGCCACAATCCTCGATTTGCAACTAGTGGTGTGGCCTCATTTAGTTCTATACCTCTTATCTTTAAATCGTTAGAAACTGAGTCTAACCATCGTCGTTTGGTCTACCTCTACTTCTCTTACCCTCCATAGCAGAGTCCATTATTCTCCTAGGTAACCTATCCTCCTCCATTCGCCTCACATGACCCCACCACCGAAGCCGGTTTATGCATACAGCTTCATCCATCGAGTTCATTCCTAAATTAGCCTTATCTCCTCATTCTGAGCACCCTCCTGCCATTGTTCCCACCGGTTTGTACCAGCAATCATTCTTGCTACTTTCATGTCTGTTACTTCCAACTTATGAATAAGATATCCTGAGTCCACCCAGCTTTCACTCCCATAAAGCAAAGTTGGTCTGAAAACAGACCGATATAAAGATAGTTTTATCTGGGAGCTAACTTTCTTCTTACAGAATACTGTTGATCGCAACTGCGAGCTCACTGCATTAGCTTTACAACACCTTGATTCAATCTCACTTACTATATTCCCATCCTGGGAGAACACACAACCTAAATACTTGAAATTATCGACCTGTTCTAGCTTTGTATCACCAATCTGACATTCAATTCTGTTGAATTTCTTACCTAGTGACATCAATTTAGTCTTCGAGAGGCTAATTTTCATACCGTACTCAATTGTACCTATTTTCAAGTTCCAAGATATTGGACTGCAGGCTTTCGGCACAATCTGCCATTAAGACTAAGTCGTCAGCATAGGCCAGGCTGCTTATTACATTTCCACCTAACTGAATCCCTCCCTGTCATTTTATACCTTTCAGCAGATGATCCATGTAAACTATGAACAGCAAAGATGAAAAATTACAGCCTTGTCTAACCCCTGTAAGTACTCTGAACCAAGAACTCATTCTACCATCAATTCTCACTGAAGCCCAATTGTCAACATAAATGCCTTTGATTTATTTTAATAATCTACCTTTAATTCCATAGTCCCCCAGTATAGCGAACATCTTTTCCCTCGGTACCCTGTCATATGCTTTCTCTAGATCTACGAAACAAACACAAATGCCTATTCCTCTCATATCATTTTTCAATTACCTGGCGCATACTGAAAATCTGATCCTGACAGCCTCTCTGGTCTGAAACCACACTGGTTTTCATCCAACTTCCTCTCAACGACTGATCACACCCTCCCTTCCAAGATGCCAGTGAATACTTTGCCTGGTATACTAATCAATGAGATACCTCGATAGTTGTTGCAATCCTTCCTGTTTCCTTGCTTAGAGATAGGTGCAATTACTGCTTTTGTCCAATCTGAAGGTACCTTACGAACACTCCGTGCTAATCTTACTACTCTATGAAGCCATTTCATCCCTGCCTTCACACTATACTTCACCATTTCAGGTCTAATTTCATCTATTCCTGCTGCTTTATGACAATGGAGTTTATTTACCATCCTTTCCACTTCCTCAAGCGTAATTTCACCAACATCATTTTCCTCCTCCCCATGAGCTTGGCTGTTTGCAACACCACCAGGATGATTTCCTTTTACATTGAGAAGATGTTCAAAATATTCCCTCCACCTCTCCAGTGATTCCCTGGGATCTATTATGCGTTCACCTGAATTACTCAAAACACTGTTCATTTCCTTTTTTCCTCCCTTCCTAAGATTCTTTATTACTGTCCAGAAAGGTTTCCCTGCTGCTTGACCTAGCCTTTCCTTGTTATTACCAAAATCTTTTTTTTTTTTTTTTTTTTTTTATTATTGATATATACAGTCGTATCAGCACACACGTTTTTAAAACATAACCGGTTTTCGGACACTAAGGTCCATCATCAGTGTTAATATTTAAATTTAATTTCACATAAGTGTGTCGTCAAAATGAGTTAAAAATGAGTTTAAATTTGTAGCCCTGTTGACATCAACTGTAAAATGAGAAAAAAAGAAACCAAGTGTTAAAATTATGAAATCAATACATGTAAACTTACAATGTTGTTGTAAAAATTATGGACATACCATGTTAAGGCTGGCTTTCCTTCGTGCTCAGGCTGTTGGTCGAGTACTAACAAGCGTTCAGCTTTAACTACGGAACCGCACTGCAAGCACATGATGTTACGTCACCTCAAGGTTACGTAGTGAGCACCTGATGTTTACGTCAACTCAAGATTGTAAACAAGATGTTGCTTGCGGCTGTTTCATTTAAAATTTTATCTGGTTCCCTAGTCTGCGCTAAAAATATCTCAATGTTTTCACGTGTATTTAATTCAAATCCATAATTACCTTTGAAAATTAACTTCATGTCCTTTTCGATCCCTAAAAAGCTATGGTTATTGTTATAAATGTGTTCCGCAAAAGCTGAATACTTGTTGTACTTTATTGCCTTAAAATGTTCTTGATATCTTTGATTTAAGGTTCGCCCGGTTCTACCTATATAAAACTTTTTACAGTCGTTACAAGTGAGCCTGTATACTCCCGAATTAGTATATATATCTTTTTTATTGACACTGTGTGCATTATATATATGTTCTGATATTTTATTTCTGGTTCGGAAAGCTGTTTTTAGTTGAAATTTCTTAAATATATTCGCGATTTTAAAAACTTGACTTCCAAAATATGTAAATGTCACAAATTTTTTATGTTCATGGATTTTCTTTCCTTTCTCATGGTTTTTCTTTTTTTCTCCATTTTCTTTCTTACGTATAATATTGTCTATCATTTCTGGGTTGTAACCATTTGCTTTAGCAATTTGTTTTATTATTCTAATTTCTTTCAGTTTGTTTTCATTACTCAAGGGAAGTTTTAGTAATCTACTAATGTAGCTGTTGTAAGCTGATTGTTTGTGGGTTCCTGGGTGGTTGGAATCTTTATTGATGGTAGTGATGGCCTGTGTGGGTTTCCTAAAAATATCGAAATCTATCCTATTGTTGGTTTTTGTTAATGTGAGGTCCAAGAAATTTAACTTTTTATCGATTTCTTTCTCCATAGTGAATTTAATGTTGCTGTCAAGCAAATTCAAACAACCCAGAAATGTTTCGGGAGTAATGAGGTCTCCATTTAAAAATACCACCGTGTCGTCAACAAAACGGACCCATAATTTTATTTCTTTCTGATATGTGTTCAAAATGGTTTTCTCAAGATTATTTAAATAAATATTGGCTAAGAAACCTGATAGTGGGCTGCCCATTGGTAAACCTGTGTTTTGCTGGTAGTACTTCCCGTTGAATGTAAAGTAATTATTTTCTAATATTAGAGTTAATAAGTTTATCGTTTCATTAATTTCTATGTGACTTAGTCTATCTTGATTCTTTAAGTTTTCTTCTATTAAGTTTATGGTCTCTTTAATAGGAATGTTGGAATACATGTTGGTCACATCATATGATACCATTACAGTTTCTTCGTTTATTTCTGTTGATTGTATTTTGGAAATAGCTTCCAGAGAATTCGATATTGAATTACTATTTTCTAGTGTAATGTGGTTTTGTAAGTGTTTAAGTAAATATTTTGATAATTGAAATGTGGGACTGTTACGACAATTAATTATAGGTCTAACAGGGTAATTCTCTTTGTGAATTTTTGGGAGAGACTTTAAAGTTGGGCATCTTGGGTTCATCAGGACTAATTTTTGTTTCTCTTTTTCATTTATTATGAACTGTGTGTCCTTTAGAGTTTCTTTTATTTTTGTGTTTAAGTTCTTGGTGGGGTCCTTCTTTATTTCCTTTATGCCATTTGTTTCTATGAAATCAATTGTTTTTTGGATGTAGTCGTCTTTATTTATGATAACTGTGACGTTACCCTTATCTGCTTTAGTTACAATCAAGTTATTATTTTTTATTTTAGTTTTTAGATTAGTTATTACTTTTTGTTGTGTACTACTTTCTTTATTTTCTGTAATAGGTTTGTTTATGATGTTTTCAATTTGATTTGCTACTAAGTGTCTTACAGTTTCTTTTTTATTGTCAGGGACTTTTTGGATAGCTGATTCAGTTTCTGTTATTAGTTGTTTTAATGCGGCATTGTTAATGTTAATGATAGACAATATTATACGTAAGAAAGAAAATGGAGAAAAAAAGAAAAACCATGAGAAAGGAAAGAAAATCCATGAACATAATAAATTTGTGACATTTACATATTTTGGAAGTCAAGTTTTTAAAATCGCGAATATATTTAAGAAATTTCAACTAAAAACAGCTTTCCGAACCAGAAATAAAATATCAGAACATATATATAATGCACACAGTGTCAATAAAAAAGATATATATACTAATTCGGGAGTATACAGGCTCACTTGTAACGACTGTAAAAAGTTTTATATAGGTAGAACCGGGCGAACCTTAAATCAAAGATATCAAGAACATTTTAAGGCAATAAAGTACAACAAGTATTCAGCTTTTGCGGAACACATTTATAACAATAACCATAGCTTTTTAGGGATCGAAAAGGACATGAAGTTAATTTTCAAAGGTAATTATGGATTTGAATTAAATACACGTGAAAACATTGAGATATTTTTAGCGCAGACTAGGGAACCAGATAAAATTTTAAATGAAACAGCCGCAAGCAACATCTTGTTTACAATCTTGAGTTGACGTAAACATCAGGTGCTCACTACGTAACCTTGAGGTGACGTAACATCATGTGCTTGCAGTGCGGTTCCGTAGTTAAAGCTGAACGCTTGTTAGTACTCGACCAACAGCCTGAGCACGAAGGAAAGCCAGCCTTAACATGGTATGTCCATAATTTTTACAACAACATTGTAAGTTTACATGTATTGATTTCATAATTTTAACACTTGGTTTCTTTTTTCTCATTTTACAGTTGATGTCAACAGGGCTACAAATTTAAACTCATTTTTAACTCATTTTGACGACACACTTATGTGAAATTAAATTTAAATATTAACACTGATGATGGACCTTAGTGTCCGAAAACCGGTTATGTTTTAAAAACGTGTGTGCTGATACGACTGTATATATCAATAATAATAATAAAATAATTATATCAGCACTGTCAAAATGGCTTTGATATTTTATAATGATTATAATTTACCAAAATCTTCCCAAGACTTCTTTTTGGATTCAACAACTATTTGTTTCGCTCTGTTTCTTTCATCTACATACAAAGCCTTGTCTGCCTCGGCCCTTGTTTGGAGCCATTTCTGATAAGCCTTCTTTTTACGCTTACATGCTGTTCTCACTTAATAATAATAATAATAATAATAATAATAATAATAATAATAATAATAATAATGTTACTTGCTTTACGTCCCACTGACTACTTTTACGGTCTTCGGAGACACCGCTCTCACGTCATCATTCCACCAAGATGTTCGCCTTTTCCTCTCTTTACACACAGTTGTTCCTAGGTATTCCCTTGCTGTTTTTACTACAGCATCCCTGTATGCCACTCATTCACTTTCTATATCCTGAACCTGTTTAGTGTCTACTGTTCGAAACTTCTCACTAATCATATCCATGTACTTCTGTCTAATTTCATCGTCCTGGAGATTTTCTACCCTTATTCGTTTGCAACAGATTTCACTTTCTCTACACTCGGCCTAGAGATACTTTGTTCCCCGGAAAACTGGTACATTCCTAACAGATTTCCTGAATTCGATAAGATATAGTCTATTATGGATCTGGTACCCCTAGCCTCCTATGTGTAGCGGTGAATTGCCTTATGGTTGAAGAATGTATTCGTAACTGCTAAACCCATACTAGCACAGAAGTCCAGCAAACGCTTCCCATTCCCATTATCTTCCATATCTTTCCCACATTTAGCAATCACCCTTTCGTATCCTTCAGTTCTATTCCCAACTCTCGCATTGAAATCGCTCATTAGCACTATTCTATCCTTGCTGTTGACCCTGACCACGATGTCACTCAATGCTTCATAAAACTTGTCAATTTCATCCTCATCTGCACCCTCACATGGTGAATACACGGAGACAATCCTAGTCCTAATTCCTCCAACTGACAAATCTACCCACATCATTCGCTCATTTACATGCCTAACAGAAACTATGTTGCGTGCAATGGTATTCCTAATAAAGAGCCCTACCCCAGACTCTGCCCTTCCCTTTCTAACACCTGTCAAGTACACTTTATAATTTCCTATCTCTTCCTCATTATCTCCCCTTACCCGAATATCATTTACTCCTAGCTCATCCAGATGCATCCTCTTTGCTGACTCAGCCAGTTCTACTTTTTTTCTTTATTCCATAAGCCCCATTAATCTTGATAGCTCCCCATCAAATTCAATTTCGTTCGCCAAGTTGTTTCCAAGGAGTCCCTCGCCGGTCAAATGGGAGTGGGACTCCGTTACTCCCATAGGTCCAAGGCTTGCTTAAAATGTTCTGAGCTCGGTAAATTCATGAAGCAGGATGCTACCCTACTTGCACATAGTCCAAGTGAGGATCTCTCCTGTAACGGGTTATGGACCACCGGTGAATTGTATAGTCCTAGCTGCCTGAGCACAAGGAGGGCCATGACTCAGAATAGGTCCTAGGTGCCCACTCCCATTCCATAGTAACTGGTATCCTGACTCTCAGGACCACTTACTAGGCCACTCAGCCGTTGTCCATGGTTCACTACAGTAACCCACACCATGAACTATTAAATGATTGTTTAGAAAATATTTTTTCTTATGTAAAAACTTTAATTCATTTTGCAGCCAAAGTTTTTTAGTTTCGCCTGGTCTTGTTCTTTTTTACTACAAATAATCGATGTGAAATTTTCCCATATTATGTTGTTCTTTTTTTCCCCTCATTTATCTCATTTAAGTTGAGCGCTGGATTCTTGTTGTATTGATCCATACTAATGTAAAAACTCTCATCCAATTTAAGTTGAACCACATCCCTTGCATTCCAGTTTATGTATCCTAGATTTTGTGTATTTATTGCTAATTTTTACTGTACGAGGGTTAAATACTGTTTTTTCATTAGTGTTGCTGGTTTTAAAAGCAACAGGGTCTGTTAGGACATTTGTAATGATAAATATATTATTACTAGATGTGGCATATTTTTCTTTAGTTTTTGACTCTTTTGTCAAACACGAGATTTACAGTCTGTAACACATTTAAATGCTCAGACTCTGACCGTTGCCATGGCCTAGGTGTTCCGAAGCGAACAAGGGCTGATGTGGTTGCTACGGGTAAACGCCCTTTGATTATTAAGTTCCTGCGGTACCAGGATCGTGACCGCATCTGGAAGGCTAAACGTCAGCTAAAAGGCACGCACCTTCTCCTGACGGAATCGCTCACGGGTACCAGGAAAAACATCTTAAATCGTGCACGTGATCACTTTGGCTTAAATCGTGTCTGGAGCCAGGACGGTCGCATTGTTGTGCTATGTGACAATGGACGAAAAGTGTTCGTTACTACAATGGTACAAGTTGTTAGTTTAATGTAAAACATGAGTGAGCATTGATACAGGCTCATTTCATTACTGAGATACCATGAACGCGTAATGTAGTTTTAAGTAAATGTGCGTGTATGTGTGTGAGTAAATGTGATTGTACCCCTGGAAGTACTTGTGAAGAAAACAAGGTGAGTAAGCAGAAGTATTTTCTAGACAATGGCTAGTCACAATACAAGTGTTATTTCTACCGATTGTAGTGCCCTTGATGTCAGTGACCCGCTCCCACCCACTCCCCAGTCACCCCTCTCACCCTACCCTTCAACAATGTCAGCGGGAAACATTCTCAGGGAAAGTCTTGAAAGCTATCGGCAAGCCCGACAGTGTTGTCATGTTAACGCACAATCGTTAATGGCTCACACTGATGAAATACAATCCCTCTTTCCTGATAATACCTTGCACTGCATATGTGTAACTGAGACTTGGTCACAACCCTCACAAAACTCAGGCCTTGTTGAATTAAATAACATAACTTTACATCGTGTGGACCGAAGAAAACGTATAGGGGAGGGTGTGCTATTTACTGTCGTAATTATCTCAAAAGTAAAATAGTGGCTACTTCAGACCAGACAATTCCCAATCGACGTGATTTTATGTTTGTGGAAGTTTTGGCTAACAATCAAAAAGTACTTATCGGAGTAGTTTATAAACCCCCAGACGTAAGATACATATCGGACATTGAACTTTGCTTAGCCAAGTTAATTCCACTGTACAAAAATGTAATTATACTGGGAGATTTTAATACAAATCTGCTGACTGCGAAAAATGACTCATTACATTTACAAAATATGTTCTTAAGCTTAGACCTAAATATCCTACCTCTAAATGCTACTAATCATCTACATACAGTAAACCGGATGACTCATACTTTGATTGACTTGATCATAACTAACAATCCTCAGAAAGTTTTAAATCACGGAACGCTTGCAGTGCCAGGTATTTCTACCCATGATTTAATATATGTCTGCTATTCATTAAAGATGCCAAAATATGAAACTAAATACATAACACGTAGGGATATAAAAAATCTGGACAAGGAAAGAATACGACATGAAGCATATTATCTGCCGTGGAACGATATTTTACACGTGGATGATATCGACGTAAAAATAAATAAATTATCTGGTCTGGTGTTAGAACTGCACGACAGATTTGCTCCCAAGAAAGAGATCCGGGTAACTCGACCACCTTCTTCGTGGTTGACTAGTGAGATTAATTGATATAGATGTTGATTCCCATAGGGAATCTGAAATAATTATTCCGAATGAGTAAATTTACAATACTAATACAAATTCCCTATGGGAATCAACATCTATATCATCTGATGGCCAAGCAGACATCAATTTTTGGTAATGAGACAAAATCTCTCATAGTGCATTGGCACTGCCGGTGGCTACAATTAGCCTACGCAGTGGCCTCCATGGTATGCACTAACCAGCGTCTTGGTAGGTGTGCTAGGTACGAACGGATGAGCCCAGCCTACCACACGGGGTCAAAACGCTGGCAACCAGGAATGAGTTAGCTGGAAAATTTATAATGTCCAATAACGGACCATTCATATTGGTATTAGTGAGATTAAATCAGACATGGCAAAGCATGACTCATGGTACAGAAGGTTTAAACAAACGGGTAATGCTAATGACTTTGAAAATTTAAACAGTTAATCAGAAACAGTAAATATAAACACATGTCAAGTATCGAAATGCAAGAACTCGACAGAAATATGGAAACAATTAAGAACGATGGGTATGGGTCGAAAGTTATGTATCCCTTGACGACTTAAATTTACACTTCACGTCGGCCGAATCCACTGTAACAGCAAATAATAATAATAATAATAATAATAATAATAATAATAATAATAATGGTTCATGTTTGTGGGTTACTGTAGTCACATCCTAGTTCGTGAACCATGGGCAAAGGCTGAGTGGCCTAGTAAGTGGTCCTGAGAGTCGGGATACCAGTTGCTATGGAATGGGAGTGGGCATCTCGGACATATTCTGAGTCATGGCCCTCCTTGTGCTCAGGCGGCTAGGACTATACAATCTACTGGTGGTCCATAACCCGTTAGAGAAGAGATCCTCACTTGGACTATGTGCAAGTAGGGTAGCATCCTGCTTCATGAATTTACCGAGCTCAGAACATTTTAAGCAAGCCTCGGACCTATGGGAGTAACGGAGTCCCACTCCCATTTGACAGGCGAGGTACTCCTTGGAAACAAACGAAATGGAATTTGATGGGGAGCTATCAATATTAATGGGGCTTATGGAAGAAAGAAAGTAGAACTGGCTGAGTCAGCAAAGAGGATGCATCTGGATGTTCTAGGAGTAAGTGATATTCGGGTAAGGGGAGATAACGGGGAAGAGATAGGATATTATAAAGTGTACTTGACGGGGGTTAGAAAGGGAAGGGCAGAGTCTGGGGTACGGCTCTTTATCAGGAATACCATTGCACGCAACATAATTTCTGTTAGGCACGTAAATGAGCGAATGATGTGGGTAGATTTGTCAGTTGGAGGAATTAGGACTAGAATTGTCTCTGTGTATTCACCATGTGAGGGTGCAGATGAAGATGAAGTTGACAAGTTTTATGAAGCATTGAGTGACATCGTGGTCAGGGTCAACGGCAAGGATAGAATAGTGCTAATGGGCGATTTCAATGTGAGGGTTGGGAATAGAACTGAAGGATACGAAAGGGTGATTGGTAAATGTGGGGAAGATATGGAAGCTAATGGGAATGGGAAGCATTTGCTGGACCTCTGTGCTAGTATGGGTTTAGCAGTTACGAATACATTCTTCAAGCATAAGGCTATTCACTGCTACACATGGGAGGCTAGGGATACCAGATCCATAATAGACTATATCTTAACCGACTTCAAATTCAGGAAATCTGTTAGGAATGTATGGGTTTTTCGGGGATTTTTCAATGATCCACAGACCACTATCTGATTTGTAGTGAACTAAGTATCTCTACGCCTAGGGTAGAGAAAGTGAAATCTGTCTGCAAACGAATAAGGGTAGAAAATCTCCAGGATGAGGAAATTAGACAGAAGTACATGGATATGATTAGTGAGAAGTTTTGAACAGTAGACAGTAAGCAGGTTCAGGATATAGAAAGTGAATGGGTGGCATACAGGGATGCTGTAGTAGAAAAAACAAGGGAATGCTTAGGAACAACGGTGTGTAAAGATGGGAAAAGGCGAACATCTTGGTGGAATGATGAAGCTTGTAAACGTAAAAAGAAGGCTTATCAGAAATGGCTCCAAACAAGGGCCGAGGCAGACAGGGATTTGTATGTAGATGAAAGAAACAGACTGAAACAAATAGTTGTTGAATCCAAAAAGAAGTCATGGGAAGATTTTGGTAACAACCTGGAAAGGCTAGGTCAAGCAGCAGGGAAACCTTTCTGGACAGTAATAAAGAATCTTAGGAAGGGAGGAAAAAAGGAAATGAACAGTGTTTTGAGTAATTCAGGTGAACTCATAATAGATCCCAGGGAATCACTGGAGAGTTGGAGGGAATATTTTGAACATCTTCTCAATGTAAAAGGAAATCATCCTGGTGGTGTTGTGGACAGCCAATCTCATGGGGAGGAGGAAAATTATGTTGGTGAAATTATGCTTGAGGAAGTGGAAAGGATGGTAAATAAACTCCATTGTCAGAAGGCAGCAGGATTAGATGAAATCAGACCTGAAATGGTGAAGTACAGTGGGAAGGCAGGGATGAAATGGCTTCATAGAGTAGTAAGATTAGCATGGAGTGTTGGTAAGGTACCTTTGGATGTGATGATGTGATGTGATAATTTTAAAAATAATAATAATTTTAATAATAATAATAATAATAATAATAATAATAATAATAATAATAATAATAATAATAAATGGCGTAGGGACGTGGCGCACCCATCGCCCAGTGGGAAACCACTGCAATCAGCCACCCGAGTACCGGCGGGAGAACCGAAGCATAGGGTATGGAGGAAATGCCATCCCAAGTCGAACATCAGGCTCTCTCCAAGGCTTACAACCTTGGAAGTAACTTGGTCGATGTAAAACTACACCGACCCCAAACTACAAGTTTTCAACTGCAAAGCATGGAGGAAAATTCAACAGGAAATTGTACCCCAGGTGGTAACCAATCCACCGTCGCCTTGAGGGACGCAAGCAGGCCTTCGGATTCTGGGGAGCCTGCACCTACATGCAAGGAGGTATCGGAGACTCCTAGGAACAAAATCAGCCACAAACAACGAAATTTTTTTTGCTACCTTCAATGCCAACTCCCTCTTGAAAGTTGGTAAACTCAAACATCTTACGGATGTCCTCTCCCATCATGAAATCCTAATTACAGCAATTCAAGAGTCAAGGTTTACTGATGAACATGCGTTTGAATCACAAGGTTATAGAATCTTCAAAGGGAAAACTGGCAAACGTGTGATGAAAACTGTTCCACACCTCGGCACAGGATTTATTGTCAGCAGGAAAATTATTGATTCAGTCACCGATTTCAGCTCTCCTAACAGCAGGGTCTCGATGCTTAGCTTTCGGAGTATGAACAACGTACACACGCTTGTGAACGTGCATGCACCAATTAACCAGGCAAACAAGAAAGACCCAGAAGGAACAGACAAATTCTGGGAGGATCTGGAAGATGTTATATCAAAAATTCCTGACAAACACACAATCATTTTGCTTGGAGACTTCAATGCCCAGATTGGCAAAGAAAGGAAATTCCAAAATATCGTTGGAAACTATCCAGCCCACAGAAGAACCAACCGAAATGGGGAAAGGCTTATAGAGCTTTGTAAGGCATTCAATCTTGTTCTTAAGTCAACAGCCTTCAAACATCTACTAAGAAAACAAAAGACATGGATATCACCAAATCCTCACTTGGGAGAATTTCAAATAGATCATGTTGCCATTGCACGAAAAGCAACACAAGAGATCCAAAATGTTAAAGTCCTGAGAAGTGCTAACCTTGACTCAGACCACTATCTATCCAAGATCAAAATTAAGCTTCATCCAAGAAACACCAAAAGAGTTAAGATAAAGAAAACTAGCAAATTTGATACAGAAAAGCTGAAAATCAGCGAAAAATTCACTCAGAAACTTCAGTCTTTGGACACAGAAAATTGGGAACAACTCAAAAATGCCATTGTTGAAACGGCTGAGGAGACAGTATTGCTAAAGAAACCAAAGAAGCATCCGTGGTGGACTCAAGAATGTGATGAAGCCATAACACAAAGACAAATCGCTTGGCAAAGATGGAATTCCCTGAAGAATCCAGAAAGATATGAAGACTTTCTGGAGGCTAGAAAACATGCAGCGAAAGTGATCCGCCAAGTAAAGCGCACATTTGACAAAAACCAACTGACACAGATCGAGCAGGACTTCAATAAGAATAATACTAGGGATTTCTATAGAACCTTCAAACACAACCTCACCAAGTACACCCCACCAAGTCTACACTTCCGAGATCAAAATGGAGAAGTTGCTTACAACGACAAGGATAACTGCCAAATCTTGGCTAAATATTTTGAATCTCTTCTTAACTGCGAAGAACCAGAATCAGAATTCACCTTTGAAGAATCCAGACATCCCAACCCAGACTCTTCTCCCCCCACAAAAGAGGAAATCAAACAGATAATTACATCATTAAAGAACAACAAAGCACCTGGAGAAGATGCGATAATTGCTGAACTCTGGAAGGCTGCAGGTGAAAAGGCGATCGATAAACTAACTGAGATCATTCGCGAGATCTG
Source organism: Anabrus simplex (assembly GCF_040414725.1). Lineage (NCBI taxonomy): Eukaryota > Metazoa > Arthropoda > Insecta > Orthoptera > Tettigoniidae > Anabrus > Anabrus simplex. The sequence continues at coordinate 129,413,689 of NC_090273.1, forward strand.
GGAAACAGAGAAGATCCCAAATGATTGGACAGCAGCCCTGATTCATCCCCTACATAAGAAAGGTGACAAAACAGATGTAAACAACTATCGCGGCATCTCCCTTCTCGCAGTAACATACAAAATTCTCTTCAAAGCCCTTCAAACTCGGGCAGAAGAGCAACTTGATTCACAGTTGGGTGAATACCAAGGAGGCTTTAAAAAAGGACGATCTTGTGCAGAGCAGATCATGAACCTTAAGTCTGTCCTGTCGTACCTAAAATCCAGGAATAAGAATTTTGTAGTTACTTTTGTTGACTTCCAAAAAGCCTACGACTCCATAGACCGACACACACTCCTCCGCATTCTGAAGGAAATGGGCTTAGACAACAAAACGAGAGCTATCATTCAACAGACCTTAACCAGCACTACGTCCAGGGTGAAATTCAGGGGAGAAATTTCGAACGTCTTTGAAATCAAGACTGGTGTTAGGCAAGGGGATGGACTATCACCGCTTCTCTTCAACTGCGCTCTGGAGAAAATCATTCGGGAATGGCGCAAGGAGATGTGCAAGGAAGAGGTTGAGAATGGCCTTAGAATAGGATATAAGAAAGATGATCTTATCATAGACTGCCTAGCTTTTGCAGATGACCTAGCGATCTTTTCTGATTCCCTAGATACTGCTGAAAAGCAAATTAACCAACTGAGAATCCAAGCAGCAAAAGCTGGCCTCCAAATCTCTTTCCAAAAAACAGAGTTTATAACCAACATCAAGCCAGCCCCCAGAGAGCTCATTGTGGAACAGGGAAAAATCAAGCAGGTGGAAAAGTTTAAGTACTTAGGCGAGTGGATAGTACCTAACAACTCTGAGAAAGAAGCAATCATGTGCAGAATCAACAAGATGGAGGTGGCATATCAGCTGTCTAGGAATGTCTACAACAAAAGATCAGTGTCCATCAACGCCAAGCTTAGGCATTATTGTTCGGTTGTACGCCCGGAAGCACTGTACGCAGCAGAATGCCTTGCAATGAACAGAAAAGGTCTGATGGAGAAGCTAGAAGCTAAAGAAAGAAAAATCCTGAGAAAGATTCTTGGACCAATCAAAGAAAATGGTGAGTACAGGAGACGACACAACAGCGATCTGTACCAACATATGGAGAGGATAACGGACACGATTCGGAAAAGGAGGATTAATTTTTATGGCCATATAGCACGCATGAGCACACAGAGACAAACCAATATGATCTTTTCCTACTTTCTTAACAAGAAAACCAAGGGACCCTGGTTTATCGAAGTTGAAAAAGACCTTCAAGAAATAGGAATCACACTCGAAGACATCCAGAAACGTGCTCCTCTCCAGAAAAAGCTCCAGGGATACAAGAGGCTCCAAGAAAGGCCAAAGTTGAAAACAGGCAAGAAGTGGACTGATGAAAGGAAGGAGGCTCACAGAACGAGAATGCGTGAGTATTGGGGAAGAATTAAAGCTCAAGGATGCAAACGGTTGAAATAACGTGGTCCACAGCAGGCCGAAACGAAGAAAGAATAATAATAATAATAATAATAATAATAATAATAATAATAATAATAATTTTAATAATAATAATATACATACATACATTATCATTATAGACTGTTATGCCTTTCAGCGTTCAGTCTGCAAGCCACTGAGAATTTACTAAACGTCGCCACAATCCTCGATTTGCAACTAGTGTTGTGGCCTCATTTAGTTCTATACCTCTTATCTTTAAATCGTTAGAAACTGAGTCTAACTATCGTCGTCTTGGTCTCCCTCTACTTCTCTTACCCAACAGAGTCCATTATTCTCCTAGGTAACCTATCCTCCTCCATTCGCCTCACATGACCCCACCATCGAAGCCGGTTTATGCGTACAGCTTCATCCATCGAGTTCATTCCTAAATTAGCCTTATCTCCTCATTCCGAGTACCCTCCTGCCATTGTTCCCACCTGTTTGTACCAGCAATCATTCTCGCTACTTTCATGTCTGTTACTTCCAACTTATGAATAAGATATCCTGAGTCCACCCAGCTTTCGCTCCCGTAAAGCAAAGTTGGTCTGAAAACGGACCGATGTAAAGATAGTTTCGTCTGGGAGCTGACTTCCTTCTTACGGAATACTGCTGATCGCAACTGCGAGCCCACTGCATTAGCTTTACTACACCTTGATTCAATCTCACGTACTACTTTACCATCCTGGGAGAACACACAACCCAAATACTTGAAATTATCGACTTGTTCCAGCTTTGTATCACCAATCTGACATTCGATTCTGTTGAATTTCTTACCTACTGACATCAATTTAGTCTTCGAGAGGCTAATTTTCATACCATACTCATTGCACCTATTTTCAAGTTCCAAGATATTAGACTGCAGGCTTTCGGCACAGTCTGCCATTAAGACCAAGACGTCAGCATAGGCCAAACTGCTTACTACATTTCCACCTAACTGAATCCCTCCCTTCCATTTTATACCCTTCAGCAGATGATCCATGTAAACTACGAACAGCAAAGGTGAAAGATTACAGCCTTGTCTAACTCCTGTAAGTACCCTGAATCAAGAACTCATTCTACCATCAATTCTCACTGAAGCCCAATTGTCAACATAAATACCTTTAATTGATTTTAATAATCCACCTTTAATTCCATAGTCCCCCAGTATGCCGAACATCTTTTCCCTCGGTACCCTGTCAAATGCTTTCTCTAGATCTACGAAACATAAACACAACTGCCTATTCCTCTCGTAGCATTTTTCAATTACCTGGCGCATACTGAAAATCTGATCCTGACAGCCTCTCTGTGGTCTGAAACCACACTGGTTTTCATCCAACTTCCTCTCAACGACTGATCGCACCTTCCCTTCCAGGATGCCAGTGAATACTTTGCCTGGTATAGTAATCAATGAGATACCTCGATATGGATGATAGGAAAAACTTAAAACGGTCCACCTTTTCAATACAAAAAGTTATATTTTATTTATAACATGTATTTGTACTTGGAACTAGTTTCGACGCTGTGTTTGCGTCATCATCAGCCAAAATGGGAAACAGGCAAGCATGTAGGCATTTATGTTACACAAGGCGTTACATTAAACAATACACATCTTACAAGGAGATAAAAACAGGGACGAATATAGGAAACAAATGAATCGTTGAGAAAATAAAATACAATAATAAAAGACAATACTAGCACTGCCACGCTTTCCACATTTACCTTCAATAAAGAAATTTACAACGTCACTAACGTTTTTAAAAAACACAACGTTAAAATAGCCTTTCGTACTAACAATAGAAGCACAGAGATCCTACACAACTCTTCATCAATAAATAAAAGTAGTCCTTTTTCTAAATCAGGTGTATATAGGTTTTCTTGCCAAGACTGCAAAAGTTCTTACCTAGGGCAAACAGGACGCAGCTTTAAAATCAGATATGCAGAACATGTCAATGCCATAAAACACAACCGTTTTTCCGCGGTCGGCCTACATATAAAAGAATTTAAGCACAACTTTACTGAAATAAATCAAGATCTTGAAGTATTAGATATTCTAAACAAAGGTTCTTTCCTAGACGTCACTGAAAACCTCTATATTCATTTAGACCAATATTTCAATCCCAACCTAAACTTAAATGATATCTCAGAGAAACCAAAGATCCTATTCGACTTTCTCATTGAATTTTTCAAAAACATGAATATCCCGAAAAACAGATCTGTCTTTCAAATCATGCATAATACTTTGTCACGCCACACACTTTCACCACATCACCCTCCATACTTCCCCCCCTTCCACCCCTCCTCCCCTACCGCTCCTCCCCTCCTAATCCAACAACGGCCGCTGCCCAGACCTAAACTATCCAACACGCTCTGTTCCTCTTCATCTCACGCCATAGCTTTACCGCCTTATGTCCCGCAATAAACATCATAGAAACCTGCCCCCACCCTACACGTAACGCTGCAACAATACATCACCAATACTGGCACAGTCAACTTCCAAACTCTCAACAATGTATTCCTTAATACCTATTTTATATTCTTGTCAAGCTGAATACCGGACCTATGAAGATTACAAGATTAATTTGTGCATCTACAGAATGGTTGTTAATGAAGCTATGTAATATAGAGAGAAATTTTCAAAGGTGGTTAAATGAAGAAGTTATATCATGTTCAAGATCATGCTTCCACATCTCTGCACAGTATTTAAAATACAATTTACCGTTGCTCTTTTATAGCTATTGTTGAGAGTTAAAGAGAATTTCCTGTTGTGTATGTTTATCAGGAACTCAAGGGAGACTTCTTTAGTTAGTTGGAACATAGAAAGAATGATGAACTCTTCTCAGAAGAACTCTTAAGGTTTCACCTTACCTTTTCCTGCCTGCTGGCTCTTTAGAAAGTGTGTGCGTGCATCTTGTATTCAGGATTCATTCAAGACAAATATTTTCGCACTGCAAGTTGTGTGGTTAAGCTTATTTTAATATGTATAATTTTTGCTTTCTCAAAAATGCATTTGTTTCTACATTCGTCCCTGTTTTTATCTCCTCGTAAGATGTGGATTGTTTAATATAACACCTTGTGTAAAAAATTGGGTTAAATGAAGGAGTTATATTATATTCAAGATCATGCTTCACGTCTCTACACAATATTTAAAATGAAATTTACCGTTGATCTTTATAGCTATTGTTAAGAGTGAAGAAGAATTTCCTGTTGTGTATGTTTATCAGGAACTCAAGGGAGACTTCATTAGTTAGTCGGAACATAGAAAAAATGATGAACTCTTCTCAGAAGAACTCTTAAGGTTTCACTTTACTTTTTCCTGCCTCCTGGCTCTTCAGAAATGTATGCGCGTGTGTTTTGTATTCAGGAATCATTCAAGACGAATATTTTCGCACTACAAGATATGTGGTTAAGGTTATTTTTAATATGTATAACTTTCCCTGTTTTTTATCTCCTTGTAAGATGTGTATTGTTTAATTTTCCTGTTGTGTATGTTTATCAGGAACTCAAGGGAGACTTCATTAGTTAGTCAGATCATAGAAAGAATGATGAACTCTTCTCAGAAGAACTCTCAAGGTTTCACCTTACTTTTTCCTGCCTGCTGGCTCTTTAGAAGTGTGTGCGCGTGCGTTTTGTATTCAGGAATCATTCAAGGCAAATATTTTCGCACTGCAAGTTGTGTGGTTAAGCTTATTTTTAATATGTATAACTTTGCTTTCTCAACGATGCATGTGTTTCCACATTCGTCCCTGTTTTTGTCTCCTCGTAAGACGTGTATTAATTAATGTAACACCTTGTGTAAAAACTGGGTTATCTGAAGGAGTTATATCATGTTCAAAATCATGCTTTCACGTCTCTACGCAATATTTAAAATTTTACCGTTGTTCTTTATAGCTAGTGTGGAGAGTGAAGGAGAATTTCCTGTTGTATATGTTTATCAGAAACTCAAGGGAGACTTCATTAGTTAGTCGGAACATAGAAAAATGATGAACTCTTCTCAGAAGAACTCTTAAGGTTTCACTTTACTTTGTCCTGCCTGCTGGCTCCTCAGAAATGTGTGCGCGTGTGTTTTACATTCAGGAATCATTCAAGAAGAACACTTTTGCACTGCAAGATGTGTGGTTAAGGTTATTTTTAATTTGTATAACTTTTGTTTTCTCAACGATTCATTTGTTTCCTATATTCGTCCCTGTTTTTATCTCCTTGTAAGATGTGTATTGTTTAATGTAACGCCTTGTGTAACATAAATGCCTACATGCTTGCCTGTTTCCCATTTTGGCTGATGATGACGCAAACACAGCGTCGAAACTAGTTCCAAGTACAAATACATGTTATAAATAAAATATAACTTTTTGTATTGAAAAGGTGGACCGTTTTAAGTTTTTCCTATCATCCTTCTCAGTTCAATACGGACAAAAAATGAAATTCTTAGGTTTAAATACCTCGATAGTTGTTGCAATCCTTCCTGTTCCCTTGCTCATAGATAGGTGCAATTACTGCTTTTGTCCAATCTGAAGGTACCTTACCAACACTCCACGCTGCGATCTGGGTCAACAATTGCAATACCTCCACATCATACATCTGCCTTCAGTAATTCTTTCCTTGTGTCGGGCGCTAGAATATGGAATGCTTAACCCCCTGAAATTAGAAATTGTTCCTCATTAATTACCTTCAAAAGACAGTCTAAAGATTTCCTCTTGAATACGTAGGCTATATCATGTAGTTATGTGTGAATGTGTGAGTGAATGTCTGGAGTAAATAGTTCCCAAAAGTTTACATAAATTAGTTATTTTTTATGAATTCCACCTAGAGTAGTTAATATTGAATTTATTTATTATTTTTCTAATTTTAGACTTAGGATGTACTCTTTTAGTATTAGACTATATTAAGTTATATTAATATTATATTATATACACTGTGTTAAGTTAGAATATTAAGTTTGGATTCAGTATTAAGCCGCATAATGTGGTTAAGTGTAAGAGAGGGCCAAGAGCCCTAACTTCGCCACAAATAAAGACATCAATAAATAAATAAATAATTTTACTACTCTATGAAGCCATTTCATCCCTACCTTCCCACTGTACTTCACCATTTCAGGTCTAATTTCATCTATTCCTGCTGCCTTACGACAACGGAGTTTATTTACTATCCTTTCCACTTCCTCAAGCATAATTTCACCAACATCCTTTCCCTCCTCCCCATGAGATTGGCTGTTTGCACACCACCATGATGATTTCCTTTTACATTGAGAAGATGTTCAAAATATTCCCTCCACCTCTCCAGTGATTCCCTGGGATCTATTATGAGTTCACCTGAATTACTCAAAACACTGTTCATTTCCTTTTTCCCTCCCTTCCTAAGATTCTTTATTACTGTCCAGAAAGGTTTCCCTGCTGCTTGACCTAGCCTTTCCAGGTTATTACCAAAATCTTCCCACGACTTCTTTTTGGATTCAACAACTATTTGTTTTGCTCTGTTTCTTTCATCTATGTACAAATCCCTGTCTGCCTTGGCCCTTGTTTGGAGCCATTTCTGATAAGCCTTCTTTTTACGTTTACAGGCTGCTCTCACTTCATCATTCCACCAAGATGTTCGCCTTTTCCCATCTGTACACACAGTTGTTCCTAGGCAATCCCTTGCTGTTTCTATTACAGCATCTCTGTATGCCACCCATTCACTTTCTATATCCTGAACCTGCTTACTGTCTACTGTTCAAAACTTCTCACTAATCATATCCATGTACTTCTGTCTAATTTCCTCATCCTGGAGACTTTCTACCCTTATTCGTTTGCAGACAGCTTTCACTTTCTCTACCCTAGGCCTAGAGATACTTAGTTCACTACAGATCACATAGTGGTCTGTATCATCGAAAAATCCGCGAAAAACTCGTACATTCCTAACAGATTTCCTGAATTCAAAGCCTGTTAAGATATAGTCTATTATGGATCTGGTACCCCTAGCCTCCCATGTGTAGCGGTGAATAGCCTTATTTTTGAAGAATGTATTCGTAACAGCTAAACCCATACTAGTTCAGAAGTCCAGCAAACGCTTCCCATTCCCATTAGCTTCCATATCTTCCCCACATTTACCAATCACCCTTTCGTATCCTTCAGTTCTATTCCCAACCCTCACATTGAAATCGCCCATTAGCATTATTCTATCCTTGCTGTTGACCCTGACCACGATGTCACTCAATGCTTCATAAAACTTGTCAACTTCATCTTCGCCTGCACCCTCACATGGTGAATACACGGACACAATTCTTGTCCTAATTCCTCCAACTGACAAATCTACCCACATCATTCGCTCATTTACATGCCTAACAGAAACTATGTTGCGTGCAATGGTATTCCTGATAAAGAGCCCTACCCCAGACTCTGCCCTTCCCTTTCTAACACCCATCAAGTAGACCTTATAATCTCCTATCTCTTCCTCATTATCTCCCCTTACCCGAATATCACTTACTCCTAGCACATCCAGATGCATCCTCTTTGCTGACTCAGCCAGTTCTACCTTCTTTCTTCCATAAGCCCTATTAATATTGATAGCTCCCCATCGAATTCCATTTTGTTCGCCAAGTTGTTTCCAAGGAGTCCCTCGCCTGTCAAATGGGAGTGGGACTCCATTACCCCCATAGGTCCGAGGCTTGCTTAAAGTGTTCTGAGCTCAGTAAATTCATGAAGCAGGATGCTGCCCTACTTGCACATAGTCCAAGTGAGGATCTCTCCTCTAACGGGTTATGGACCACTGGTGAAATGTATAGTCCAAGCCGCCTGAGCACAAGGAGGGCCACGACTCAGAATATGTCCGAGATGCCCACTCCAATTCCATAGCAACTGGTATCCCGACTCTCAGGACCACTTACTAGGCCACTCAGCCATTGCCCATGGTTCACGAACTAGGACGTGACTACAGTAACCCACAAACATGAATAATAATAATAATAATAATAATAATAATAATAATAATAATAATAATAATAATAATAATAATGTTTCTTCTACGTCAATTTAAGATACATTTGTGTTTAAAGAGGTTGGTATAAATGACGTAAAGCGAGTTATGTATTCTCTCAAATCAAATGCTGCTGAACACGATGGCATACCTCTGTCTTTATACAAATATATCATTGGCGCCATTTTGCCGATCGCAACACACATTATTAACTACTGTTTAACCCAAGGAATTTTCCCTACGGCGTGGAAGGATGCCCTCGTCATCCCAATCCCGAAAAAGGATGGAACCAGTATTCCTTCAGATTACTGACCAGTTTCTATCCTACCACCCCTCTTCAAAGTGCTGAAACGCCTGGTACATGAGCAAATCCTTACGTACTTACATAAATACGCTTTACTCGACTCTTACCAATCAGGCTTTAAGAAAAAACATAGCACCATGACAGCTCTGCTGAAAGTGACAGATGACATTAGATATGCAATGGACAACAAACAAGTGACAATACTTACTCTTTTAGATTTCAGTAGCGCATTTGATACTGTCGATCCTAGGTTGCTTCTTTCCAAATTACAGTCCTTAAACCTTAGCCAGAAAGTGCTGCAATTTTTCTATTCTTACCTCACAAACCGCCAGCAGTGTGTGGTTGCAAATAATAATAAAAAATCAACGTGGCGAACAAAAAATATTGGTGTCCCACAAGGGTCAGTCCTTGGCCCTTTCCTGTTCACTTTATATATAAATGATATCACTAGATCAATTAAGCACTGCAAGTACCATCTTTATGCTGATGATCTGCAAATGTATTACCACACTAGAACTAATAATATACAACAAGCAATATGTAATGTAAATGCTGACCTTGAGCAAATTAATGGCTATGCACTTAAAAACAACCTTAAATTAAACCCCCATAAAAGGCAAGCCATTATCATCGGTACGTCAAAGAACCTTCACATTTTAAAACAAAACTGCATTTCTCCCATAACTTTAAATAATATTGTTATACCTTATTGTGAAACGGTTTCTAACCTTGGAGTTGTTATAACAGAAACTCTAAACTGGTCAGCGCAAGTTAAGAATATCTGTAAAAAGGTTTATTGCGGCTTGCACCCCTTAAAACGGTTCAGAAATGTATTCCCTCGATCACTAAAAATTCAACTTGTTCAGTCATTATTATTTCCCATTTTTGACTACTGTGATGTAATTTTTATGGATATAACAAATTAATTAAGCTTGAAATTACAATGCACTCAAAATGCTTGTCTTAGATATGCTATGGATTTACGGTATGACGTTCGAGTTTCTCCCTACTATAAACAATTATCTTGGTTACAACTAGACGACAGGCGTAAACTACATTCAAATATTCTTGTATACCAGGTACTTTCGGAAGACATCCCTGCGTATCTCTCCAGCAATTTTCGTCACCTTAGTTCTTTACATCTCCATGATAGATTCACAATTAAGTATTTATTTATTTTCCACCTAGTATCGACTAGGTGGAAAATAAATAAATACTTAATTGGGAATCTATTGAAGTGCGATACGGACCATGAAGCTGATTTTATGTAATCTCCATGATACTCACTCAGTGTCCCTCCTAGAAATACCTGTCCACCGAACAACCACATACTATCGATCATTTACTATCACTGCTTCGGGATGGTGGAATGCACTTCCCAAAGACATCAAGGATGCTGCATCAAAAAGCATATTTGAAACCTCTTACCAGCAGTTCCTCGTTAAGTGCTTCCAGCAAGGTACCTGTATGAGTGGAACGAGTAATTGTGTGTGAAAATGATATGAGATTGTAAAATAAAATAAAATATTGGGTCAATATGATAATTTAAATTAAATTAAAAACATCCGTACTGTATTTACGAAGTAGTAGCAGCCTAAACATAGCTAGTAGTAATTACAGTATTTAACTTAGATCTAGTATTGCAAGGATACAATTAGTTAAATTTCATTTAATATTTTTATTAAGCTTACTAGTATTTTTACGTTAGTATTTCTTTTATTGTGTATTGAAATGAGTATTTTTTTCAAATCTGTATTATCTAGGCAGTTCCTTTTTCTCTTTCTTTCTTCTTTGTTTGTATATATTCATATTTTTGTCTTAAAAATTAGTGTTATTTGTAGTTCTTAGTATTTTAAGTTAAGCAGTGTCATCGTTAACAAACAATAATATGTCTTAGAAGTGAAGCTTCCACGGTGTGAAGAATTATTTAATTTATTTTCCGGGTTGAACCGTGTTGTACTTGTACGCATATCACGTACAGTTTGCCGACGTTTCGAATACATTGCAGTATTCATTGTCAAGGCGACTGAAATACCCCTACTCGATCCGAGGTAATCAGTCTCCCAGGCAGAATTACACTACTAGAGTGGCCTTGATCTTGGCCTTTTATATCCTAGCCTATCTGGCTGACGTAAGCCCTGGCTGTCTCGCGAGGCTTCTGGAAAGTTTATGTCACAGCCAGGTAGTGGGGGCTTGCCCGCGCTGTTATGTAATGGGGTTGCGGCCCGTGTGTTTATGTTGTGGTCTGTATGTCTTAAACTATGAATGATGGGCATCCAAGAATTACTGATTTTGTATCCTTCTTCTAAATTTATGTTATTCGGATGTTTCTTGATTTCGATAGCCTCGCGGATTTTTCTTTCCAGATTCCAAGGGATAGCTGCTAGGATCTTGGTCTTGTCAAATGATATTCCGTGCCTAGTTTCGTAGGAATGCTTGGCTACTGCTGAAATATCTGTGTTTTGGTTCTTGGTGTGACGGATATGTTCTTTTAGTCGGGTGGAGATCAGACGTTTTGTCTCACCTACATAACAAGCTCCGCAGCTACATTCAATGTGATACACTCCAGGGGCCTGTAATTCTATTGTGTCTTTTACTGGTGGTAGATAACGGGCTAGCTTACGGTGAGGTTTATAGATAGTTTTTATGTTGTATTTGTCCAGTATCTTGCCGATCCTGTCTGTAGTGTTTTTAATGTATGGCAGTATCGCTGTTTTCTGGCGGGTCAGTTCTTCTTTCCCGTTGTTTTCTCCTGCGGCGGCCAACCCCATTACATAACAGCGCGGGCAAGCCCCCACTACCTGGCTGTGACATAAACTTTCCAGAAGCCTCGCGAGACAGCCAGGGCTTACGTCAGCCAGATAGGCTAGGATATAAAAGGCCAAGATCAAGGCCACTCTAGTAGTGTAATTCTGCCTGGGAGACTGATTACCTCGGATCGAGTAGGGGTATTTCAGTCGCCTTGACAATGAATACTGCAATGTATTCGAAACGTCGGCAAACTGTACGTGATATGCGTACAAGTACAACACGGTTCAACCCGGAAAATAAATTAAATAACAATAATATGTGTGTGGTTAAGTGTAAGAAAGGGCCAAGAGCCCTAACTTCGCCACAGAAAATAAAGGCTTTTATCTATCTATCTATCATCAAAGAAGCATATCTGTACATCTTTAGACTGGTCTCTACAATTTTGTAAAAGTGTTATCAGGCAGACCAAGGCCTTGTATCCCAAAACACTTACAGAAACCCAATTGTTCGTAACCTATGTCCAGTTTGCATACGTATTAGCTTGGAAACATTTTAAGAACTTGAGGCTAATGAGCCAGAACTGACTGGCCACATCTATTGGCATTTGGCTTTTAAGGAATGATGATTAGAACTGAGTTAAGCCATTCTTGTGGAATGTATCCTGTCCTCAATAAATAGTTACATAACTTATTAGTAATCTAACACTGTTTACATCAAGTAATTTTAGAATTTTAGGGTGAATATTAACAGGACTTGCTGCTCTTGAAGTTTTTTATGAAGTTATGACTCTCTGCACTTCACTGATCAAAATTTCAGGTCAAGGCTCTGTACTTATTATTGGTGAAACTGGGTTTGCTCCTCCTCCAAATAGACCTTGCACATAGTCCACAACTTCTTTCTCTGTTTCTTCTTTGCTGGAAATCAGTCTATTTGTTACATTCAGTAATAGAGTGTATGGTGGAGTTTTAAAGTTTCCTGTTACTTCTTTCACCTTTTTATTCAAATTAAACAAATCATGTATTCTTTATTTCATCGTATTTCCCTAAATCAACATTCTTGTATCTCTATCATAAGGACATTAGTTTCAATGTTCCTTCAGTTTTCTTAGTTGATTCGGTTCTCATTTCCAGAGCTGAATTCTGTGCAGATGTGACTGCTCTTCACAGCTGTTGCTGAAGGTTTTCAATTTAATTTTCCTCCTTAGATGTTCCCGAACTCTCACCCATGTTGTACTCTTGTACAGCATAAATTCACAGTTAAAAATGATTGTTACTTTTACACATTTCTCTAGGCTTCTCAATGCATTTATTTTATTTTTGTTCCCTTGAGAATTTTCTTCAATATCCACCCCCATGTATGCCATTTCTTGTCTCTTATCTACTAGGGTACAATCAATCTGATTTCTGACAATATGGTTTGGATCATCAAGGTGATTTCCATGTATATTGTCTTCTAGGAGGAAACTGAAACAAATTATTAGATATAAACATATACTCTGATTGGCAAAATTCCATGATTAAGTCTCCTCTGTCATTATGATTTACCAGTCCAAATTCTCCAACAATATCTACAGCTCTTCCTTTCCAAACTTAAGCATAAATCACCCAAGATTATTGTGATGCAAGATCTTTTACTTCAGAACAGAATCTGTTAATCTCTGTGTCAGACATCAGCTGTTGGGGTATATACTTAAATTATGTTTATATTGTCAAGGGTACTACGAATCCTCATGTTGAATGATCAACACTCCAAACCTACTTCTAAAGAAGATCAGCACCTGGATTGTCAGAAGTATGAACATGTCCTGTAAACTAATTTATACAGTTCAAGAAATGGGAAGGCTGAAACTTAGTGGTTCTTGGAATCAGTGAAGTTAGATGGCCTGAATTGGGAGAGGTAGATGTAGAGTCGAAACCAACTTTCAACCTATTAGGTCGTGTTACGTACATTTAGTACGTGTTGAAGAGATGTTAAGTACAGAACAAAAATGGCCAACCAGACACCAGTGGGATCCGAACCCACAACCTCCCGATTTCGTATGAAAATTCATTATTCATTGACTTGGCCCTCAACGGGCAACTTAAATGCACTCTAATGTGTGATGGCAGTAGTACCAGACCTGTAGCTTAGATCCTTTCCAACAGAACAAAGATGGCCTAGCCCACCATAGCTCAATTGGTAGAGCAACCGACGCAAAATCGGGAGGTTATGGGTTCGGATCCCACTGGTGTCTGGTTGGCCATTTTTGTTCTGTACTTAACATCTCTTCAACACGTACTAAATGTACGCAACACGACCTAATACGTTGAAAGTCCGTTTCGATTACAATGCGGTCATGAAAATTCATTATTCATAGATGTAGAGTGTTCATGTATGTACAAATCTGAAAGCAAGTTACCTCAACATCCTAATGGAGTAGGAATGTTAGTGGACAAACCAGAAAGATATGTCATGAACTTCCTCCCCTATTCTGATTGAGCTATGCTAACACAGCTGAAGGTAGAAACAAGTTAGGTCTGCCATGGATGGTCAAGGGGTACTAAGAATCCCTATGATGAATGATCAATACTCCAAATCTACTTCTAAAGAAGATCAGCAACTTGGAATGTCAGAAGTATGAACATTTCCTGTAAACTCATTTATACAGTTCAAAAAGTTGTATTATTCTGTATCGCCACGATTGTTTTCTCGAGAAATTTAGAGTTGTAGAGTCTTGTTGCTTTCCACCCTGCAGCACTCCAGCCATGTACGCTGTCTCAGCTGTGCCAGTAGTTGTTTGATAATGAGCCTGAGAAGGAATCATTTTCCATAAGCTTCACTTCAGTAACAGTAGCACGGTTGTCTACTAATATCCATAGATTCCAGTTGCATTTCCTCCACCGAGGGTCCACTGCCTTCCCAGGGGAACTCATCCACCTGGAGCAGTTGGTTGAAGATGGTCAAAATATATAGTAACCATCATCTTTCACATATAAATATTCAGTAAAAATATCACGGTGTTCAAAAAAAAAATGAACAGCAATAACTCCTATAAGAAGAACATTTTAACTTACTTTCTGTAGGCAGCTGACATGATCCTCTACTTTTTCCAATGAGACAGAATACTGATCATAAGAAACGTAAAGGGAAAAAGATAAGGAAATACAAGAACTTTTATTCCACCAGCTATTGAGTATTTGTTTATTTCTGCGCTTGAAGCTGTACATTCTTGTTTAACCACCATCATCTAATTTCATATTACAAATGCAGCAAGAATTTCAGCACCAAGTTCAGATTTTTACCTGCATAACAGAAAGGTACAAAGACCTCACAAGTCTATCGACTGACTCTATCGTTGCCAGACAAAGTCAAATGTAATTTGTTTAGAAAAATCCATAACTGGTCATTACATTTTTTTTTTTTTTGACAGCACAATGACTAGAAAACCAAAACTATTTCATTTGTTAAACTGTTTGTGACATCTCATAACATCTTTAACCAAATTAATCACACAGAAAGAAAAAAAATGGCTTTCTTCTTTTTAATAATCGAATTCATAATATATATGTATATATTTACACACACAGCTTTCTTTATATACATAACACACGCACACATCCACACTAGATATTTTGCTCTTTATATAAATTATTTCGGATTTTACATTCTCCCCCCTGCCCTATTCTTTTACAAAGTTTTAGTCTAATATACATATATATATATTTCTCTCTCTCTTGCTCTGTCTTTTTGCTGCCATTCGTAGCACCACTTACGTCAACACTCCAACGCACGTTTTGTTAACACACGACTAGCCGACCAAAAAAAAAAAAAAAGACAAAATTAAACTTGACACTTTTAATTGGAGAAGTTCTTCCTTCTCAGAGTCTTTTATGGTTCCGATTCCATATTCTCCAAAGTGTCGTCACTCACATAATTGCTCTCTGTCGTTAGTAACAATTAGTGTCTCATATTTTCGTTACAAAGCAATTATTCATTCTCGGCAAAATATTCACAAAATTTACACAGCATATTACAGCAGTCATTTTGATTTTAAATCAACTATTATTGCATGTTCATAACAGAGTACACTGTGTCAATTTCTGGTGGCCTCGGTTCACCTCCTACACACATATAGAAAAACATGTCTTAGATATTTGTATATTTAGGCCTACACATTGAAATTATGTGCTTTCTCTTTTTTTGTCTTATTTTATAAAATAAATAAATAGAACTTTAGAAGGGGAAAAGGAAGAAATCATCTCTCTTTAGGAATGATCACTTGAGTAAAAGAAAACAGATTAAATCTGTTCTGTTCTTTTTACAAGAAGTCTTCACTTCTTAATAAATAATAAAGGATTTTACACTGTGAAAAGAAAATCATTTCACATTCAATTATTTAACATATAACTGTATGATAACAAGCACTGAACTTTAAAAGATATATTATATCTCCTATCTCAGAATCAAGCTAACCATGATAAATGTACAAAATAAAAAAGTAACAAAAATAAAAAAAACGAAGAGAAAAATCTCTGAGCAAAACTGGAAGATGATCATGTAAGATGATAAAGCTATGACAGGATGAAAGTGCCAAACAAAAATATTGCATGAGTGAAGTAAACAGCATTCTATCGCAAAATGTCTGTTGTCTTGGGGCAGGTTGACACTGAATACTTTCTTAAAAAATAAAATCTCTTTCAGTGAAAGAACACACTAGATACAGCTGTCTGGGTGCTGACTGGATAAGGACTTGCGTGACTTGGATTTAGCTTCTGACTTTCCTGTTGGATCAATGCTGACTTTGCGGGGGTTTCCCAATGTAACCAATGCAGAAGCTATAGCCAGCCCAGCTGTAAAAATAAACCAAGCAACATGATCAGGTTCATCTTCACCAATAACAACATTTAATAGCTAAGAAATTGTAGGGGAAAAAAAAACAATTACAAACACAAGTGAATCATCCACATACAAACCTATTTACAAGAACTTACAAAATATGAATTTTCAGCTGTTATGCAAGCTCCATGACAACATTAGAGAAACCCATGCTAACATGCAGCCTAAGGTATGGATAATTACAATTTACACACACAAATTTAGTTTCATTTCTGCATAATTTTTACAGTAAAACTGATACAAGATCATATTGGTTTCTCTCATATTTATATAAAGGAATATTTTATAAAAAGAAGAAAATCAATACAGAGTACGTTAAAACTAATACCAAGTCTCACTTGTGAAACCTAGCACTATATCAACTACGCCATGGTGACAATTCTTGCAACATGCTTCAAGATGTATACTATTCTCGACAGCTGTTCCATGTTTCACATGTAATTCTGACAATTTACAGCAAGTTTAAACTCATCAAATTCTATAGTTTATTTGACAACATTTATATAACTCATGACTCTTGGCCCTTGGTCAATAAACTAGAGATAATAAACATTGATCTTCTCATGACTTGGAAATATACCACTCCTCCATGGGAAACTACAGAGTAGGAGAATCTGACTAGTGCATTTGGGTACACAGCATGAAGGTACTTCCTAGAAGAGCAAGAACCAGCACAAAATGGTCTGAAGAGCAAAGAACTGCAATATTCACCAAGATGAACGAGTACTGGAAACCCAGAAAGACTGACAAGTGTTCACAATAGTCATAAGTGGAGAAAATGATATGTAAAAAATGTATAGAAATATTTTCCAGAAGCAATACTAGATAATAAAGAGGAACAAGAAGGAAAAGAAGCATTACATAATGGTAATTAATGTAAGGACTAACATAATAAAACACTGTAACTTAACATAATATCTTGTGATATCTGAAACCATCTCCCTTCAGTTTCGACTCAGTTAATTTCTGTTAGGTTCTTCAGACTGCTGAAACCAATTTTGAATAAATAAATTTATAAAACTACTTGAAAAATAAAACAAAGTAAGAGAATTGTACCTAAACAAGAAACAACCTAATTAAAATAGAAGAACATGTTTTGTTGTTCTACTCTATCATACCGACTATCATCAAACTCTAGCAGAGTGGAGATAAGCGAGGACTTCATTAAGTTCTAATTTTCAAGTTTTTAAGGATTTAAACAGAATTTAAAAATAAATATTTCTAAATTTATTTTAGTGTGATTTGCTAAAATATGATGGTGTTCATTCAAGAACGAAACATGGCATTTTAATTTTTTTTTTTTTCCCAGGTATAATTCTGTTGCCATATGTTTTATTATTCAGGTAGTTTATAAATGTATTTATTCAGAATCAGTTTCACCAGACTGGAGAATCAAACAGTTATAAATTAACACAATAAACACGTGACATGTTGGTACTGTAAAAATCGGGTAACTTCGGCCACCTTCTCGTATTTTAAAAAAATTGAATCGTGAAATATTCCCACTAATTTTCTGAAAAATATAAGTTCTACCAGGTTTGTTTTTCATTTTAAAATATGAACATAATTCTAATTGTTATTCAGTTATGACTTATGATTCTCAAAAGAGTGGCCGGAGTTACAGTACCCCATGTTTTGGCCGCCGTGTAAATAACTCAAGAAACAAAGTGCTCTTCAATGTAGTGTTAAAGTGCTCTTCGATGTAGTGTTACTTCGGCCACCGTGAATGTTTTTTTTTAAACCTGCAGAACCCAGTATCAACAATCACAAACAAATTAAAATGATTTGTGGTGAAACAGATGTATAGTGATCAAATTTACATGATATTTCCCAACAATTCACATTTTTCCAAAAGAAGAAACTATTTTATTTAGCCTAAGCATACAACCATTGTATGACATTACAAATTACATGTTGCATTGCACAGAAATTTGTAATGATACAAAAGACAAAGTCCAACTATATGGAGAGAAAGGAAGGTCGAAAAAGAAGCAATCTTGTAGACTGTCCCCATAATACTCTGTCTTGTAAATTAGAAAATATCTGGGCCGTCAATCAAGTTCTTAAATGTGTATCGTCCATGTAAACTGATATCTATCTATGCAGAAACACAGTCTGTCTACAGGCACATTTATCATTGAAATGGAAACAGTCTTTCCCCTCCCTGCTTGGATAAACTTCCCCATTTATTCCTGAAGTAAACAGGGCTGTAATTACAATACCTCCAGCTGCGTGATGTTTTCCTGCATGCTCTTGGTATAGCCAAAGTTACCCCAGAAGGGGACAACTTTTATCACAAAACTACTCCCTGAAAAACCTGTTTGGATAAAATGTATCAAATTGTGTTGATCAGTTACCAGACGTACTTATATTTTGACCCCATAAACCACTGGAATGGAGAATCGAATGCTGGGGCTAGGGAACAGCTTGTTTTCTGCTGTTACCAGACAATAGTCGGGACTGCGAAAGAAACCGATTGACTCAACAATGAGCCCGCCAATGTTCTTTGGACTACAGAGTGTTGACAGAGTATTCTATTGTGTATGCATTTTCGTTATTGCAAATGGTTCATCTTTTTCAGTATAGTACTAGGGGTCCAAGAAACATGGAAAGAGCCTCGCAGTAGAGGGAGCAATTTTTTCCTATTTCTTTTCACAATCTGTTTTACGTTGCACCAACACAGATAAGTCTTATGGTGACAGTGGGATAGGAAAGGGCTAGGAGCGGGAAGGAAGGGACCGCGGCCTTAATTAAGGTACAGTCCCAGCATTTGCTGGTGTGAAAGTGGGAAACCATGGAAAAACCATCTTCAAGGCTCCCACTGTCTCCCGAATGCAAGTTGATAGGTACATGTCCCAAACCGCACTGCTAGTTGCATGGTAGTGAGCAAATTGTACATTCAGGTTTTCCCTGGAGAACGGTGATATATTGGCTGATCCTTCCAATCCAGAAGTATCCCAAGTCATAGTACTGAGATGATGATGATGATGAACCTATCGGATCATTTCCACGTGCAGACACTTTAATGCGACACCATTTAGGTTGCCTGAAACTCAAGTTCTATATTTCAGATTACTTTAAAGGATGGTAGAGAAACTGCAAATCAACCCAATGACATACTGTTTAGTTTTAATAAAGTTTGTAAATGCAGAATTTGCTATCAGAGATATTTTACATGAAAACATCATGTGATGTAAGAGTGCTGAATGGTCTTTTCTCTGTCTCTCAACAATCTAACTATTTCTGCCCAGTTTTGCTATCTCGGAATCTGTAGGCTGATATTCTATCTAGTTAAACTAGGAACTACATTAAAATGTTAAATATTATCCTTACTTCTAGTTCTAAGAAAGTACAAGGACTTTTACTATGCACTGTAAATATTATCCTTACTTCTAGTTCTGAGAGTGTACAAGGACTTTTAACATTTGCGATGAGAAATGTACAGGTAAGAAACCTTACTGGTAACGATTTTATTAACGGTATATATTTTCTCATATGTAAGTACTTAACTCATTATACCAGGTGAATCACCTCTGCCATTTTTCTGTTCTTTTTTTTTTTTTTTTTTTTTTTTTTTTCGAAAGTACGCAACCTCGCATTACCACTCAGAACATCTTTTCTCGCTCTTCTCTCCCTGTGTTCCTTCCCACTCCACCAGAACCAAGACCTTCTTCACATTCCCCACACTCAGCACTCAATACTTCAATGATCTTTCCTAATTTGCCTCCCAACTCTCTTTAATACTATTAATAGGGGACAAGAGCTTGAGATAGCATCAAGTAAAAATATTTTCGAGAGGGGTGTAAATAGTCTCTTAAGGGTAAGTTGATGTGAAGTGGTTATCCAGCCATCTTGACCCACGACGACTTAGCTATGAACATGGACATTCTCATGGTCTTCGATTTGGACAGTTGTTATTAGTAGGCTGTGTACCTGATCTTGTTATTTTTTGTTATGTTTGTTACATTTTATGATGAAAGTTTACCCCTGTTTAATTAGTCTGTTGACAGTACAAGTCAAATTTTGCTCAGTGTAAATAAATAAATAAATGAATGAATGAATGAATGAATGAATGAATGAATGAAACCTGATCGGAATTAAATGTACACAGAAGCCTGTCAGGCAGTCTGCTGAGACGTAGCTTTCTGCAACTATTTCAAGCCTTCTGTCCATAGATGGCATGACATGCAGTATACCGTCTGTAAGCTGAGAATCTGTTCTCTGTCTTGAAGATGGAATGAACATCACAGATTGCATCACACAGCAGGCAATCGCTCTCCAAGTAGGGTGATTTCCCGCTTGATAATCAGCAGAAATGGTCGGCTGTAGTAAACATTGTATTACACGGAATAAAATCGAACATACAATATATTATGGGATAGTCAGAGTGAATTGGGCAGTGATGTAGTTTTAGAAAACCAATTTTATTTACTAACAGTGATAATTATACCATCATAACAAAACAATTCATGTGAGAGTGATGACGCGTTTGAAAGTGATGATAATGAAGTCCATCCTGCCTACACAAAGACAAAGCAAGGTGGTTGGGAATAGAGTAAAACAGGTGATAAACCATCCAATTATGAATTTATATGAAATTCTGGAATAAAACCCATCATAAACAGGACCATCCCTCCAGATCCCTTCCCTCTACACATTTCTCAACATGTGATTCACAACTCTTTATGGGATGAGATAGCTACTGAAAGAAACAGTTTTTCCAATCAGTTATTCACAGAAAAAATCCCAACTCGCCCTGTAAGAGTTCACTGGGAACATTTCACAAGACTTAAAATCCTAAACCATGCTGTGACTGTGTGGAAAGCAAGACCGGCCAAAAAAAAAAGTGTAATGAGATACGACAGTGAAAGTATTTGGTGGCTTTGCATTTCCAGGAGTGTTTTAGGGTGTTTTCAACCATTAAAACTTACAAACTGTTCTTCTGGGTGCTGCACTTCATCACATCAAACAAGGGCACTATTAAAATTCAGTATGTTGTGGATCACATGTATAAATCTTAGTAGTGTAAAACTGTATCTTATGCATGAAAAAATGGTATAGGTTAAAAACACTGTACCCTTTCATATAGAGCAGAGTCCACTTCTCTAATAATTTTTACGAAATGTTACTACCTTGTACAAACTACAGTACAACTTTGTCACAGCAACATTACAGCAATATGTCTATAACTTTAAGTGTTCTGTGATACCAACATATTCCTCATAACGGAAGTGTTTTTCAGCCTTAATTGATACGACAAACATACATACGTCTACCTCACATATAACATCATTTCAAACCTCAGTTCTAATTAGGATTTTACAATTTCGAAACTGAAGATCTCAAAGGCAGTGATGATAATTTATCTGAATTGCTGCAAAAAATACAATGTGGTATTCTGAGTGAATGAAACTATGAAATGTATGTAACAGTATACGATGGCCTAGTTTCAATGGAGACAGAAATGGATGATATCGTAAATTAACAGAAGAATAAGGCCATAGTGACCAAGAAGTAAAAGAAGAAGACTAAGAAAAGTCTGAAGTGCCTATCCCAACAGTGACTGTTACTTTACAAAATATCAGAATAGTGAACGTGTTTTATAGAACTATTAAAAACAATAGGAAAGGGTGCAGTGAAATTATGATGCAAACTATGAACAAAGAACATAATTTAACAGGGACAAAAGTTACCCATTATTATTTCTAACTGGAGAAATTCGCTGAGTACTGTGTATACTTTACTGTAGTTGTAAATTTAACTGTGTACCCGATGCATTTACTGGACGTATTAAAAATGGCGCCTACAGAAGGTAGAGGCCAGCCAAGGCAAAGAAATTTGTAATAGGGTATCGATATTGATGTATGCTAGAAGGCCATGACTAACTTAAACCTACCACTATGAAGGCGGTGTACAATGGTGTAGAATCGATAGAATTGTTTTTAAAAAAATAAGAAGGATCAAACAGATTATTATAAAAACTGACTTAAAGAATTGACGTGGTAAGGACAAGATATCCCGAACATCGCTCTCAAAAATAAGCAAGATTTGCAATATCTAACGTGAAATTTTAAGCTGAGTGGACGGAAATATTGAACGAAATGAAGAGATAAACGTTGAAATACCGTAAAGAGGGAATAAAATCCAGAAGTTTTGAAAAGTCCGTCCAAATACTTAGACGCAAAGTCGTTTGGAAACAAGAAGTTGATTGAGATGTGAGAGCTCGAGGTTGAGCTATATTTAGTGGAAATAATAGCAAGGACAGCCTAAATAAAGAAGCAATCACTATAAAAAAATATATATATATACTACGCAGAACCATGATGAATTCATATTTTCCAGAATCGACGCATATTGTCTACTGTGTTCCTGAACAGATGATGGCTTGCTAAATCGGCATAGACCAACCTGGAGGGAGATGTCATCCTGGCTGTTAAAACCACCCGACCCGTGTGGAGGAGGTCACTCTACCTGAGATACCAATGGTGGAGATCCTGCCCAGTTCCCAGTCCAAGGCCTGCGACCAGACCGAAGAGCAACTAAGGCCCGAGATATTGAATGGCGAGCTAAGTAATAGTATTAAGTAGTATAATTTCTTATGTAGAGTATTACCAGTATATGCAATAGATCTGAATAGCCTAAGCGTGAGATAATTAAGTGTGCAGTGAATATAAGAAAGTGCAGTGTGAAATATTTAAGACGATATCTCGTGACAGAATGGTAACGTGTTTACTACATTATTTTATCCAAGGATGAAGGAATACGATTTAAAATGTGACATAGTGTAACAGCTGTTTTCAAAGAATCCCGGTTAGTTAGAAAGATCCATGAGAGATGTAATACCAGTCAAACCCAGTTACGTCACAGAGGGATGCATGTTTGAATTGGTTAAGTTAAATTACCATACTCTTTGCTGTGTAAATATATTGAAAGAATAGATACTGAATTTGGGGTTATATGTTGAATTGTATGACAAAATGCGTTTTGAGGAACGAATTCTGCGCTATTGGAGAGATACGTATCGTTGTGTTTAATTAATATTGGAGGTTAAACGCGGTAATTATAGATGTTAAATGAATTAAATATGGGTTGAATTGAAGGTTAATAATGAAATAATGGAAGTATATATGGTATTTTAAATGATATATTGCGCAGATTAACAGGAAGTAAAACGTATATGATATATATAAGGTGCGATGTAGGAGCACATGTAAAGCGACTACGGAGTATAAGTATGCCCCAGGGAGGAACTATAGCAAGGTATGGACAATAAAATTACGCATATTTTAATGAAGTGTGAAAGTGGTTTGACAATAATAACAACCGGTGATGGGTAAATGACTACATGATTGTATCATATTCTGAATGAATGGTAATTGCGTGGAAGATCAAACTTGTATGCAACTAGTATGATAATGTAGTGTTGAAATATCTTTGTGTAGGCATTTGCACATCTATATATGAAAAATGCTTATTGGCTATATGTATATTGAACTGGAATATGTTACATAAGAAATCTAGCTAGAGTAGGGAAATTATTTGAGATTTACGTAGGATATCATCGATGTTTTGTTAATCTGAAATATTATTAGAGCGAATATTTAGTCAGGAGCTGTAATTTAAGTGGCAATCGGACCGAGAAACTTAGTGTGTCATTCAATATTTCATTTTCTTCACTGTAGTCTGCACCAACGAACTCAGATAATTTTCAATGTAACTTAGGTCACTGATATTTGTATTCAGGACACTTTATTCGAATTCAGTTCATTTCCGCGATAACTTGAACAATGTAATGGTTGTATTTTTGATGAGGGTGTATAATTAACACCGTGAGTGATGGAATAACTTATTGGTATACCGAATTTTGACCGTGGTCTGAAGACTTTGATGTAATATATACTCAAGTGACCAGATGTAAATTTTAATAGGAAGATGAAACAAAGCAACAATTCATTTCAGGAATATGCGACCCAGAATGTTAAGATATGTAAACTTAGTTTAAGAGTAAGGCAGCGCTGACCTAGAATATTTGATTCAGTAATTAAAATATTTATTTATTAGGTTGATAATTGGAAGATTATGAGCAATATTTGACATTAACCATTTCTTTCGCGAATCTTGATAGTTTAATAAATGTGTTTCTTGATTAATTTTTATAGAATGGAATGAGTTTTCATTTATAATGGTAGTCGTTATGCAGATATGTTTTTCGAAAGGTTGACTGATGTTTACGTTCGCAAAATCCACTACTGAGCGTTGAATTACGTAATTCTGAACCGCGTATGATACCGTTACTTTCTCTTTGAACACACGTTAAACCAAAACATAGAAAAATTAACCATTTTTCTGGAGGCATGAATACCCTGAGATATGTAACTGACTAGTTGGGAAATTACTGTGGTCACCCTGACCCGTAGGGTGCAACTGTATCGAATTTAATTGTGTATTTTATGTTATACATACTACAATTATGTACTTTAATGTCAGGCTTGAAAGCAAATATGAATAATCTGAAATAAGCTTAATTAGGTTTTGTCAGGCAGTCTGCTGAGACATAGCTTTCTGCAACTATTTCAAGCCTTCTGTCCATAGATGGCATGACATGCAGTATACCGTCTGTAAGCTGAGAATCTGTTCTCTGTCTTGAAGATGGAATGAACATCACAGATTGCATCACACAGCAGGCAATTTCAAACCTCAGTTCTAATTAGGATTTTACAATTTCGAAACTGAAGATCTCAAAGGCAGTGATGATAATTTATCTGAATTGCTGCAAAAAATACAATGTGGTATTCTGAGTGAATGAAACTATGAAATGTATGTAACAGTATACGATGGCCTAGTTTCAATGGAGACAGAAATGGATGATATCGTAAATTAACAGAAGAATAAGGCCATAGTGACCAAGAAGTAAAAGAAGAAGACTAAGAAAAGTCTGAAGTGCCTATCCCAACAGTGACTGTTACTTTACAAAATATCAGAATAGTGAACGTGTTTTATAGAACTATTAAAAACAATAGGAAAGGGTGCAGTGAAATTATGATGCAAACTATGAACAAAGAACATAATTTAACAGAGACAAAAGTTACCCATTATTATTTCTAACTGGAGAAATTCGCTGAGTACTGTGTATACTTTACTGTAGTTGTAAATTTAACTGTATCGAATTTAATTGTGTATTTTATGTTATACATACTACAATTATGTACTTTAATGTCAGGCTTGAAAGCAAATATGAATAATCTGAAATAAGCTTAATTAGGTTTTGTTTTATATCCTTTTCCACTCCATTTAACTGAAAACATATTAACGATGACACCCGTTTGTAATGACATGATCTGTCAATTTCCTTGGATGTCGTTATAACCAAGTTCTACTCTATAACCACCCCCATAGCTGTCACTAGAGGACTGTGTATCTGATTAGTCCAAGAGATCATTTTCTTTAGAGAGTAAAAAGTAGTCATGGTATCATAGAAGATGTGATATCATTATCAACATTGTGCTGGACCCATTCAACCAAGTAATAGGTACATACTCCACTTGTTGGAAATGGTTACATATATCTGGGCATAAGAGAGGCATAATTCAACACACTGTGGTGTTTGCAGCAAGGCAAACTTGTTTGCACATTGAGTCATAGTTTCTGTATAAGCAACCACTATGTATTCAAGTGATCAATTCCTGGATACAATATTACTCTACAGAGAAGCAAGGTGTAATGGGAAGCATAACACTTATACCAAGAACGATTTCCTGAATGAAGACTACCGACTGCAGATATGTTTCAAAAGTTAGAAAGACACTTACATAAAACAATGTCCGTCATAGGGGAACCACTTGTTCAAGATGTTTCATGTCATTCGATGATAATGAACAAGCTGCCCATAATGCAATCGAGAACACCCCATATAATAGTCATTCTGAGCACTTGCTCCATTGATCAGCACATTGTGGGTTAAGGAATCTGATGTTGATCCACAATCCCATTGTGCCTCTGGCTGTTCAGAGCTGCTTACACTATACACAGCTCTTTTATGATTAACATGTGAACATACCAGAGTACATCAAATGTGAAATGTAATCATAATTACTATTGATCTTCTATACTGGGGGGCGCAGCAGAATAACACCCACGGTATCCCTTGCCTGTCATAAGAAGTGACTAATACGGGTCCCAGGGGCTCTGAACTTTGGAGCTTGGGTTGGCGCGATCACAGGGCCCTTACCCGAGTTCTGGCATTGCTTCCACTTACTTGTGCCATGCTCCTCACTTTCATCTATATTATTCGACCTCCCCTGGTTAACTCTTGTTCTTTTCTGACCCCAATGGTATTAGGTATCAAGACCTAGGGAGTCTCATTTTCATGCCCCTCGTGGCCCTTATCTTTCTTTGGCCAATATCTTCATTTTTCGAAGTGTCAGATCTCTTCCACTTTTTCTTTCTGATTAGTGTTAAATTGAGGATGGTTGCAATAATAATCACCACCACCACCACTTATATACTGCAGCTCACTTGGGATTTAAATAAATGCATAAAAGTATTCCGCTAACACCAGGTTTGAATCTCAAAACACAAAACAAAGTGTTGGCTGTTATCTCCACGGCCATGGAGAAGTCTATTGCAATGATCTAATACCATAACATTTCAGTGTTAACCTATATGTGCACCATGGTTTTAGGTGCTTTGAGGAACCCACAGGCTGTAGGAGATGATACCAAGGGGTCTGCAGATCCAGGCCAAGTACAGGAACTTCCCCAAGAAATAATGTGAGAAACTTTCCACGTAATAAATCTCATATTGTTTCCATATTGACCTGCATACGAGAAACTTTCTACTCGCTGCAAGCAAAATTGAAAATGCAATACACAGGATAACAGACAATATTTCTCACAATAGGTATCTTTTAAAGAAAATGTCTTAAGAAAAATATTTACAAAATTTACACAGACACTATCCAGAGACTGTCTGACCATCAAAAAAGTGCTGTGGTGCAGTTGTTTATGAAGTGGTGAGAAGCAGGATCCACAGCCAATGAGCAAGAGCAATGTCCAAAACGAGCTCTAGCTGACAAAATGCTTCAAGGCATTCAAGTAGGGATGGAAATGACACCAACAAAAAAACACTGTGGCTTCTAGAAAAATGTGGTATTTCACACTGCTCTATTGCGAGAGGTCATAAAACACTCAAGTTTCATCTTCATCTGTCAGAGGCTCATAAATTAGCCCCAACTGATCCGATTAACCACTCCAATTTTTGCAGGGAGATTTTACAATCCATACGTGATAGAATTGTGAACCCCCTACTCCTTTTAATGAATAATAAACCTTTGGCCACCAAAATAAGCATGCAATTTGTGATGTCCCATTACACAACCAAAAGGTTGGCGTATAATGCGTGATAAGTGTAAGATCGATAATTGGTCCTATATTTTTTTTAGGACAGTGAATTCAAAGCATTATATGAACAATTCGCCTACTTTCAAACAGATAGCACAATAGCTCATATGTTGGTTTGTTTCATGGAGGTTTTTCATATGATTTTTGATGAATAATTAGTCATGGACTTCGCCTCCCCTTCTTGTTTGCCGGACTCAAGTATTTGGGGTACTCTCATAAAGAAAGTACACAGGAACAACCTTCGGACTCTTCCAGTACTACAACAAGAAATGACAAGTATAATATGCAGCATAAGCCAAGATGAACTGCAGCTAAGTTTTCCAGAACTTTCTGTACTGCTGTGACTTGTGCTTGGATACAAACTGTAAACATTTTCAACAGCTGATATGAAGTACTGGCAAGACCAAACCCCTCAGTACCATAGTCAGTTAAATACATTACTCCAGTGTAACATGTTAGAGCTCTCCTCGGCAAGGCTATCTGCACTGTCGGTCAAATGAGACCTGCTCCAGTCCATGAATTCCCTAGTGCATTAAGTTTGCCTCTCCCTGCATGAGTACTGTTTCTCAACAATCAATTAACACAAGGAAGGAAAGAACAAATGTGCCTATGACGGATATTTTAAAGATAAACAATGACAATAAGTGCACCTCTTATTAACTTTAATGAAAGAAGGCAATATACTCACCAGACTGTCCCGGGGGTGTATATACTTCTCCCCCCGTTGGGAGTCGAACCAATAGTGAGAGGACGGCTGCACGATTCCCACAGCATGGCTCCAAAGCAATGGGACTAGGAGAATCCTGTGCATAAAGACCTCTGAGCATGAACTTAAGAAACCAAAGACCCAAAACAATCCATATGACATTTTTCAGCATCTTAACATCTTTAAAGATAATCACTGATATGGTCTATTAATACTGAGAGAGATAGCTTTGGTCAACAGCTTTATGAACTTAAATGACAGAAATCTAGAAAGGAAGATATGAAAATACCTAAAGAATAAAGAAGGCTATGTGGGCAGAAGTATCAACAGAAAGGAGAGCCAAGGGCTAACATGAAACCATTGAAGGACAAACAAACTCAACATCTTGATTCACCACTGTCTTTGTAACATAAGAGAGTTCAAAATCAACACAGATGCAACTTCGTTCTTAAATGATCTTTTTTTTTTCAATTGGATTTACGTCACACAGACACAGATAGGTCTTATGACGACGATGGGATAGGAAAGGCCTGGGAATGGGAAGGAAGCAGCCGTGGCCTTAATTAAGGTACAGCCCCAGCATTTGCCTGGTGTAAAAAAAAAAAGAAACCACGGAAAACCATATTCAGGGCTGCTGACAATGGGGTTCAAACCCACTATCTTCGGGATGCAAGCTCACAGCTGCGCGCCCCTAACTGCACGACCACCTCTCCCGGTAATTCTTAAATTTATTATAAAGTGTAGTAAATATATTCTGATGAGTTATTTCATAAATAATATTAGAGTTAATTTCCCTCAGCCTGATGATTATTTCTCAACATTGTAACATGTATCCTCTCTTCCCACCTTAAAGAATGATTGGAGTGTACATTGACGAACATTATGTTTCTCTTCCATCCACTGATTTCTGTAACATTTTTTTACTCACACTGTATCTATTGTCTTTCATTTTAGTTTCTTGTTTATTTAAATATTGCCTTTATCATTTTTGGTTTTTTATACTGTTTAATTTGATCACTCACCCATATTAATTTAGAACTTCACATATTGAAAGCTTTTCAGTCTGTTGAAAACAATCATTAGTCTTGCATTAATAAATAATGACATGTTTTGTTCTATAAGAATATCCTCAGATTCTATCAAATCCCTTCCTTTAAATGGCTTCCTTAAAAATAGAAAACTTCACAAATTATGTAAAATGACAGATGTCCAAGTTATGTTAGGAAAACACGTCACTAAGTTTCTTAATGAGCAAGATATTTATGCTCTGATCAGCTGAGTCGCTGTTTGATGGAGAGATGGTTGTAGTCCGCCAGGGTGAGAATACAACTGAAACAGAGACAGTTGACAGTTGGGTCGGTTACACTGGCCTCTACAGGTATTTCCAGGAAATAGTCCAGCCATACACGAAAGGTGAACAGTCTTCGAGCCAACATTAGAAAGTAATTTGCTTTATAAATGTGTCGGCTGTTCGTGTTCCACCCTGTAAGTTCACTGTGAACATCTGACCAACCCTCAAACCCTAGATACACACTTTGGTTTTTCAGGATAAGAGAACAAGTTTTATTTTCCTCCTCATAAATAGTTTTCAATAACGACCCACTAGTTTCTTTTATGTTAAAGGGCTGTAACCTGGGCAAAGTTCCTGTGTGTAAGTCACACAAACTCAGGATGTTCAATACTATGAAAAGCAGTATTTGTTGCAAATAAAAATGAGCTATTTGCTCATCCATAGACTACTTCTGATTAGTGTTGATCTAATCACATTATGAATCCAATGATACTGTATCATTTTTCTTCTTACCCTGAAAGTATTCTGATTTATTTTCATTTCGCTCATTAGAAGAAAATGGCAGAATACCAGTAGTGGGAGTGTTGAAGTATAGAAGGATGTTATAGTTCAAGGTGTACCTGTCGAAGTTATGCTTGAAAGGTTAATTGAAAAAAAAAAAAAAGTATCAAGTTCAACGGTGTGTAGAATTATTTAGTTTATTTTCCGGGGTTGAACCGTGTCGTTGGTATCTGTACATTATGTACAGTTTGCCAACGTTTCAAATACATTGCAGTATTCTTTTTCAAGGCAACTGGAATACCCCTACTTGATCCGAGGTAGTCAGTCCCCAGGCAGCAATCACACTATAAGGGTGGTTCCTGACCTTGGACTTTTATATCCTAGCCTTTCTGGCTGACGTAAGCCCCCTGGCTATCTCGTGAGAATTCTGGAAGGTATGTGTCACAGCCAGGTAGTGGGGTTTGCCCGCAGTGTTATGTAACTGAAGGCTTGGACTCCGTGTTAATGTTGTGGTCTGTATGTCTTAAACTATGAATGATAGGCATACAAGAGTTACTCTGCCCTGAAGCCGAAATGTCTTCTCCGTTATGTGAATGACACTTTCGTAATCTGGCCTCATGGGAGCAATAACCTGCAGCTATTTCTCAACCATTTCAACTCTTATTCATGTAAATATTCAGTTTACCATGGAAATCTAAGTAAACAGAAAACTACCGTTCCTGGATGTCCTAGTAAAATGCAACATCAATGGGACTCTGAGCCACGCAGTATACAGGAAACCCTCACACACAGACAGGTATCTGCACGCCTCTTCTCATCACTACCCATCACAAAAGCAGGCTGTTCTAACATCAGTGGTCAACAGGGCCATAGCGTTATCAGACGCAGAACACCTCGAAGAAGAGAAAGAACACCTCACGAGAACCCTCAGGGGAAATGGCTAGTCGCTCAATAACATCTGATGGGCCTTTAGAAAATCAGAAGAGAACAAAGATAAGGCCACCATAGGAGAAAACAACGGGAAAGAAGAACTGACCCGCACGAAAACAGAGATAATGCCATACATTAAAAACACTACAGACAGGATCGGCAAGATACTGGACAAATATGACATTAAAACCATCTATAAACCACACCGGAAGCTAGCCTGTTATCTACCACCAGTAAAAGACACAATAGAATTACAGGCTCCTGGAGTATACCACACTGAATGTAGCTGCGGAGTGTGTTATGTTGCAAGTGACAAAAATCATTGTTATCCGTATTGAAGATACGGAGACTGGTCAGTGTGGATGGAGACTCAATGGGTATTCAGTGCGTTTGAATGGCAACAATGCGTACCAATCTCGGTGCTGCAACCAGACAACTTTCAGCTTGATGCCTATAGAACCTCATTTGGCTATGGAATATTTCCCTGCCCCCGGTGATTTTAAACTAAGATAAACCACTCTGCATTTCTAAAAATGTCAATGCTACATTCTTCTTCCAACCTTTAAAACAACAGGACGCACTTGGTACTAGACTTTTTTTATATCCTTGCTCACCAAGCTGCTCTCGTGTAAATATGTATATAAATTGTAATATTCTCAACTGTTCAATTGGACAATGTAAATACTGTATAGTTACCAACCATTGACATTAATTCTTGGTTACAAACATTGACGCCGAGCACTACACCCTTTCTCCCCTGATTGTTATAATGTAAATATTTTTAAAAATTTAGATTTTCCTATGAGTCGTCAATTATTCTCCAGAGCACCACTGCTGAACTCTACTATTTTAATTTTACGCTTGGTGCTGACTTCTTATTCTATAAACTTATATGTTCAACCATCACTATTGTAGAACTGTTTCCCATACTTAATTTTTGTAATGTGTATTAATAATGTGTATTAATTTGTGCATGTCAACTACTAACCAGGTACCTGATTTTTGCCTTGAGGAGATAATTTGACTGATGATGCCCTCAATGAAGGGCGAAACATGTCTCAAGTGGAATCAATAATAAATTCCTAAATTGTAAAATTTTATATGTATTGAATAGGTGACAAAACAAACCTTTTAGCATCCTACATTCAGTGTGTTATTTTGGCGAAACAAAACGTCTGATCTCCACCCGCCTAAAAGAACATATCCGTCACACCAAGAACCAATACACATATCTCAGCAGTAGCCAAGCGTTCCTACAAAACAAGGCACAGAATATCATTTGACAAGACCAAGATCCTAGAAGCTATCCCTTGGAATCTGGAAAGGAAAATCCGCGAGGCTATCAAAATCAAGAAATATCCGAACAATATGAATTTAGAAGAAGGATATAAAATCAGTAACTCTTGGATGCCTAACATTCATAGTTTAAGATGTACAGACCACAACATTAACACACAGTCCGAACCTTCATTTACATAACACTGAGGGCAAGCCCCACTACCTGGATGTGACACATACCTTCCAGAATTCTCACGAGACAAGCAGGGGGCTTATACGTCAGCCAGAAAGGCTAGGGTATAAAAGACCAAGGTCAGAAACCACCCTTATAGTGTGATTGCTGCCTGGGGAGTGACTACCTCGGATCGAGTAGGGGTATTTCAGTCGCCTTGAAAAAGAATACTGCATTGTATTCGAAATGTCGGCAAACTGTACGTAATGTACAGATAACAACACAGTTCAACCCGATGATGTAGATGTTGATTCCCATAGGGAACCTGAAATATTTGTCCTGAATGAGTAAATTTATAATACCAATATAATGGTCCGTTATTGGACATTATAAATTTTCCAGCTAACTCATTCTTGGTTGCCTGCGTTTCGCCCTCGTGTGCTAAGTTAGGCTCGTCAGTTGGGACGAGCCTAACTTAGCACACGAGGGCGAAACGCAGGCAGGGACTTACCACACCACCACAAGTCCCAACTGACGAGCCTAACATAGCACACGAGGGCGAAACGCAGGCAACCAAGAATGAGTTAGCTGGAAAATTTATAATGTCCAATAACGGACCATTATATTGGTATTACAGTTCAACCCGGAAAATAAACTAAATAATTATCAAGTTCAAGTTAATAGTGTATTTCCCAGAAGGATTAGCAGTGATATATGCATGAATGCACACTGTGGATGCTTCTTATTATATCCCTCACTCCTAAAATTAACACAATCCGGAACCAGACCCTAAATCTTCCCATTTCCATCACTGCCCCGTGAGTGAGTCAGTCGCCAAAATCCCCAGAAATTCCAAGGTAATGTTAGTGCTTGTGGGCATAAATACAGCTTACTAGCAGTATTCTATTTTAAAATCCCTGTCTTTTAACGTATTCAATATACTAGTTCATAAATTATACAAGAGATAAAATTATTATTGCATAAATTTGTTGAGTACCTTACTGGAAATTACATAATCAGTTTTTTAAAACTGTTGCGGCTTTTGTGTTGGCAATTCGCCCGCCACATTTCTTTTTTTTATTCACAGTTGGCAACGTGCTGCCGTGTCTTTTATTATCTTCGTCAGACAGAACATGGCGACCAGTAGCTGCAGATGCATCTTGGTGTATCTCTACGTTTTT
Source organism: Anabrus simplex (assembly GCF_040414725.1). Lineage (NCBI taxonomy): Eukaryota > Metazoa > Arthropoda > Insecta > Orthoptera > Tettigoniidae > Anabrus > Anabrus simplex. The sequence continues at coordinate 129,447,508 of NC_090273.1, forward strand.
CTTCGTACATATGTGTAGATATGTGGTGTTTATTCATGTGGAATAAATATTTTAAATCACTTACTGAGTGATGTGTTGTGTCTGCTCATGTAGGGCAGTCTGGTCCTCCATTTGACTTCCATCAACTTGTATTTGTGCGCCTATGGAAATGAACTTTGTTGTGTGTTTCTGATATGTTGATTTGGTGGTCACAACATAAAATTTTGGTCCTTCCGAACTGGATGAGAATCATTGTGAACTATGATGTTAGAACAACGCACAGCTTTGAATATTGCGCTAATCATCATAAATTGTCACTGTAATGTATTGCTGTCTGCAACCACCATTTGAACATAACAACAAGCTTGGCGCGAAAAACATTGTGAACAGTTATTGTATTGACGCACCAGAAGGTCATGCTTAAAACTAACTACTACGAATGCTTGAATATGTTATATATGAGATTTCAACGAAGTCTACATTGCTTTGGAACTGTTTTGAGATCGCATGTTAGCAATCTGTGGAATGTCACCATGTTCTAACGCATCAATTCTTGTAAGCTGTTTACGCCAGTTTGTAGCTGATACCCTGATGTTCAAGATGTTGAATGCTGCTTGGAATTTGGACTCCAGCGAACATTACATCACAGTCGTCATCCTTTGGACTTTCCAGTCAAAGTGGTTCCAGTTAAAGATCGGATCCAGTCAAGGACTGGTTCCAGTGGTAGTGATGATTAATGATACAGCACCACTATGTAGGTACTGTAAGTCTGTTCCATTTGTCTTTATTGTTCCTATCTTGCCTAGGGTGGACAGCCTGCCTAATATCCTTACCCTACTGCTAGCACTTTCTGTGTATAGAATTAACAGATTTGTCTTGATTTCTCATGGGCATTATAAAGTTTCGAAGTAGTAATTTTTTGAGCTGCTTAGTGTACTTTTTTTACAGGGGTGGGGGAGGGCATACATGACTTTTTATGTTATTTCATGATTGTATGCATCTACTTAAATTGTTGGGTCTATTCAAATACTGTCACTCATTCTAACAACGCAAAATGAATGCAGCGTACTGAGTACAGAGGTTATTGTTTGCAGAGTCACCACTGATGACTTCTGTTGTTATCATGTTCATAACTGATTATCCGAACTATTCATCATGGTGTCTGAATCCGAAGCAAAGGCTGTTAAAAAATATGGCTTTCTTAAAAGATCATTAACTGATCTTGAAAATTACTTGAAGCAGGATAATATCGACCATTCCGAACTGATTTCCAAACACAACAGGCTAACAGGCTACCAGAAATTTCAATAGAGTAAAATAATATATTATTATTGGTCCACCTTTTCAATACAAAATGAAAATTACCTCCGTTTCTCTCTTCAGCTCATCACATCACGCTTAAATTTTCCTTTTGACATATTTAAAAAAAAAAAAAAAAAAAAAACTTACTGTCTTTTATTCAGAATCAAATTTATGGTCCGCATTGAACTGCGAATTTATATCCACCTTTATTTAACTCCATATATGTTATTCCACCTCGTGAAACATCCATCATCCTTCAAGATTCCAGAAGCAGAAGAGCTTTCTCCTAGTATCATACTTCGCATCGTCTATTAATTCTAGTTTATAAACATCTTGAGAAGACAATGTTACGATTCTTTATTTTCAACTGATCTCTGAATGAACAACATTATCGCTTAAGAACCAAGTTTTTTCGATTTCCATTTCCACAATTTATACGACGCACGGGACTTTTTTAAGGATCTCTATTTTTTAACATAATATAGCGCTTCTCTGGTTTCCTAAGCCTCCATGCGCAACAATTGCCTTGTTCCAAAAAACTGAAGAGCCTTTCCAACATCCATGTATTTTGACGTCTATCAATACCTTATAAAATACGACGTAATCTTCTTCGAATATACAACAGCTAAGAAGAAGCCAGCATTCAACCTACTATTCTTCTTTATTACATCATTTAGTGCACAGTGGTCTTTTATAATATACGGCGCACCGAACTTTACATAACTTCCGCTCAGTGCTTCGTCAATTGGAAGAGTTATTATTTTTAATATATCTCTACTCAACTTCCCACATGGTATGTACCTTTAAAAAGACTGTACTTGTGTTTACATTGTTTATGTTTTCTTCGATATTTACGCTTTAATTTACTTCAGGCTAATGATGACCTATTACTAGGTCGAAACTAGTCCCTATGTAATTTTCATTTTGTATTGAAAAGGTGGACCAATAATAATATATTATTTTACTCTATTGTAATCACAGTTCAATACGGATCTATCATTATGAAACTTATTTCTTTTAAATACCAGAAATTTGGAAGGAATTCAGTTAAGTTAGGGAGTATCTAGAATGTGAATTAGACTCAAAATCAAGGAAAACTCACTTTGGAGAGCATGATGAATTTGAAAACAGATATGATGCTTTAGCTGGTAGGATTCAAGAATTGCTTTGTTAATTTGAAAGACCCAGGAGTCTTAGTAACGCATCCATTGTCTGATAACTCCACTTGATCCAGCTCTAGTTTGAAACTCCCTCCCATTGAATTGCTGTTTTTAAGGGAGATTTGACAAAATACTAGAATTTTAGGAACAACTTTGAAAGCTTTGTTCATTAACACTACCCGCATTGACAATGTGCAAAGACTACACTACCTATTGTCTATTCAAGACGAACCTAAGGATTTGTTAGATAACCTAGCCATATGTGCTGAGACCTTCTCTGTTGCTTGGAATTTAATTGATGAAAGGTACAATAATAAATGCTTGATTGTTTCACAGCACATAAAAAATTTGTTTTGGAAGGTCAAGTTGCACTTCATGAAATTTTGCTCCAGGAATTGATCCTAAATAAGATCAAGCCCAACCATAGAAGTGAATGGGAAAACATATTTGCCTCCACTGATATCCCAACTCTAAATAATTTAACTAATTTCTTGGAAAGAAAATGTCAAACATTAGAACTAACAGAATCCAAGAAACCTGTAATTGAACAAAAATGAGAATTAAAATCCAACCTAAAGACACTTCACATTACCAACAACAGCACCTCCTTGAGTTGTAGGTTTTATAAACCTGATAATCATAGCATTTCTTAGTGTAGAAAATGTTAACAAGCAGAAGACTGATCATCGTTGCAAGTTTGTGAGGGAAAATAAACTTCATTATATGTGTTTTTTTTTGCTTCTCATGTTTCTAAACAGTGTAAGCGAAACAAGTGCCCCCCCCCCGTGTAATGGACCCAACAACTTATTGGTTTACAAGGAACAAACAACTCCCAATAATAATAATAATAATAATAATAATAACAATAACAACAACAACAACGTCATCAGGCTCTCTCCAAGGCTTACAACCTTGGCAGTAACTTGGTCGATGAGCAATACCATCGACCCCAAACTACAAGTTTTCAGCTGTAAAGCATGGAGGAAAATTCAACTGGAAATAGTACCCCAGGTGGTAACCAATCCACCGTCGCCTTGAGTGACACATGTGGGCCTTCGGATTCTGCGGAGCCTGCACCGACATGCTTGGAGGTAATATATAAGTAATAATAATAACAACGTAAACGTTTCCACCTTTTCAATACTAAAATATATTCACAAAATTATAAATTACACGGTACTAGGTTCGACCCATCTAGGGGTCATCATCAGCCGTATTGAAGCAAAGACCACTTCTGGCAAAATCCTAAGATTTTTTTTTTTTTTTTTTTAAAGATGAAATGAGATGTTATTATGGTAATAGTTAATAATACAAGGAATATACATACTAAGAGGTTTTTAACAAAGAATAAAGTATAAATGGGGTGTTGTAAAAATTATAATCATGGAAATCAGTAAGTTCTTGTACTGAAATGACATATATAAAATTATATATGGCTTAGGAAGAGGGCTTAAGGTGGGGCTGAAGGGTGCGGGAGAAAGTGTAATTGTCTCGGAAAAGTACCTTTGATTAAATTTAGGATTGAGTTTAGGTTGGCAGCATTATTGTTTCTGAGGAAAGTGATAAACAGATCGAAGAGTATGTTGGGTTTCTCTGAGATTTCATTGAGATTGTGACTGGTGTTAAAGTATTGGTCTAGGTGTATGTAGTAATTTTCCGTTATGTTGAGTAAAGGGCCCTTGTTTGCTAATACGAGGATGTCCATGTCTTGTTCAATATTGGTGAAATTATGGTTATAATCTTGCATGTGTTGGCCGATGGCTGAAAACCTGTTGTATTTTATTGCGTTAGTGTGCTTGTGGTATCTGATAATGAAGTTTCTTCCGGTTTGCCCGATGTAGGTTTTTTTTTACAGGTGGTACATTTGATCCTATAAACTCCTGATTTTAAAAAACTGCTGGTCTTGTTGATGTGTGAAGTATTGTATAAAATGTTCATGTTCTTATTGTTGGTATTGAAGGCTATTTTAACGCCTTGTTTCTTAAAGATGTTGGTTAACGTGTAGATATCATTGTTGAACGGGAAGGTGGAAAATGTTAGAGGTTTGGTTATTTCTTTTTTGAGGGTAGTTTTTGGGCGATGTTTGTGTTTATTGATTATCCTTTCTATAAAATGATTGCTGAAGCCGATGAATTTTGCGATTCCACGGATTGTGTTGAGTTCGTTTTTTAGATCTTTATTGGACATAGGTATGCTGAAGGCTCGGTGAACTAGGCTGTTGTATGTGGCTCGTTTGTGGGACTGGGGGTGCATTGAATCTTGGCGAATGGTGGAGGCTGTTTGAGTGGGTTTTCTGAAAATTTTATAACTGAAAGAATCTGAGTTTCTAGTGATGGTTAAATCTAGAAAGTTGATTTTTTGATTTGATTCGGATTCTAGTGTGAATTTGATATGAGGATCAATATTGTTGAGTCTTAAGAGAGTGGTGGGTGCGTTAATTGATTTCTCATTCAAGATTACAAAGACATCGTCAACATATCTGACCCAAAAGAGAATGTTTTCGAATTTGTTGTCAATTTTGGTGTATTCGAGGATTTCGCCAAAAGTGGTCTTTGCTTCAATACGGCTGATGATGACCCCTAGATGGGTCGAAACTAGCACCGTGTAATTTATAATTTTGTGAATATATTTTAGTATTGAAAAGGTGGAAACGTTTACGTTGTTACTATTATTACTTATATATTATTCTCAGTTCAATACGGACCAAAAACATGAAATTTCATAACCATTAATGCTTGGAGGTATCGGAGACTCCTAGAGACAAGATCAGCCACAAACGCGGAAACTTCTTTGCAACCTTCAATGCCAACACCCTCTTGAAGGTTGGTAAACTCAAACATCTCACAGACATCCTCTCTCATTACAAAATCATAATCAGAGTAATTCAAGAAACAAGGTTTAGTGATGAACATGCCTTTGAGTCACAAGGTTATAGAATCTTCAAAGGGAAAACTGGCAAAGGTGTGATGAAAACTGTTCTACACCTCGGCACAGGGTTTAATAACAGCAAGAAGATTCTAGACTCGGTCATTGACTTCAGCTCTCCAAACAGCCGAGTGTCGATGCTTAGCTTTTAAAGCACGAACAAAGTCTACTTTACTTTAAGGCAGAAACAGGTTCCAAGGACATTCCAGGAATCATTAATGAACAAGGGGAGTGTGTATCTTTAAAAGGCAGAAGTATTCAGTCAGCAGTATGTAAAGATTGTTGGTTACAAGGATAATGTCCAGATAGATGAGGTGACTAATACTAAAGAAGTATTAAAATTTACCTATGACAGCAATGACATTTATAGTAAGATACAAAAGTTGAAAACTAGAAAAGCAGCTGGAATTGATAAGGTTTAGGGTACTAAAGACAATGGGATGGGATATAGTACCATATCTGAAGTACTTGTCTGATTATTGTTTGCATGAAGGAACTTTACCAAATGAATGGAGACATGCTATAGTAGCCCCTGTATATAAAGGAAAGGGTGATAGACATAAAGCTGAAAATTACAGGCCAGTCAGTTTAACATGCATTGCATGTAAGCTTTGGGAAAGCATTCTTTCTGATTATATAAAACATGTTTGCAAAATTAATAACTGGATTGATAGAAGGCAGTTTGGGTTTAGGAAAGGTTATTCCACTGAAGTCCAATTTGTAGGATTCCAGCAAGATATAGCAGATATCCTAGATTCAGGAGGTCAATTGGCCTGTATCGCGATTGACCTGTCTACGGCATTTGATAGGGTAGATCATGGGAGACTACTGGCAAAAATGAATGCAATTGGACTTGACAAAAGAGTGACTGAATGGGTGGCTCTGTTTCTAGGAAACAGAACTCAGAGACTTAGAGTAGACTAAGCTTTATCTGTCCCTTTAATAATTAAGAGGGGAATTCCTCAAGGCAGTATTATTGGACCTTTATGTTTTCTTATATATATCAATGATATGTGTAAAGCAGTAGAATAAGAGATACGGCCTTTTGCAGATGATGTTATTCTGTACAGAGTAATATAAAAGTTACAAGATTGTGAGCAACTGAAAAATGACCTTGATAATGTTGTGAGATGGACAGTAGGCAATGGTATGATGATAAACGGGGATAAAAGTCAGGTTGTGAGTTTCACAAATAGGAAAAGTCCTCTCAGTTTTAATTATTGCGTTGATGGGGTGAAAGTTCCCTTTGGGGATCATTGTAAATACCTAGGTATTAATATGAGGAAAGATCTTCATTGGGGTTGTTACGGGGTTTACCCGTGGAATGCAGAGGTGAAAGAAGGTGCGGGCTGGAATGGGTCTATCAACAATCAGAAACTGAACTTAAAATTTAACCGAAGGTTATATTTTCAATAGACAACAAGATTTAACAAATTTTCACTAGGTGAAATAACAATGAAAGATCAGGTACAAGGTATAATTTTACAAATAAGAGCACGAAAGCACAACTTTTGGGATCTTTACCAGTTCTGGGCTCCGAGCCCCAATTTTACAACTTGACCAAGGCACACATTTGTTCAAAGGGCAGAAAACCCCTTCATTCAAGGAGCACTTGCTCCCAACTTTTAACCTCAAGCCTCCCAGAGGCACTTTTCAACACCAGAAAGAGCTGACCCGCTCTCAATTTTTCAAGCCTATTAAAGGCAATGCCAGACTTTTACACATGATTGCCATCAAGGCACAACTTACAATGAAACAGGGGTATCTTGTACCCAGCCTACTAGGCCTTAGTAGAACAATAACAGGTTAAGTAAATGGCCCAAAATGCAAAAAAATGAATGGAGGCGTAAATTGGCACTCCTAAATACACATTTTAAAACCTAAGAGGCACTAGGTCGATGACACAGGGGCTATTCCCAAACTATGGAGGTGACTCGTATAAGAAAATTTTAAGACATTACAGAAGGAAAAAAAAAAAAAAAAACTAGTTACAAAATGTAGCCACCTCAAACCAATGTGAAGGGGAGCTCGAGAGGGTAAATCACTCTCTATCCCCGAATTACAGTTCTAGATATATGAAGTTTGACCAAAACGACGGAAAATTACACGTTTGGTTGATAGGTTACATCGTAAAGGTTTCGGACCTTCCCCGTGGGTTAAACTGCTGAGCTAGCGAGAAATAAAATGTTAAACGGCCATTACCTTTCTGAAGAGCTGCTGCTAGAAGGAAGAGGCGCTACCCGCGCCCTGCTACGTGTCCATACACTAGGTTAGATGTTGAAGAAGTGGCCGAGAGACGAGAAAATCAGCAGTTTTTATCCCCTTGGGGAAGGTTCGAGACCTTTCATGAATAATTAAGACACACCCACAGGGTTTTATTGGCTAGCTTAAAGTTACACATCAAAATCGAAGAAGAAAGACATGATTGGTCAAAAATTAAAGAAATTCTGGATTGGCTAAGTTCAAAACTGGCAGAAAGAAAGATTAATATTGCCAACCCACAAATGAAAGAACGAAATTTAGTAAGGACAAAACTTATGAGTACAAAATTTCTTCAAAAAAGGTTCCTTCACTTCGCACCAGCGTGCATGATCATAGTTTTTAGGTCGAGACATCTATGAGAGAATGTCCACACTTCTTGATCCATGGAAAGCAAAACAAGTTGAAATCCACACAGTATTGACAACTTCGTAATCACAAAATTTACGGTAGTGACTTCTGAGAAACTTAGGAGTTGATACAGTTTTTAAAGTTCAGAGTTTCTCCTGTAGAGGAGTTCCAATTGGCACAATATTTAAACTTGCGGCATAGGGGTGTACCGCCCGGTACAGGGGTAATCACATAAATATGATTGTAAATAAAGGGTACAGATCTCTGCACATGGTTATGAGGGTATTTTGGGGTTGTAGTAAGGAAGGATGTAAAGGAGAGAGCATATTTGTCTCTGGTGAGACCCCAACTAGAGTATGGCTCCAGTGTATGGGACCCTCACCAGGATTACTTGATTCAGAAACTGGAAAATATCCAAAGAAAAGCAGCTCGATTTGTTCTGGGCGATTTCTGACCTGCATACACCCCAGCGTCAGTGGGTAGGGTCTGACACATCCCACTCTGATGAGTCTAGTGTCAGACCTAAGGCGAAATGCTGGTTAATAGAGCAAACGCCTGAAAAGCCTTACATCTGATCTGTTTTTTGACATGCTCTATTGGTGGAAAAATATCTAATTCCCTCCTTGGGACTTTCCAATCGGAATTGCTAGGCGGGCAATAATTCCATTGTGGAGTTTTATCTCCCGTATGCAGTTACCAGACTGTGCCTCTTATATAGGGCTTCACCTGCGTACACCCAAGGCCATCTAGATAGACAGGCCATAAGGCTCCCCCTCCACTTCGGGCGCTACGTCACACAAGTCACCAGCCGCTTCACTTCTTGCCAGTGACTTGTAGGCTGATCTGAACCTCGCAGCAGTGAGGCTATCGATGGTGTTGAATGATTTAAACGTGCGTGAACATTGTGAATTATGGCCATGTCGTGTTGTATACCTGGTTGTAGAATAAACTACAGTTCAAAACAGCCTAATATTTCAGTGTTTAAATTTCCTACTGACTTGTTTCGGAAACAAAAGTGGTTCATAGCCATCCATCGAACTGAATTCGTCCCACCAGCAAGCTCAGTTGTGTGCATAAAACACTTCGACAAAGTTTCGTAATTAGGGACGATTCTGTTAAAAGACCTGATGAGTCTATTTTAACTGTAAAACCTAATCATTTAAAATTCCCAAACAACGCTATTCCTAAGTTTGAAAATGTGCCTGCCTATCTGTCTAAAAATCTTCCAACACCGAGCAAAAATCCTATTCAAAGACAAGAAGAAATTGAAAAACAGGAAGAGGAAGCAAAGAAAGAAAGCTGAGGAAGAATATGACAGGATCAAGGACTTCGATGACGTTCAGGGTAATTTCAGTATTAAACGCAAATTAGATTTGGACACAGTTTTCGTCAATTTTAACAGCTAAAGTCTCTGTATTTTCAAAATGTATATGATTGAGGAAAATATTCCGAAAATTGGTACTTCCTTATCATTAAACGAGGCTCCTGATTTTAAAGCCATTAAACATGATATTTTCATGAGTGATAACCCTGATATACGTGCATTAGGTGACGGGGGCAAAATATTAAAATGGTCAAATTAGAAAAGTATTTGTAACTTTCTGTTTAGACCTGCTCATAACTCAAAAGGGACTGTCCACGAAAAAATAGAATCTGTGCACAAAATAATCGATGAAATTGAAAGTGAAGTTGATGAGTGTATCATTACTGATAAATTATAATTTTGTAAGGAACAGTTAAATATAGCCTATTGCAAAGAAAGTATCTTACTCCTGTATTCTAATAACATGGTTCACTTCAATATTTTTCGCATTTCCTGGGGCGTAAAAGAAAATAAGACAGTCAGCGTTTCTTACAATGCCCCACCTGCTTATTCACAGTCTTTTACTGCAAAACTAGGCACGGGAAATTTGGGTATTGATGATTCACATTGGAATTACTTGAAAAAGAAACTAAAATTGTTAAAGGAGCATGAAAGATTTTGTAACTTGTTGGATGGAGTCTACGAAAAACGTGAGCTGAACTATAAAGGAGGAAAGGTTTTATTTTTTGTTGTTATTTTTGCTAGTAGCTTTATGTCGCACCGACACAGATAGGTCTTATGGCGACGATGGGGCAGGAAAGGTCTAGGAGTGGGAAGGAAGCGACCGTGGCCTTAATTAAGGTACAGCCCCAGCATTTGCCTGGTGTGAAAATGGGAAACTACGGAAAACCATCTTCAGGGCTGCCGACAGTGGGATTCGAACCCACTATCTCCCGATGCAAGTTCACAGCCGCACGCCCCTAACCGCACGGCCAAATCGCCCGGTAGGAGGAAGGGTAGAGGGAGTTGCTTTTAGTAGTAAAAGCGGAGAAAATAACACTACATTAGCTACAACTGCATAAACTTTTATGTTGTCATCCAGTCTTTAAAAAAAATAAAGACATTGTTGATTTGTTTCCATGTAAGAACCTAACGTGACATTTCTCAGAAGAACTAACTTTGCAAGTCTTTAAAGTATTAACAGATAGGCCTATAGCTTATAAGGTAGCACGCATAATTTCTAATAATAACAGTGTTAGTAGGAACATGTTTGAAAAGCTGTGCAAAAGCAATTTACAAACCACTTTTCAAAACCCATCTGACGAAACAAAAAAAAAACAAAAAAACAAAAATTGTTTGATACTGGTCATTTATTTAAAATCTTAATAAATAACTGGCTTAATCAAGCTGACAAATTATCCTGACTTTGACAACCCTGAATCAGACAAAAGAATGTCTATCTGAGTCTATCTAGTGCGGCCTTGGCTTGCTCCTGCCCTGGACCAAAAGGTGTTGTACCAGACTCTTTTAGGCTGAGCTCGATAGCCGCAGTCGCTTAAGTGCGGCCAGTATCCAGTAATCGGGAGATAGTGGGTTCGAATCCCACTGTCGTCAGCCCTGAAGATGGTTTTCCGTGGTTTCCCATTTTCACACCAGGCAAATGCTGGGGCTGTACCTTAATTAAGGCCTCGGCCGCTTCCTTCCCTTTCCTAGGCCTTCCCCATACCTTCATTGCTATAAGACCTATCTATGTCGGTGCGACGTAAAGCAAATAGCAAAAGACTCTTTTATAGCTACAAAATGTAAAGCTTTATACTAATGTTTTTACATGAGGATTCTCAGAGAAAAAAATCTGATTTCGCTTGTCAACAATGTTCTGGAAAACGAAAACGTCATGTTTAAAACATGTAGTGATTAAATAAATAGTTTTAAACATTTTGTTGACAAATGTATATACAGTACATCTTTTGTAATATATTATTGAATAACAATAGAAAAGTTACCGTAGACCACCTCACGGCTAAGAAGAAGAAATCCTCATGAAAATAAAAATGTATAAACTGAAACCTTAGGAATTGTTAGGTAAGTTTTAAGTTGCAGTTTAATTTCTAAGAAAGGTTTCAGACTATTGTTGTGAATTGCCATCATGTATTTTCCTAGTAACATTACAACTATTTGTATACGTATTATGCGTTCTAATCTTTTACAAGTGTTCAGTTACAAGTGACAGATGTCAGCACAATATTACATAAAGAAATGTACATATACTGCCCAGCCAGTTTTCTTCCCGCATAAAACTCGTGTAGTATACAAGCCTAAGTAAAGCCACAATTGAAGGAGTGTTCAATTATATCGTTAAGGTTGAATAAATGAACAATATCATGGTGAAAGTGACAGCTGGCCCTACACTGCCATGCTGAACGCCACCCACTCTCGTGATGTCATGGTCCGAGCCTTGTGGCCTGTCTACCTAGTGCGGCCTTGGTACACCCCAGCGTCAGTGGGTAGGGTCTGACATCCCACTCTGATGAGTTTAGTGTCAAACCTAATACAAAATGCTCGTTAATAGAGCAAACACCTGAAAAGCCTTACATCTGATCTGTTTTTTAAAGAGTAGTGTTACAAAAATGTTTTAAATCACCTACTGAGTTGTGTCTGCTCGTATAGGGCGGTCTGGTCATGCATTCAACTTCCATCAACTTGTATTTTGAGCGCCTATGGAAAATGGACTTTGTTATGTGCTTCTGATATGTTGATTCTTCGGTCGCAACAAAAATTACTTCTGTATATTCTTAAGTGAAAATTCACACCTTTTTTTAATTCCTTTTTAACTTTTTAACTTCATCAAATGAAAGCCAAACAATAGCACTCTTTCTACAAGTCATATTGAATTGTTGAGCTTAAAATACTCAAAAGAAAAAGCTCAATAAGTAACACATCTGCACTCCGCTAATAAACTTCATAAACTGCTCCAGCTTCTTGCTTCACAGCCTGCATCAGCATCTGCAAACCTTTGGAATGGGAATTCACATTCAGAAGGCATTACCCACTTGGAAGGAGTCTCCCTTGGAAACAGGGATTTCTAAGGGCATGGTTCATAATTCATTAGGTTAATATGAACTGATTACTGAAAGATTTAATTTGACTAATTTTACAGATGCACAAAAAAGTCATGGCCATCTGTGCGAGAAATGTATTCAACACCTTCATTATTACTTTCGTCAGAGTCTCCTGCATGTAAAACTTCAACAATGGCATTGTCTGTTAGTAACTACAACTTGTTTCCATTCAACCAATCCATGTCGTCTTGGTTCACAGGCTGAAAGACAGGGAAACTGTTTGTTAGAACCACAAGTTCGTTAACCTCATTATTAGGGTCATAGTTTGCAGTAGTAACTTTGTTTTTTTGGTCTTTTTTTTTTTTTCAAACAATTCCTACTATGATTACATGTATGCTGCGTATTACGTGTTGCTTGCAACTTACAATGAAGGTGTAGTGCTACTCTGCAGAAGTTTGGAGAGCAGTTATGAATAATAATAATAATTTAGTGTGGCTATTACTAGCCGAGTGCAGCCCTTGTAAGGCAGACCCTCCGATGAGGGCGGGCGGCATCTGCCATGTGTAGGTAACTGCGTGTTATTGTGGTGGAGGATAGTGTTATGTGTGGTGTGTGAGTTGCAGCGATGTTGGGGACAGCACAAACACCCAGCCCCCGGGCCATTGGAATTAACCAATGAAGGTTAAAATCCCCGACCCGGCCGGGAATCGAACCCGGGACCCTCTGAACCGAAGGCCAGTACGCTGGCCATTCAGCCAACGAGTCGGACAGTTATGAATTATACCATTAATTTAATTAATTATACAGGCACGAGTGCCTTGGTTAACAAACAGCCTCCAATAACAGCATCTCAGATAAGCAAGATTATAATGAACTTGTTAAAACATAACGATGAAATGAGGCTGTTCAGTCATTAACAAAATAATTTTAATTTATTTTTTCATTTTTAAACAAAGACAGTACTCCTTTCTCTTTGCCTTGCCTTGACGAATGTCACATTACACCTTGGAACTTACATCAACAACCTGGTATAGGTTTAAACATACACAATACAAAGCCAAAAATATATTCTACAACACCAGAAGTTAAAATGTTTAAGATATTCTGAAGTGACAATAACACAAATGAAATACAATTTACCAGTCTGGAAAGAATGCCAATGATGGGTAGGAAATCTTAATATAAAACAAACTGAATAAGTTGATTACCTTCTTTTTCTTTCGCAACGTAGTAGCAGAATCCACAGAAGGATCTATCTTTTCTCGCTGTTCAATTTCCACCATAACTTGTGAAAATGGACGACTTGCCATTTGCTCCATTTCAACAAATAACCTCTGTGAACAAGATAAAAGGTGAAAGTCATACTTTACTCATTCACATCAGAACATACGTGTAATTCATGCATTTACCACTAACTTTGAGGGGGCAGCACTTGTTTAGACTCTAAATCTATACCCTGAATTTTATGTGGTTAGCTACATCTCCCCAAGATAACTGCTGGACAGATGAGGTAGCATCAAGATAAAATAAGATTAAGAAAAATATACACTAACAGGTATAATGGAGGGAAGGTTCATAAGTTCATGAATGCAAAACTTAACTGTGAAGTATCTCTGAGTGGATTTAAAAGGGCTTTTAAGGACACAAAACCTACGCTAAGACTTAGTGAACTGAATGACACTAATTTTGAAAACATGCTATTATTGTGTCTCAATTGTTCAAACTGCACAAAAGTCTCTTAATACCTCTACTTTCTGCACGATGTTATGAGAAAAATCACAAACACACATATCTTTGTTATAGACTACAATGCCTTTCAGCAATGTCTGCAAGCCTCCGTAAATTAACTAAGCTCTTCCAAAATCTTCCATTTACAACTAGCTCTGTGGCATTGTTTAGTTGCACATTTCTTATCACTAAATCATTAAATATAGAGTTTAACCACCATCGTCTTTGTCTCCCTTTACTTCTCTTACCCTCCACGGTTGAGTCCATTTCTTTTCTACATAATTTTTCCTCGTCATTAAGTCATTAATCTAACAGCACAGAGTGCAGTGCTAGATACAGCATGATTGGCAGATGTGAAGTGCCGTACTTATACGCAATGTTCTACCATCTGTTGTAGAGATTGTCCCATTTCCTTATATGGGGACGGGGATGAAGCGAGATGAAATGATATGGTATGTTTCTACATCCAGATGCCTTTCCTGATGTCAACTTCAGTTGAGAAGTTAATGAAGATGAGATGAATAATGGTGAATGAATCTGGGTAAGCAGACGGAATTGGCTGTGGCCTATGAATAGGATCTCTCCCGGCATTTGCCTGGAAGCGAAAATGGGAAACCATAGAACACCATCCACAGGACAGCTGACAGTGGGGTTTGAACCCATTTGCCTCCCGAATGCAGCTTGGCTCCATAGCCATAGCATGTTAACACATGCAGCCACTCCGCTTGGTATAATCTGACACATGTAATCTACATTATATTGTAAATTTTACCTTTTTTTAATTTTTTTAAAAAAATTTGAGTATGTATAAGTTTCTGTAAGAGGACACAAATTGAAGGTTAGTCAGTGAGAGAATCAAACAAAAGAGAGAATGAGCTCGTTCCAAGTGTAAATGCTGTGACAGCAGTACAGAGGAAACCAAGAGGGACAAGAAGTGGGAGACATATCTGTCCATTGAACAGGAAATGCATGCATGTGTCTTCAATTCCATCATGAATTGATCTTTTGTATAAGAAAATATACGGTCAAGTTTCTAATTAATTAAAAAAACTACAACCTGTTTTCCAGTCAGGGATGAAATGAATGAAGCCCCATCTTGCGGCGAGGATAGGAATTGTGCCGACTGCTGAACCCTGTCACACTCCTCTGGGGTAATGATTAATGACTGACAAATGAAATGAAAAATGAAATGGTGTACGGCTTTCAGTGCCGGGATGTGCCCGAGGACTTCGGCTCACCAGGTGCAGATCTTTTGATCTGACGCCCGTAGGCGACCTGCGCGTCATGATGAGGGTGAAATGATAAAGACTACACATACACCCAGCCCCTGTGTCAGCGGAATTAACCAATGATGGTTAAAATTCCCAACCATGCCGAAAATGGAACCTGGGACCCCTGTGACCAAAGACCAGCATGCTAATCATTTAGCCATGGAACCGGACACTGACAGATGAAATGAAATTATAGTGGAGAGAGTTGCTGGAATGAAAGATGACAGGGAAAATCGGAGTACCCGGAGAAAAACCTGTCCCACTTTGTCCAGCACAAATCTCACATGGAATGACCGGGATTTGAAGCACAGAACCTAGCGGCGAAAGGCCAACGCACTGCCGTATGAGCCATGGAGGCTACTTTCCAGTTCTTTTTTTCCTACAGCCTTTCCCACACGCATGGGTTCGCGGGTGCGAACTGCTTCGCACATGAGGATTTGGCCCTGTTTTATGGCCGGATGCCCTTCCTGCCACCCATCCTATATGGAGGGATGTGATCACAATTGCGTGTTTCTGTGGTGGCTGGTAGTGTAGTGTGATGTGTGAATATGAAGAGAAGGGTGTTGGGATGGACCCAGTCCCCAAGCCAGAGGAATTAATCAGAAGCGATTAAAATCCCCGACCCAGCCGGGAATTGAACCCGGGACCCTCTGAACCAAAGGCCAGTATGCTGACCATTCGGAGGCTACCTTCTAGTTAATAAAAATATTTTATTATAATCCTGCATGTCAGTAGTCTCCTGTTTACACTCTTGAACATTTTTCTCTTGTTTCTTTTTCACAATTAATATTAAGAGAAATGATCTTAATTACTGTTACCAGCAATATCACAAAGGATCTGAAGTTTTGCAGCACACCTGGTGAATCGCACAGTATCACTGAATTATCTAACCATGCATATACTGCATATGGGAGTTTTCAGATGAAGTCATTAAAAAATCAGCACTCCTGAAATGGGTGAGTTAATACAATTGCCTTTGTCACAAAGCACATATTATAACTTATATTTCAAGTGGTCTTTAAACACAACAAGTCAGGCAATTTTAGATTGTAGATTTTCTCCTCACACCTACCAAGAGATTACACCAGCCCTGTGGTGTAGGGATAGTGAGTCTCCCTCTTAGCTGGAGGCCTCTGGTTTGAATCTTGGCCAGTCCAATAATTCTAATTCTGCAATGAGGGCTAGAGCAGGGTTTACTCAGCCTCATCAGATCAACTGAGAGCTGTCTAATATGAGAGACAGTGGACCAGGTCACAAATCGTGACACTCCAATATCTGCAGAACATCTGCCTGGGAACAGTTGTCTTGGCAGGTCAAGCCTTTCAATGGGCTGTTGTTATTTGTTTGTTTTACTGTTTTCTTATCAAAAGAATAAGTCATGAAATTCTCATAACTTATTAAGAGGCACCCTAGGTACTGACCCCAGAGTGTAAAATTATTCTAAACTAAATTAATATAATCAAAATCTGTAGGCAGTTCTGGGTCCTCTAGCATGAAAGAACAATCCTATGATTGCTCATTTGTAAAGTGGAATGCCATATCAAAAACTAAGAAACAAATTTTATAGTTATATAACTGGTCATATTATAATCATAGCCATGGAACCTCTGACTTTATGCAGAATCTCAATACACTAACATGACTGTTTCAAAAATCCCAGAAGCACTGATCGGCATTCAAACCGCAACCTATCTCGGTGAGAAACCAATGATAATGTCACTCTGCTATAATGCTACTGTACGGGAAAATGGCTGTTAAATTGTCTCCTCCTCATCATCAACTTGGATAGCTTAATTGTGGTTTCTCTTAATGTGCTTTATAAATAGAAGACAATATTTGCATTCGAGACAAACAGCAACTCATTGGTTATGTTAGATTTGTTGATTAAAATGTCACTTAACAGTTTCTATAGAGACTTGGAGATGGAGATAGGAATTACTGACCACACTTTCATTTGTGTTCCCTACTGGAAATGGTAATTATACTAAGTATTTTATTGAATATTTCAAGCCTTTTGTGAAATTTTCAGGATATGGGTCCATCCACATTTCATTAAATTTGTACTCAGGTGTGATATAGTTATTTCAAGATTGCATGACGAATCAAGTTTTAAAACTTATTTTAAGCTTATCTATGAAGCTTATTTTAAGGAAGAAAATGAAGATACTAGGCTATTTAAATGTTGGTTGAAAATTATTTTTTATACAAAAAATATATTAAATGCTTAAACATATGGTAACAGCAGCAGATAAGGTAACTTCCATACAAACACACCTTTGAGATTGTTGCATTTGTTCTTCTAAATGTTGATAGGTTAGAAAGAATATATATTTTTCCTAATAATACAAGAATAGTTGTACGAATACAGCCTGGATTAGTTTTTATTAGATAAGCTAACACTTTAGTACTGACGGTATTCACAGCCAAATAAATTTAACTAACTTTATATGAAGAATAATATTGCCTTACACTGCTCATATATTCTCCAAGTAGTAGATTTGAGGAAAGGATCTGGAAAGGACAAGGAAGAGGCAAAACCAATAGACTTCAGAAACAATCATTTCCACAACAGCCTGAAAAGAAAAAATATGTTCTCTATACAAAAATTAATCAGTGTACAGCTTTTCAACATGAAATTAAACAATTATCAGACATTCAATTGGAATACACAGTACAAACTTAGAAACACAGTATATGCAATAAAATAACACAGCCATGGTAAAATTTCCAGTACTAATAACGATTAGATATCATACCCAAGAAATTGAATAGCTTGTAAGATACAAGACTATTACATCAGTATGAAACCAGTCAGTGACTCAATTCAAATGCAACTCTGGCAAGGAGGAAAAATAGTTAAATATGCACACAAGAACAAAAACTAAGAGAAATGGCCAATTACTCTAGGGACTTGCAAGAATTCACATTTGCAATAAAACAAAGTGTCTATACTCATTTTCTCCGTATTGAAAGTCTGTTAAAAGAAGAACAATAAGACTTTGATTTCCACCTATTCAATACATTAAAAGTAATTATAAAATTAGGATCTCATCCTTATTTTATTGCTTAATTGTTAAAACATAGGACATGTTTCGTTCATCTCTTGAACATATTTAGCTATAAATATTCTTACAAGGGAAACCATAAGTGTAAGATCTAGAACAATGTTACCAATTAAGGAAAAAAATAAGGATGAGATCCTAATTTTATAATTGCTTTTAATGTATTGAATAGGTGGAAATCAAAGTGTTATTGTTCTCCTTTTAAAACAAAGTGTTATGCAAATTCTGTACTTTATACACGAATAAAACAAATTTAGGGGAAAATGTGACTTTTGCTATATTTTTAAAAATAATATGGTTCTACTGTATTTCATTTTCAAGTCTAAAGTGAATTTTGCATATTTTTAGTTTCTTTGATCATATAAGTTCCACAAAAATCATGTATGAAATGAACCACCCACTTGCCAATTTTAAGTTTATTGGCTGGGTTATAGATGGTTAGCATAGAGAGTGCATTTCATACTCTTTGGACTTAAAAAGTATTCTGTGGTTATGAATCAACCTTTGGATCCTATCACGGGTTCAAACGGGGCAAAATCGAATTTCTGAAGAGCGAAAAGAAGTCCATTCTTCACTGTGTGTATGTAAAAGATCTCGGGTGACACGTTCGGTGTTTATCAGAGAAAATTATTTTAAAACACAGCAATAGAGCAACCAATAGGGTATACGTAACTCCGGTTTCTCTGTTATCTACCTTGGTGGAAAGTTGGCAATGCACTTTCCTGACACAGACAGCAAACCTGCCAGTCTTATTCAACACCACACAATGCTTAGGTCATACTGGCTTATTATTCTGCGAGCGATACACTGTATGACACTACGATGTTCTGATCAACGTGCCCACCTTACTCAAATTAAGCCATTTATTTCAAAATGATTATCATCTCTCTCTTCCTCCTTTTCCTTCGAATATCCATGACATGGACTCTCACAAAAGAGGTTATTCTCGTATGTTATTGGAATTTGCTAGTTGCTTTTTACATCGCACCAACCAGATAGGTCTTATGGCGACGATGGGACAGGGAAGGGCTAGGAGTGGGAAGGGAGCGGCCATGGCCTTAATTAAGGTACAGCCCCAGCATTTGCCTGGTGTGAAAATGGGAAACCACGGAAAACCATTTTCAGGGCTGCCGACAGTGGGGTTCGAACCTACTATCTCCCGAATACTGGATACTGGCCGCACTTAAGCAACTGCAGCTATCGAGCTTGGTTGTTATTGGGATTTAATGCTAAGAAATTCTTAATTTCTATCTACCTCCCCCACCTTTTTTCTTTAACTAAAAAAACTAAATTAAATAACCCAAAGAAATTAACTAACCAAACTAACCCCATGGCACTACAGCCCTTGAAGGGCCATGGCCTACCAAGTGACCACTGCTCAGCCCAAAGGCCTGCAGACTGCAAGATTGTGGTCAGCACGACGAATCCTCTCGGCCGTTATTCTTGGCTTTCTAGACTAGAAAGAGATTACTACCCAAGCATTTAAAATGAATTTCTCCTTCAATTTCAAGTTATCAATTATAGTTATAGAAAACCATACAGGATACCTGCATTTGTAAGATCTTACTTGGGGAATACATTCACCAAACGTTCAACAGCTTCATCAACATGACAATCATTCATACATCCCCTTCACAGTTTCTCAGCAAATTGTACAATCTGAAATAGTTTGCTTTATTAAAGTTATAAATGTGGCCTTCTACCTCTTACTTTTAGTGACTTTGTTACCTTATGAGCAATACACAATGCAGGGTGTAATTCATCTTTAGGTACAAGAAGATTATGTCCTTCAATCTACCTCTAGATTTTATATTCTGGTAATAAGTACATAAGAGGTTTACGAACAAAGACTCACGTATTACTTAATAATGTGTTAGCAAGTAATTATGATATTATTGCATTTACAGAAACTTGGTTGACCGATGGAATTTTTGACTCTGAAATCTTTTCATGTGCAAGATTTAAGTCTCTCACACTTTCCTCATTGATGTTTTCCAACTCCCGCATCTCGTCCATCAACGTAAGTAGCAATTTATATATTTCACCCAATAAGGGGCATTAAAGTCAGTGAAGTTGTGTCTTTGTAAAAATAAACAAAATTATGTTGCTATTCGGGAATAATTAGGAAGTGCCGCTTTATAGGATCAAAGTCCATCACGTACACGATCAGTTGTTGGCCATGTCAGAATGTCCTTGTAAAATTCCTCATGCTTATGAGGGATATACTGCATCACCTTGCAGATGTCTTGCAGTTTCTTTGAATTAATAGGTGTTCTCTGAATGTAAGCTTTTGAAGTTGGCAACTGTATCTTACTAATATACCCCTCAGAGATTTTCAGCAGTCTGAAGGTGTTCCTTAGAAGTGCATTAATGTATATGTATGACACTACGGTTCCTGGTGCTTTTCGGCTGTACACACAATGTGAAAACTGGCAGATTGCAAAAGACTGTTTTTTGTTCTGTAGAAACACTTTTCTCCAAAGAATCTACAGAAAGTACATCTTTCTTATAATATTTTGTCCACCATTTAAAATCATTGATGTCTTCAATCTTTATCAGTTTTATGATAAATTTACTAGATTTACTTGATTCTGCAATCTTTTGCTAGTGGCTTTACGTCACACCGACACAGATAGGTCTTATGGCGACGATGGGACAGGAAAGGCCTAGGAGATGGAAGCGGCCGTGGCCTTAATTAAGGTACAGCCCCAGCATTTGCCTGGTGTTAAAATGGGAAACCACAGAAAGCCATCTTCAGGGCTGTCGACAGTGGGATTCGAACCCACCATCTCCCGGATGCAAGCTCACAGCCGCGCATCCCTAACTGCACGGCCAACTCGCCCAGTCCTACAATCTTTCAAGCATATTCTTCTCGTGTGTAGACTCTGTAGATTTTTCACAAAGATCATTTTTATATCTCCGAAATCTCGATCATGGGAAGACTGTGTCCCCTAATAGGAAAAAACTGGTTTATAGATTCGAATCTACCAACAACTGTTTGGGCAGAAAAGAAACAAATGACGGTGTGATTAATGCCATTTGAAAAGACGTGAAGATGCCTTATTTTGTTCGAAATGTAAAATCGTTTATATATTGTTGAATGAAGGTATATACTTCATTTGGCCCTTTCCGAGCCTGTCCTTCATGGTACACAAATACTGCAGTCTTTTCCATCTTGATTTTATATATTTCAAAAATGTTCACCCACAGTTGCCGATAACATATTTCCTGAACCGGAATATGTGGCAAAGGCATGTAGTCCACAACAATCCCACATACATCATCTGTAGTCGAACAGAGTTCTTCAATTTTGTTGATTTTAGCAAGAAATTTTTGAGCATGCTTCTTATGGATTTGTAGTTCAGCCATACTGGCCATCCTAGCCCTTTCATTCAAGTAAGTATTTATTTTATCATATTTCGACAACTGTCTGCTTGTGGCATCTGTAGTTATCTATGTAGAAATATATCTTGTTTGTTTTTTGTAGTCATATCATAGAAAGAAGAAAACATTTGTGATTTTTCATCATCACTGAACTATTTCAAGCAGTATTTGTTACACCTGCAAAGAAGAAAACTGAACGTTAATCTGTGACACTTTCATGTTCCATATGACCATTGAAATGTCCTAATTTTGGATTCTACTTACCCACAAGAATTCCCTGGTATCTTCCCTGCTATACTCTTTTCTCTGTGACTAATGTACCCTGTTTTTTTTACAACATTCACCTTATAAGACTCTGTTTCTAACACCACGTTTCCTTTTCCTTAAAGAATTGTCACTATGCTGCATTGAGGTGAACAATATTAAGTTTCACTGCTGTCTGCCATCTTGCGAACACTGCTTCTGTTGGCGGCAGGCTTCAGAAACTATGTTATCATTCGTTTGTTTTTAAAATGGCATAAATGCGTAAGAGGTGCCCTTTTAAAAAGAAATTTTCACAGTAAAAGGTTGATCGTGAAAAGCAGAGAATATGCGTGGATGAACTTCGAGGTAGTATGCATATTTCATTTTTTAATTTGCTTTTTAGTCCTATATCATATTTTCTGGTTATCATTTGTATCTGTTATGCAAGCATATTTTAGTTTGCCTTCTACTACTACTACTACTGCCCTATGCTGGGTCTGTCTTTAGAAACATTTTTTTAATGTAAGGATTTGATTAAATGAATGTCAGCAGTGGAGTTTTTTTGTTGTTGTTGTCTCTTTTACTTTCTAAAGGAACAAGGCAATAAAGAGATTCAAGAAATCTTGTAGATTCTTCCCTTCACTTAACCTACACAGTGTTCATCCTCAGTAAAAGTATCTTGGTGTAATCCTTGAGATATAATTCTCAGAAAGTAGTTACAAGATAGCACCATATGAAGGAGCAACAAGCAACAATGCTGTGACGGTCAGTGAATTGACATTGCAACTTAAAAGTTCTCTGGTATTTCAAAAACTTCATCTAGCCCAGGTCCCTAATAAAGATACACAGTATAATTGCATTTGGGACACAGTGGATTCGAACTCCACTGTCGGCAGCTTTGAGGATGTTCTTCTGTTTTTCTTTCCACACCAGGGGCTGTACCTTATTTAAGGCCACAGTCATTTCCTTCCCTCTCCTAGACCTTTCCTATCCCATCATCGCCATAAGACCTATCTGTGTCAGTGCAACGTAAAGCAAATAGAAAGAGAAAGAAAAAGAAATGAACCACCATAAAGAAAGGAACTGACCAAACATCGATAAGAATTATATTCAAGAGTGCAAATAATTAAATTTCAGAAAATGTAAATCAATTCAGAGAGTTAGAAATCTTAATAGTGGTTTATTGAAAGTGGACAAGTTTAGAGCGACAAAATAAAGAAAATATTCTCACATTAAAAAAAATTAGTGATATAAATTAACTTAATTTTAATATGTGGTAAATTAATGGAAATTTAATATAAAAGTTATTTAAGGAAACCTTTTTAATGTTTCAGCAATCCCGATCAAGATAAATAATTAAATGGTGGAAACAAGACATTATAGAACAAATGAGTGTAAAATCATTGTTTAATTTTGAAATAATAATTTAAAATCATGTGGACTTATCAGAACAGTATCAAGTATACACTGATCCAGGTTGGGAACAGTCTGGTTGCTAAATTTTATGCCAACTTTATTTGATTTCTTCAAGTTTATTTTAATGTTAATAAAGTTGGATTGCATTTTATGTGTGATTATTTTATGTCCTATCTCCTATCCTTTGATGACACTACGCTGCTGTTTATTTGTTTCACTACAGTAAAACTTATTTTAGTGTTTTCCTATCCTATTGAAACCACTGGGCTCACGAATGGTCCACCCCTGTGGATCTACCCCAAATCTACCTAGGGTGCAAGGGCTCCAGAAACTGAATGAAGCCACTGTGAAAACCAAGAGTTTGTTTCTAAACACCCGTAAAAGAAATAATTATATGCACAGTGTCTAGAGGAACAGCTGGGGAAGAGATGTCCAATGTATCCTGTACGTATGGTGACTCGACAGAGCTCTTGGTTTCAAAGTGCATTTTACTTATCTGAATAGTTTTCACAAATTGTTGCATTTGTTAAAAGTGAGGAGATTTGAGAGATAAATAATGCTGGTATGGACTTTCTCAGCTCTTTAAACTGTGGTGAAATATCTGAAAATCATGCCAAAGCATGCAAAATATTTAGTAGAAATGATTACAGTTACAAAGTTGGAGGGTTCTACCTATCCCACAGCCTATATTTTGTACGGAACACTAAAGAAACATGAATCAAGTTTAGACAATGTAAAGAATGCATTTTGACGGCAGATACTACTGCTGCTGCTGTCAAGGCCAGATTTAAGCAGACAACATTGGAGGTGTTAACAAAACTTCACTCATTCATCTAATCCTAAGACAGATAATTTTTAAAAAATCTAAGTAACCTAGATCCAAAGAACATCAGGCTGGCTTACATTAACCCCAAACTTACCAAACAGCTGTGCAAGGCCCAGTGTTTGAAAGATTTGGAACAAGGTGAATTAGTGTCTGGTTTTTGGCAACTGAGAGAGTGCATACAAAAACAAGCAAGAGAAAGTGGGTGCTGTGCAGTATTTAAATGCAGTTAGTTTGACATATCAATGTGAGAGACAATTTGGATTCCATGTAGTCATGTTGATGCAGAAAGATTTCTTTCTATTTACTGCATATATGGCAATAATAACTGCAATTTTTTTTTTTTTTTTTTTTAATATTTTATCTGGCTAGAAGAAATTGGGAATGCATCTATCATCTGCATCAAGGTTGGTACAGTGCTCCTGACATACAAAAATTTGGAGGCTGGTACTTTTTCGCCCATTCTTTTGGGAACTCTGTTTCCACCCAAGTAAAAAAGCATGCTGCATAGCATGTACATATTGCATCATTTGCATGGCATTGGTTTAAGTAGTAGAATGGCTGATATGAGTTATTATAGGTTGTTCGTGGCTAAATGAAAGCTCCACACTATTTAAAAGGCATAGCAAATTGGTAATCGCACTGCAGGAAGAAAGTGCGGTATGGGCAAGGATTGCCAACATAACTGAAAAAAAAAAACTTGTCTTGAACAGACAAATCATATCCACCAGGCATTTTGTGGACAAAAAGTGAAGTCTCTAGAAATCAAAGAAAAGGGTGTGCGAATATGTGACTGAAAAGGAACAGTGTAGATGTGCGGTCATGAGTGAAATGTGTCAGTTGAAAGGTATAACAATAACAAGAGAGTTAAAAATTAGAGCCATTGGTGACTCTCACGTGTTTTTTAACAAAAAACTCCAGTTTTCGTAAGAAAACTAGCATTGCGCTAAGTCTCCCAGTCAATTATGAAGGATTGTGAATTTCAACAGATCTGTCATCAGTTTGTGCCACAGAAATTCGTAGTTACTGTCACAAATTGGTAACGCAAACCAGACATCAACATATTGTGAAATGCAGCTGGACTGTACTAATAAAGATTTTGATACTACAAATTGCTTCATTTTATAATTTATTGTACTGTAGTATTTATAGTTTTCAAATTTTTAAACTTTCCTTCCTAAAATTAAGGTGCAGTGACTATTCACATATCTATGGTATAATGTTGTTTTAACTGACAAGAGAACAATTTTAAAAGAAAATAGTCTTGCTACAATGTCAACAATATCCTTTGAAAGATAATTTGTATGTGTATATAAGCTGTCATGGTTAATAAACAATGTGCTTGCTTCATAAGAAAATACCACTACTTCACAGAAAAGATAAACTCACCAATTACACAATGCTGTTCACTGAAATCAGAACAACTACAAGAAGTTGTGCTATGACATTTATTTCCACAGCATGTATATATTAGGCATTACTGAATACATTATAATTTCCTAAAACGTCTTGCCACTCTTCCCAAACCTCTCTCCTCTGACTGCCTTCTAGTCTCCATGGAAGGGCTTGCAAGGAGAAGCCACAACTATGGAGACAACAGTTTAGTTCAAACCTTGGGAGGTTGATCTATGTCATAAATAAACAGATACATGTCCAAGGGTTTGTGACACTGGCCATTATTTAACAAAAGAAAGGCCCATAAAACTTAGCAATATGGATGTAAGTACCTGTAGCACTGCTTGTCTACTGGTGAGTGTCCCTAACTTTCATGCAGATGTCTCAGGTTCTTCTCCATTTTCCTTTTCATTTTTTAAAAATTTTATATCTGCTTTTTTCATTGTCCATGTAGACTTACTGTTAGAAAATTGCAGATTGAAAACAAAATGTAATGTAAAAATATTTACCATCAACTTCAGTTGAAGTTTTGTTGTAAAACAGACAGTTTCAATCTCCATCTCTTATCATAACTGCAGCAATATCAGAAAAAGAGTAGTTTCTGTCAAGCCATGAGTGGAAAGAAGAGATGACAGAAAGTTTACAAAACAGCTTATATTTATTCTGTTCACATCCAAATTTGCAATATCTCCCCTACAACAGTTTTTCACCTATATCACACGAAATAACAGTTATCGCCCAGCTTTGCCATCCAGGGCAAATGGATTTGTTCAATCCCTAAAGTCATATCCCCTACAACAACCTAAAGAAGGTCTTTACAGCTAGCAGTTTCCCCACCCAACTGGTGGACAGGCAGGTTTCTGAGCTATGAACTCTATCACCAGATTCCCCATGCAACCAAACCCAGAACCCTTCGTCAACATATTTCATCCTGGTCTCCGTAAAATCAATCTAATTTTCAATCAAGCAGGCTTAAGTGGTCACTGTCCATCGTCATACGGCAAAGTTTCTTTCTGATGAAACATTTTGTATATTGTGCATGTTCCTCTATAAATTCTAGTGAGTCAACAAAAGCAAACATATCATCAATGTGAAAAATATATATTAAACAGATCCACTGCTGGCTAATTTACCTGTCTTCTGCGATACATGTCATATTTTTGTTTAATTTTCCACAAAATGGCAGCAACCAGCAACAATAGTAAGAAACACCTGCAACAGAAATGAATCACCATAAGATTCACAAATTTCACAACAGAGAGTTCCTAGTGATGAAATGATATACACGAATCAGGGTGAACAATGAAAATCAGAACATCAAATTAATACAATTCTGAAAGACAGCACAAATGATTCTTCCTATCCATTTTCATCTTTTCATATTTTGCTTCCATATATCCTCAACAAATCTTTTTGTTAACATTTCCAATTAGACCCTACTTCATTCCATGACAAACTATACCAAAATCATACTATCACTCCATAAACTTATGTCAACAATTTACTAGCACATGGAAATCAAGTTGGTTTTAAATTTCTACGTTATAAGACCAAGAATAAGACCAAAGAAAAGGTGGCCAGAGAGTAGGATCCAACTGGTGGTGGACATATATTTAACATATGATAACTTACACGTTGGTATAAAACCTGTTGCAATGAATGAAGGTAGCATTAAAATTGCCCACAACTTCTGTCCTTAATACTTGAACATGGGCAAAGACTCTCCAAGAACCATCTAGTAATTCCTAGTGACCATTTAATTTTTCTTTCAATTTTCCCTGTGATCATCTTTTTCTGCTCTTTTATCATAATCTAGAATCTTTAACATTTCTGCTGTTTTGTAAATTAGTCAAAGCTCCAAAATATCTTCCAAAAAAAAAGCCCACACAGGAATATTATTCACTACATTACTTTGGATCTCCAACCGTCTTGAGAATAACACTGTTAATATAACTGTTAGCTATTGACTATTAGCAATATGGGTACAAAATGAAAAAAAAATATCTATAAACAAACAAATCATTTATCATAAATGCACTTTTACAGCAAACAATATACTACTTTCCAACGCATGGAATCTGTACAGAGAGAAGAGTGAAGAGAACCCATCAGGCATCAGATCTATAGAAAAATGTTGGATGCACTGAAAATTGTTAAGGGCAACTGTTACAATGCTTTGCTAAATTCTAGACCCTAGTCATACAAGGAAGAACATATGGAACTACCAAAAAAAAATTGTAAGGGGAACTACTTACATCCCATATATCAGAGGCCAGCAAGAAGTTGTTCTACCAACAGATTGTGAGAACAGATTTAGATTGTGACTTTTGAGGAGAGAAAGAGAATATTCCAGAAATAATTCAAATCTCTCCTACTAAACTCCCAGGCAAGCACCAGGAGAAGTTTGTTTTGCATTTTGACTTTCACTATAGATGATGCAGCCACCAAACTTGAAATTATTTCATTTGCAGATCTGTGTACGAAAAGTGTTACAGAACCTAAACGATGTTAATTTTTGATTCCACGAAAGAAGTAACCTTAGATGTTGCACTTTGTTGCTTCAACAATCTTTGTGAATCTTCATTTTCAAGAATGACCTTGATTTTTAAAAAGTACAGCGCTAGATTCACTGATAACATTTGGAATCGTGCATTTGACTCTTTACCACTTAGTCACACAATACAATGGCTGTTGTTAAAAGAAATTCCTGCCAACATAAAGAAATAAATGAACTGGATTAAAGCCACTATATATATTTATTAATAATAAAGCCAAGCTTTCAGCCAAACTGCATTGGCCTTCATCAGGGCATGTGAAGTTTTGCCTCCGACAGTGACCAAAGAAATTATTTGAAGGAACATGGAAGTCATGCCCGTACTATCCACGGCCTACCCCACTAACTGGACTCAAGGATTGTGGCGCTGTGCTGTGGTGGTTGGGAGGGAAGTTACTGATGCACCGTACTCTGTCGACAGTTTGAGTGCATCCCGCTGTGCCATGGTGGTGTTATGCATGTATTTCTGCAGTACAGGTCTCCATGTATTTGATAACTTGAAGCCGTCTTCCCTGTTGATGTTATTTGGGTGCAGCTCTATCTCTATGGCTTCCCTCACAAGACGAGCATAGAAGTCTTTTACAGACGCGATGACCTTCGCCTGGTCAAAGAGGATTTCATGGTCTGTACTGTAGAAATGTTCTGCTATGGCAGACTGGCTTATAGTGTTCTCCGTGGAGGATGAAAGAGCGACATTCTTTACCGATCTGATGTGCTCTTTCACTCTGGTGCTAACAAGCCTTTTTGTCATGCCAACATACGAACAACCACAACCACATGGAATTTCATATACGCCCGGTGTTTCAAGACGTGGCTTCTCTTTGACTGGTCGAAACGGGGATTTGAGCTTCCGGTCTGCGGTGAAAACTGGAATTATATTGTACTTCTTAAGAATGCGCCCTATTCTGTCAGTTATACCTGCCACGTAAGGAAGGAATACTTTTTTCTTTTTGCTGTAGTCCTGGTTGGTGTTATTCAAGTTAGGCTCCTTGATCTTCACAGCTCATGTTATGTCTCCAGATGTATAGCCGTTTTTCTTCATGGATGTTGTCAGTTCTCTCATTGCACTCGAGCGGTTATCATCGTCTGCAACATTATTCACCCTAGTATATAACGTACGAAGGAGAGCTGCTTTTTGGGAGGGGTGGTGATGTGAAGACTTATGAAGGTATCTTTCAGAATGTGTAGGTTTCTTGTATATTACATGGCCTAGTGTACCATTGTTCTTCTTGTATACTAACACATCAAGAAAAGGTAATTTGCCTTCATTTTCTACTTCCATTGTGAACTTGATCTTACTGTTAATGGAATTTAGGTGCTCTAAAAATTCATTTAAAGTTTCCCTTCCATGTGGCCAGACCGAAAATGTGTCATCCACGTAACGATAGAAGCACTTAGGTTTCAATGGCGCTGTTGTTAATGCAGTAGACTCAAAGTGTTCCATAAAAATATTAGCAGCCACTGGTGACAAAGGTGAACCCATTGCTGCTCCTTCTGTCTGTTCGTAATAATCCCCTTTGTAGTAGAAGTAAGTGGATTTTAAACAAACTGCTGCCAGATTGGTCAAGTCCTCAGACAGGTATTCTCCGATGTAAGCCAGTGTTTCTTCTACAGGTATATTAGTGAAAAGTGACGTAACATCAAAGCTTACCAGGATGTCACCTTCGTCCACCCGTAGTTCACGGAACTTCTGCAAGAAATGTTTCGAATCTTTAATGTGATGTTCTGTCTTCCCTGTTTCTGGCTGTAGCAGTGATGAAATATAGCGGGCTAACTCATGGGTCGCAGAACCAATGGCACTCATGACTGGTCTTAGTGGCACGCCATCCTTGTGTATTTTTGGAAGGCCATAAATGACTGGAGGTACCGGGTCTGAATTTAGTAATGACTTCTGCATGTCAAGATGTATCTTACGTGCTTAGAAAAGCGAAGCCACCACGTCAAAACCTGACCAAAGGTGAACTTAAAGAAGCTAATGTGTTTCGCAAAGACAAGAGTATAATTGTAATTCCAGCTGACAAAGGTAATGTTTCAGTCATCATGAATACAACTGATTACGAAACAAAAATGAACAACCTACTGGAAGAAGAAACGTATAAAAAAGTTAGGAATCCCACTAAGAAAATTAATGCACAAGTCACTCGACTAGTGAAGAGCTCAACACTTCCAGAACACGTTGTAACGTAGTTTGTGCAATATAGTTAAGATATCTTGAGAGCTTTCTCCACAACAAATCTTTCCATCACGGTTGTGAGAAATGAAAAAAGAAAAAATGCCAAAACAATATCTATGCATAGGCAACAGTACGAAGTCGGTCACGCCAAAACAAGAAAAAGCAGAGTGGCTGGAAGCAGTACTGGGGCAGGGGGGGGGGGGGATAATAGGAGAGGTTTACCGTGGTAGGTACCAACATCCAAAAAAAATAAAGAACAACACCTTTTCAAAGAAATTCTTAGAGTGACCAAGTGTATTGGAACAGCAACTATTACGAGAATACAGTACGCATTGACATACTTGGAGAATACAGATCCTCGAAAAAGTACAAGAGAGAGAATTAAGCTAACTCTTTTTTGCAAAACTGAATTGACTAATATACACAGAGTTTAAAAAGGAACTGCCATGCAGGACCTATCTTTTGTTTTCCAATAGTTATACAAATAAATATATCAGATAATACATTTCTTGACTAGAATTTTCTAAACTCTTTAAAAGAAAGACTCCCTTTTTTGTGTTAATAGAATTGGGGTAAAAGTTTTATCACAGTACACACCTTGCTAAACAAGGAGAATAAGCCCAAGCAAAACCCCGGACATTAATCACAAAGGCGAATAGCTCAGATCACCGTTAGGAGGAAAAGTATTGGAAAAAGGAGTAACCCAACAAAAGTTTGACAAAATATTTTTACAAAATCGTTACTTTGACTCAGATAACTCCACCTAGCGTGAGTGATAACCATATAAGGGGACTAGATCACAAAACAAGTTTTCTCAATTTTTTTTTAAAAGGGAGGCGTCACACACACACACACACACACACACACACACACACACACACACACACACCTCAAATAATTATTATTATTATTATTATCCGATCAACTTTGGAAGGAACAAGTATACTTTTACTATGAAGATCAAAAAATTATTTGGCCATATTAAAAAACAAACGAAGACGCCTCCAGGGCGCTCTAATATAAAATCCATATACACCGAAATAAAGGAAAAAAGGGTAGGATAAAAAGAAGGATCAGCACAATAAGGATAAGTGAGGATGAAAAGAATGGAAACTCCGACTGCGTAATGGTTGAGAAAGTTCAGTCTGCCAATTTATGTTTTTCCGGAATCACCTAAGCTTGAGAAAGTTCTGTTTGACGATGTTCAGGCTCAGTCCACATCACCAATATTACAGCACTTAAAAACTATTTACAGAAGATGATGCCAGTCTGCCCAAGACGGGCCAAGCGGTCCAATATATACACGCCCAGAAGCGAAGACCAGTTCATTCGAGAAAGATCATGTGACGTGGCAAGTGACGTAATAGGTGCGAGGCAGACAGAAAGACAGCAGTCAGTGTGTCGAGAAATGTCGGAGGGTAACGACAGGTGAGCAGAAAGTAAGGTAATTCCGATGACAGGAAGAAGTATTGATAACCAGAGCAGATAATAATAATAGTGTATAGTCCTGTAGAAACATAAAATTGTAGAGTATGTGGAGATGTACATGCGACGAAGTTTGCAGAAACTCATAGAACGTCGATCGAGAGGTTATGGCAGTAGCACGTTACAACGTGCAGAAGTCATTATTAAATTCAGACCCGGTACCTCCAGTCATTTATGGCCTTCCAAAAGTACACAAGGATGGCGTGCCACTAAGACCAATCGTGAGTGCCATTGGTTCTGCAACCCATGAGTTAGCCCGCTATATTTCATCACTACTACAGCCAGAAACAGGGAAGACAGAACATCACATTAAAGATTCGAAACATTTCTTGCAGAAGTTCCGTGAACTACGGGTGGACGAAGGTGACATCCTGGTAAGCTTTGATGTTACGTCACTTTTCACTAATATACTTGTAGAAGAAACACTGGCTTACATCGGAGAATACCTGTCTGAGGACTTGACCAATCTGGCAGCAGTTTGTTTAAAATCCACTTACTTCTACTACAAAGGGGATTATTACGAACAGACAGAAGGAGCAGCAATAGGTTCACCTTTGTCACCAGTGGCTGCTAATATTTTTATGGAACACTTTGAGTCTACTGCATTAACAACAGCGCCATTGAAACCTAAGTGCTTCTATCGTTACGTGGATGACACATTTTCGGTCTGGCCACATGGAAGGGAAACTTTAAATGAATTTTTAGAGCACCTAAATTCCATTAACAGTAAGATCAAGTTCACAATGGAAGTAGAAAATGAAGGCAAATTACCTTTTCTTGATGTGTTAGTATACAAGAAGAACAATGGTACACTAGGCCATGTAATGTACAAGAAACCTACACATTCTGAAAGATACCTTCATAAGTCTTCACATCACCACCCCTCCCAAAAAGCAGCTCTCCTTCGTACGTTATATACTAGGGTGAATAATGTTGCAGACGATTATAACCGCTCGAGTGCAATGAGAGAACTGACAACATCCATGAAGAAAAACGGCTATACATCTGGAGACATAACACGAGCTGTGAAGATCAAGGAGCCTAACTTTGAATAACACCAACCAGGACTACAGCAAAAAAAAAAAAAGTAATCCTTCCTTATGTGGCAGGTATAACTGACAGAATAGGGCGCATTCTTAAGAAGTACAATATAATTCCAGTTTTCACCGCAGACCGGAAGCTCAAATCCCTGTTTCGACCAGTCAAAGAGAAGCCACGTCTTGAAACACCGGGCGTATATGAAATTCCATGTGGTTGTGGTTGTTCATATGTTGGCATGACAAAAAGGCTTGTTAGCACCAGAGTGAAAGAGCACATCAGATCGGTAAAGAATGT
Source organism: Anabrus simplex (assembly GCF_040414725.1). Lineage (NCBI taxonomy): Eukaryota > Metazoa > Arthropoda > Insecta > Orthoptera > Tettigoniidae > Anabrus > Anabrus simplex. The sequence goes on from NC_090273.1 coordinate 129,480,715, forward strand.
CGCTCTTTCATCCTCCACGGAGAACGCTATAAACCAGTCTGTCATAGCAGAACATTTCTATAGTACAGACCATGAAATCCTCTTTGACCAGGCGAAGGTCATCACGCCTGTAAAAGACTTCTATGCTCGTCTTGTGAGGGAAGCCATAGAGATAGAGCAGCGCCCAAATAACATCAACAGGGAAGACGGCTTCAAGTTATCAAATACATGGAGACCTGTACTGCAGAAATACATGCATAACACCACCATGGCACAGCGGGACGCACTCAAACTGTCGACAGAGGGCGGTGCATCAGTAATTTCCCTCCCAGCCACCACAGCACAGCGCCACGATCCTTGAGTCCAGTTAGTGGGGTAGGACGTGGATAGTACGGGCATGACTTCCATGTTCCTTCAGATAATTTCTTTGGTCACTGTCGGAGGCAAAACTTCACATGCCCTGATGAAGGTCAATGCAATTTGGCTGAAAGCTTGGCTTTATTATTAATAAATATATATATATATAGTGGCTTTAATCCAGTTCATTTATTTCTTTATGTTAATACAATGAGCCACGAAAACTTACGTTCATTAAATTCCTGCCAAGTTTGACACTAAGCAGAAAGGTGATTGAAAACTTATTTTTACAGCTATTTGCAACATAATTTTCTTTTCCCCCTCCTTTTTCATTGTACCATCTTCAGAACTGCCAACAATGGGGTTTGAACCCACTATCTCTCGAATGCAAGCTACAAGCCTTGAAGCATGTAGCCAACCCCCTTGGTATAATATAATCTATTTCCATTCGAAAAATTTCATTGTCTAGAGCTCTTTTACTGGTGCCTACATTAATTCGATTTTTTATACAGAGTTATGTTGCAATTGTAACTGTTTAAAGGACAGATCATTTGAAAATGCGAGAACTTCTCAGTAGATCATTCAATCACCTAGGTTGCTGGCCCATCCCATACATTACTAACGCAGGAAAAATGACCAAGATACTTAGTGATCACAAATTAAAAACTAATGGCTGTACTAGAAATGGCTTGAGCTAGCTCCTTTGCTCCCTCCTGTACCTCGCAAAGTGTATAAGTCAGAGTATGGTTCCAGTGTATGGGGCCCTCACCATGATTACCTGATTTGAGAAGTGGAAGAGATCCAAAGGAAGTCAGAATGATTTGTTAGTGTTACAAAAATGTTGCAAACTTCAGGCTGGGAAGGCTTGGGAGTGGAGACGAGCTGCTCAACTAAGTAATATGTTCTGAGCTGTCAGTGAAGAAATGGCGTGGAATGATATTAGTACAAGAATAAGATTGAAAGGTGTTTTTAAAAGTCGGAAAGATCGTAATATGAAGATAAGGTTGGAATTCAAGGACAAATTGGGGCAAATACTTGTAAATAAGAAATTCAAGGTTGCACCAATCACAGAGAAATTGCCTGCAATGGTATGTCACGTATTCCATAGCAGTGAAACCTTAGCTGCAAAGACTGCCCTTCAACTGAACGTGGATGGTCGCTGACCTTGAGGGCGACCTCAAACACACTGGTTGGACTGGGTGAGAGATGACATGTGGCTCACCAAACTCAGCCCCTGGGACAGTTCGATAAATTTTCAACTTCTTTGAAATCATTTATGAAAAGACTAAGCAAACAACTGATAGGGAATTTGCCACCTGGATGACCATCCTAAATCCAGATCACTGGTGGATGATGATGACTATGATTTGTTCAAAAGTCAGTTTGGTCATTCATGAGCTGCTATGGCTCCCTGGGGAGACAATGAGTCATGACGGCTCTGCCCTCTCCACTCCCCTTCAATTCTGAACGAGATTATTTACATCTCACACAACAGATGGCATCAGAATATCTTCTCCAGTCAAGTCACTCTACTCTTGAAATAGAATGAATAGTTTTTTCAAATAATATAAGCTTTATTGGCAACATTAGTAAATAAATGGAACAGTTTTATATATGGTATAGGGGTGGCGTGATTAGCTCAGTGGCTTAGCTGCTGGCTTTCCACCCGGAAGGCTGAGGTTCGAATCTTGGTCGATTCTGTGTCGAGATTTTCATTTCAAGAATTACGTGACGCCAGGAAAGGCATCCGGTCTAAACCCCCGGCCAAAACCAAAATGAGCCTACGTGGCTCCAGCAACCCCAGAAATAACTGTGATAAGCTGAAGAAAGTTTAGTTTAGTTTTATATACTGTGTGGTACAATAATGAAAAAACTGTCTGCACAACTGTTCCTATAATATTGTGTGACATTTAATTTCAGCAAGAGTGTTGCTGAAATGAGCCAGCTTATTTTGGAGCTCAAGTTTATGACAGAATCAGCTCATTCATAAACCAATGACTCATACCGTAATTTAACGATCAGCTCTCAAGAAGCGAACTAGCTTGTAACTCTCTTCGAATAAGTCGTTCAAATGAGTCAGTTCATGAACGTTTCACCACCAGTCCCTAATATCTCAAAATATGCAAAGAACTTTTTTTTTTTTTTTACTGGGTTGCAGAGAAAACTTCCATGCACTTGTGGCAAACTGCACATTAGATTAAAGAACGAACAAGCCTGTCACCTACTATTCATGTCAAAGAGCATCCAATCGACCAGACAAATTAGCAATACCTGAACATGATCAACTTATATCTTCTGGTCATGATTTCAGGTTCAACAATATTCAAATTTGTACCCACATGAAACATAATTAATCTAGGAATTTAAAATGCACAATAATCCTAATCATGTCTCGAGATGCACCAACTGCCAGATATGTACAATGATGATGATCCCCTTTCTGTCTTTTCATTAGATTATTTTTGAAATGTCTCAACTTTTTATTCTACAGATTTAGAACCCAATACACAACAAACACAAAGGATTTATTATCAGTTCAGATGATCAATTCAGTCTCAGTAGTACAAATACGTCATCTTACACTGATATACATAAACGAACCGTGTCACAGGTTACGCAGGGCATTGCTGCTTTTAGGCTTTTTGTCCCACATTCCCACCAAAAGCTCACCGGAATCTCAATTTTGAATATCACAGTACTGACAATGGGTAGCAAATCAGTTATTTTTGGTTCTTGTTCCTAAGCAATTTGGTCACGTATTCTATTTTGTAGCACATAGCAGTGAAATTGAGTCCAAGAAGGCTAAATTAGTAATTTGTTTATTAGGTATTCTCTGTTCTGAATATATCACAATGCTAAAATGTAAATGTATGTTTAACCCGTTCGGTGGGCGATGCGGCGAGATCCGCGGATATAATTCAATTGCTCGGCAGGAAATGCAGATATATCTGCCGACTCAATTTTTTTTTCTCAGTTGCCTGCCCGCAGAGGTTTATTTCATTTTTAGCAGCATATTCTGGATGAGTCTGCCCTCTGATGTGAATTCTTTCAACTATGTTCTTCCAATACCAATGTATCATCATCCACAAGTTGCATCATAAAGAACGCAACGTACGTCCGGGCAAGAACGACCTAAAGCCCAATAGCCTCGCGCTGAAGCTTTAAATCATCGCTTAATCGTCCCTTGGATGCAATAATATTGCTGTAGGAGTGATTTCTATAGATTATGATACTGAACAGACCTCTCTGATGACATTTTAGAACTGTGACCTGATTTATTATCCCCCGTCTTGTGTTCTTCCTTCATGACCGGAGTGTGTGTTTACCACGAATTACACAACATTTAATTATCACACGCATCCATAATACAGGCACAATTCATGATTTCTGTCCAAACTGCAGAGACCAGGGTTCTATTCGATCTTTTTTCTTAAATTTTTTCTGCTAGAATGTCTAAAAGGAATTACCGGCCCCCACCGTTAAGAGGAAGATAATTTACTGGCCATGATAAACGAAATGTTGGAATTTAGTGAGGAGAATAGTGATCATACTGAAGTAAGTTCTGCCGAAGAGGAATTCGTAAGTGACAGGAACTTACCAGGAATAAGAACTGCAGGCTCAAATGCACAGGGTTCGGGCCCAGCTGATGCGAACGTTCAGCAGTCATGAAAAAGACAACACGAGTTTGATTCCAATTCAAGTAGTGATCATGACAGTGACAGTGATGAGAATAATACTGATTACAATCCAACCAGTGCTAGTTCTTCGTCAACTTATACTGAAACTGGACAAAGAAGGCCCCGCATTGATCCAAAATTCCATAGTGATGTAAAGGGAGAGTTTTTAGGGAAAATAAAACCAAGCAAAATATTTTAATTATTTTTTTATGACGAGATATGCCAAAATATAGCTGAACAGACAAATGATGCCCAACATGACATCGCAGATAAAACCCAGTTTAGTAAACTGAAACAAAGGAGTCGAGATCAAGACTGAGTCAGAACAAATAAGAACGAAATAAAACTTCTTATGGGCATACTGTTGCTGCAGGGGACTGTACAGAAACCTAAATTAGGACACTATATTTCTTGCAATAAATTGTTCACTACGCCTATTTTCTATGAGCCGATAACGAAGAAGAAATGTTTTTCCCGCTGGGCTGAGTGGCCCAGACGGTTGAAGCGCTGGCTGGCCTTCTGACCCCAACATGGTAGGTTCGACTCTGGCTCAGACCAGTGGTATTTGAAGGTGCTCAAATACGTCAGCCTCCTGTCAGTAGATTTATTGGCATGCAAAAGAATTCCTGCAGGACTAAATTTCGGCACCTCAGCGTTTCTGAAAGCCGTAAAAGTAGTTAATGGGACGTAAAGCCAATATTATTATTATTATTATTATTATTATTATTATTATTATTATTATTATTATTATTATTATTATATTTTCCTCCACAGCATTTTAGATACTTCCAACAATGAGGTGAATAATGGACAAATTCCTCCCAAAATGTACAAGATAAATCCAGTATTTGTCCATCTGTTGGCAAATTTCTGGAAGCTTATACCCCTGGTAGCAAAGTGTCAATTGATGTAAATCATCCATACATACCAAGAAAACGATCGAGTTTCGGAATGGAATCATACAAATTATGCAAAGCCGAGACAGTTTATATAACATGATCTGTTTCCGTGTGTATCATAATGAACAGTTGTAAAAGGCATAACACGGTGCAGACTGTAAATACTGTAAATATTACCTGCAGTGTAGAGTAATATAGTCCGTGTGTGTCACTTATGAATTGTAGGTGTATAAACTTGATCCCTCAAAAGCGCTAACCAACACAACAGAAAATTTCATGAGTATTATAATATATTCCATTGTAAATATTTTATGTACATGTAAACTTTGTAAAGCTACAATTTATTTATTTATTATTTATTTATTTCATGCCTTCATTTGTGGCGAAGTTAAGGCTCACGGCCCTCTCTTACACTTAACCACATATCTAATAAACTTTATAAAATAGAATAATGAAATAATTTAACAAAATATAAATCCTAACCTCATTCATTCTTCCATTCATACTGCCATTCATACAAGCTGGTTATACATTTAATAGGTAATCTCGGCAAGACCACTTGAAAGAAGCTAAGGAAGTGCAATTCCTAACACTAACTGGAAGGGAATTCCATAGTCTTGCACCAGACACTTGAAAGGAGCGGTTAAATGAAGATGAACGATGCACAGGAATTGAGTGTGTCGTAGTCTATCGTGTGTTGTGTTCATGAGAGGAGGAGAGTAAATTAAACTTTGAGGATAAATACTGGGGTTTAGATTCGTTCAGCAGATGAAATACGAGAGTAGCAACGTGAAGATGTCGTAGTTTATCGATTTTTAACCAGGAGAGAAGTTCATAATAGGGGGAGATATGAGCTGAAAATTTAATTGAAAATATAAACCTAATGCATGAGTTCATTGCCCTCTGTAATTTTAGTGTCTGTTCCATGGTGGCATCTATCATTACAATATCACAATAATTAAGTATGGGAAATATGAGGGTCTGGATAAGTTTAATTTTCAAGCTTAGTGGAAGAAGTGATTGGCGAGTTTTGAGAGGGTGAAGTGACGAGTGAATTTTCCTACAGATGCTTGTTATGTGCTCACTCCAATCTAGTGTGTCACTTATGATAATTCCAAGATTTTTTACCGACTTCTGAAATGGTATAGCTACACGACAAAGCAAAAGTGAAGGCAATAATTTCTTATTAAGGATATTTAACTGCCTTTGTTGCCCTATTATAATAGCTTGTGTCTTTTTAGGATTAATTAATAAACAATTCTTACTAGAATAGGAGCTAATCAGATATAAAATGGAATTCATCTGATGAATTCCAAACTCAATATCAATAGCTTTACAGTGATAATATATTTGTAGATCATCTGCATATAAATGATACAGTTACTGAACTGAGAAGATATATCATTGATATACAGAGTAAACAGAAGAGGTCCAAGCACGGATCCCTGTGGGACACCTGTTTGCTTCGTCTTCCAGTCTGTGGTAGTGCCGTTTATGACAACACGTTGTCGCCGATTGGAGAGGTACAAAGCAAAGAGCTGAATAGCAAAGGGACTCAGATTAAATCTTTGTAGTTTCGCTAATAATATGTTAATATTTACTGTGTCAAACGGACTACTGAAGTCAAGTAGAATAAGTATAGTCACTTTCCGCTCATCTATAGCTCGTCTAATGTTGTCTGTAATTCTTAGCAGTGCCGTCCCTGTGCTATGTCCTTTCTTGAAACCAGATTGGAAGGGGTCACGTAGAGAATATTTTTCCAGATACTGTTCAAGCTGGCTATAGATCAATTTTTCTAGAGCTTTAGACAGTGCTGAAAGAATGCATACAGGACGAAAGTTGGATGCTACATTAGCTGGCGACCTTTTTGGAACTGGGACAACTTGTGTATCTTTCCACTTTGTCGGAAAATAACTACGGGAGAGGCATGCATTAAATAAGTCAGTAATAACCGGCAATATTATATCCATAATGTTAGTAATAAAGAAAATAGGGATTTCATCAGCTCCTGTTGCATGAGATTTAATTGAAATCAGTACTCGTTTCACTTCAGACTCTGAAACAGTTCGAAATTCGAAATATGGACGATCAGATGATTGTTCACAATTAAGTATTTATTTATTTTCCACCTAGTCGATACAATGATTGCTTAAGGCAATTTTTAATGGTCAAAAGTGGTACATGTTTCGTATATTATCAACATCTTCAGCCACATAACACTGTTTAGATGAAAAATATATAAAATTGACAAAGTAATGCTTTAGAGGAAGTGACCTTAAAATTAACATAAGATTGACAAGATGAAGCATTACTTTGTCAATTTTATATATTTTTCATCTAAACAGTGTTATGTGGCTGAAGATGTTGATAATATACGAAACATGTACCACTTTTGACCATTAAAAATTGCCTTAAGCAATCATTGTATCGACTAGGTGGAAAATAAATAAATACTTAATTGTGAATCTATTGAAGTGCGATACGGACCATGAAGCTGATTTTATGTAATCAGATGATTGTTGTCGTATTATAGACTTGATGGTGGCCTGCACTATATCGTGTTCAGGAGTAAAAACATCTGCTGAAAAGTGTCTATTAATATCGTCATACCGGTATTTCTGGTTTAGCATGGTTCACAGGAGGCCTTCCAATACCTAATGAACGAAGTTGTCGCCAAGTACTACCAGCGTTTATATTATTGGATAGACGCCGGAAGTAATCGAATTTCTTATTGCGGATAATTTGTTTAATTCGATTTCGCAGTACACGGTATTGTTCAAATGTGTCAGCTGATAAATTTCGTTTGTAACGTCTATATAACACACACAGAAACATTTATTTCCAGCAGAGATTGTTAGTAAACTGCTCAAACATTGAGGTAAAGGTTACTGTATAAATGAAAACCAGAGCTCCGCTATTAGGAAGAAGCAACCTCGATATCACAGTGTGAATGCATTTAGTACGTTCTTGCACAAAGTATTGAAAAATTAAAATAATAGGATTTTTCAACAATTAAATACATTATATTCAAACAAATATTTCTCTTAGAGACCTTCAATAGTTCATTTCAGTCTAAGATTGTTTTTAATCAAGTAATTAAACATTTTCTTCAATCAGGGAAAACGCTCCCCACCTGAGAGTGAGCCGGTGTGTATCAAGCTCCCCGCTTAAGGGGTTAATAAGGATTTAGACAGCAACTTTCGATGCGAATCTTGCAGTGCAGCTTTCATCGTAGCACATGGTGGTGCATATGATATCCAAGCATCTGCAATCTACTAAACATAAATCTGCTGAAAAGGGTGCAGGTTCAAGTAAAATGTTAACAAGTTGGTTTTTTAATGTGTTCTACGCCTTTAACCAGAGAAAAATTGCAGATTCTGAAGGTGCCTGAGCTTCCCACAGTGATAGAAAACCAGAATTTTTGTTTGCATGACAGTAGTAGTAGTAGTAGTAGTAGTAGTAGTAGTAGTAGTAGTAGTAGTAGTAGTAGTAGTAGTAGTAGTAGTAGTAGTAGTAGTAGTAGTAGTAGTAGTAGTAGTAGTAGTAGTAGTAGTAGTAGTAGTAGTAGTAGTAGTAGTAGTAGTAGTAGTAGTAGTAGTAGTAGTAGTAGTAGTAGTAGTAGTAGTAGTAGTAGTAGTAGTAGTAGTAGTAGTAGTAGTAGTAGTAGTAGTAGTAGTAGTAGTAGTAGTAGTAGTAGTAGTAGTAGTAGTAGTAGTAGTAGTAGTAGTAGTAGTAGTAGTAGTAGTAGTAGTAGTAGTAGTAGTAGTAGTAGTAGTAGTAGTAGTAGTAGTAGTAGTTTGACCACATTGAATCATTTAAATCATTCAACATCACTTTCTCTTTGAAGATTGGTTCTTGTGATATGCTCAATAATTTTTCATTCATTCCAATTGTAATTCATCTGAAATCACAATAGCCCTTCTATGAGTCACTTCAACTGAAAATTTGTGAGGGTTTGTCCTTTTTCATAAGACCATCCCTAAAATATGTATGATATGTGGTAAATAAATAAATAATAATATATGTATTAATTTTATTTTGACTCTCTCCAGGTAATTATATATTATTAATTTGCATACATAACATATTATTAAAAGTGATTTGTGCTGAAATTTAACACATCAGTTTTCAAACCTTTTGGTCATCTTCCCTCTTTGTTACTCTAAACATTGTCAGTTTATCCCCACTCTCAGTCCCCTAAAAATTGTCAGCTTAGAAAGACATGTGTTTCCAGTCAACATAAGAATCTGCCTCTTCCACCATTTCACTCATTTAAATATTCTTAGCTTAGTAATTTCTTTCTGCTGCCTCATTTCCTCTTACTTGCTAGTCTCCTCTTTTCTATTACAATTATGAAACTTAATTCTCTTTTCTATTAAACTTATTAACATTCACTTTCATTCTGCAATACTTCCAAGAACGAGGAAGCTACAGTTGTTTCATTGTCCTGTCCAGCCATTAAATATTAATATTTAATCATCTCATTACATTACCAACCACACAGCTTGCTGTCATAGCTCTGTAGTGATTTTTCCTAACAACTTCAGGCTATTACAAGTAATGAAAATCATTTTCTGTATTGAAATAATCTCAATAATAATATAAGAAAATTTATTGGACTCCAAGCTATTCAATACATTACAGGATGTTAACATTTTTAGTTAAACATTGTTAAAATGGAGACATGTTTCACCCCCTATGTGAGGCATCATCAGTCATATCAAAGCACCTCAAAATTACACCAGACGTCTGGTTGGGACTTATGAACATTTTGAGGTGCTTTGATATGACTGATGATGCTCCACATAGGGGGCGAAACATGTCTCCATTTTAACGATGTTTAACTAAAAATGTTAACATCCTGTAATGTATTGAATAGCTTGGAGTCCAATAAATTTTCTTATATTATTATTGAACTCCAGGCTAGCCATTCAGAGAAGAATACAAAAACAACAAGTATGGCCCTGCATTGTCATTATTAGAACTGTCATAGTGTGTCTAGAGAAAGTATAGCTTTTATAAAAATCAGCATTTAGTACCACACTTTATCAACATTGTATATACAAGAAAAAAATTACATCTAAATATAGTATTTTGATGTTCCTTGTTCAATTACGTTTATATATGAGACTGGTAATACAGACAAAGGAGAATAATACACCATCTAGACCCACCTTACAATTGAAAATGAATAAACAATAAAGTAACAATAAAATGAAACTCATCTTTTCCACTTCTATGCAATTACAGTGCTAGAGCTGTTCCATTAACTTACCCCACCAAGTCCAAAAACGACATGTTGAGCAATGCAAGCTTAGAACCTGCACTTTTTGCAACAGAGTGTTCAAGCAGTACAGACACAATCACTCTCTATTGTTCTCTCAAGATGGTAATAAGAAACAACATACCATTCTCATCCTGACTAAGTAGTAGTTGAAACCTGATACCCACAGCAAGAACATGAAGTGTCATAACCAAGGTATGTTCTAAGAATTTTTTTTTTTTCCTTTCTTTTTTTTTTTTTCCCCTACTTAACTTTATAAATGGAAACTTATACAGTACTTGATGATTGCTGCTGAATAGGTTTGAGTAACTTTTAATAACTGCATCATATTAACAACATAATGGAATTTTTACAGATTCCATTACCACTAGTAAACCGACATCAAAATATTTGAATGATTTAAGGTAAGAAAATAATTCCTCAATTTCATACACTGTTGAAAGCTGTGTGGTAAAGCTGGTTAGCAGCTCACCTCCTGGATCCAAGGTTGTGGTTTTGAATCTTGCCCCAATAGGACATATAAAAGTTCTTAGACGTGACACACATGCACATTATCAAAAATTTACACATTTAAGAACCTTCTCAGGGAAATTCATAGAACCTTGATGACTGTTTAAGATCGTTAGCAGTTACAGGGGCAGTAAATGCACACATTTTTTTGGTGATTAATACTGCTGTTAAATTTTAATATTAGCCCTTGGGTGGTCAAGTACTAAACCAGGCTTCTGTTTTATTTATGCAAATAAAATACTTAAGTTTCAGGTGCAAACTGCTCCTAGGTCATTCACAATGATTACCATATTTGCTCACATATAACTCGCACTTTTTTGACAAAAAATAAGTGTGAACATGTTTGGTGCGTGATATATGCTGGGATTTGTGTGCAAAAGATCGTATTCCTGAAGAAAAACATAAAATTTGCATTAGACTATTGAGACAAGATAACTGGCATACTTACCCTATTCGAACATGTTTGGTGCGTGATATATGCTGGGATTTGTGTGCAAAAGATCGTATTCCTGAAGAAAAACTTAAAATTTGCATTAGACTATTGAGACAAGATAACTGGCATACTTACCCTATTCATTATCACTGCCTTCAGTCTCCGAGCTTTTCTCGCGTGCGTCATTCTGGTCACCATCCCCATAAAGCATCATCCTGACTTCTACCCAACACATCTGCGATGACCATCTTTAAGAAACTCTTCACAATAATATCAGTCGACACCTTAACCCATGCCCGCATAACTCAATCACACACGAGTTCAACTGACGGCCTCTTTATTTTGCCTGCTGGCGTCACCTCATGCTCCCCAGCTGCCATCCATTCGGCGTACAATTTACGTATGTTGTCCTTGAAGGGCTTCTTGACAGAAACATCTAAGGGCTGTAGACAATGTGCGAGTCCACCAGGAATTATGGGATCAGTTTTCATTTCCTAAAGGTGTTTCTTCGTTTCTTCCACCAAGTGTCCGCTGGAAACTGTCCCACACTAGCATTGCTTAGCGTCGAAGCAGTGCCCCTGGCCGTGCTCCCCACATGGTACAGACCCAGTCCTGGACAAGAGCTGTATCCATTCATCCTTTCTCTTGAACCTGTACATGAATGCCTTTGGGAAACTTTGCTTTAGACACCGTGTTTCTTTTGAAAATAACATACGGTGGCAATTTTCTTCCGTCTGCTGTTATTGCTAACATGACAGTGCAACGCTGTTTTTCACACCCAACTGTCAGCACTTGTCAGTCCTGCCCTGTTCGTTGTACACTTCAAGACTTGATTCAAGCCACTGAAGAGGGAATTTCTGTTGCTCATTTCTGGGCAGACATTGTGTGAAACATGTTTTGTGACATAAAATGTACTTTGTTTTATTTGTATTATTATTATTTACATTTTATGGCCTTCATTGGACCACTCTAGCCAACTTTATACAAAGAATTTTTCAGTTTCCTGTCAGTCCAGTACTTCTTCATTCTCTCTGATCTTATCCTTCTTTCTTCATCGGAAATTACCCTTCCTATTGTCTGTTTGTTTGATTCTGATTTGCAGTCTGGTTTGCTTGTCTGTGAGTTTCTTGATTTTGTCGGTTTTGTTTCTTAAGTCTTCCAATGTAATTTGTAGTTCATATCTTCCTTGATTTCTGTAATCCACTTATGTTGCACTTACTATTCCATAATTTTTCTATTATTCTGCTGATGATCCTGTTGTCTGGTGTCCTGATTAGATGTCCAAAAAATTAAATGAATTTCTTCCTGATTGTGCTCATTACTGGTTCTATTTCCTTGTAGACTGTTTCATTAGAAGCTACTCTCCAGTGTCCGTCTTTTTGGTATGATTTGTTGATGTACGTTCTAATGATTCTTCTCTCTATCTTGAGTATTTTGTCTATTTGTATAGTGTTAGTTGTTCTGAAGATGTTTCGCTTGCGTATGTTATTTCTGGTTGAGTGACTGTTTTGTAATGTTTTAATTTTACATTCTTGACATTCTTGGTGACATATTGTGCTCTGGTCAGTTTATTTATTCTGTTATGCCATGCTGGCTTTTCATTGAGGTTATATGTTATGATTTCTCCCAGATATTTAAATTTATCTACAATTCTGATTTCTTGGTTTCCTATGGCAATTTTGTTTATGAGTGGTGGGTCAGTAAACATGATTACTGTCTTTTCAAAAGATATTCCAAGACCAATTTTCTGTGCTATTTCCTGTAGTGATATAACTTGTTGTCTGGTTTCCTGAATATTGTTGCACAAGAGAACAAGGTCATTGGCAAATCCTAGGCAATTTAAACTTATGTTGTCTTTGGGTCTTCCAATTTGGGTGTTCTTTGGGTTATTCTTGTACCATTCCCTCATCATATATTCCAAGGCACAGTTGAACAGCAGTGGTGACAAGCAATCTCCTTGTCTTAAGCCTGTTTTTATGATGAATGGCTCAGAGAATTCCCCTCTGAACTTAACTTTTGATTTAGTGTTGGTTAAGGTGAGTTCTATCAATTTGATTCATTTTGGATGGAGCCCGAAATTTCTTAAAAGTTTCAACATTGAAGGTCTATGGATACAGTTGTAAGCTTTTTTAAAGTCCACAAAGGTTATTGCAAGAGGTTTGTTTTGCTTCTTGTAAAATGCTTTGGCTAATTTTAAAGTGATGATTTGTTCTGCACAGCTTCTCCAAGGTATGAAGCCTCCTTGGTATTCGCCTAATTCTTCCTCTAGTTGCTCTCTGATCCTCCTGTATAGGATTCTGGAGAAAATCTTGTATGTGCAGTCTAAGAGAGAGATACCTCTGTAATTATCTGGATTGCTTTTATCTCCTTTTTTGTGGAGTGGGTGGATTATGGCTGTGGTCCAATGTTCGGGGAACTTTTCTGTTATCCAGATTTTTGTTAGGGCCATGTGTAAGGATGTTCGGACTGTATCACTGGCATATTTCCACATTTCTGTGAAAACTTGGTCTTCTCCGCATGCCTTATAATGTTTCAACACTTTGAGTGCTGTTTCCACCTCTTGGATTGTTGGGGGGTTTATGAGTTCAGGCAGGGTTTTGATGGGCGTGTCTGTATTAATTGCTAAAAGTTCCTGGGGTTCTTCACAATTCAAAAGTTTAATGAATGCTTTTGCCATGATTTCAGCATTTTCCTTGTCATTATGTGTCGCTGTTCCATCCTCACTTTTCAGCATTAATGTGGGAGGGGCAAATTTTTGTACTTGTCTTCCAAACATTTTGTAAAAGTCTCTGGAATTGGTTTTGTGGTAGTTTTCTTCTATTGAGTTGATTAGATCTTTCTGTGATTGTCTCTTGGTTTGCCTGATAATTTGTGTGAACTTTTTCCTGATATTTTTGAGGTTGGTTGCACTTTCTTCCGTTTTGTGTGTTTGAAATTTTAACCATGCCTGATGTCTTTCTTCATGAATTTTGTCACATTCTGAGGTCCACCAGGCATGTCTTTTACATGTGTTCAATGTATATAATACCTTTTTTATATTTTAAGTTTTTTACAACACTCTGACATGAAATAAATAAGTAAACCCCCAACTGTACGTACAAACATGGTAGAATCTCCCTTCTTGTTGATGGTGGCGTTGCATGGCATGTCAAAGTTTATCGGGGTTTGATCTGCATTGCCAGTTTGAGACCAGAGGTAATTGTATTTATTCCGCCCTCTGAATGCCTTACGTGTTCGGTTGGTGGTTTCTAGCGCAGCTGTTTACACCAGTAGCGAACATTAAACTCAGTCACACTGAATTCCCGACCAGCAGCTCTGTTATTATGTTCTTCAGTATATTTTATCACTTTGAGTTGAAACCCAGCCATATAACTCCCACGTTTCTCCATAACTTAAAGATATACCTACAAAAGTAAACTTAACTGAGAAACAACAATGAAACATGAAGACAGAATACTGGTACTTGTCGACAATACAGCAGATGGACGATACCTAATACTGTGATCAATTGACTGCCTGGACAAGGAAACTCTCCCAGTTCATGTGATCAGCTCTGCTGGACAGGTAGTGATACGCATACTGACAAAGTTGGAAGAGTGAGAGGGATGGCTATGTGTGACTAACTGGCTAGGAATGCGGCCTTGGGGCGGGGGTTTGCGAGTTAGGTATATATGTTACAACAGCTAGCCTCAACTGTTCTGCAGGTAGAAAGAAATGCAACTTCTTGTACTGTCACATACAAAGTACGGTAACAGCAATCGGTACAGTACTGATATTTAATGTAAGCACGTCCACGGAATACCCAAACTTTATTTCATGTACGTAGTGTATGTCTTTATGACAATGTCAGGAATTAATGAGCCTTATGGGTGGGAATTTTTTTCCCTGCAATTTCAAATGTTGAAAATGGGGTGTGAGATATACGCGGTGGTGAGTTATATGCGAGCAAATGTGGTACTACAAAAAGAGGCAGCACCGACCCCTAGCACATCAAGAGTATACCAAAGAAGTAGCTTGAGTTACATATTTCATGCAACCCTTTACAGAAAGAGATCGTCATCTTGGTATTTACAAAACTAGAAATAGAAAAGGAGACAATTTGCAAAGCAGTACCATGGTCAATCAGGGTGCATAGAAATCTGCTATTGAGCATTCACGAAGGGACTGTTACATCAGTGGAAACTCCTGCAGGAAGTAAAGCACACCGCCTTCTATACAGTCAACAGAGGAAGCAGATCAGCGAGTAGAGCTATAATAAGTGCATGCAATGGGTGTGTCCAGAGCACAAGAAAAAGATTTGTGTTGAAATTGCGAGTACTAAACAAGACTTTGACAGAGGTTGAGAATGTTTTGTTTTTTCTTTCTTTTTTTTTTCTGCTAGTCGCTTTACGTCGCACCAACACAGATACGTCTTATGGCGACGATGGGACAGGAAAGGGCTAGGAGTGGGAAGGAAGCGGCCGTGGCCTTAATTAAGGTACAGCCCCAGCATTTGCCTGGTGTGAAAATGGGAAACCACGGAAAACCATTTTCAGGGCTGCCGACAGTGGGGCTCAAACCTACCATCTCCCGAATACTGGATACTGGCCACACTTAAGCGACTGCAGCTATCGAGCTCGGTGGTTGAGAATGGAACCCTTTCAGTATGTGAACAGAATATCCATGGTTTTAGTTGAGGAGGGTTAGGAGCCTCAATGCATTATGAACACTATTTTATTTATTTTATTTATCTATTTGTTATATGGCTCTTAGTGCCAGAAGGTCCGATGACATGTTCGGCTCACCATCAACAGCGTCATATGAACTCAATCCCTATTAACAATGTCGAGAGGTTTGGAAATGAATCCAGGCTTCTGGCACGCATTCTAGTTATCAGAAATTGTATACCACCACCTCTCCTACTCCGCTGGCCAACATTCTGATGGTAAATTTTTTCCCACCAACGTGATTCGAACCAGCCAACCATGGAGTCTGATCATAAAGATGGTCAAGGCCACCAGGCAGGTATTATGAACACTTGTGCTCAGTTTCTGGATCATGAGATATCCATCGTATAGCAGTATCGAATGGTTGCCTGATGTTTTTACAATGTACAAACCTCAGACAGATCTACTGGTTCGATGAAGTGCCCACTACTTTAGAAGGCGCTGATCTAAGAGATAACCATTCATTAACTTGCCGGGTCACCTGCAGAACTCTGTATCAGCAGCTAATGTATTGTTTTTGTGTTAAAAATGTAATATGGCATTCTCAACATCTTCCAACAAAGTTCTAGACATGGTCAATATTCTAGAATGATCACAATTATATCATTGTCGGCCTAATGTTCCAATGATGTACAGTGTCGGGTAAATTCAAAGACTGATTCAGACAACACAAAGATACTGTCATGTGTCTGAGCGAGGTTTCAGGCAATCCTGTGAAAAATAGATCAAATATTGATAAGATATGCTTTTATGTTACTATATCTTATCAGATTCTTATTGGTGACTGCACTCATATCCATAAAAGCACAGTTTGTAGAGCAATTAAGAATGTAAGTGAAGAGATTGCCAGTTTGAGGCCTACTTACATAAAAATGTTTATTTTCTGTGACTGGATTTCCTATTGTATTAGGCTGTGTTAAGGAAGTTGAATTCCAGTTAAATCATCAAGCAGATATGGGTGAACTTTACAAGAACAGAAAGGGATTCTTTTCCATTAATGTTCAAGTTGTCTATGACCATTTACTGGAATAGGGATAATGTCTAACGATTTCCTGGCTGTGTTCAAGACAGCACAGTTTTTAATAGCTCTCATATCCGAGCTAGGTTTGAAGGCCAGGAATTTGATGACGTTTTATTTGGTGACAGCACTTTTCCCCATCATTCATTCTTCATGGCTCCATTTCTAACTCAAACAGTGCTTGCTGTAATAGTGGCTACTGATGTTCTACATAACCTAGCAATGGAATAATTCAAATATGTTTTTATCTTGTACAGTGAAGTTTTTTGCTCTTTTGCTTTCCATGATGTAAACCTCTGCAGAATTCAGTAATATACTACAATGAATTGTGCGTAAAGATGAATGTGACAGTTGGATAATTGTCAATACTGTGAATCACTGAATTTTAGATAGCCTGCTGCTCATGAAAATGAAAACCTACAACCTGTTTTCCAGTCACTGACCAGGTCAGGGATGTTATGAATGATTCATATATATGCTAAAAGCAGTTTCCCGCTGGCTCCGTCTGCAATGTACAAAGTATGATGTTGTTCGTTACTATCCTCACGGATGTATTTGCAAAGTTTCGAGTTAATGAAATAAAGCACATGATCTGCTGTGGTAATAGAATGTCATATTATGTCAACAAAACGCTTGAAAAAACATCACACAAAGAAATTGAATTAAACGTTCCCTGGAACAACACTACACTCCGAACTGTTAAAAAGTCCCTCAAAGATCTTCGTCATGGAGACAAATGTACTCATAACTTTTCTCAGAACCTACCAATTTGAGTAGTTATTACCTCAAAAGAAAGCGCTTGATCCACTGAGTGTTTTTAGACCAAAATAAACTGCGTACCTCAATGAGAACGAAAGATGCAATTGCTTCAATGAGAAAAAAATGTTGAAGAAATGAGACGTCAAATTGAATGTGCACTCATAACTTTCCTCAGAATCAACCAATTTGAATAGTTAAGAGCTGAAATGAAAGAACTTGATCCACTGAGTGTTCTTAGGCCAAAACAAACTCCGTGCCTCAATTAGGACCCAAGATATGACTGCTTCAAAGAGACAAAAAATTGAAAAAATCAAAGTGCTCCTGGGCATGATTGGGGTCTTCTGCCCCTTTGTTGAATTTCTGTATATCGTAAGATTGGGCTAATTGTTCATGTATTGTGGGTTTGGCTCTCGGAGCCCATCCTGTAACTCTGTAATTGTACATTCTCGAATAGTGGCTTTGCTACTCTGTACCTGCCATGCTTGTTATTTCTTAATTTTGAAAATAAAATATAACCTTGTTAAATTTTATCTTAACTTTAATTTCGTATTTTGAGGCCCGTTCACCCCCGCACCTTCTTTCACCTCTAACTACCACGGAAATCTCCGTAACAATAATAATAATAATAATAATAATAATAATAATACAGTCGAACCTCAATACCTTGAAACTCCATTATTCGGATTTTTAGTATCTCGAAGTAACTTAAATTTTCTGGCCGTTTGTCCTATTCTTCATGTGTATTTATTTCTCTATTACTCGCAATTCGGTTACACGATTTTCTCAATTTCTAGAAGCAAAAATTTCCTTTCTTGAAGCAAAAAATACTTGGAGATAACATTTGTTATGTTTTTTGGCCATAACGTGAAGAGAAAATACCAGAAACTGGCACCGATACAACTGCCTGAAATACATTCAATTCATTAAAATTATGAAGTAGGAATGAACAAAAATGCATTGAAATGTGCAAAACTACCATATACAAAACAGATCAGTATGTCTCATACATTATTAACATACAACTTTGACACGGGGAAAAGCACATAACCACTAGAAAAAACACGTGGCCTACAACTCCAACGAAATTACGCACAGAAACGAGGTTAATAATAGTGCGCGAACCGCACAATAAGAAACTCATTCTTTCGTCCCGATTAACTGAGTCACTAGCACGCGCTAGCCTTCCTTGCTTGTAGTATGATTGCCGTCCCAAATTCCCAGCCGTAAAGCACACATGCTGCTGTAGCGGGCAGGAAACACGATACACGAAGGCGACAGATGATACACGAAGGTGACAGACGATACACTCGCAAAATAAAGCATCAAATAAATACGCTTGAAAATGAGGTTGGGTAAACTACTCAAACACACAAGAATTTATCCTTTATCCTAGTGGGGCCGATGACCTTCGATGTTGGGCCCTTTTAAACAACAAGCATCATCATCATTATCCTAGGGAAAGAGTAATGACCGTACTGGAGGTTATATTGGTAAAAAAAATAGGAAGAATTAAAAATAAATAGGAAAATCAGAATTCGAGTTTTAAAAAAATGGGAATTTTCCGGGTAAATAGGAAGGGTTGGCAGGTATGCTTTAGGTATGCTCTTGGTACTAGAGAATCGATTTCGTGTACATAGGTATTATTTCAAAGATGTTGAGATGTTAATTGTGATATAGTTGCTTGCTTCATAGATTATGAGGAGACCTTTTAACCCTGTATGTACAAAATTTTATATTGATATGCATCCTCAAAGAAACTGGAATTGATAAGGTTATATGTATTATTGAGAATTTATACTTGAATCAAACAATAAGAGCTGAATGAGTTCACTCAGCAAAGATTGTCGCCCAGTCTGATGTCCAACAAGGGTGCATTTTGTCTCCAGTATTCTTCAGTTAATATTCAGAGTTTATCTTCAGGGAGGCCTTGATAAATTTTGACCAAGCAGAATGGTGAACATCTCAATAAATATCAGGTAAGATGGTGATACAGCTGTATTTGCTGATACCTTGGAAGCTGTACAACTTATGGAAAAGATACCAGAAGTACATGTATAGTATGGTTTAAAAGTTAATCTAGAAAGACAAAATTTACAGTTATTAAAAAATAACAACACAACACTTCAGGAGGTTAAATGGACTGCAGCACTATTGACCAATCCAAGGCTTTTGATAGGGTAGATCAGAGGTTCTCAGCTGGGTGCCTGTTGAGATTAGACGTAAATGCAGGCAGCTTACGTAGCAAGCATATGTCGCAGTGAAGCGAGAGAGCATTGACGTTCGAGTGTGATTAAGAAGCTCTCCTCCACTACCCAGCAAAATGCTGAGTGAGGTACATTGTTTAAAATAAAACTATAATTGCAACAAATAAACTGTCCTTTTCAAGATATTCCAGTCTGATTTATACTGTGCTCGATATAAACAGTGAGTTTCATTTTCTTGTACTTATTCATTCAGAGAAAACTGACACGTTACAATTTTTGTACTACAATCCACAAACGTACAGTGTTTAAGCGTACAAGCTACGATTTATAATTCCTTGGATGGGCATGACTATTTCCATTTAAAAAAAAAGTAAAATTTATGTTACTCATTAAGCAAAAAGTTATATATTTACATAATTCGATAAGTTTACTACTTGATTGGGGTACAGTGTTGTGTAGTGTAACTCCTGTCCACTGAATTTCTGAAAATAGTACTTAAAATTTAACAGGCATCCGTCCGGTGATAATAGCTAGTCTCTAAATGGTGAGAGGGAGTTTCATCACAAGGACATAGATATTTACTATCCAAGATTAAAATACAACAACAATGTAAATGTACTACCAGACAGATGTACGCCTTCAAATAAATAACCTCACTGATTTTATTCCTAGTAAGCATGATTGGATAATTGCATAATCAGATAATTTAAACCCAAACAACCACAAGCCACAGCTTATCCACCTTCACTCCACATAATATTTAAAATGTTTTATAAACACCTCTTAAAATGTAATAGTGAAAACTGTAATTCATTATGTACATTATAAAAATATTTGAGGTTGTAGGTCTAACTCTTTATTGTATCTGGTCAAAATGTAAAAACTGCAGTGAACATAAGTAAGTTATTTCTTACAACGTAAACTGAAAGACATGGATTTCTGCCCTTTTTCTTTCATTATTTTCTGCCCTCCATTTCAAACTTGGGTATCGCAGCAGTGATCGAGATTGACCGGGAGAACTTCGCCCAACCTTCACGGCCTGTAACATAGCCACAACATCACTGTGGTTGAACAGCATACGCTCATCGCCTGACCACTTATAGTGGTGGGTGCCCGCGGGACGGAATGCTTAGCGTTAGCACCTCTGGGGTAGATCTTGTGTGACTAATGGCCAAACTGAGGGCTATTGGACTAGAGAGAAGTGATTAAATGGGTGACTACATTTTTATAAAATAGAATTCAGAGAATTACAGTACATGAAGCATTATCTGACCTTGTAATGATTAAGAGGTGGGTTCCGCAAGGCAGTATCATTGGACCTTTATGCTTTCTTATATAAAGAACTGAAATCACAGATACTTTTTGTGGATTATATACAGCAATAAATGAGTTACAGGATTGTGAGCAACTCCAAAAAGACTTTGAAGAAATTGTGAGATGGACAGCAGACAATGGTATGCTGATTAACGGGATGAAAAGTCAGGTTGTACGTTTCACCAAGAGAAAAAGTCTCCTCAATTTTAATTATGTTGATGGGAGTGAATGTACCTCATAGGGACGGCTGTAAGTACCTAGGTATTAATATAAGGAAAGACCTCATTGGAGTAAATCACATTAATGAGTTTGTAAAAATAAGGGTTACAGGGTATTTAGGGGGGTTGTAATAAGGATGAAAAGGAGAGGGCATGTAAGTCACTGGTAAGACCCCAAGTGAAGTATGGTTTCAGTGTATGGGACCCTCACCTTGTTATTTGATTCAATAACTGGAAAAGATCCAAAGGAAAGCAGCACAATTTGTTCTGAGCAATTTCAGACAAACTAGTACTGTTACGAAAATGTTACAGTGCTAGGACTGGGAAGATTTGGGAGTAAGGAGACAAGTTTGGCGGCCCCGGGTTTGATTCCCGGCTGGGTCAGGGGTTTTTAATTGTAAATGATTAATATCCCTGGCCTGGGGACTGGTATTTGTGTCGTGCTTAACGTTCCTTTCTTCACATTCAACATTATACACTTCCTCCATTCCAATTACACGCAGGTTCGTAACACATGGTGCAAGTAGGGGCAAAAGATCTCTACAGGTCGATGCCCCGAACAAATAGCACTAAAAAAAAAGATAAGTTGCTCGCTCAAGCGGTATGTCCCGAGGTGTCAATGGGGAGATAGTATGGAATACCATAACAGATGAATAACCTTGAATGGACTTTTTAAAGTAGGAAAGATCATAATACAAAGAGTTTAAAAGGACTAACTGGAGTAAGTTTTGTTCCCAGGAAGAAGAATAATTTACTAAGAGAAATGTTCAGTAAGTTTCCAAATTCTTTGAAATTAATTAAGAAAAAGACTAGGTATACAATTAACAGGGAATCTGCCACCTGGGCAATAGGCCTACATGCACCCAGTGGTAAAAAGACGGGGAGGGGACAGAGATTGAAGAATTTTAATACCTAGAGAGCTGTGTGAATTCAGACTGGAAATGATCAGTTGAAATCAAATGCCAAACAGGGACAGGCATCTAATACCTTTGTCGGGATTAGTTATATTCTGAAAATCCACTATCTGAACATCCAGACTAAGCTTCGGTTGGTGAAACGTTATGTCTTCACAGTATTGCTATATGGTGTGACAGTACAAGTGAAATGCGCTCAGTGTTGTTGTATCTTGAATGAAAACCTACAACCTGTTTTCCAGTCATTGACCGGGTCAGGGATGTAATGAATGAAACATATATAGGCTGTTATTACAATGGGGTCGCCACTCCCAAGGCGATTTATTAATGAGTGATGAATGCTATGAGATGATAATGGAGAGTGTTGCTGGAATGAAAGATGACAGGGAAAACCGGAGTACCCGGAGTAAAACCTGTCCTGCCTCCGCTTTGTCCACCACAAATCTTACATGGAGTGACCGGGATTTGAACCACAGTATCCAGCGGTGAGAGGCCGACCCGCTGCCGTCTGAGCCACGGAGGCTCTTGTTGTTGTATCTTATACTTTGTAAATAAATAAACAAATAAATAAGTAAATAAACACACCGACTGCAACCACTACAAAATAATTAGAGGTGTTTGAGATGTGGGTCTACAAATACATATTAAGAATTTCCTGGAAAGACCACATAACAAATCATGAAGTATTATGCAGACTCGCTAAGACTATAGAAACTATTAAAACTGTGAAGTAAAAAACAAAAAATTAATATCTGGAACACATAACAAGAGATCCTGAGAGGTTTGGACTCCTTCAGTTAAAACTTAAGGGGAAATTAGCAAGCAATCGTGGGTGCGGAACACGTTGGATGACCCGGCTACAAAATCTGGAGACTTGGTTGAATACTTCGACATAACTACTTCAAACTGCAGTCAACAAAAGCAAAATTTCCATGTGACTGCCAGCATCTGATAAAGATTGGCATTAGAAGAAGAAGAAATTCATCCATCACTAGTAGATTCTCATATTTATTTTTGAATTACAGTTAATAATCAATGGGACCAGTTACGATACATTTTTATGTATAAACAACATAAGGTTAATGCCTAGCTGAAACTTTATTAAAGCCGCAGGTAGTTGGAATAATGTGACAAAATGCAGAGTGATTGCCATTGAGATAAACCATAAATAGTCTGAATTGTGATATTTCATTTCTTTTTAACACAATCATACTTCGGTGATCAAATAATTTAATTTCAAGAAATAAATTAAGGAATTATCTTCCTTCAGCCTTGTAAGTTCAACTGAGGAGCTGAATGATATGAGGGACCGTGAATCCATTGACGAAAACTAAGTAATACAGCTGAAGAAGTTTTCATGCTGACCATAAGATGGTCAAATATATGTAGGTCATCTAATTGGGCAACAATCAACTGGACAAGCTCAAGACCTTGACCCACTGGTTGGTTAGTGGTAGCAACAAAACATGTAGTCAAATTCATTATACACTGATACCAAACAGCATAAAATACCATAAAAAGGGTTGGCCTATTGGTATCAGCCTTACAACAAAGAAAGAAAGAAAGAAAGAAACATCTCCATTAACTAACAAAAATGCCATCAGCTAATTCTACAAAAATGACATAGCCTCTTAAAGTTTAAAGTATAAGTAACTTTTCACAAGTTCTTTCCATGTGGAACGGTTCTCTACCAGTAAACTCCATTCATCTTCTCAATTTCTCCATCCCATCGATCCAGTGGTCTTCTCTTGGTCTAAGTTAATCTCTTGGACTCCATTCCAGTACCAATTTCACTGATCTGTCATCTTTCTTGCAAGCAAAATTGTTGACTCACTGCTATTTCAAGGAAGCATTTCTTTCCAGGACACCATTAACCTTTGTGAACTATCTAATGTCTTCTGCCCTCTTCCTATATTTCTGTGTAAAATCCCGTATTACCTTCTCCATACCTCTTAGGGCTGTTCTAAGTTTCCCTATTGTAAACTCATTCAGTGTCCAGGTTTAATTGCCGTAAGCACAGCCAGAACACAATGACCAAAAACTGTTTTCTTCAGATTTACAGAAATTATAAAACTTCAAAAATACGTATTTCTCATCACCAATTATGATGCTTAAAGCACATACTATAAATCAAATGTCAATTCCTTTTTACACAATGGGGTCAGGATAGCAAGTATATTTGCATAACAGGTAAACTGAATAACAGACTTAAAGACGTAAGTAACTACAGTATTTTTTTTTTTTTTATCCAATATTTGGGGATATCATCTAGGAGAAGTTCCATAAAATCCATACCATCAACAACCACCACCCAACATCTCTTACATACCAAAAATCTCTTATGAATCATTACTTTAAAGAACGATACTTACGTTGAGAAAGTTATGAAGAACTGTTGTAAATTAAGCTTTGGATACTGAGAAAATGAGATCTGAATCCAGAGAGGAGGATGGAAGTCATACACATACACATAAAAAGTTGTGAGGGTAATATTATCTTCAACTCCGAAGTTATGATCAGCCTTTGTGAAGCGAGATCGAAACTGGGTACAATTATGACCTGCGAGTAAGGTTTTCTCAGGACCATTTGCTGTAAAAGAAATAAGAATAATCACAATAGCAGTAATCTTATCTTGGCCAAAGGAATTCTTCACTTACTAATAAAAGTAATGATATCTAAATAAAAAATATTACTCCACAAAACACTAGATTTTTGTATTTATTTCTATGAAACTAAAATGGATTACATCATAATCAAGCAATTTCTCAACAGTTGCATTTACTGCAATGTACAGTATGCAGCAAAATAAACAGTACTGAAATTACAAACATGCTCTGAACATGAAGGTATGTCATTATAACACTGCTAATTGTGTGTTATATTCAAGCTTGCTGCAGTTACGCCATACTGGGCGATACATCAGTCTCAGTTTCCAGTCAGTTTATTGGATGGGTGAGCTGGGCTGAAAGGTACCACATTGCCATGGTTGGACTGTAAGGTGGTGCTAGGTGGTGTTGGTATACGGTCATTGTCAACGGCCCTACATCAGTGTCAGTGAAACCAGGTCAAGATGGAATACTTGAATGCATAATGGACATTTCAGATGAGAACGGCATCAAGATGTCAGTGTTGTGTCGTGTGCTCCTTGCTCTCCAAAATTTAAAGTTTTTTTTTTAGCCCTGGTTCAATTTTAAGTGGGGGAGAAAGTGACGCGTGCTACAAGAGTTATATATTTGGCCTTGAAGAAAATTTTGGATCATTTAAGATTTTATTAAATTTGATTAACAACTAAATTTGTGGGACATCCTGTACCACACGTGTTGATTCTGCTGGGACTTGCACAAGATGCAAGCTTCTAGAAGGTTTCAAGGACAAGACCACCAACGTCAAATAATGCAATTTTATTGGCTTAGATTAATTGAAAGTTAACTCCTATGCAGTCATTGGTCATTAATTTTGCGGGGCCACTTCCAGTTGCACCATCCGGCACAAGCTACCTTTGGGAAGCGCGGCGCAGGAAGGTTGAATTTCTGACTTTGGCATCATGTAGAGCGGACGGGTTCTCCAGGAGCTCTGGCTTCTCTTGAGGTAAGCAAATCTTAAATTTCCTAATGTAACCTAACTTAGTTTCACCTTTTTTTATTTTGTCACAGGAGTTTACCCGTCAATTTCTTTCTACCATTTACGATGGTGTAAAGTGGTTTTACATCCTCATTCATTTTGTCATGAGGCAACTTTTTTTTAGCAGTTTTGTAATTCAAATTAATTTTTTCACTATTTCCTTTTATATGTTTTTATAATAAATAAGTATCTACTATAAGTAGATACTAACTAAATTATTCTTTGTTTGAAGTTTCGGCGCCAAAAGTTTTTCAATTCACAACCTCGTAGGGTTTCTTCCGCTTTTCCACATCCTGCTGTTAGTTTCTGTGTATTTTACCTTGTTTAATTTTGATTTCATGATATGATTTTAATGATTCTAAATATTATTTAATGTTCCAAGCGTTTTTCTTTTATAATTGTTTAATTTAAAGTGAGATATGTGTAGAATCTCTTAAATGTTTTCTGTACGATGTGGAATGTTGTTGTAGAACCTTTTATTTGTAAATCTTTTTTAAGGAATACTTCCTGTATGATGTGGAGTGTTATGGTAGAATATTTTATTTTATTCCATTTAGCTACCTAACCTGTATGGTGTAAAATATTTTTGTAGTATGTTCTATTTGTATTCCCTTTATCTACTTAAGTAACTACTAGATTGTAAATTATTGCTCTGTTATAGCTGGAACAGTCCAGAAAGGTTGTAGCGCGAACTTTCCCTGTCGGTTGTCGATTCTAGAAATATGTCCTTACTAATTCTGGAAGATGGAAAGTTCGCGATTAGTTTATGTTCTGGAACATAAGTCAAAACATTGCGACTGGGTAAAGAGTCAAGATTGGTGGACCTGGGTGGCGATAGGCAAGCTCCTGTGCTCTGATTGGCCATTCGGTATTCGCACCAAGGCCAGGCTTCCCTTTTTAAGTGAGCAAGACGGGATTTCATGGTCTTTTCGTTCTCTCATCAGTCCAGCCGTTTTGACAAACGACAGCGTATCCTCCCTCCCAGGACGGGCTACCTTGGGGTAAGCACGGTTGATTTCAGTCCCGTTTTAATTTACATTTAATGCACATTGGTGTTATCGTATAGGAGTTTGCCCCAGTCGCCACTCTATTGCTCAGATGTTTTAGAAAGCACGTTTACTTTCATTCTAAATTGTATTTGTAACTCGTGTACCTTCTTACTTTCAGAATCGTATTGTAGAAACTGGATTATGCTAAGATATTTCTGGTTAACTTCTTGGCCTAATAGCAAAGCTCTTGTCCAACAACACCTAATCTTGTATTCGTAAATTGTGTATCTGGAAATGAATATCTTCGGAAGTTACCTTGTAATGTTGATTTCGGAAAATAATATTTTGAAAACAAGAGATCACCGTTGATTTTTCTGGAAATCGCAACCTTCGCATCTCTATGGCCTTTGGTAGGCTTCCCAGCCCCTTTTACATGTTCCTTGTTTATAGTCGTCAAGTTGCCCAGCCTGATATTTGGTGGTGTGTATTCGGCGCAGTTCATCTGATGTTTATTGCGTGTCTAGAGTTTAAGGTACCGTGTAAATTGATTTATTTTCCTCCCTTTTAACTATGTATCGCGTAACTGCCGAAAAGCCAGTTACATATTGGTAGCCGAGCAAGTGGTTGCGGACGATAGAAAAGTGAACGGTGATCACACTTAACCTAAGATAGTGAAAGCCTTGAAATTCGTAAATTGCCTTGAAATTTTGTTTCTACTTGTCAGGATGGCTCATGCTGTTCCTAACCCTTTCCTCTTGAGAAAGTCAGACCTAATTTACGAACTTCGTATCCGCAAACTGAATTCTACAGACAATGTCAGAGATGACACAAGCTTATTCAAACAGTCCCTTGTTTTACCTGTAACCATTCCCGAGTTAACTACGGATGAGTTGTGCGAGCCTTTGGCCATGGTTAAAGATAAATTGGTAGAATTTAAGGTCAGTCTCATGTCTTTCGGTACCTTTGAGTCCTCGCATGGCCAATTAGCACGGGTTAAGGCACAGTTATTACATTACCTGGACAGAATTAGGGACTTGTTTGCATCTCAAATCGCCGGCAAATGAGCGGCAGGTGTGGGAATCCCTATTAGTACAGTTTTCAAGAAAATTGGACAAAATCATTGGCTTGCTTGAAGGGAATGAGTTGACTAACACTAGTTCTGAGGTTCATGTGTCTACCCCATCTGAAACATGTGAAAGTGTTAACTCTGGTTCTGCGTCTGCAGCTTCTCAAGTGTGTACTGTAGCAACTAGTGCTAGTGTTATTCAGGAGCCAGATGTGAGTAATGTTCGCCTGGGATCTTCTGCTTCGTTGTCAACAGCTAGGACATCTGTAAGTGATTCATATAACGTATCTTCTTTGCATGCCGGTACCTCTACTAATTTTCCTGTGGTAACTGGTAATTCTCACATGGCTCAGTGTCTGCCCTCTATTGTTTCACAACCTGGTTCTTATGCAATGGTGCAAAACCATGTGCTCCTTTAGGTCGCATAACCCCTACACAAGTGGTTAATGCCCCGATGGTCTCTCAGATTAGCGAGAACCCTTCACAGATGAGATTATCAGCTCCCGTAACGTTGCAGGCTAATGGTCATCCTAACCTAACCTTCTGTACTCCATCCTTCTTGCAAGAGCGCCCGAATCAAAGGTACGATGCCTCAGTAACCCCTCAGGACCACTCTAAGCCTTTTCAGGCACCTCCTACACCTGCTTTCCCCCAAATTTTCTCTAACCTACTGCACCTGCTGACTACTGTGTTTAAGGGAGTCTCTGGTTTTAATTATTTACCCGATGAGCATGCCAACCAACTTAGGAAACTCTGCCATAAGTTTCCTGATGTCCTTACCGACAAGTTAGGTGTCACCAATGTCTTAGAGTACAAAATTGAAGTCACGGATAATATACCTGTTCGCTCTCCTCCGTATCGGCTGTCACCTCCCAAAATGTAAGCCCTTAAGGCTATTATTGACCAAATGTTTGCTGACGGAGTGATACGCCTTTCTAAGTCAGCCTATTCTTCCCCCATGTTTCTGGTCCCTAAACCGCAAGCTGGTTATCGTCCTGTAGTTGACCATCGGATGTTGAACCGCAAAGTGGTCCTCCAATCTGTTCCCCTTCCTGATTTTCACTCTTGTTTTCCTCGGTTTACGAATGCCAAAATTTTTACCACCTTTGATTTAAATCAGACATATTACCAGATACCTCTTGCCGAGGAATCCAAGCACCTCACAGCTTTTGCTACTGATTGTAACCTCTATGAATCTAAGTGTGTTCCTTTCGGGCTAGCGACGGGCGCTGCTGTCCTTAAGCGGTTACTGGATAATGTTTGTTTGGCGTAAAATTCAAGTTTGTCTATAATTACCTTGACGATTTGGTAATCTTCAGTGAAACCTTCAAGGAACACCTTGTCCATCTCAACGAAGTCCTTGAAAGACTGCGTAAAGCAAGTCTAACCCTTAAGGCTAGCAAGGTTTCTTTCGCACAACCCCAGATGACCTCTTTTCTTTTTTTCTTTCTCTTTTTTTTGCTATTTGTTTTACGTCGCATCGACACAGAAATGTCTCATGGCGACGATGGGACAGGAAAAAGCTAGGAATGGGAAGAAAGCATCCGTGGCCTTAGTTAACGTACAGCCCCAGCATTTGCCTGGTGTGAAAATGGGAAACCACGGAAAACCATCTTCAGGGCTGCCGACAGTGGGGTTCGAACCCACTATCTCCCAAATACTGGATACTGGCCACACTTAAGCAACTGCAGCTATCGAGCTCGGTAATGTGTGTGTCCTTCTTAGACCATATTGTGTCCGGGAAGTGTGTCTCAGGCATAGATATCAAGGATAATTTAATAAAAAACCACCTATTCAATACTTTCCACGTTTAATGTGGTTATTATCTACATGATTTTATGTAGATTTATTTGGTCAGCTACATGTTTCACCCATTATTTTGGGCATCTTCAGCCTGTAAACAACCTTTACGTCAAGGTTTGGGACCCTTTTTAACCAGTATAAACATACCAATATATACACTATATACAACATATACATTATATACAATATATACAAACATAAGTCAATACAGTAAAGTTTTTTGGTCCTAATCTATCTAATATGGAAAATGTCCAAAACTAAAATGGATCTTCTTTTCGGTGAAGAGGATTGCATATCGGGGTTTATGTGACCCCTATATCATATTAAGTTCTTGACGTATCGTGTCTGGTGACAGGATGTGTCGTCAACAATAAGTGGAGATTTGAACTGATTGTAGGTTGGTCAAGATTGAAAATATAAATTTAAATTAAATGTGTTTTTAACTTGGCAGTTCTATTCTGGTTAACTTAAAATGTTCAAAACTAAAAATAAAATGAAACGGATCTTCTTTTTTCTTGAGAAGGGGTGATATTAAAACTGGAGCTTGTTTGACCCACGATTTTCATTTTCATGTTCTTGACGTAACTAATATTTAAATATGTTGTCGTGCACAAGTGGAGATTCAAAAGCCGATTGTTGTAGGTAGACTGGTCAAAAACGTTGTGAATGAAACTGTTAGCGTCTTGACTTTGGGTCTCATGTAACGTCAAGGAATTGACAAGAGTACAATATTTAGCTGTTTCATAGTTTTAGGCTGCTGCTTAATTGGGAAGAAACATCCTAGACACTTGATACAGTCTTGTGTGAAAATTGTTCCTGTTGATGTGTTGCTTGGTCTTTGGGAGGGATCTTAAGAATATCTGTAATGAAGTAGAAAAATAATTTTGAATTAAAAATTTTTTGAGCACGCGTTGTGATAAAATGTATTAAATTAACACCTCTTAACTGTAAAATGACTTACTTGTTCAGTTAATACTAGATGGATCTGTCTGTTCCGGCAGCGCCTGTCTTATCACCATTTCTACTCCTGGTGTTGTACTGGTGCGGTAATGGAGGGGCGGGGCATGGAGGGAGAGTGGGGGTAGGCTGGTCTATGGGCATGTGTGCTGTTGCTGGAGGGGAGTTTCTAGAAGCAATATGGGCGGGTTTAACTTTTGGCATGATGGATGAAGCATTTGAGTGTGGAGATTTAAATAATTGAGGGATTTTGTTTTGATCTGAATTCACGATATTAATTAATCTAGGTGTTAATTCGTACAAAGGATTTTTAATTTCATTGACGTCATTGAGATTTTCATTTTTATTGTAGGTTTGGTCTAAAAAGATGTGTAGGTTTTCCAGTTCATTCATTAATTTCCCTTTACCTATGCTTCTAATGATGATTGTGTTTTTGAGCGTTGTAATGTTCCAGATATCTCGTGTTAAAGCTGCGGCCAGTCTGTCCGATATAAGAAAAACCACATTGTGTACATGTTAGTTTATATATGCCGGACCTTGAATAATGGTTGCTATTGTGATTGACCTTGTTGTGGTTAAAAAATATGTTTCGATTAGTGTTAACTGTCCTGAAGGCTATATTGATATTGTGCTTCTTTAAAGTATTTGCGATCTGATGGACGGCTGGGTTGTTATATGTAAATGTGGCGAAACTAGTTTTCTTAGGTTTTCTAGGATGAGGTTAGTGGACAATTTAATTTTGATTTTATTAATCAAACGGTTGACCATATCTATTTTAAACCCGTTGAGTTGAGCAAGATTCCTTATGTACTTCAGTTCAATTTTTAAATTGTTGGGAGAAAGAGGAATTTTTAAAGCTCTATAAATTAAATTATAGAAAGAGGCTTGTTTTTGGGACTTGGGGTGTAGGGATGAATTCATAATAGTTAAGGGAGAGTGTGTAGGTTTCCTGTATATTCGAAAATCGAAGGTATTATGTCCGCGTGTAATAGTTAAGTCCAAAAAGTTTAATGAGTTCCTAACCTCATCCTCTTTAGTAAACTTAACATTGGGGTCAATTTTGTTTAGGGACTCCAAGATCTCGTCACTATTAGTGACATTTTTGTCGAAAATTATGAAGGTCGTAATCTATAATTTTCATTTCCGTATTGACAATTGCACAATTAAAAATAGGAGAGGATTTCCACCAATCAATACTTATTTATTGTATATATTAAATTACAGGACCGGTTTCGACCTCATATTCAAGGTCATCTTCAGCTGAACCATACATACATATTTATATAATGAAGCTTTGATTAAGATTGTGGTGTTGAAGGAATGCCATATGATGATGATGTACATTTAGTTACATACAAATGGGGCACGTCTTAGCGTGAACTGGCGTATATGTCATTCTGTACAATATTGCAACTGTATGTCTAAAATGTTGAAGGTCTTAAAACTAGTGTATAAAACACGTCTTTTCCTAAACTAACTTATATATATATGTACAAGATAAAAACAATATATAAAAACACTTCATGCATATGAACATTCGTTCTTGCTTGGTGGTCAATACATCGACTAACTTCCGTATTTAAGTCTTATTCACAGTTGTGCACTTCAGCTGCTATTCTTAGAGTTTGTAAAATTGCATGGATAAAAGTTTTGTCTTCCTGTGCGTATGTGAGATAAAACACTTTCAATTTAAAATAGGTGCCAAATGTATGGATGAAATTCAAGTAAAATATGTTCAGCTCTGCTGTGTGTGTTGCCCTTTTATTAGAACCAATTCATGTTGTCTTTTTGGCGTCCGTAAATTTGGATGACATTGGTTTCAAAGTAGTGGCTCCTTTCCCATTTGTAGCTGTGCAATGATGTTATGTTTATCTGTGGAAGATAAGATTGAGTTATAAGTGATATTGTGTGGAGGAATGTCTAAGGGTTATGTGTGTGAATTGGAATATGTACTTACTGTTGTTGGTGTAGCTGAGTTGTGTTTGACGTGCGAGCTTGTAATGTACTACTTCGTGTTCTTCTTGGGCTTATACTAGCTGCTGTGAGGGGAAGGGAAGGAGGGGTAGGGAGAGTTGTTGTTGTGGGGGTAGGGATGGAGCTGGGTGTGTTGTTTGGTGTTTTTCTGTTGCTTGTTGCGTTCTGTTTATCGATTAACTTAAGGTAAGGGTTTTTTAGGGCGGGGATAACTGTATTGAAGATGATGTTAGTTTTTTCTGTGATTTCATTTATGTTGTAATTTGGATTGGTATACTGATCTAAAGTGATGTAAAATTCTTCTGTTATGTTGAGCAGGGGGCCTTTGGGGTTTATGTTTAGGATTTGCATATCGTTATCGATGTTTGTGAAACTGTGTTTATAGTCTGCGACATGTTGTCCTATTGAGGAAAAATGATTGTGTTTCACTGCGTTTATGTGTTCGTTATATCGGGTTAGGAAGTTTCTACCGGTACGTCCGATATAGCTGGTCTCGCAGTTATTACATTTGATGCGGTATACCCCTGAGTGGTTGTATTTGTTGTTGCTGTTGATTGTCCTGACATTGTGTATGATGTTGGTACTATTGTGTGTAGTTCTGAATGCTATTCTTAGGTTATGTTTTTTAAAAATATTAGTTATGGGGTATATGTGTACATTATTGAAAGTGAATAGTGCATAGTCTTTCTTGGGTTCGTTTGCTTTTGTTAGTTTGGTTTTGGGTTGGGATTTTATTTTATGAATGATTTTGTTAACCATGTCTTTCTTGAATCCATTGTTTTTAGCTATGTCATGAATTAATTGTAATTCTTTGTTTAGATCTTCTTTTGTTAACGGTATATTGAATGCTCTGTGTATCATGCTATAGTAGGCTGCTCTTTTGTGTATGTTGGGGTGAACGGAATCCATTTTAATTGTATTTGAGGTATGCGTGGGTTTTCTGTATATTCTGTAAGAAAGGTGGTCATCATGTCTAGTTGTCGTTATGTCCAGGTAGTTCAGTTTGTGATTGTTTTCGGATTCCATGGTAAATTTTATATGGGAATCTATTGTATTGAGTTTATCTAATATATCAGTTTCATTTGTGGACCTATTGTCGAGGATAATAAAGATATCATCAACAAATCTACACCAAAAAAATATATGGTCTATTTTGTTGATGAATGTGTGCTCTAAATAGTCTATGTAAATTTCGGCAATTATACCAGAAGCGGGAGATCCCATTGGTAAACCCTGTTGCTGATAGATAGTATCATGGAATTTAAAGTAGTTGTTACTAATGGCAAAATTAAGTAATTTAATGAACTCTTCTATTTCCAAAGTGCTTAGATTGCTATGATTTTTTAGGTTAGATTCAATAATTTCTATTGTTCGTTTTGTGGGAATGTTTGGGTACATGTTTATTATGTCAAATGATGCGAGTTTGTGATATGGTTCAATCTTTAATCCTTTTGTCCTATTACAAAATTCTATTGAGTTCCGTACTGTTTTATTAGCTAAGAATACGTAGTGCTTTTTGAGAAATCGTTGAATAAATTGCGAAAGTTTATAGGTTGGGCTTGCTCTGTAGTTAATAATAGGTCTCATTGGAATATGGTCTTTGTGTATTTTGGGATAAGCTTTAGCAGTAGGTATTTGAGGATTCATTGCTATAAGTTTAGAGGATTCTACTTCTGTTAAAAGAAAGTGTGTATTTTTTAATAAGGTTTTGAGGTTCCTTTGTATGTTATTGGTCGGGTCTTTACGTTTGATGAGGAAAGTATTATCTTGAAAACATTCTTTGGTTTTCAATATGTATTGGTCTTTGTCGATAATAACTGTGGTATTGCCCTTATCGGCTTTCGTTATTAGTAGATTATTCTGTTTTATCTTGTCTTTGAGTTTGTTTATGTGTACTTTATTGGTTGATTTATTATTTTGGGAGTTACTGTGAATTTTGTCAATATATTGTGGGAGCCTTTTTTTAATATCATATCTGACTTCGTCTCGTAGCTCATGTGGGATTTTCTGTATGGCGTTTTCTATTTCGGTGATAGTAGTTGTAATGTTCTGGAAAGTTGATGTGTTACCCCAATTGTGCTTGGGTCCCTTGCTCAAGATAACAGTTTCCATTTCGTTAAAAGACGTATTTGTGAGATTTTTTACGGGTGGGTGGAATTTGTGTTCAGTGATTTCATTGGGAAAGGTAGGAGAGTTCGTGTTCGGAGTTTCGGTTTTTGGGTTTGGTTTGGATGGTTGTTTAAGTGCTTCTAACTTCTTATTTAGTGTATTCTGTTTTTTGGTGGCTAAGTTCCTGATTTTTTCTGTCGTGATCTGCTGAAAATTATCCCAATAGCTATGTGGTAACTCGTTAGATGCCTTTAAATGTATTCGGTATAGTTCGTTGTTAAGATGTTGTTTTTTACGGTATAAAAACTTTATTTCTTCTTTCAGCCAGATTTTGTTTGTTCTTTTTTGCGTATTATGAGTTTGTTTGGTGTGCCTGTGTTTATTGTTATATTTTCTCAGGAATTTAGGTGTTAGGTCATTTTTTAGACATTCCTTCAGAAAAACAATGCTCTTAATCGCATTCGTTAGTTTGATCTTTAAGTTTCGAAATCTATATGCGCTCCATTTTGCCTGGTTGGCTACGATATCGTAATCTATAATTTTCATTTCCGTATTGACAATTGCACAATTAAAAATAGGAGAGGATTTCCACCAATCAATACTTATTTATTGTATATATTAAATTACAGGACCGGTTTCGACCTCATATTCAAGGTCATCTTCAGCTGAACCATACATACATATTTATATAATGAAGCTTTGATTAAGATTGTGGTGTTGAAGGAATGCCATATGATGATGATGTACATTTAGTTACATACAAATGGGGCACGTCTTAGCGTGAACTGGCGTATATGTCATTCTGTACAATATTGCAACTGTATGTCTAAAATGTTGAAGGTCTTAAAACTAGTGTATAAAACACGTCTTTTCCTAAACTAACTTATATATATATGTACAAGATAAAAACAATATATAAAAACACTTCATGCATATGAACATTCGTTCTTGCTTGGTGGTCAATACATCGACTAACTTCCGTATTTAAGTCTTATTCACAGTTGTGCACTTCAGCTGCTATTCTTAGAGTTTGTAAAATTGCATGGATAAAAGTTTTGTCTTCCTGTGCGTATGTGAGATAAAACACTTTCAATTTAAAATAGGTGCCAAATGTATGGATGAAATTCAAGTAAAATATGTTCAGCTCTGCTGTGTGTGTTGCCCTTTTATTAGAACCAATTCATGTTGTCTTTTTGGCGTCCGTAAATTTGGATGACATTGGTTTCAAAGTAGTGGCTCCTTTCCCATTTGTAGCTGTGCAATGATGTTATGTTTATCTGTGGAAGATAAGATTGAGTTATAAGTGATATTGTGTGGAGGAATGTCTAAGGGTTATGTGTGTGAATTGGAATATGTACTTACTGTTGTTGGTGTAGCTGAGTTGTGTTTGACGTGCGAGCTTGTAATGTACTACTTCGTGTTCTTCTTGGGCTTATACTAGCTGCTGTGAGGGGAAGGGAAGGAGGGGTAGGGAGAGTTGTTGTTGTGGGGGTAGGGATGGAGCTGGGTGTGTTGTTTGGTGTTTTTCTGTTGCTTGTTGCGTTCTGTTTATCGATTAACTTAAGGTAAGGGTTTTTTAGGGCGGGGATAACTGTATTGAAGATGATGTTAGTTTTTTCTGTGATTTCATTTATGTTGTAATTTGGATTGGTATACTGATCTAAAGTGATGTAAAATTCTTCTGTTATGTTGAGCAGGGGGCCTTTGGGGTTTATGTTTAGGATTTGCATATCGTTATCGATGTTTGTGAAACTGTGTTTATAGTCTGCGACATGTTGTCCTATTGAGGAAAAATGATTGTGTTTCACTGCGTTTATGTGTTCGTTATATCGGGTTAGGAAGTTTCTACCGGTACGTCCGATATTGTGCAATTGTCAATACGGAAATGAAAATTATAGATTACGATATCGTAGCCAACCAGGCAAAATGGAGCGCATATAGATTTCGAAACTTAAAGATCAAACTAACGAATGCGATTAAGAGCATTGTTTTTCTGAAGGAATGTCTAAAAAATGACCTAACACCTAAATTCCTGAGAAAATATAACAATAAACACAGGCACACCAAACAAACTCATAATACGCAAAAAAGAACAAACAAAATCTGGCTGAAAGAAGAAATAAAGTTTTTATACCGTAAAAAACAACATCTTAACAACGAACTATACCGAATACATTTAAAGGCATCTAACGAGTTACCACATAGCTATTGGGATAATTTTCAGCAGATCACGACAGAAAAAATCAGGAACTTAGCCACCAAAAAACAGAATACACTAAATAAGAAGTTAGAAGCACTTAAACAACCATCCAAACCAAACCCAAAAACCGAAACTCCGAACACGAACTCTCCTACCTTTCCCAATGAAATCACTGAACACAAATTCCACCCACCCGTAAAAAATCTCACAAATACGTCTTTTAACGAAATGGAAACTGTTATCTTGAGCAAGGGACCCAAGCACAATTGGGGTAACACATCAACTTTCCAGAACATTACAACTACTATCACCGAAATAGAAAACGCCATACAGAAAATCCCACATGAGCTACGAGACGAAGTCAGATATGATATTAAAAAAAGGCTCCCACAATATATTGACAAAATTCACAGTAACTCCCAAAATAATAAATCAACCAATAAAGTACACATAAACAAACTCAAAGACAAGATAAAACAGAATAATCTACTAATAACGAAAGCCGATAAGGGCAATACCACAGTTATTATCGACAAAGACCAATACATATTGAAAACCAAAGAATGTTTTCAAGATAATACTTTCCTCATCAAACGTAAAGACCCGACCAATAACATACAAAGGAACCTCAAAACCTTATTAAAAAATACACACTTTCTTTTAACAGAAGTAGAATCCTCTAAACTTATAGCAATGAATCCTCAAATACCTACTGCTAAAGCTTATCCCAAAATACACAAAGACCATATTCCAATGAGACCTATTATTAACTACAGAGCAAGCCCAACCTATAAACTTTCGCAATTTATTCAACGATTTCTCAAAAAGCACTACGTATTCTTAGCTAATAAAACAGTACGGAACTCAATAGAATTTTGTAATAGGACAAAAGGATTAAAGATTGAACCATATCACAAACTCGCATCATTTGACATAATAAACATGTACCCAAACATTCCCACAAAACGAACAATAGAAATTATTGAATCTAACCTAAAAAATCATAGCAATCTAAGCACTTTGGAAATAGAAGAGTTCATTAAATTACTTAATTTTGCCATTAGTAACAACTACTTTAAATTCCATGATACTATCTATCAGCAACAGGGTTTACCAATGGGATCTCCCGCTTCTGGTATAATTGCCGAAATTTACATAGACTATTTAGAGCACACATTCATCAACAAAATAGACCATATATTTTTTTGGTGTAGATTTGTTGATGATATCTTTATTATCCTCGACAATAGGTCCACAAATGAAACTGATATATTAGATAAACTCAATACAATAGATTCCCATATAAAATTTACCATGGAATCCGAAAACAATCACAAACTGAACTACCTGGACATAACGACAACTAGACATGATGACCACCTTTCTTACAGAATATACAGAAAACCCACGCATACCTCAAATACAATTAAAATGGATTCCGTTCACCCCAACATACACAAAAGAGCAGCCTACTATAGCATGATACACAGAGCATTCAATATACCGTTAACAAAAGAAGATCTAAACAAAGAATTACAATTAATTCATGACATAGCTAAAAACAATGGATTCAAGAAAGACATGGTTAACAAAATCATTCATAAAATAAAATCCCAACCCAAAACCAAACTAACAAAAGCAAACGAACCCAAGAAAGACTATGCACTATTCACTTTCAATAATGTACACATATACCCCATAACTAATATTTTTAAAAAACATAACCTAAGAATAGCATTCAGAACTACACACAATAGTACCAACATCATACACAATGTCAGGACAATCAACAGCAACAACAAATACAACCACTCAGGGGTATACCGCATCAAATGTAATAACTGCGAGACCAGCTATATCGGACGTACCGGTAGAAACTTCCTAACCCGATATAACGAACACATAAACGCAGTGAAACACAATCATTTTTCCTCAATAGGACAACATGTCGCAGACTATAAACACAGTTTCACAAACATCGATAACGATATGCAAATCCTAAACATAAACCCCAAAGGCCCCCTGCTCAACATAACAGAAGAATTTTACATCACTTTAGATCAGTATACCAATCCAAATTACAACATAAATGAAATCACAGAAAAAACTAACATCATCTTCAATACAGTTATCCCCGCCCTAAAAAACCCTTACCTTAAGTTAATCGATAAACAGAACGCAACAAGCAACAGAAAAACACCAAACAACACACCCAGCTCCATCCCTACCCCCACAACAACAACTCTCCCTACCCCTCCTTCCCTTCCCCTCACAGCAGCTAGTATAAGCCCAAGAAGAACACGAAGTAGTACATTACAAGCTCGCACGTCAAACACAACTCAGCTACACCAACAACAGTAAGTACATATTCCAATTCACACACATAACCCTTAGACATTCCTCCACACAATATCACTTATAACTCAATCTTATCTTCCACAGATAAACATAACATCATTGCACAGCTACAAATGGGAAAGGAGCCACTACTTTGAAACCAATGTCATCCAAATTTACGGACGCCAAAAAGACAACATGAATTGGTTCTAATAAAAGGGCAACACACACAGCAGAGCTGAACATATTTTACTTGAATTTCATCCATACATTTGGCACCTATTTTAAATTGAAAGTGTTTTATCTCACATACGCACAGGAAGACAAAACTTTTATCCATGCAATTTTACAAACTCTAAGAATAGCAGCTGAAGTGCACAACTGTGAATAAGACTTAAATACGGAAGTTAGTCGATGTATTGACCACCAAGCAAGAACGAATGTTCATATGCATGAAGTGTTTTTATATATTGTTTTTATCTTGTACATATATATATAAGTTAGTTTAGGAAAAGACGTGTTTTATACACTAGTTTTAAGACCTTCAACATTTTAGACATACAGTTGCAATATTGTACAGAATGACATATACGCCAGTTCACGCTAAGACGTGCCCCATTTGTATGTAACTAAATGTACATCATCATCATATGGCATTCCTTCAACACCACAATCTTAATCAAAGCTTCATTATATAAATATGTATGTATGGTTCAGCTGAAGATGACCTTGAATATGAGGTCGAAACCGGTCCTGTAATTTAATATATACAATAAATAAGTATTGATTGGTGGAAATCCTCTCCTATTTTTAATTATGAAGGTATCGTCTACAAATCTCAGCCATAAACATACGCCTTTTATTTGTGTTATAATTTTTGTGTGTTCTATTGTGTCCATATAAATGTCTGCTAGGATGCCAGAAAGAGGGTCGCCCATCGCTAAGCCTTTTTGTTGGTAAAACTTTCCATTGAAAGAGAAAAAGTTGTTGCTTAAGACAAAATTTAATATCTTCATGAATTCTTCAATTTCCATCTTACTAAGGCCGCTGTGTTTATTGATATTATCACTGATAATTCTTACAGTTTCTTTGGTAGGGATGTTTGGGTACATATTTACGACGTCATAGGAGCACATTGAGTGATTGGGGCGCAGCTTAAACTTGTTTAAAATTTCGCAAAAAGTGAATTAATTTTTTAAAGGGTGTTTATTATTGAATACGTAATGTTTTTTTAGAAAGCCGTGAATGAATTTTGATACTTTATAGGTGGGGCTGTTTCTACAGTTTATGATAGGGCGTATTGGAATGTCCTTCTTATGAATCTTTGGTAAGGCTCTGGCTGTCGGAATACTAGGGTTCATGTTAAAAAGTTTTTGTTGTTCTTGTTCATTGAAAAGAAAGTTAGAACTTCTTATTAGAGTTTTTAGATTTCGCTGAATTCTCGTGGTTGGATCTTTGTTGACTATTGTGTATATTTTGTCCTTAAAAAAGTCTTCTGTTTTTTGAATGTATGTGTTTTGATCTAGGAGAACTGTGGATCCTCCTTTGTCCGCTTTTGTGACAATAATGTTGTTGTCGTCTATTTTCTTTTTTACGTTCTGGATCAATTTTTTTGTGGTCGAAATTTGAATATGCGTTTATTTCTTCCGCTAGTTTTGGTAGTTTCTTTTTTACATCAAATCTGGTATCATTTTGTGTTTCTAAAGGGAGTTTAGAAATGTTAGCCTCGATCTCAGCTACTGTGTTGATAATATCCGTTTCTTTTTTCCTGCTAGGCCAGTTATGTTTTAAGCCTTTATTCAAGATCCCCATTTCTTCTTCAGAGAACTGTACGTCTGTCAAATTAACTACTGTGGGTGTATTGTTCTGTGAGGGAGCCGCTTTTTGCGTGTCTGAACTACGTTTTGGTAATCGTGATTGGGATGCTTTTAATTGAGATAGTTTCTTGTCGAGAGTAACTTGCTTCCTATCCAATAAAGCAATCAGTTTATTGTCCACATGTAGTTGGAAAGAGTTCCATTCTAACGGATGTAAAGCCTGAGCTAACGCTAAATGAACTCTATATAACTGCAGATTTAAAAGCGACTTCTTTTTATATGACGCTTTAATTTCATTTCTTAACCAAATGTCGTTGACCTTGTTTTGAACTCTAATCAAACTTTGGTTAGATAAGTTTTTTCGCTGTGTAGGTTTCAAAAATTTTGGGATCAATTTTAGTTCTAGACACTGTTTTAGAAAGGCTATGTCTTTAGTTAGTTTACAAATCTTGACCTTAAGGTTGAAGTACCTATTTAAATTTTAAACAAGTTTAAGCTGCGCCGCAATCACTCAATGTGCTCCTATGACGTCGTAAATATGTACCCAAACATCCCTACCAAAGAAACTGTAAGAATTATCAGTGATAATATCAATAAACACAGCGGCCTTAGTAAGATGGAAATTGAAGAATTCATGAAGATATTAAATTTTGTCTTAAGCAACAACTTTTTCTCTTTCAATGGAAAGTTTTACCAACAAAAAGGCTTAGCGATGGGCGACCCTCTTCTGGCATCCTAGCAGACATTTATATGGACACAATAGAACACACAAAAATTATAACACAAATAAAAGGCGTATGTTTATGGCTGAGATTTGTAGACGATACCTTCATAATTTTCGACAAAAATGTCACTAATAGTGACGAGATCTTGGAGTCCCTAAACAAAATTGACCCCAATGTTAAGTTTACTAAAGAGGATGAGGTTAGGAACTCATTAAACTTTTTGGACTTAACTATTACACGCGGACATAATACCTTCGATTTTCGAATATACAGGAAACCTACACACTCTCCCTTAACTATTATGAATTCATCCCTACACCCCAAGTCCTAAAAACAAGCCTCTTTCTATAATTTAATTTATAGAGCTTTAAAAATTCCTCTTTCTCCCAACAATTTAAAAATTGAACTGAAGTACATAAGGAATCTTGCTCAACTCAACGGGTTTAAAATAGATATGGTCAACCGTTTGATTAATAAAATCAAAATTAAATTGTCCACTAACCTCATCCCAGAAAAACCTAAGAAAACTAGTTTCGCCACATTTACATATAACAACCCAGCCGTCCATCAGATCGCAAATACATTAAAGAAGCACAATATCAATATAGCCTTCAGGACAGTTAACACTAATCGAAACATATTTTTTAACCACAACAAGGTCAATCACAATAGCAACCATTATTCAAGGTCCGGCATATATAAACTAACATGTACACAATGTGGTTTTTCTTATATCGGACAGACTGGCCGCAGCTTTAACACGAGATATCTGGAACATTACAACGCTCAAAAACACAATCATCATTAGAAGCATAGGTAAAGGGAAATTAATGAATGAACTGGAAAACCTACACATCTTTTTAGACCAAACCTACAATAAAAATGAAAATCTCAATGACGTCAATGAAATTAAAAATCCTTTGTACGAATTAACACCTAGATTAATTAATATCGTGAATTCAGATCAAAACAAAATCCCTCAATTATTTAAATCTCCACACTCAAATGCTTCATCCATCATGCCAAAAGTTAAACCCGCCCATATTGCTTCTAGAAACTCCCTTCCAGCAACAGCACACACGCCCATAGACCAGCCTATCCCCACTCTCCCTCCATGCCCCGCCCCTCCATTACCGCACCAGTACAACACCAGGAGTAGAAATGGTGATAAGACAGGCGCTGCCGGAACAGACAGATCCATCTAGTATTAACTGAACAAGTAAGTCATTTTACAGTTAAGAGGTGTTAATTTAATACATTTTATCACAACG
The DNA here is from genome assembly GCF_040414725.1 of Anabrus simplex. NCBI lineage: Eukaryota > Metazoa > Arthropoda > Insecta > Orthoptera > Tettigoniidae > Anabrus > Anabrus simplex. Next base: position 129,523,856 of record NC_090273.1, read on the forward strand.
CGTGCTCAAAAAATTTTTAATTCAAAATTATTCTTCTACTTCATTACAGATATTCTTAAGATCCCTCCCAAAGACCAAGCAACACATCAACGGGAACAATTTTCACACAAGACTGTATCAAGTGTCTAGGATGTTTCTTCCCAATTAAGCAGCAGCCTAAAACTATGAAACAGCTAAATATTGTACTCTTGTCAATTCCTTGACGTTACATGAGACCCAAAGTCAAGACGCTAACAGTTTCATTCACAACGTTTTTGACCAGTCTACCTACAACAATTGGCTTTTGAATCTCCACTTGTGCACAACAACACATTTAAATATTAGTTACGTCAAGAACATGAAAATGAAAATCGTGGGTCAAACAAGCTCCAGTTTTAATATCACCCCTTCTCAAGAAAAAAGAAGATCCGTTTCATTTTATTTTTAGTTTTGAACATTTTAAGTTAACCAGAATAGAACTGCCAAGTTAAAAACACATTTAATTTAAATTTATATTTTCAATCTTGACCAACCTACAATCAGTTCAAATCTCCACTTATTGTTGACGACACATCCTGTCACCAGACACGATACGTCAAGAACTTAATATGATATAGGGGTCACATAAACCCCGATATGCAATCCTCTTCACCGAAAAGAAGATCCATTTTAGTTTTGGACATTTTCCATATTAGATAGATTAGGACCAAAAAAATTTACTGTATTGACTTATGTTTGTATATATTGTATATAATGTATATGTTGTATATAGTGTATATATTGGTATGTTTATACTGGTTAAAAAGGGTCCCAAACCTTGACCTAAAGGTTGTTTACAGGCTGAAGATGCCCAAAATAATGGGTGAAACATGTACCTGACCAAATAAGTCTACATAAAATCATGTAGATAATAACCACATTAAACGTGGAAAGTATTGAATAGGTGGTTTTTTATTAAATTATCCTTGATATCTATGCCTAACGTCATCTTCAATATGGAACAATAATGAGAGTTGTTACTTGTAAAGTGTGTCTCAGTCGATCAGTCTCGTACTGGCACCACCCAAAATTTTCCCCACACCAAAAGAAGTCAAGGCTGTAGCCAGATTTATTGGCATGGTTAATTTTTTTCATAAATTCATTCCCAATTTTGCTGAACGAGCAGACCCATTAAATGCCTTGAGAAGAAAAGATGCCAAATTTATGTGGGGTGATGCCCAATGTGAAGTCTTTTGAGACTTGAAATCCGCATTATGTAACGCTCCTGTACTGGCTATGCCAGACTTTTCTAAATGCTTCATCCTTCAGACTGGCGCCTCTTCCTCAGGAATATCCAGTGTTCTCCTTCCGGAATTTGAAGAGGGGCGTCGTCCCATTTCTTATGCTTCTCGTGCCCTGAATCCTGCTGAACGAAACGATTCCATTTATGAGTTGGAAGCCTTAGCTGTTGTCTTCTCTTTAGAACGCTTCAGAATGTAACTGGAACATCTCCCTTTCGATCTTGAAACTGATAATCAGGCGTTGAGTTGGGTACTGGCCAAACCCAGAAGGACTGTCCGTCTTGCGCGTTGGGCAGTGCGCATCTCAGCCTTCCAATTTGAAGCTCGCCACATTCGTGGCACGGAAACTGTTGTGGCTGATGGCCTCAGTAGGATGTTCTACCCAGGCAGCTCTGACCCTCAATCAGAGCCTGCAGACCCCTCTCCTGAACAAGTATCAGCCTTTGTGAATTTAGTTCTCACTGACTCTCCCTTCCTTTTCAAAGATATAAATAAACATCAGGAGGGCGACGCTGAGTTAAAAACTATTATCGACAGGATTAAATCTGGTGAACATGTTAAGTCCTACGTCCTTAAGAATGGTGTCTTGTGTTGTCCTTCTCGCGGCCGCAGAGACCCCAAAATTGTCGTCCCAACTAACCTAGTTCCGGCTTTTTTCAAATATTTTCATGAATCCCATGTGGGGGGTCATATGGGCATTTTCAAAACCAGAGAGAAAATTCGTAAGCACTTCATTTGGAAATCCATAGATGGTAAGATCTGTACCCTTGTCAAATCTTGTAAAACTTGTAACATCAGTAAACCCGCCCCTAATACTCGTCTAGGTCTGTTGTCTTCCGAGCAAGCTTCTCGTCCAATGGAGAGATTGTTCATAGGCTACACTGGTTCTTTCCCGAGATCACGGATCGGCCACCATTTCATACTTGTGTGTGTTGACGCTTTTTCGCGTTTTACGTGGCTGTTCCCAACTCGTATGGCTAACGCCAATACCACCGTCTCGTGCTTGAAACAGATATTTACTTCATTTGGACCCTGTCAATTTTTGGTGAGTGATAATGCAGGAGCTTTTACTTCTGTCCAGTTCCGGAATTTCTGTTTTGATCTATCCATTGCTCATGTTACCGCTACCCCGTATTACCCAAGGCCCAATTATGCTGAACGAGTGAATCGTAACCTGCGATCTGCCCTCATCGCTTATCACTCCGCTGACCCCTCTAAGTGGGATTCCTAACTAAATTCGTTGTTGTTTGCATTTAACACTGCCGTCCATGAAAGCCACAAGCAAACTCCTGCTTCGTTAATGTTGGCCTTTACTCCAAATTCTCCACTGTCAAATCTGTGGTCAGTTAATGATCTTCTGCCTGACGATCCCAGCCCAGAAAAGATCCCAGGTAATTGGCACCGTGCACGAAAAAACTCGAAGATTTATCACGCTAAAGTCCAGCATAATTACAACCATGGGCAAAGGCCGCACAATCTGTCTGTGGTGACCAGGTGTTTATTAAAACGCACCCGGTCAGTAGTGCTGCGGACCATGTTATCAGCAAGTTGGCTCCCAGATTTCGAGGTCCCTGCACCTACCCCGGTGTCATTATTGCTGAGTGATTCCGAAAGGAAGAGGATCAGCAGAGCACACCTCTCTCAGATAAAGGTACCTTAAGTCGTATAGGGAGGGGTAAATACCATTGTTGGTGACCCTGTAGATTTAGTTGTAAGGTATTTGTAAGATTTTAGTTGTAAGGTATTTGTAAGTTTTTGTTGTAAGGTAGTTGTAAGATTTTAGATGCTGGCCAGCAATTATTAGTTATACCCTAATCACGAGTAATTTGTGTTAATTAGTCATGAGTATAATTGTGTGGGTAAATACATTAGGTATCCTCAAGCATTTATCTCCCTTAGTGTAATGGGTTTAGTATGGTAAGTTAGGTAGGTTTTAGTTTAGGGTCACTGATTGGAATTTATTCCCCTAACATTTCGGGCTCAGGGTAAACTCCTTAGTTTTCTTTCACCCCCACCGTGAACTTCTCTAAACTGTATAGATTGTAGATAGTGCTTACCCCAGGGCTAGGTGCCCTAATGCCCCTGGTGTGGGAGGGGATCTCTACATGAAATTCGTTGAGCCACCCATTAGGTGACTATGCTAGTCACTGAATTTAGAAAGAACTCTTACCCTCCTTGAAAACTGTTTTTCTCCTAGATCTTCTAGTCCGGCAGGGTAGTCTTGCCTTAAGTACTCCCCAGTCTACTGCGTGTTGGTTTATGTTACAGTGGCTGCAGTGACCAACTTCATCTGACGGCAACCTAACGTGCCAAGTTGAGAGGCACATTGTATACCTTGGGAGCTACCATTCGGCACCACAATCTGGCTAGACTGCGCTTCACCCTTATGCTCATTTGGTTCAAGATACGGCTAGACTGCACTACAACTTACCTAGCAACCTCGTTTGGACTGAACTTGAATGGAGGCTGTTGACAAACGGCCGTGTCGGCAGCCACATTATCAGCAAGAACCTGTGGCCTAGTTGTGCAACTTCGATCATATGATTGGTGTGAAAAGTGGTGCAAGATCGACTTATTCCGTAACCTTTCTAAGAAGGAGGCATTGGACGCTTTCTTACAAAAAAGTGAAAGGGCTCTGAGTTACTGGCATTTAGCAGGAAGAAAGAGTGTACATCCTTTCTGTGGACAGAGTTAAGATGGTCAAACCATTTTTGAATATTGGCAAATTGCTTCCCTCCCATCATTGGAAGTTCAACTTGAAGAAAATCAATGTTGTTAGTAGGAATACTGATGAAATTTCCGAGAACTGTGCAAGTTTCCAGAAGTAATCAACCCCCCCCCCCAGTAATCTTATGTTAATTGTCGAGCATAACTCAATTTTCGGGGGGGAGGAAGGATGAGACCTGTGTAGAATCTCTTTTAAATGTTTTCTGTATGATGTGGAATGTTGTTGTAGAATCTTTTATTTGTAAATCTTTTTTAAGAAATACTTCTTGTATGATTTTGAATTTGAATTTTGAATTTATTGATCATGATTTACATGCCACTGAGACTGAAAAGCCCCTTTATGCAGCGTCTTCTTATAATACAATGCAGATTTATGAAAACAGTAACTACATTTTTATAATATTAAAGTATTAAACTAAACAAGAAACTTAAAAAAAATGAAAATACAGATACCAAACCCAGTAAGGTTAAGACATACATTATATAATAAGTAAGAAAGTAAATCATTAAGCCCTTCTGTTATTTTGGACTACATGGGTTTAAAGAATATAAAGCTAAAGCAGAGAAACAATTTTCTTCGAAATATACATATTCCTGATTGTTCGACACAAGAATGCCTGATCTCAGCCTCTTGCGTACTCCTCCAGAAAGATAGATGTTAAGAACTGCTTTAGTTGGGTACAGTTAGTGTTACTTGCGAAACAGTGAAGATTAAAGACGTTAAAGATACGTGATGCAGTGCAAACAAAGGATTTGTTAAATTTAGTGGTACGATGAAGGGGAATTTGAAGGGTGGTTTTTGTAAACCTATTATCTCTGTTATGTACCGACTCCATAGGTTTAAATGCATTATAAAGGTAGGATGGTGTCTTCAGTTTGAGAATTTTCTGCGTAGCAACAGCTACTGAGATTTCCCGACGTTCATGGAGTTTCAACCATTGTAGCTGTATGTAATAGGGTGTTATGTGTTCATCACGCCTGGCATTTGTAACGTAACGAACACATGCGTTTTGTACCCTCTGTAGTTTTATGTTCAAAGTTTCAGATAAGTCGTTGTATACGACTGAACCATAGTCAATTATTGGAAATATAAGACTTTGAACAAGTAGTTTTCGCATGAAGGGTGGTGTACATGACACGTTACGTTTCAAAATATGCATGGATGACACAACTTTTCGGATTACATTTGACGTATGATCAGACCAGGATAAGGTTCTGTCGAAAATTAGACCTAGATTGTTAACGGTGTCACTATAATGAATATCTGTCTCTAGAATTTTTATTGCTGGGAGAGATTTGAGGTCAACAGTTTTCAGGAGTTTTGTGTAACCTATGCAAATAAGCTGGGTCTTAGCCACATTTAATTGGAGGTTATGATTTGCGCTCCATTCAATCAATCGAGAGATGTCATTGTTAAAATGCGTTATAGAAGAAGATGCGTTAGTGGGACAAAAGTGGAAGTAAGCTTGTAAGTCATCCGCATACATGTGAAAGCTACTGCTTTTAAAGACTTCAGATATGTCATTAATATAAATAGAAAAACACAAAGGACCGAGGACTGATCCTTGTGGTACGCCACAGTTTACTGATTCCCAGCTAGAGAATCGACCGTCAACGAACGTGACTCTTTGTGATCTATTTGACAGATATGATTCGTGGAGTGTTGTGGTAGAATATTTTATTCGTATTCCATTTAGCTCCCTAACCTGTATGGTGAAAAATATTTTTGTAGTATGTTTTTTTTGTATTCCCTTTATCTACTTAAGTAACTACAAGATTGTAAATTATTGCTATGTAATAGCTGGAACAGTCCAGAAATGTTGTGACGCGAACTTTCCCTGTCGGTTGTTGATTCGAGAAATATGTCCTTACTAATTCTGGAAGATGGAAAGTTCGCGATTAGTGCCTGTTTATGTTCTGGAACATAGTCAAAACATCACGACTGGGTAAAGAGTCAAGATTGGTGGATCTGGGTGGCGATAGGCAAGCTCCTGTGCTCTGATTGGCCACTCGGTAATCGCACCAAGGCCAGACTTCCCTTTTTAAGTGAGCAAGGCAGGATTTTGTGGTCTTTTTGTTCTGTCATCAGTCCAGCCATTTTGACGCACATCAGCGTATCCTCGCTCCCAGGATGGGCTACCTTGGGGTAAGCACGGTTGATTTCAGTCCCGTTTTAACTTACATTTAATGTTCGTTGGTGTTATCACATAGGAGTTTGCCCTAGTTGCCACTCTATTGATCAGATATTTTAGAAAGCACGTTTACTTTCATTCTAAATTGTATTTGTATCTCTTGTGCCTTCTTACCTTCAGAATCGTATTGTAGAAACTGGATTATGCTAAGAAATTTTTGGTTAACTTCTTGGCCTAATAGCAAAGCTCTTGTCAAACACCTAATCTTGTATTCGTAAATTGTGTATCTGGAGATGAATATGTTCGGAAGTTACCTTGTAATGTTAATTTCGGAAAATAATATTTTAAAAACAAGAGATCACCGTTGATTTTTCTGGAAATCACAACTTTCACATCTCTATGGCCTTTGGTAGGTTTCCCAGCCCCCTTTCCACGTTCCTTGTTTATAGTCGTCAAGTTGCCCAGCCTGATATTTGTTAGTGTGTATTCGGCGCAGTTCATCTGATGTTTATTGCGTGTCTAGGGTTTAAGGTACCGTGTAAATTTATTTATTTTCTTCCCTTTTAGCTGTGTATCATGTAACCGCCGAAAAGCCGGTTACATAAAGCACAATCGCTACTACAAATTCCATTTAATCCTTCTCCTTTGTGCCAACAGTACAGCTGAACAATGCCATGCTGTATGACAGTCAGCTGTCACTCCCTCCAAAGAAAATCTATATATATACAGCAAGATGTCCTGACTGACTGACTGACTGACTGACTGATAATCAACGCACAGCAAAACCTACTGGAGATAATTGCATGAAAATTTGAGGACATGTTTCTACCGTAGCTTAGATGCGCACTAAGAAAGGATTGACTGGCTGACTGATAATCAACGCACAGCAAAACCTACTGGAGATAATTGCATGAAAATTTGAGGACATGTTTCTACCGTAGCTTAGATGCGCACTAAGAAAGGATTTTTAAAAATTTCTATTTTAAAAGGGTGAAAAGAGGTGAAATGTGATTTGACATTTTTGTTGAATTTCTCCGTTTCTGTGAAAAATATTGTACTTATATTCATTCAGATATTTATTTTCATATATCATACTTTTTTAAAAGAAATTTTAAAAATTCCGATTTTAAAGAGGTGAAAAGGGGTGATATGTGGTTTTACATTTGTGTTCAATATCTCCGTTTTTTTAGCAATATTGTACATATATATTCATTCTGTCTTCCCAATCGTCTCAATAGTACAGCAAAACTCTTGCATTTCTTGAAAAGTCAACGGAAATATATTTATTTTCAAGATTTTCCAGATGAAATACTTCCCTTGCGCACGTGAATCTTTGGCTTTTGCCAATTAAAAATGGCCGTGGCAGTTTCCAACATAAGTGTATGCGCCAATTCCCTCCGCTTCCATGTATTTTAAGACGGTAATAAATCAAATCCTTAAAGAAAAGAAAATACAATTAACAGCATATAGGGCTACATATACGAATGTTTGTGAGTGAATTCACGAGTAGTTGATTTACGTTGTGCTGATAGCGCAACTGTTAAGTTAACGGACTACAGACTGCAAGAATGCAACTTCGAATCTGCCTGTTGGCGGCCTTTTTTAACGCAGGAATATTGTTTTATCAAGGAGATTTACTGGTAAAACAGGCTAGGCGAAAGCAGTACCAGTTCGGCGCGCGCATGTGTCGATATTTCAAGGAGACAGCTAAATAACAGGCTACAGCGCGATAACGTCTTTTTCACGCACACAGCATAATGGCAGTAACTTATCTAAACATTAATGGTGAAGTGTTGCCACATAACATTGTTTCTATTGTAGGTGACGGTGCGTGTCTATTTAGATCTCTTTCTTACATTTTATATTCTACTCAGTTACGGCATAAAGAAGTTCGTGAAGCTATTGTTTCGTAAGTTGTCTCCATTTTGTCCGAAAATCATCTAGGTAATAACTATTCCTCCTCAGAAGAGTGCTGACTTTTCGTGTCAGAAGATTCAACTTATGGTGGAACATGTGAGTTGAAGGCAGCAGGCAAAATATCTCCATTCCACTTTGAAGTTTATCGTAATCTAAGTTATACTGGACATTTAGTGATCAAGCTAATACCGTAAAAAGATTGCGATTTACTGGTAATCTCTCTAACGGACATTTTGAAGTACTGTATATGAATGTCTGTGCAAAGAAACAAGTGCTTCATTCGTTGTTACAAAAGTTTCTGAAAAACGTCGTACTCGACACTCAAATGCTATGAGAAAAATACAATTTAAAAAAGCAGCAGCCACATTTTTACAGAATAATCCTTCCGCACATACCATTGCTGCAAGTAAATGCCAAAATAAAAAAAGTCCATAGGGCAGCAGCGGACACGTACCAGAAGAATAATCTCAAGGTTCATAGAGCACCACCCTGGGGTCTGAAAAGAAAGACGATTCCGTCCATATAAAATTAAGTTTCGGGGATATCTTACGATCCTGAAATTAATTAGGAAGATAACAGCTTGATAACCACTGGTACAATGATCCATAAATGCCAATTCTGCAATGCTCTCAAGTGGAAAGATGAAACACCAGGCATGTGTTGCGATTCTGGCAAGGTTCAGTTGCCACCACTCTAATCTCCACCTGAACCATTGTACAGTTACTAATGGGTGCCAATCCATATCATGGTCATTTCTTTGATCGAATTAGAAAATATAGCAGCTGTTTTCAAATGACATCTTTTGGTGCTAAGCAAGTCATCCAACCCGGCTTTTTGCCAACTTTCAAAGTACAAGGTCAAATTTAGCATTCCATAGGCAGTCTATTGCCAAATGCTCATCAAGAGCCTGGATTTTTGCAAATTTACCTTAATGAGACGGCTAATGAAATAAATAAAGCATTGCTTATATATTTTGATGCAGAAGAAATAAAGTATAAATCGGTCGACGTGATATTACAAACGGACGATACTGTCAATTATTCAGTAGAATTCCTAAATACTCTTAATCCTCCAAGATTCCCATCTCACAAACTTCGTTTGAAAGTAGGAACATCTGTAAGGTTGTTACGTACCCTCAAACCACCTAAGTTGTGCAACAGCACTAGATTATGTGTGACAGGGTTTAAAAAAATTGAAGCTACTGTTATTACGGGGTGTTTTCCAGGAGAATTTCATTTAACAACGAACTCGGAATACACGTGAAACTTTTCCATTCCGGCCGAAGCCGGGACAGGAAAACACATCATTTGACAAATGTGTCTCTACATGCAGCCTGCTGTACAGGAGTGAGCTTAATTAAAGCACCATTAGTTGCCGCAGAAAAATTCCCCTCACAAATTAAGGTAAAACTGGTGTCAAGGTTATGCAGTTTGGGGTAAAGGAGATGGGAGGTAGGATACAGAGACCCTTCAAGTTCAGTAAGGTCAACCAATCCAGCTGCATGATCTGTAACAAAAACCATGTGGGAGTGAAGCCTATTCACTTCTCGGTCACTCAGGTCAGTCAGGTACTTAATACCACAGTTGTTGATGTTTTTCATATCAGATATATTGAAAAATGCAACATCATCAGTAAAGTAAGCACTCAAATAGACGACAGCCTGAAACCAGCTATTCCATCAGGTTATGACAGGTGTAGGAAAAATCTTTGCTTCCTTTGAAGCACCATACTTCGATGTTAAGAATTGTAAATAATTATATTTTCGCTTTCGTGTGTTCAAAAATGCAGACTTTACCATCGCAACCACATGATTTGCATCTGTCATCACTGCGACCCAGCTGATCTTATGTGCCCAGCACTGTACATGCATTAAAAGATCTCCTATGACCACACTTAATGTTTCATAACACCGGGTCATGTACGGGGCACCGTCACTAACAAACGCTTTAACTGCATCATATCATCGCTCCACTGGTAAAACGTTGTATTCCACAAAGCTCTTCCTATCCATTATTCTCCTTAAGACTGGTCACGCCTCCCAGCCACATATGGATATACAGTCTATCAGAACAATGTCAGTTGTGTTCGTTTTCCTACGCCGACGAGTAAATGAAAATGAACTTTATATGCATTATACACTAGGAGTACGTAAACACGTAATGCAAACATATATTCCTATAGTACGGTACAGTAAGGTTAATTTTCCTTTACACATGGGCACAGGAAAATAAACACAACAAAATTTGTTCTGATGGACTGCATATCCATACGTGGCTGGGAGGCGTGACCAGTCTTAAGGAGAATAATCGATAGGAAGAGATTCGTGGAATAGAACGTTCTACTGGTGAAGCGACAATAAGGTGCACTGTAACTACGCAGAGCCTCTAAACAGCATGAGAGCAGTTTGTAACATTTCCTGCATCAAGATAGTTCACAGAAACAACGTACAGCTCTCTTTTCGATCCGGCTGGGACTTGGAATATGATGATAAAAAACACAACGACCCATTCTATCTGTAGTTTCATCACAGAGTATGTTGATGATCTTCCCCACTAGAGCCTCTGCTGTTCTTTTCTGGTGGTCAGATGCAACTTCTAGAAAGGAAGAAAGACCTCAGGTTATAACAAAATAATTTAAAATTACTGTATCAATTGGGTACGGATAAGATAGTTTGATATGGAAACCGCACTCAAATTCAGTATCCTTCAATTTTGCGTGTGGTTTCGATGTCATAATACCTAAACCGTACACGATCAATGACATCAAAACTTACCCGTAAATATACTTCATGTAGAGTTCTCACACATGGCAGCTCTTCATTTGAAAACTCAGTAATCCAGGCTCTTAGCTCTTTGCTTTCCAGCTCTTCCAGAGATATATTTGCTTTGGCAAATACTTCAACTGTGCATTTCAAGAAGTTATCTCTGGAAACTTTTCGTCTTTTACAACTATCTAACTGTGTAAGCACAGAAGATTGCTTTCTTTGAGACGTACTAGCAGCAGGGATTTAACTTTCGTTATCGCGTCGATTACCCACATGTTTTTCAGATTTAACATGTTTCACAATGCTATCCTTTTTTCACCACCCAACTTGGCAATTACAATACTTGCAAAATACTGTCGTTGAATCTGTGGCATATAAACCATCCTTTGCATATTGCTGAGCCCTTTCGTGCGTAGTTTTTGTCGTGTGCCCCATAACCTAAACAATCGCTCAACTTTCTACTCTTCACTAGTTTCAGTTTTGAACAACAGGAAAACAACGCTGCGCCTATCTCGTTATTTCCGTGACACTCGATTTACATTTCGATAATAATCGATACAGATATTATTCCCCCTGCTATTACCATTGTAAATATCGATTAAAGTCAGCAAGCAGCAATTGATCGGCTACTTTTCTTCATCGATCGGAATGGTCGAAAGATTTATGCATCGTATTTTGAGTATTTCTGACGATTTTGCTGAAATATGTTGTTTTCGCCAGTAAAATAGCACATTTTCACAGAATTCGCACCAATATCGCATATTCACAATAATTTTGCATTTTGGGTCACAATTCGCATTTTGTCACATTTCTATTTATGCGTAAAAATTATTTTTTTCCACATTAGATTTACCGTAGGCTTGGATTCAGTACAAGATTCAAAAATTCGCATTTATCACAAATGCGATTTTTTTCAGGTCCCTATTAATGAGTATTGAATAGGTGGAACCACACAATTTCTTCCTAAAAATTAACCTTCAATACTCAAAATGGTGTTACCTCTTGTGGTTTGCAATGGAAGAAGTCATTGTTAATGTAGGTGGTGCCAGAGTATTTCAATGGTTTTTATTATGCAACTTTCAACTCAGTTATCAATTTCATAATTAATATTATAGAAACATGATGACTAATTAAATGGTAGGTATATTAGCCTAGTCTACCAATGTACGGTGAAATTCAAGCATTCAAGATTTCCAGAGAGCCAATCATTGAGTAATCACTACAAAATGGATTGTTAAGAGCCACCTCCATTCTATGGCAGCGAGAGAAAGCTCAGACCTAGATTTATATGTAATACCGAATACTCATCAGTATATTTTCATTGCAAATGAAAATGAATGGAGTTTGACTGGGCCACAAATAATAGGTGTCAACTGTCACATAAACACCATGAATAACTTCTGGAATACGTCAAGACCCAATGTGGACATTAGTATCTGCCTGGACGTATATATAGCAGAAGAATGCAGCATTCTCCCAGAAGAACATCGGGGGAAGGGGAAAGATAATGAGAAGATATCACATCTATATTTATAAGACAGAAGTAAACGAAGATGTGAACACTATCCTTGACCCTTCTGTGTTTTCACATTTGTCAATATCTCCTCTTCCCAATCAGACCATTCACTATGTTTATTGTCTTACATCTTCCGAATCATATTCCTGCTTTCTACAAACGTCACTTTTGTTTCCTTCATTATTGTCATTGAACCAATAATAGATACAATGCATAAAAGGAGAATTGCCTTTTTTTGTTATGTATTCAACTGCCAGAAACCCGACTAGTGAAGCAGTTATTTAATTACTTTCCGAAAAATAAAACAAAGAACACTTTGTTCACAGAGATCATGAACGACTTTGAAGAGTTATTTTACTAAGTTCGCTTGTTATGCGATCTACCTTGGACAATCTACTGTCTATGCAACCTTTATTTAAATTGTGACCTTGACCCGCACTCATATTTTGGGTGAATTATTGCTTTCTGCCATGGACCTCGTGTTCCCGGCCTAGTGACTGTGCAGAACTATTATTTTACCACGAGCATATGAGGCTGGAACTCTACTATACTTGAAGTATTAATTTAATAAAAACTTTGTATTTCGTGGACTCTGATTATATCTGCCTTAGCACCTTGGACGCTCGCCCTACTAAGTATAATTGCACTGTAGGCAGCTGCATGGACTTCTACGCCATCTATGAGATCACGTTTGGTACTAAAGTGTGTATAGTGACAGTTGCCCACCAGGGCGCGTATCAGTTCTATTCTGTGTCGCTCAAGCGGGGAACTTGGAAGTGTTGCATTCTGCGCAGGAAGTCTTGCAGACAAGTCATTGGAAAGGATGGCTGCCGTGACCGTTACCAAAACTATGAGTTCCCGAGCTGGTATTGGGTGATAACCAGGAAATGATCACCACATGTAGTGATGGGAGTTTAATTATCTTTTTGTTTTTGTATAATACGTGTGTTCATTCTGTATAAAGATGTAGTTAAGCAGGTAATTTTATTTAATTCTGGTGAAGTGATAGTGTTAAGGTCAAATTACGAGGTGAGTCATCTTAGCATAAGGCCTACTTGTAAAAAGGTTTAATGTATTATTTCTAATGAAATTACCTTACGGTGTATGTATTATATTCAGTTTGGTGTGGTATATTGATGTAGTGGACATCTAAGTTTGGTGATGCCGTGTTCTGCTATAAGTGTGCGTGTGACAGGTAACGTATGGCCATTATTGTGCTGAGATAATATTTGAAATTTTTTCGGTGTCCGTTTGTTTATTTCGGTCATTCTCTTCGCCCCGGGCTCATTTTTCTGGTGTATTTGCTGTTATTTTCTATGCTATGCCCTTATGCGTGTGCCGTTTTTCCTTGTAATTTGGTATATTTGTCTCTTCTTTCGTGATGTATTGTGTGCTCATATTCATGTTTCGGTTTCTCTCCTTGGGCAATTGTGTGCTCTTGTCGCGTGCTTTGGCTATCGTGTGCCCGTAATTTGACCTAACGCTGCACTTACTCTTGTCTCTATACTTTTCTTTAAAATTCTATTAACATTATTATTATTATTATTATTATTAGTAGTAATATTTTTATAAGATGGTTAATACTTTCATTTCTTAGGGAATATTTTATTTGAGTTTGGTCAGACTATTTCCTTTTGCCTTTGGGGGCTTTTAAAATGATAATACTATACGGTTGGTGTAATATCGCATTAATGTTATCTCACTTTCAACAATACAAGTAACGTCTGTAAGTCGAGGGTTGGACAGCCCAGGAGTGAAGGATATGGTGCCTTATCTTATCTTCGGTTTGGGAATTGTTGTCTTTATTTTTTCGTGCTTGACAGTTACGTAATTTTATTATTGGCGAGAGAATGTGTTTTGTCACTGCCGCGATGACTGTATCATGTGTTCTGCCCCGTGAATACAACTATGAATCTATTTTCTTCTGATACTGTTGGTTTGCTTTTGTGTTTTGGGTTATGTGAAGTGATCTGCTCGTGCTATTTTAGAGATGTTTCTGTGGCGTAATTATTGGGCTGGTTATCGCTGGTGTTGAGATTGTAAATTATTTTGATCTTGGGCAAATTTTTTTTTTTTTTTTTTTTAATCGCGGTGTGAGTTTGTTGTTGCGACATTAGGTCAGTAATTGTGGGCTGATTTATTGGTCATGTACGGTGGTGTGTCCTTCATGTCTGGATTGGTGGTGGCCCATTTATTTCGACTGGGTGCTGTCGGAGTCCTCGATTTGCAAAACTTTTTCTTCCTTTTCTAGCTTAAAAGTTAATGTTTCATTTAATTTTAATAGTCTCCAAAAATGTGCTTACCATGGTAATTATATAGTTCTACTGATGCATCAGTGTATGGCCCCTATATGTGTATATATTTTTTGGGGGAAAAGTATTGTACCTTTATTTGACAACGAATTGTTTTTCCCTATTTTCTCTAATTCATTTATTTACTAAATTTTCTTTTTACTCTTTAATGTTATCCTAATTGATTGTTTATCTATTCGTTTCAAATTATTTAAATTTTATTTAAAGCCTTTGAATTGTAGCTTTGAAAGATTTATTTCTTATATTTTACTTTAAATTTTGAATACCTTGGTGTCACTTTCTTGGTGTGTTTGCTACGCAATTTCCTGGATCCCATCCTCCCTCCGTTATTTGGGTAGGTCCCAGCTCCCCTTCCCTGCTTCCTCTATTCTGTATCCTTGATGTGTTTATCTTGGTTATCTGGTATTTTTGCTCTTTTGATATTTATCTTGTTTGTGCACGCTCCTATGATAAACGTCATTTATTTCGCTAATTTGTATGGGGCGTTGCAACTTAGAAGAATTAAATTTATCAATGCTCCAAATTGAAGGCAGATAAGAGAAGAGAATTCTAAGTAATAAACACAATCCAAACTCATAACATTTGAATGAAGTACACCATTACTGACAAGGGCAGCCAAGTCCGACAGGATGAAGTTTTTGGAGGAGGAGGAGGAGGAGGAGGAGGAGGAGGAGGAGGAGGAGGAGAAGAAAAGGTGACTCTATATAATACTATTAGAATTTTTAATGTATATGACTACGAAGAGAAAAAAAAATTGAACCATTCGGCTCCTTTTGTCCACATTTATCCTGTCCTCAGTTTCTTACTACCTATTGGTTGTCTATATTTTCCTCTCTTCTGGTTTCCTAAGTTAATCTGGCTTCCGTGTTACCCACACGTCCCACATTAAGACCGAAGATCTATCAAGAAGGCCCCTCAATAAATGTTAATTCCTGTCTGCCTGATGAAGCTGAGAAGCAGAAACAAGCTTGTCAGGGGCTTAGAAGAAATGGATGTGGTAGAACTAGACTGCAGAGGAGAGAGACCAATTACAGGAAGACGACAGTGAATGATGTGGAGATTGTCTTTGTCCTGTTGTGATTTCACATTTGTCCCCATCTCCTTTCTCTTGCTCCCTCTTCCCACACTGACCTATGGTAGCTTTTATCCTATTACGTGTTCCTATTCATCATCATGTCTTTTTATACCGTACATGACTTGATTCGCTTTTAGTGATTTATTTTTATTTTCATGGTGTGGGTTACTGAAGTCACATCCTAGTTTGTGGACCATGGGCAACGGCTGAGTGGCCTAGTACGTGGTTCTGAGGGTCGGGATACCAGTTGCTACGGAATGGGAGTGGGCATCTCGGACATATTCTGAGTCATGGCCCTCCTTGTGCTCAGGCAACCAGGACAATACAATCCACCGGTGGTCCCTAACTCGCTAGAGGAGAGAGCGCTACTTGGACTATGTGTAAGTAGGGTAGCATCCTGCTTCATGAATTTACCGAGTTCAGAACATTTAAAGCAAACGGAGTCCCACTCCCATATGACAGGCGAGGGACTATTTGGAAACAACTTGGCGAACGAAATGGAATTTGATGGGGCTTATGGAGGAAAGAAAGTAGAACTGGCTGAGTCCGCAAAGAGGATGCATATGGATGTACTAGGAGTAAGTGATATTCGGGTAAGGGGAGAGAACGAGGAAGAGATAGGAGGTTATAAAATGTACTTGACGAGTGTTAAAAAGGGAAGGGCAGGTATGGAGTAGGACTGTTCACCAGGAATACTACTGCACATAACATAGTTTCTGTTAGGCATGTAAATGAGCAAATGATGTGGATGGATTTGGCAGTTGGAGGAATTAGGGCAAGAATTGTCTCAGTGTATTCACCATGTGAGGTTGCAGATAAGAATGAAGTTGACAAGTTTTAAGAAGCACTGAGTGACATCGTAGTCAGGGTGAGCAGCAAGGATAGGATGGTGCTAAAGGGCGATTACAATGTGAGAGTTGGAAATAGAACTGAAGGATACGAAAGGGCGAGTGGTAGAGTGGTAAATGTGGGGAAGATACGGAAGCTAATAGGAATGGCAAGGGTTTGCTGGACTTCTGTGGTAGTATGGGTTTAGCAGTTATGAAAATTTTTTCAAGCAGAAGGCTATTCACCGCTACACATGGGAGGGTAGAGGTACCAGATCCATAATAGACTAAATCCTAACCGACTTCCAATTCAGGAAATCTATTAGGAATGTAGGGTTTTTCGGGGATTTTTCGATGATACAGACCACTATGTGATTTGTATTGAACTAAGTACCTCTAGGCCTAGGGTAGAGAAAGTGAGATCTGCCTACAAACAAATACAGGTAGAAAATCTCCAGGATGAGGAAATCAGACAGAAGTACATACTGTAGATATGATTAGTGAGAAGTTTCGAACAGTGGACAGTAAGCAGGTTCAAGATATAGAAAGAGAATGGATGGCATACATAGATGCAGTAGTGGAAACAGCAAGGGAATGCCTAGGAACAACTGTGTAAAAACATGGGAAAAGCTAACATCTTGGTGGAACAATGAAGTAAAGCAGCTTGCAAACGTAAAAAAAGACGGCTTATCAGAAATGGCTCCAAACAAGGGCCGATGCAGACAGGCAATTGTACACCGATGAAAGAAACACAGCAAAACAAATAGTTATTGAATCCAAAAATAAGTTGTGGGAAGATTTTGGTAATAACCTGGAAAGGCTAGGTCAAGCAGCAAGGAAGCCTTTCTGGACAGTAATCAAAAATCTTAGGAAGGGAGGGAAAAAATGAAATGAACAGTGTTTTGGGTAATTCAGGCGAACTCACAATAGATCCCAGGGAATCACTGGACCGGTGGAGGGAATATTTTGAAAATCTCCTCAACGTAAATTGAAATCTTCCCGGTGGTGTCGCAAACAACCGAGCTCGTGGGGAGGAGGAAAATTATGTTGGTGAAATAACGCTTGAGGAAGTGGAGAAGGTAGTAAATAAACTCCACTGTCATAAAGCAGCAGGAATAGATTAAATTAGACCTAGAATGGTGAAGTATAGTGGGAAGGCAGGAATGAAATTGCTTCATAGAGTAGTAAGATTAGCATAGAGTGTTGGTAAGATACCTTCAGATTGGTCAAAAGCAGCAATAGCACCTATCTATAAGCAAGGGAACAGGAAGGATTGTAACTACTATAGAGGTATCTCATTGATTACTATATCTGGCAAAATATGCACTGGCATCTTGGAAGGGAGGGTGCGATCAGTGGTTGAGAGGAAGTTGAATGAAAACCAGTGTGGTTTCCGACCATAGACGGGCAGTCAGTAAAAGATTTTCAGTATGTGCCAGGTAATTGAAAAATGCTACTAGAGGAATAGACAGTTGTGTTTATGTTTCGTAGATCTAGAGAAAGCATATGACAGGGTACCGAGGGAAAAGATGTTCACCATACTGGGGGACTATGGGATTAAGGGTAGATTATTAAAATCAATCAAAGGCATTTATGTTGACAATTGGACTTCAGTGAGAATTGATGGTAGAATGAGTTCTTGATTCAGGGTACTTACAGGAGTTAGACAAGGCTGTAATCTTTCACCTTTGCTGTTCGTAGTTTACATGGATCATCTGCTGAAGGGTATAAAATGGCAGGGAGGGTTCAGTTAGGTGGAAATGTAGTAAGCAGTTTGGCCTATGCTGTCGACTTGGTCTTAATGGCAGACTGAGCCGAAAGCCTGCAGTCTAATATCTTGGAACTTGAAAATAGGTGCAATGAGTATGGTACGAAATTAGCCTCTCGAAGACTAAATTGATGTCAGTAGGTAAGAAATTCACCAGAATCGAATGTCATATTGATGATACAAAGCTGGAACAGGTCGATAATTTCAAGTATTTGGGTTGTGTGTTCTCCCAGGATAGTAATATTGTAAATGAGATTGAATCAAGGTGCAGTAAAGCTAATGCAGTGAGCTCACAGTTGCGATCAAAAGTGTTCTGTAAGAAGGAAGTCAGCTCCCGGACGAAACTATCTTTACATCGGTCTGTTTTCAGACCAACTTTGTTGTACAGGAGCGAACGCTGGGTGAACTCAGGATATCTTATTCATAAGTTAGAAGTAACAGACATGAAAGTAGTGAGAATGATTGCTGGTACAAACAAGTGGGAACAATGGCAGGAGGGTACTCAGAATGAAGAGATAAAGGCTAAGTTAGGAATAAACTCAATGGATGAAGCTGTACGTATAAACCGGCTTCGGTGGTGGGGTCATGTGAGGCGAATGGAGGAAAGATACGTTACTAGGAGAAAAATGGACTCTGTTATGGAGGGTAAGAGAAGTAGAGGGAGACCAAGACAATGATGTTTAGACTGAGTTTCTAACGATTTAAAGGTAAGAGGTATAGAACTAAATGAGGCCACAGCACTAGTTGAAAATAAAAGATTGTGGCGACGTTTAGTAAATTCACAGAGGCTTGCAGAATGAACGCTGAAAGGCATAACGGTCTACTAATGATGATGTATGTTTTATAACTGTTAGGTTCATCAGTCTACCAAAACTAATTTTGAATAAATACATTTATACACTACCTGAAAAAAGAAACAACTTTATTAAAATAGAATGACATGTTTCTTTCCAGGTAGTTTGTAAATGTATTTATTCAATAAAATAAAAAGAAAGCTGACTCTATGGATCAGTGGTAGAGTGTCGGCCTCCAGATCCCAAAATAGCGGGTTCAAACCCTGCAGAGGTAGTCAGATTTTTGAAGGGCGGAAAAAATTCCATTCGACACTCCATGTCGTATGATGTTGGCATGTACAAGATCTCTGGAGACACATTTGGTGTTTACCCAACAAAATTCATTAAATCTCAGCCATAGACACCCAAGAGAGTTTTGGTTTACTCTGTCTGCCATCTAGTATGCCTAGAGTAAAACAGAACGTTGAAATTGATGAGCGGACAACCAGATGGCGTCAAATTAAAATGTCTTCACAAGTTAGCTGATGGCATTCGATCATCAACATCATCATCATCATCATTATTATTATTATTAATCAAAATAAGTTACAGCAGACTGAAGAACCTAACAATAATAAATTAACTGAGTCAAAACTAAAAAGAGATTGCTTCGGGTATTACAAATTATTTCTCATACGACTTCTAGTGCCAGGAGTATCCGAGGACATGTTCGGCTCGCCTGGTGCAGGTCTTTCTACTTGACGCCATAGGCAACCTGCGCATGTGGATGTGGGATGATGATACCAAGGTAGGGAGAGGAAGAAACCTGGGGTCGGCACATAGCCTACTCCTGTCTAATAGCATCAAGCTCAAAGCTTTACATCCTCATCTGACAGACGAATCACCATCAAAAGAGTCATACGACCGTATTTCATATGAGCACTATGGAGAGGTTTGGAATTTAATTCAGGGTTTTGGTATGCAATCTAGTGATTAAAAATTGTACACCAACACCTCCCCTACTCTGCTGGCCAACATTCTGATAGTGTTTGTTTTTTTTTTTTTTTACCACCAGGACTCGAACCAGCTAACCACGGTGTCAGACCACACAGACTTAAATGCCTTTATCAAACAGGCTACAGCTTTTAATGAAACTCGTACATAAATGTGGACATGTCATAAAATTCAATAAATATAATAGCTACATTCTGTACAGGACAGTACTAATTCTGTGTCACTTCAGTCAACAATTAAAAATAAATTGTAGAAACAGGTCTGATAAGATTAAAGCAGGATTATACACTGCATGATCATTGTTGAGAATTGGTCCGAGAAGCATTCTGAACAGTACTGCCTACACCTACAAATACAGGTAGCCGTGTGTAGCTATGTACAAGGCATGGAGGCTTTCTCCTCGATTGTAAAATTAAGGCAATGGCACCTTGTTGTACTTCCCTGGGCAAAAGGGAGCAATCCCACAATACAAAACACCTATTTCAAGATAGTCAAATCATAAATACAGGTTTTATTGTACATTTTGGAAACTATAAAATAAGAGGTTAAGGAAGAGGAAAGCAGATAAAGACTAACCTTTTTTTATAGTTATGTTCATTTTGGCAATAACAGAGCACGTAATACTGAATTCGGCATCAATATCAGCTTTCGTAGGACTGTTCTTGAAGTTTATCTGAGTAAAATGACGATCCTCCTTTTTGGACAAATTAAATGTAAACTGATAATCTATGGTCAGGTCATCTGAAAAAAGAAAAAGAAATTGTTTACACTGGCGGAATTTAACGTTTTAAAATACTGTACTGTGAAAAAAGACCATACAAATACAGAATTGCCACAAACACATAAAAAATTTCAATGAAGAGGGACCAAATTGATTCTACTAGCAGCAAAGAAAATCAAGAGCATGTACTGGTCAGTAACAGAAGTGAAGGGCAAACTTCAAAAAGGTCTCATCATAACAATGGTAAGATGTAATGTCCTTTTCAATGCCAATTATCTTAATAGATGCTGCAGTGCCATAATTTTGCTATGAAAAGGGCTCTTCGAAGCAGTAGTAAATCTACTGAATTTGGTTTCTCATATGCAAATTCTCTTAACCCTTAGTCAGATTAGTCAGTCAGTAAAATATTTTTTTTTTAAATATATATAGGCTCACTATGTGCTCACAAAGGTGGCTACGTCAAGTAAGTTTCTTGTTTCTTTGAGCAGGTCTTCCGCTGTGCAACCGGCTGAGCGTGTACCACATTGAAACAAACGAGCTGTGGTGTACTCATCCCCATATTCATACATCCAGTATAACCCCAATTATCGTGACCTCGATTTAACATAAACCCACATTTAACGGAAGAATTTTCAAGTCCTGAAAATTATTCCATTCGCATTAGGTAAAACCCGCATTTAGCGTAAGGAAATTTTAAAATTCTCAAGTATTTATTTCTATTTGTTACGGTTTGGGGACATTTTAAACCTATGAAAAAGACGTCATGACGATAATGACAATATTATTATGCCTTTCAAAAATTCCTATATTAATCTGTGCATTATTCTTCGGTTACAATAAGAACCCTTTTACTGATTCACCTGTTATTACGGGCAAATTTGGGCATGTTAGTTTCTTCGTTATCGATGTTCATAAAATCTACCAGCGCTTATATTGAATGCGATAGACCATCTTTCATATCGACTCCTCACTACATGCGCGAGCAAGCTCTCTCCGGTATTCAAAGCCAACGTGCTGTCGAACTATGTAAACAAAGATTGGGAGAAGTTTTTGCATTAAGTGCGCTGACAATAGTTGTTCACTCTTTAGAATTAAAGGCTGAAGTAAACAATGGCTTTATTTTAATACTAGGTACTGGTGCTACTACCTTATTAAATTTAGCTGAAAGCAGCTTTGCAGAAATTGGTTTACGTATCCATCCTCTTAAAAGCAGATCTATAATCCTGAAGAAAGGAAAATTAACTGAAGGAAACGTCACTACAATAGAAGGATCAATAATCCCATCGATAAAAACAAACAATGAACGAATCAAGTATTTAGGAATTGACTTCAACAATGAAATTTCTCTTGACAGACATAAACTAATAAACACAACTTCTGACTTAAATAATCTGGTAAAAACAAAACTTCTAAAACCAGAGCAATCTCTGACACAACTATCAAACA
This sequence comes from Anabrus simplex, assembly GCF_040414725.1. Classification (NCBI taxonomy): domain Eukaryota; kingdom Metazoa; phylum Arthropoda; class Insecta; order Orthoptera; family Tettigoniidae; genus Anabrus; species Anabrus simplex. The sequence continues at coordinate 129,546,107 of NC_090273.1, forward strand.
CTTTTCTTAAAGATCTGGACAAAATTATAAGAAGTTCTGTAAAAGAAATAATGATGCTGCCAGATGATGCTCCAAATTCGATGCTGTATAGTGCCAGAAAGGTCAGAGGGATGGGAATAATTTGCGCAGAATGGGAAGCTAATATAGAGTATTACAATATTTGTAATCGCTTACTCCATGTTCAGGACGTTCACCTACCATACGTAAGGAAGTTCCCTGAAGAACAAGATATGGCACTCCACAGACTTGACATAAAAAAAGAAAGTCTCTCTCCAAAGATTGACGGAAGAAAACTACGTGAAATTATGAGAAATCAATCCTTTCATTCGTGGTGCCAGCTACCACATAAAGGAAAAGGAGTAGTGTTATATTCAGACTGCCCAAAAGCAAACTCCTGGATGATTCATAAATCACCTTGTCCTCTTCTGAATACATAAATGCAGTGAAGATGACATGCAACCTCACCGCAGTGAGGTCGGTTCCCGATAGGTCATTCAACACAACCCGTTGCCGCCAAAATGGCTGCAACGAGATAGAAACCCTTGGACCTGTGCTGGGATTCTGCCGGAGCACTGAACTAATGCGCAACCATCGCCACCACCGTGTAAGAACATCGATTGCTCAAGGCTTGAGACAGCGTGGATGGGAGGTGCACCAGGAGGTTCACTGCATCTCTACCAATGACTCTAATCAGAGGGCGGACATCGTAGCTATCAACAGAGAGCACATTAAAGCAATGGTCTTAGATCCCGCCATTCGCTTTGAAAGAGACCTTAATCAGGCTCGGGATGTGGACCTAGAAAAGCAAACTATTTATGTTTCATGCTTGCCTTACCTTTCATCTAAATATAAAATACCTATCGATCAGTGGATTGTCAGACGCCTGCTATTCGGAGCAAGAGGCAACCTCCCTAGTCAGACATCAAACTTCCTACAAAACTTGAAAGTTCCATTCTGAGAGTTTGAAAAAATAGCAATACAGATACTGAGGGACTCTCTGCAAATCACTCATTCCCATCTGTACCTGAGAACGTGATTGACATTCCTCCCCCACTAACCCTGGGAAAAAAAGGAGATAACAGTATCAACGATTAATTTTCATTTCTTGATATTTTTGAACTTCAATGAAATTGAAACTGTATTCCAGATCTAAATGGTCACCCTCATTGGAGGATGGTTGATTAATTTCCTCAATAAATCTCTCTCTCAATAAGATAGGAATGTGATACTTCTCCTTCTCAAGATACAGCGATCTGAATAAGTAATTCCAGAGGTTAGGTTATGTACTTTCACATCTGGTTAAATTTCAGAAAGGCTGTTCCCATGTAAATTTATAGTGAAAAGGTTATCATTACTCTACGGGGAAGTTTGAAATATGTTTTCATAATATGTGCACGTAAATCTAGGTTAGATGACGCCATTTGAAGTCATTTGCAGCAAGCCTCTGGATTGATACTATTACAAATTTTAAGAATGAAACTGAATATGCGTGTTTAGACTATTGGAATTAGGAAATACCGTGCTAATGAGTAAGCTGCTGTTTGAAAAATATCCGCAATTTTTTTTAAGCAATCTGATTACTGATTACTGTAATGATCCACCATCTAGCAACCACCCTTCCCTGTGTATGTGGTAAGAATCATCAACCATAGCCTTCAGCAATTATTCAGCTGGGTTCTGCAAATATCATAGGTCTGTTAAATCGATGATAGTGCAAAGGAACAAATTTGTTAGGTTGAACCCAAGCATGCTTTAATTATTTAATTAAATTTATTTCCCAAGAACAATCTGAGACAAAGCTGGTTATGGTGCAATACAGGTCTCTTGCTTACATACCAGGGGTAGTTTAACACGAGAGGAATCTTCAGCACAAACAGTACAAAGTTGTAACTACAGTATTGTGTGTAAGGTAGATATCTCCTTGTTTTATTGCTATCACTGTGTAAATAATGTGTGATGGAACATTATGTTAATACAGGCAAAGATTTCTGGAAAAGGCGTGCTTTCTGCTGAAACCTCAATTTAAAGTAAAGACCCATTAAGGTTTAAAAAAATTATATCCCTGTAAAAACGCTAAATAGGGTTCTACTGTATTCATCAAGTTAATTTTGCATCTTGCGACACCTAAACACGTGCTACTCAGCGACTTCCAAGACACACAATCTGCCATGTGACCAAAAGGGAAATGTTCATTAAGCATTCGCTATTCATTTAAAAGCTGACTTCTGGCCTGCCCTACTTGAAACTTTGCTTGCCGTAATGTTCCTGCAAGTGGCTCAGTAGATCTTAAGAAGCCACTTCCTGTTCTGAGATGTTGACATGTTCATAACTAGTATCTAAATTACTCTTTAATCTGCCATCCTCGGTAACTAAAACAATGGCTTTATTCATAGAAATCAATTTAAAGAATTTAATTCACAGTTACAAAAACTCAAACTACACTTCAATTAATTATAATTAAAATATATGTTATTATGCTAGTTGCTTTACGTCGCACCGACACCGATAGGTCTGATGGCGACGACGGGACAGGAAAGAGCTAGGAGTGGGAAGGAAGCGGCCGTGGCCTTAAGGTACAGCCCCAGCATTTGCCTGGTGTGAAAATGGGAAACCATGGAAAACCATTTTCAGGGCTGCCGACAGTGGGGTTCGAACCTACTATCTCCCGAATACTGGATACTGGCCGCACTTAAGCGACTGCAGCTATCGAGCTCGGTAATTATAATCAAAATAGATAATCCTTTTCAATTAGCGATAAGTAAAAGAGATAATCCTTTCTGTAAAAAAGGAGCAGGCTTCTTGCGAACCAATGATGCACAGCAGTATGAGAATTGATCAAAACATCCTCATGTATATACAATGAAACCTCGTTAGCACGTTCCTCATTAACATGTTTTACTGCTTAGCATGTCGTAAATTCGAAGTCACGATTCCCATCGTGAAAACCTATAACAACCATTTTTTCCAGTCATTGACCGGGTCAGGGACAGAATGAATGAAACATATATATATATAGGCTGTTATTACAATGGGGTCGCCACTCCCAAGGTGATTTATTAATGAGTGATAAATGCTATGAAATGATAATGGCGAGTGTTGCTGGAATGAAAGATGACAGGGAAAACCGGAGTACCCGGAGAAAAACCTGTCCCGGCTCCGCTTTGTCCAGCACAAATCTCACATGAAGTGACCGGTATTTGAGCCACGGTATACAGCGGTGAGAGGCCGAAGCGCTGCCATTTGAGCCACGGAGGCTCTACAATTCCCATCGTATTAAATTTATATAAAAATACCTCACTTATCGCATCACAAATTTCTACTAGTACGATCACATTTTTCCTAGCCCTGATAATGTTATTTGTCATCCTTTGTGAAACAAACATGATTTCCAACTCGGGTAAGAGCCGTCACCACAGCTGTATGATTACAGAAAGGCCTTAAATTCCTGAACTTCGCAGGATAAGTTGCACATTCATGGAGCAAGCCGTTAGCCTTAGGAATGTTCAATTTTGCTTGCTGATTAGCAGCAAGATTGCTGAATAACAAAGCAAGTGCTTGTATTTCGCATTCCATTCAGAAGTTAGACATTTATTTTCTTTTGAGTGGTACGGTGAATTGTAGCGAATATTTGTCGCATGGTATGGTAGCCTATATCTGGATTAGGAACATATAAACATACTTATCGCATCACGAAATTTCGCTATTATCGCTTACTACAAGTACGAACAAGTTTTTCCTACCCCTGAAAATGTTATTTGTCACCCCTTGTGAAAGAAACGTGAATTACAACTCAGGTAAGAGCCATCGCCACAGTTGCATGATTACGGAAAAAGTGAGCCTATTTGTGCTTATATATCGCATTCCATTCAGAAGTTAGAAATTTATTTTGTGCCGAGTGGTACAGTGAAGTTTTGTTGCGTGATACAATAGCCTATATCTGGATTAGGAACAAAATCGTGCAAAATTGACTAGCGTGGTGTATATTTGTCTTGTGATAGCCTAGTTATGGACACGGAAAAGGTCGTGAAATTCTTTACTAATGAACACAAAATGAAAATCTTTCAGAAAGTGGATGGGCATCCGCATCTTTAAGCGTGCCAAGGTCGCGAATGTTAAACTCGCACCTTCGAGTTCTGACTCGATCATGTGACCTGGTCAAAGTTTTCAAAATGTCAGTCAAAATCATTCCTCCAAATTCCTCCCAGTCGAGCATGGTCAAGTGTAACCTCCAATTCATTGTCTAAGAGTGTGACCAGAAAATAATGTTTTATTTATTTATTTATTTATTTATTTATTTATTTATTTATTTATTTATTTATTTAGCGTATGGTCCATGCAATCAAGTTTAGAGCAGAAATAAATTATATACATATTTACATACAAGAAAACAATGAACAAGAAAAGACTCCTTACAACTGAATGTTAAGATCATTGATGCACTGTATTGCTTCTGGATTATATATATATAAAATTCGCTGGGGCCATCAAGGACCACGTTAAGTCTTGTTGCATTTGACACTGAACTTGGCCTTCTTTAGAGCCCAAATTTCCCTCATTCTTTGTGAGTGGGCCTGCTTACGCTCCTCTGTCCAAGGGGCACCGTGTCTTCTCTTCGGTTGCTCGTCTCGGTTTAGCCCGTTCGTCAATATTTTTTTGCGGAAGAGATCTCTGTTAAAGGCATCTTCTTTGGTATTTCTAAACCAGGGAATTGTGGTTTTGGGGTTTGAATCAAAAAAGTGAAAGATTTCTTTAGTTAACTTTCTTCTGTCCATTCTTTTCAGATGACCGTAAAATCGTGCCCGTCTTTTTCTGATTGTGTCGGTAATTTTCTCTATTTTGCTGTAGACTTCCTTGTTGGATCTCTTTTGATGGATTCCATTTCTGTACTTTGATCCCAAGATTCCTCTCACAATTTTGCGTTCTCTTTTCTCCAGTTCTTCAAGGAGTCCTTTGTTGGCATTTAGAGACAGGGTTTCGGCTGCATATAGAACTACTGGCTTCAGAACTGTTTCATAGTGATGTATCTTGGTGTTTTGGGAAAGGCATTTTTTTGTTGTAGATTGTGCGGGATGTTTGGTAGGCTATTTCCAGTTTGCGTACTCGCTCCTGAAGTGCTTCTTTGTCCAGTCCATTTTTCATGATGATCTCACCCAGGTATTTGAATTTGTCTACTCGGGCGATGTCCCCATATTTTGTATGGAGTTTTGGTGGAGCCTCTTTGATGTTAGTCATTACTTCTGTTTTCTCAAACGATATCTGCAAACCAGTTTGTTCGGCAATTTCCTTTAAAATTTCAACTTGAGCTCCATAGTTCCGTTTTTATGAGTTTCGACTTGACAGTTAACCGGAAGTCAGACTGTGGTGCCAAACTGCTACGAATTCAAACAGCTGATTTACGATACACAACACGAACGGAAATATATATACTGGAATATGTCTATAATCAATTATTCTTTGTAGCAACATACATAATTCACATAAGATGAACAACAATACACAACACATTTAGGATAAGACTACAAGACAAACATATATCAATGCTCGAAAAGATAAGATAAAACGTGAGTAAATTAAATTAAATTTCTACTCACCATGTAGAAGAGCTCGCGTTGCTGTTAGATTCAATTTCCCCTAATGAAGGAAATAATCCTACAAAGGGAACACACCACTCATTTCTGAGTTACTATCTGCATTGTCATCGTCTGTTGAGGTGTCACTCTCGCCTTCCCTATGCTTATAACTGTGCTCCTGTTGATTTTGGTCGCATCAGCTGTTCTCTGAACTGCTTTCGCAACAGGCAAGAGAGGCGCGCCGTTATCTTTCTCCTTCTCGAAATACTCCCTAACATTGCAAACAATTTCCCGGGCCTGGCTCCTTAGTGGAGTACCGTGTCCGAAGGGCTTTCTTCTCTTGGGAGTTTCATCCTTAGACGTAGGCGTCGACATGACAGAATATCAAATTCACACACGGGCCTAAAATTAACCTACAATATAACTACCGAACGAAATATTAAACTAAGCTACTATATAAACTAGATCACTTTTTACACACTATTCACTACAATATAACGCGCTATACTATTAAAAAAATAAACAATACTTTTATAAACTCTACACACGAAATATAAACGAACAACAGCCTAGCACAAAGACACACAAAGACCGCGAAAAGAACGGAGCTCAATACGACACACAGCTGATAGCACGTGGTTACCGTAAACAACAGGACGACAACACTGCTAACCGGAACTCGAGTTTAACGCGCTCTTTCGGAGCAATCGGCTGCCTATGATTGGCTGTCGATTAATTCACTTACCCTCCGCCAAAAGGCAGCGCTCAAACGTCAAGTCGAAACTCATAATAACTGAACTGTAGCGGTTTCTATGTCGGTTGAGAGAACAGCAATATCATCAGCAAATGCTAAGCAGTCTGTTGCGATCCCCTTGAATTTGGTTCCTATTCTCAATGGACTGTAGTTGGTTTCCTGTAATCTCACCCGCCAGGTTCTGATGATCTTTTCAAGAACACAGTTGAAGAGTATTGGGGATAGCCCATCACCTTGTCGGACTCCTGTTTTGACGTCAAAGGAATGCGAGAGACATCCGTGGAACTTCACCTTGGATTTTTTTATCGGTCAGGGTGGCTCTAATTAATGCCAGCAGTTTCAAATCAACTCCAAATTCATTTAAGATGTTTAGCAGGACTTCCCGGTCAATGGAGTCGTACGCTTTCTTAAAGTCCACAAAGACAGACACATACTGCTTGGACCTTAGTGTACAATATCTGATGATCGTTTTGAGATTTTGGATCTGTTCAGCTGTTGAGCGACCTTTTCTGAACCCTCCTTGGTATTCACCTATTTGATGTTCGACTTGTGCTTCCAAACGCTCCAGGATGGCAAGTGATAGAATTTTGTAAGTCACGGGTAGCAAAGATATTCCTCTATAGTTGTTGTTCTTCATGCTGCCTTTTTTGTGTAATGGATGGATCAAAGCTATTTTCCAATCTTCGGGTAGGGTCTCCTTGTTCCAAATTTCTTCTATTTGCTTTTGCAAGATATCAAGTGATTCTTCTGGGGCATATTTCCATAGTTCTGCTACTACTGAGTCTTCCCCCGGCGCTTTGTTATTTTTGAGACGGGCAATGTGGCGCTTGATTTCTTCTCTGTCGGGTGGTCTGGAATCTGGGTACCTGAGTAAGGGTTCCTTGGTCTCAATGGCGTTTTGTGGTTTAGAGCAATTAAGTAAATTCTTGAAGTAATCTGCCAGAATGCTGCAATTTTCTTCATTTGACGTCGTCAGTGTGCCGTCCATTCGCTCAAAGCATAGAGATGGTGGTTTATAGCCAGTGAGTTTGCGTTTGAAGGCTCTGTAGTACTCTCTGCTTTCATTCTTCCTAAAGTTTTGTTCTATCTTTTCAATGAGAGATTTTTCGTATTTACGTTTCTCAGTTCTGAACACCCTAGCTGCTTGGGCACATTGGGTTTTGTAGGTTTCCCAATCATTTTCTGATTTCGTAGAGTTGTACTGTTTCCACGCAGTGAGTCTTTCTTGGAGGACTGATTCGCAGGTACTATTCCACCAGGCATGCTTTTTGCTTCTCTTGATTTCTGCAACGTCTTTGGCGGCCTCAACAAGGAGATTTTTGGCGTTGTTAAAGTCACAGTCATTTGGTCTAGCCTTCTCCTGGAACTCCTCGACCCTTTGCCGAAGTTTATCATTGTCGAAGCGTGTGATCTGTTTGGTTGTCTTCCTTGTGTTTGCGGGAATTGGTTTGAATTTGATAAGAGATATATAATGATCTGAGGCCACATTGATGCCTTTCTTTACCTTGACATTCATAATCTCAGGGCTGTTTCTCCTGGAGATCGCAACATGATCAATTTGGAACTCCCTGAGAGCTTGGACGGGAGAACGCCAAGTCATTTGCTTTCTGGGTAGATGGCGAAAGTGGGTCGACATGACCTGCAGGTTGTGATTTTCGCAAATGGTCACCAGTCTTTTGCCATTGGGATTGGTTCTTTTGTGAGCAGGGTAATTTCCTATAACTTTCTTGTACTTCTGCTCACGACCTAGTTGGGCACTGAAGTCACCCGAAAGAAGCTTGACATGGTGTTTGGGGATTTTGTTCAATTTTTCATCCAGTAGGTCCCAGAAATTATCAACTTCGTCTGGATCAGACTTGTTCTTATCGTTTGTAAGAGCATGTGCGTTAACTAGGGCGTAGGTTTTGTTCGGGCATTTAATTGTGAGTATAGACAATCTGTCATTCACAGGTTCGAAATTTGCAACCGATTTAAGGATCTTGGTTCTAACAGCAAACGCGGTTCTAAGCATCACAGCTCCATTGAGGATTCCTCTTTGCACTTTGCTCTTGAAAAATCGGTAGCCTTCAGATTAAAAAATCTCTTCATCTGGGTACCTTGTTTCCTGTAGGGCCACTATGGATATCTGATTTTCGTGAAGAGCTTTGGTGAGGGTTTTCAGCTTGCCAGTTTGTGTAAGTTGTTGTTATTATTATTATTATTATTATTATTATTATTATTATTATTATTATCGTATGGCAAGGAAATTATATATATAATATACACAATAACAAAAATCATTGATTCACTTCAGGCATTAGTTTTATCTGTTATATCTGAATGTCCAACTTCGCTATCCACTGTAGTGCTTCCGCTGCTGGAGATAGGAAGTCTTCCAATCTACCTGGATAAGCCCGTAGTTGACACTTGCTTACAATGTGGGGAATAGTCTGGCGAGGGGCTCCACAGTCACATTCTGGAGACGGTACAAAGTTCCACTTGTAGAGAGAATCCCTGCACCTTCCATGACCTGTCCTGATCCTGTTCAGTTTGGAACAAGTTGCATGTGGCAGTTGGGATCCATTTGCAATTTTTTCCCCTCTGAAGATGTTATGCAGGAGCAAGTTAGGAGAGTTATTCCAGCAGTCTTCCACTCCTCCAAAGCACTGAAGTTCGTGGATGTCTTCACAGCAGCATCACAAAGGGGTCGATGTCGTGATTTCAGTCTTTGGAGACTAAGAACTGGTATGTCATTTAGAATAGGTAGCAGAGGATTCTTACAGATCTTGTTGTACTCTTGAACAAGAGCACTGGATCTTTGTAAGTCAGGTGGCATTATTCCAGACAACAGTGGGAACCAGTGAACTGGAGTTGATCTGATAGTGCCAGATATAAGACGCATGCTGGTATTCAATTGTGGGTCAATATACTTCGTATACGGGCTATTAATCCACACTGGAGCACAATAGTCAGCAGCAGTGCTAAGGCTGAAGAGCACAGGATGTTTGCAGTAGATCCCCAAGTAGTACCAGTTAGCTTCTGAATAATATTGTTTCGGGTTTTCAGTTTCATTCGACAAGTTCAAAAGATGTTGCTTGAATGATAAAGTCCGGTCCAAGGTAACACCGAGATATTTTGGACACCTATTGTGATTAAGTACTCGATTGGAGAAGGTAATATTTAGTTTTAAGTTAGCAAGCCGGTTGCTCAAATGGAAGCAAGAAACCTCTGTCTTGGCTGTACTGGGTCTGAGTCTCCATTTCCTGAAATATTCTGCCAATATGGATAAGTCCTGAGTCAGAATGTCTTCAGTTTTCTCAATGATCTTGTGTTGTGTGGCCAGGGTCAAGTCATCAGCATAGCAGAACTTTCTGGATATTGTTTCTGGAAGATCAGAGATGTACAGATTAAACAGTAGTGGCAATAAAACTGATCCTTGAGGCAAACCATTATGTAGTTTTCTCACTGAGCTTTTATTTTCACCTAAACAGACCTGGAATTTCCTGTCGCTGATCATGTTGTTGATAAGCTGTGCAATCATATAGCTCTGAGTAATTTATAAATCAATCCTTCCTTCCATACGGTATCGAAGGCAGCAGTGAGATCCACAAATACAGCAGATGTTTTAAGCTTTTGCTGGTATCTGGCCTCAATGTAAGATGTTAATGAAAGTACTTGATCGCAGCAGTATCGGTTAGGTCTGAAGCCTGCCTGATCCACAGGAATGAGTTCTAAAATGGTTGATCCAATTCTGTTAGCCTTTCAAAGAGTTTGTAGCAACAGCTAAGGAGGGCTATCGGTCTGTAACTCTCAGGTCTATTTTCAGGTTTTCCAGGCTTCAAAATGGAAATTATTTTAGCTTTTTTGAAGTCAGGTGGGATTAGTCCAATCTGGAGAATGTCCGTGTAGAACTGTGCCATCCATCTCTTTGCATTGTCTCCCATATGTATGAGGAATTCTGGGTGAATTCCATCGAATCCATGTGCCTTACCAGGTTTTGGTTCTTTGAGGGCCTCTTGAACATCAACGGCTGTAAAGGAACGTGAATAGCTAGATATACGAGGTGCTGATGATTTCAGAGCACGAAGCTGGCATCTAATATACTTTGTATGCTTCTTATCAGCTGGAGCTCGGGAAGTTGTTACAATATGGGAAGCTATTTGGTCAGGTGTCACATGAGGTCGACGCTTCACTACTGGTGCACCTTCTCGTAGCCTTCTAAGAAGGCCCCAGGCCTTTCGGCTAGAGTGAGTAAAATCTCAGCTTTCGACAGTTTCAACCCATTTTTGTCTTTGGCAATCATCCAAGCTAGCCAGAAGTTTGTTAGCAGTTTCTGCATCCCTGTTTTGTTGGAAATTCTTAAATAATTCCTTATTCTCAGCATTCCAGCCAAGAACATATTTCCGATAGCCCCTGGGCATACATTTCTTAGCAGTAGGTATAACTGCTCCAACAAGACGTGGATAACTTTGGTGATTTGGGGGAATCCAACGAATGCATTTATCTATTTCTACAAGAATGCAGACCAATCAGCTTTCTGGAAATTCCATTGGGGATATGGCATTGAACGTATAATGGGAACTGTGACACCAAATTTGAGTATGACTGGTCTATGCTGGCTATGAGCGATATCTCCCATCACTTTACGTGTAGTGTGCAAGGGATTTCCTTTTGTATTGGAGCTGACAAAGCATGAATCTGGATTTGAATCTCTACCCCATGCAGCTGATCGAAAAGTTCCTCGATCTTTAGCATCAAATACTAGATGGAAGTTGTTACTTTCGCACCAGTTCATTAATTTCAAGTCCACAAACATCTGTTTCAGAATACTTCCAGAGTTCATGATGACTACTGAAATCCCCCACATAAATCGCAGGATGTTCTGCAGTTGGTACAATATACTCAGGCCATAAAATGCATGGTGGTTTGTAGACGATAATTGAGACATTATTCAGTCGGATGACAACCTGATGAACGTTTTCTTCTGTACTTTGAGATAGTAGCTCAGCTTCTTTGATGTTATTACGGACATATGTGGCCACTCCATATGCTTCATGGTAAGTTGCTCCTAGAGCCGTGTACCCAGCAATACGACCTCTAGTACGGAGTTGTTCTTCATTAGCAACATGCGTCTTTTGAAGGACAACAACATCTATGTTGTTCTCTCTCAGTACTTTTGAGAGATAATCACACTTTGCTCTGCTGATAATTTCTATATAGAGTTGGAAAATATGAATAGCTGGACCAATGTTTCTTGTTAAAGAGCTCTGAGAAGAGCTGTTTCCACATGATGTCTTTGACATAATTTGATAGCCAGGAGATCCTAGGATAGACTGGCTGCCTATTGCTGTTGCTCACTTAGCACCACCCGGGGGACACGTGCAGGGCAATGAGAAAGCAAATCCTGCGGACATGAGCAACTTTCATCCCCCTGCTTCTACAGTAGCCATCAGAAATCCGCTTTGCTACCTGTGTATGCCCACGTTTCACACTCTCGGACAATATGGAGTATGGTTTGTCGTGGAGCTCCGCAGTCGCACACGGGTGTCAGCAACTTGTTCCATTTAAACAACATGTCTCTGCATCTGCCATGGCCTGTTCTTATTCTGGGTGGTGCTAAGCGAACAACAATATATTTGGCAGCCAGTCTATCACTGCGATCTCCTGGCAATTACATACAATGACATATCAAAATAATGTTTAATAATCCACTACTCTGAAATAAAATGCTTCTACTAACATTTGTTTCAGAAAGAGTGTGATCTGTAATAATGCTTGGATATTTTTATTGCCCCCCCCCCTGCATATGTTTTCATATTTATTTATTTTTGGTGTTTTTCACACCTTTCAGTGCACTTGTTATTTTATAAGCCCCAGCAGAAGGTTTTCATATTTGTTCTCTCATGTTTTTCACACCTTTTAATACTTTCCTCTCATCTATAGAAATGGTAGATATAGTTTCCACTGTACCCGCAAATACGAAGACGTAAAATGCACATATATTGGAAAAAAATGTATCTCGTGTTTCCATACCCGTCATATAGTTTTTATTTGTATATTCTGTAGTACGTTTTCTTGCTTAACACGTTCATTTTTGTTGTCCCCACCAGAAACGTCTTAACAACATTTTACTGCATATATACAAGACTATCTCAGGACTGCTCTAATGTCATATAAACCTCAGTTTGCCAAGTTAGTAAGAGACAAAGTCCTGCTTCACACATTAGTTCATTTGAAGCTGTCATCTACAGTATATGCATATTCCGTAATTATGCAATACATCATTTCTTCAGATAAAGTATCATAAAATATTTCTGTGGTGATTACCGCTTACAGTACGAAAAGAAAACATAACTTCTGCAATGTTGTCCCATGGAAAAACTATATGAATAGCCCTCACTAAACGGTTTGTCACGCTGCCCACGTATCATCTCAGAGACTAATCTGCACGCCTTCAGGCTGAGTAACAGTTGCTTGGTACAGGACTGTACATTTAATTTTATATAAGTCAAAAGAAAATCAGTAATAATAACATTAACCCAAGAAGTTTGAGTACATTAAACACAATACTGCTCTAAAGTCATAAAAAATTCACAATTCAGATGCTCTTTTAACATCAACTAAAAGTAAACCAAATAACGGCAGCAAAATATATTTCATAAACAGAAATCTTGTTAAGATGTATTCAAAAAGAAGCAATAATATGCAATGTTTCACTCTACTCAACAGAAAACTGAAAAGACTTACAAAAACAAGAGCCTTTATTTGTAGGATCTCCATGGTAATGGTTCTGAGTATCACACCGGTCACAATGATCTCCCACAATTCCTTTGGTAGTGCAGTAACATTTCCCTGTTTCTGGATGACATTCAGTCCCTTGATCATTGCATTCACAAGCTGAAACAAAGTAAAAGTTTTGTTAGAGTACTGGAAAGGAACAAATGAGTGTTGAATCAAGTCATAAAAGACAGAGAAGAACATGAAAAGGACGATATAAAACAATGAACACAATGATTGATCAGCATCAGAAAAGAGAGAGCAGTAGAAAGAAAACACAAGAGGATAAGGACAATGTCAATCTCCACATCTTTATACACTGCCATCTTCAAACAGATTTTCTCCTCAGCCCCCTACAAGCTGGCTTTCGCTTCCCAGTTTCATCAGGAAGGTGGGCACCAAAATTCACTGAGGGACTATCTTGACATATATTCAGTTATGATGCTGGAAGAGAAGGATAAGAAGAAAACCAGATAAACGCAGGAAAAGGGTACATCCATCTAATATCTGAAGAGCCAATCTATTTGAAGACGACAATGTATGAATATGTGGAGATCGTCCTTTTGTGTTTTCTTTCTCTTTCACTCACTTCCCACACTGAGCTGTCATTGTGTTTATCCTCCCATGTGTTCCTTTCCATGTTACTATCTCTCTCTATAGGACTTATTTCAAGTTTTCATTGAGTAAATTAAAAATATAGAGAAAAGGAAATGACTGCAAAAGATTCAGACTCAATAACTTTCACAGAAAGGTAAAAAGGTGAACTGCACCCCCCACCCGAAATTGCATTCATATTTTCTATTTTTCTAGAATGCCAAAGAGGATCAATTTGTCCCTTCATATGAAACAATGTTATTGAACAAGAAGAATTTTATCAATAAGAATGGAAAGTATTCAGGTTCTTTAGGCTTTACCAGTCATGAAATTACCAACGTTTCCCTTCATTGAGGTAACAAGTTCTTCAATTGGAATGCCACACATCTCCAAGATGCTGGCAGCTAGCGTGCCAATAAGACAATGCAGTGAGTAGTTTTAGAGAGGTGTGACATTCTAAATGATGAGCCCAAGCAATCAATCAATCAATCAATCAATCAATCAATCAATCAATGATTAGCATTTAGAAATGCTGCCCAGGTGGCAGATTCCCTATCAATTGTTTACCTAGCTATTTTTTTAAATGTTTCACACAACTTGGAAATTATTGAACAATTCCCTTGATAAATTACTCCAATCCCTTACTCCTTGTCCTATAAAAGAATATTTGTCCCAATTTGTCCTCTTGAATTCCAACTTAATCTTCATACAATCTTTCTTACCTTTAGAAGCTTCACTCAAGCTTATTCATCTACTATTGTCATTTGACATCATCTCTCCACTGACAGATCAAAACATACCACACAGTAGAGCATCTCGTTTCCTTACTTCCAAGTCTTCCCAGCCCAAAGTTCACAACATTTTTATAACACTACTCCTTTGATGGAAATCATCCAGACCAAATCATGCTGCTTTCCTTTGAATATTTTCCAGTTCTCATATCAAATAATCCTACTGTGGGTCCCATGGTGGGAACCATATTCTAATTGGGGTCTTACCAGAGACTTATACGCCCTATCCTTTACATCCTACTACAACGCTTAATACTCTCATAACCATCAGAAGAGATATGTAACCCTTCTTAACAACCTCTTTAATAGGATTACCCAATGTATATCATTCCTTATATAACACCTAGGTACTTACAGTGTTCCCCTTGAGGTACTATCAGATCAACACAGTAATTAAAACTGAGGGGACTTTTATCCTGGTAAAACATACAACTTGACTTTTCATCCCACTTACGAGGTGTAAGTAAGGGCCGTTTTGAAATAACTACACAACGAAAGACGATTTTCAAACACCATGTTTATTTGCAGATTCTACATACTTTATTATTCAACATAGCCGCCAAGTTTGTTTAAACACTCATCATACCTTACAACTAAGTTTGGAATACCCTCTTTATAGACACCTGCCACCTGCTCCGATAACCACGAGTTCTTGATGTTGATCTTGCGCTGGGACAGAGTCTGTTTGGCCTTCACTTTTACAGGCGAATCTTTTATTTTTATACAGATATGAGTGTTCGATGACGTTTTGACTCGTTATGGTGAAGAAGATGACGACATGTTGAGCGAGATTGCAAGTAATCAGCTTTATTTGCCGTATCAAAATCTAATCACAGAGAGTTTCAATAATTGAAAATCTTCCACCTTTTTGATACTTTTTATTTGCCTTTTTAGCAAATTTTTATTTGTAAACAGTACATGTTTCGTTCTCACTTGGGAACATCTTCAGCTGCACACACACACACCATCACTATGCTAGACGTAAAGCAGCATCAAACGTTCTCCTCCAGGGTCACAGTAGAATTGGAGTCTAACAACAGCAAGAAATTGAGACGAAGCTCCCTTCCCAAAAATTGACCAGCAATCAATCAGCTTCAAAGTTCCGCATTAGACTCAATTCAGGGCAATTTTAGCAAACTCATAATAAATAACAGCTTACCTGGAAGGAGTGAAAAACATTCAACAATAATTTGAATAGTGTCATGAAGTCAATAATTTTAAAACCTTTTAACTGGAAGACAGACAGACATTTTTAATGTAACAAAGTGAAACTTTTAACAACTACTCCAATGAATAGATATAGTTTTTAAGCTACCAACTATGTAATCATCCAATCTCATTTCATTAACCCATTAACCTCCACATTGTTTTAACATCATTTTAATTTAATTTGTATTCTAGTAGTCTTTAAGAGAATCAATGTACTTGCAAATAACATGTTCAAAAACTTAGCAATTCACCTAAGCTTAACAACAGCTGAAGATGTTCCCAAGTGAGAACGAAACATGTACTGTTTACAAATAAAAATTTGCTAAAAAGGCAAATCAAAAGTATCAAAAAGGTGGAAGATTTTCAATTACTGAAACTCTCTGTGATGTTGAGCGAGATCGTAACGGGAGGCGAAACATGGGTTTTGCATATCACGCCCAAATTGAAGCAACAGAGCATGGAATGGAGACACACACACATATTTGCCTGTAAAGGTGAAGGCCAAACAGACTCCCCAGTGCAAGATAAAGATCAACAATTCTTGGTTATCGGAGCAGGCGGCAAGTTTCTATGAAGAGGGTATTCCAAACTTAGTTGTAAGGTATGGCAAGTGTTTAAACAAATTGGTGGCTATGTTGAATAATAGAGTAAAGTACGCAGAATCTGAAAATAAAAGTGGTGTATGAAAAATGTCTTTCATTGTGTAGTTATTTTCCAATGGCCCTTACTTAAAAAACACGCCTCGTACCCTCATCCCACTGTCCACTGTCTGTCCATCTCAACATTGTCTAGGCCCCCTTCCAGTTGCTCACAATCCTGCAACTCATTTACAACTTTATATAGTATAACATCATCCAAAAAAGGCCTTATCTGTGATTCCAATATTGTATAAGAAAACATAAAGGTTCAATAATACAGCCTTGAAGAACCTGCTGCTCCCCACTCTTGAATCATTACAGAGTCAGATAACAGTCCATCTACATATATAAAAGCAAGTCGATCTGGAGCGAGATAGATATATATATATATATATATATATATATATAAAACAAGGTATAAAAATGAAAATAGACGTGAATTAACAAGGCACATCCAGAGATCTCAGAAATTTGAAATTTGGTACCGGAGAAGCTAATGACCCCAGCATCCCTAGAAAAATAGAAAATTCTTAAAACTCCCCAAAGGGGGCACGCTGGGGGGGCTTCAAATTTTGGGCTCAGCATAAGAACGCAGTCGTACAATTTATCCAAAGCAACAACCTATATATATGGTAGGCTTTAAAAATTTGTGAATTTCCTCATTTTTATCCCCCTTCCCCCCAAATCAACATGGCGGCACAATCTGCCAGGTTTGCTAGAAAATTGAAATTTGGCAAAATTATAGCTTTTAGCCTGCAACCGACGGAAAAATTGCAAGATACGAGAAAATGTTGTAGAACCAAACATGTAGAAGGATAAAAGTGTCATCTAATGGCGCAAGCCATTTGTTAATATGATGTACCATTTAGGAGTAGTGAATCTCGAAGTGGACGTCTGCACTAATAAACGTGCTTTTGCTTATCTGTCATTATCTATATATAAGAGTTTTGTCTGCACATTGCTCAGAATTTAAAAAGGGTGATATTTCTGTATCAGTCATGTCCACAGTAACAAGAAAATGCACTTTTTAATTTTCCATAATGTATGTCTGTCTGTCTGTCTGTCTGTCTGTCTGTCTGTCTGTCTGTCTGTCTGTCTGTCTGTCTGTCTGTCTGTCTGTCTGTCTGTCTGTCTGTCTGTCTGTCTGTCTGTCTGTCTGTCTGTCTGTCTGTCTGTCTGTCTGTCTGTCTGTCTGTCTGTCTGTCTGTCTCTGTGTGTGTACGTATGTACAGTACACACATCACGAGAAAAAGGCTGAGGAGAATTTAACGAAAATTGGTATGCAAAGTTGGGGAATAACCCGCTACAATCTAGGCTATAAATAATTGTATTCATGCTGAGTGAAATGGTAGTTTAGGAGAAGGTCTAAAATTTAATTCTCAAATATTGATGTTATTAATGGCCATATCTGAACGAAAGTCGGTAGGCGAAGTCGGGGAATAACTCGCTACAATTTAGGCCACAATTTCATGAATGGGTATATTTACATTCCTGCAAGGAATTCTTCCTTTCTGGTTATTGCTATTTTTTCTCGAAAGTTGTAGCATTACGTTAGTATAAATGAAAAATATGCTGGCTCCTATAAAGTGAAGATATATAAGGATTTATGATGATGTTGCCATATGGCAACGCGGGGCCATAATGGGTATTTCAATTTTTTATCCGTTCCTAGCATTGCCATAGCAGTCTGTATACTACTGTTTGCGCACAATACCTGACTGCTTGTAAAGTATAGCACTTTTAATGCTGTTTTCTATATTTTCAGACCGATAACTCTAAAAGAACCTCTTGACTACTTGGAAGAAATAATGTTCGATGATGAAGAACCTCAAGCGTTGTTTATCGAGCCTCCTGACGTCGAAAGTGGTGCTTTGCGTGGTGAAGATGATCAGATGTAAGGCTAAGGAATGAAATTGTTTCAAACTCAATGCGCAGAAATCACTTTCAACATATACTGCAGTTTCTTCACTTTGAAGACAGCCATAAATCAGGAAATAACAATGACAAAATGTGGGAACTTCGACCCATCACAGACCATTTGAAGTCCAATATGCTCAAACATTTTCACCCTGAACAGCACCTTTCCTACGATGAGAGCATGATAGCATACTTCGGTCGTCACGGTTGCAAACAATTTATAAAAGGTAAGCCATTATGCTTCGGGTACAAAGTTTGGTCATTATGTACTCCAGCAGGTTATCTGATAAATTTTGAAATTTATCAAGGTAGAAATCCCAGAGTAAATGAAGTTTATGAGGAGAGATTTGGGAAGTCTACAGCTCCACTGTTGAGTATGATTGATGATGTTCACTTTGATGTAGGCCTACAGCAGCTACCATTCTCATTTTATTTTGACGATGTATTTACCGGCCTTCCGTTGCTAGCCTATTTGAAATCTCAAAGTTATTCGGGCACAGGTACTATTCGCGACAACAGAATTCCCAAAAACTGTCCACTTGAGAACCAACAGACCCTAAAAAAGAAGCCTCGAGGATATTGCACTTCAGTGAAAATGGAAGTAACTGACATACGTGCGACTAAATGGGTCGATAATTCAGTTGTGAGTGCTGCATCTACCACATTCGAAATGAATCCCACTTCTAGAGTGCAACACTATTCCAAGGAACAAAGAAAGAAAATAGGTGTTAACAGGCCAAATATAATTGGCAAATATAATAAGCACATGGATGGTGCTGATCACATGGACCAGAATGTGTCTCTGTATCGCATTGGGAACCGAGGCAAGAAGTGGTGAAGTAGTATCTTCACTTGGTTGAACGACGTATGTGTGCACAACGCTTGGCAGTTGCATAGAGTAGCTCATCCGAGTATGCCACAACTAGAATTTAGGCGTCAAATTGCAGTTTACTATTGCAACCACTTTGGTGAAGGCCCTAGAGGCCCAGGGCCTACTCGCAAACGGATATCTGACGGAACACCTCGAGAATACCTACGCTACGATGGACTAAACCATTGGCCGATTCCCATTGACAAGAAGAGGATATGCGCCGCTGACAACTGCTCCACAATCGGTCGCACTGCTTGCAAGAAATGTGATGTAGGGCTTTCATCAAATGCTTCGTGAAATACCACATTAAGGAATGAAAGGAGTAGTAGAAACTATAGTATGGCCACAAACATAGTAAACTATCCCTTTAGAAAAAGAACAGAATTATGACCTCAATAGCATGTTACCATTACATCGATAGAATAAGTCAAACAGTAATCTATTCATTATTGGAAGGCCCAAAAGCCTTAACAAATTAACTGATAATGCCTTAAATTAATTGATTTACCCTTCAAGTTACTACAAAAATAAACACAACATTGTACAAAATATTTCTTCTTGTCTTTCTTTTTTTATTCAATACTTCCCAGTATGACCCAGTGTTGCCATATGCAACACCCTCCTGCGAGAATATCTTATATCTGAAAATCATGTTATTGTTATTTTCATATCCATTTACGACCAATGAGACCAATTATGATAGAGTTACTCATTAATTTAAAAAATATAATTCTGCGACATACTGGGTTAATGAAAATCGGTATGTAAAGTGGGAGAACAAGGAACTACAGTCTACGCTATAAATAATTTTATAAGACACGATAATATCACAAAGTCAAAAGAAAACAATGTGAAGGCCTACAATATAGAAAACTCATAAAATTGACCAACAATAACACTACATTGACCATTGTTTGTTGTGCTGTGCTTTGTGTCTTATGTTGCCACTCATCTCCAATAGATAGGATTACTGATGTGTACCGAGTATATTTTAAAATTTACCTTACGTTGCACCAAAACAGATAGGTCTCTTGGCGACAATGGGATAGGAAAGGGCTAGGAGTGTGAAGGATGCGGCCTTGACCTTACATTAAGGTACAGCCAAAGCATTTACCTGGTGTGAAAATGGGAAACCACGGAATACCATCTTCACGACTGCCGACAGTGGGGTTCGAATCCACTATTTCCTAGATGCTAGCTCTCGGCTGCACGCCCCTAACCACATGCTAACTCGACCAGTCCTACTGAGTGTAACAGCCTGCCCAAATACTGGCGGGAACTAGCTGGGAGTTTCATAACTTTCTTCTTTAGCACACCATTCCTCTGGTTCATAAATTTTCTGTTATTACTGGTATATAGCACACTGGTTCATAAAAGCATTCAAGCTATTCAATCCCTACTTTGAGGCACTGATTGGAATGAGCAGAGTGCATATTCAATGGAAAAAAGGATGAAGAGTGTTCCAGCTCTGGAACTTTGGACTGTTAGATCGGCACCGTAGAACTGTTCGTTAAAATTGAGAAAATGTGCGGTTCTTCATTTGATCGAGTACTTTATATGATAACATTGCTTTTAATCGCTACTTTCCTGCTGACGTTTTTGTAATGACCTATGTTGACTTCAGTTAGGAAAACCACAAAGTCAGTCTTTCTGAGAATCCCGTAGCGAAGCACGGGTACATCAGCTAGTCTACTCTAATTCTCAGAGTTCTATTTTCCATTATCACAGTAGGGTGAAATGCGGGTAATGTGACACTTGAAATAACCCAAAGAACCTGAAAACTTTCCTGTTGGTATTGTCCCCGTCAAATTTGGCGATATCTAGTATATTTCCAACAAGTGGATATTAGAAGTTTTATTGTCTGCCTGGAGCTGTAATTTGTCATTGGGAAGTAGTGTGGCGAGCTCAGAAGCAGTTTTTTTCGTCATTCAGAGGGGCGATGTATTGATTGAGCTTCGACAAGGCCAAGGCAAATCACGTGATATGTCCATGCACTACCCTGCCACGCGTGAACGACAGACAGCCTGATTCCAGAATAGTCTGAGCCAATTAAAGGAGACCTAACGACCAATTACCATTCTCATTGGAGTACACGCCTCCCAAGCCGAGAATATAACAAGCCTCGTTCCGAGTAAATCACTCTCTGAATACTCTACTCTCTGAATACTCTGCATTCTGCATTCTCTGAACTTGCTATTCTACGCTGCTGTGCGACGCTACAACCACATGGAGAAATAACTTTTCAGTGCAAGCAGACGTCTGTTCTGCCACAATTTAGTGAAATAATTAGCTAACTCCCACGGAGTAAAAATCATCTCAAAATCCAAGTTAAGTGGGACTATCTAGAAGAATAATCAATATTCTGCATGTGTTTGTGCCCATATTTACTCTTGCCATCTCAGTTACAGCTTACGTCCGGAACTCAACAGAAGTCATCTTGAAAGCCGCAGCACATCAACATGGATAATTCTGCAATCATCTGTAACTCAACTTCATCGAGGGACCTCGACTACCAAGTCTCCATGGATCTCTAAAATGTGAGGCGTCACTGCTCATCGGAAGGAAACTGACCGGAGAAATGCTGGAATGATTGACTGCTACTTGGGATCGAACCTCATCTAAAACTTGAGTACCATGTAATTTAATTTCTGTCTCATCTTTTGTAAAACTAAAGGTCTTTCTTCTTTAAATCGTAGATCTATTAGTTTTGTTGTAGTTAGAAACATTTCATTTTTCCATTTCTTACGGTGTCGTGGTAGACGAGTCACATGCGTGAATGAAATTTTGAACCTGTTAAGAGTAGACATGTAGTCTGTCTTTGAATGATTTCCCGTGCTTATGAGCTAAATATCTAAAAATCACTGACCACGCGATAAATCTACTTTTTTGTGTAATGTTGAAATTTATCGGATTTGAATTTACGTGTACATTTTGTGAGATAGGGTCGAACCTAGTGTCTTTTCAAGATCACTTGTATTCCTTAGGATCGAGTCATCTAATTTTATGATATATCATGAGGATTGGTAGATGTAATAATCACTTTAGTAATAATAAAAATGACTAAAGATCGGGTAAAAGAGAATTAAATGCTCGTGAGCCATAACTTTACAGTAGATTCCTTATATGTGAGATTGAATGTGCTCTGTTCATGAAGTGTCTGGAATATGACCAATCCTGCAGGATATTTATTATGTAATTGAGCGATTGGATGATTTATATATGATGACTGACTTGTTCTTGTGTTATTGGGAGCGCAAGATAAATTATAATTAATGCAGCACATGTTGCGTGTGTATTTCACGGATAGGGAATAATAATAATGCGATTGAGGATCACGGACGCGATAGTTTCAACTTGTCACCCATGTGCTGGTAGTGATTACGGATTTTATTGGAATCTTCAATTATAATTTCAAAGGTTCGATGAATATCCATCTGTGTGAGAAGCATATTCCTACCCAAGTGATATCCCTAACTTCGATCACTACTCACCATTAATGATAAAAATAATTTCTGTACACAAATTATCTCCTACTGGATATGACGCGACCTGACCATTCTTAAAAGTCAAGAGTAAACTTGCAGGAACAGGATTCAATGTAAATAATGTATATAAAATACGTGTTTCCCCGTATGAATGAGTGTGTGTAAATATATGCATTTCTCTTATATCATGTTTGTTCTATTTAACTTGATCTGGTCGTGTACTTGTGGCGACGCAGATTACATTCATCGTTGTGTGCTACCTTAAGAAGTAATTTTCGTGCCCTTAAGGGAAAATTTGGTAAGTTTAAGTCGAGGTAGACTAGGAAAGGATTTATTTTTTTGATGAACGTGATTTAAAAGGAAAGATCATCTCGTTATTTTCACAAAGGCAATCGATTTGTAAAGTAAACTATTATTTAACTAGCTCACACATGGATAACAAAGTTTTTCTAACACATTTATATTTGAATTTTGAAATATTTTAAAATTAATTTGAAACGTAAATGCCATGCAAAGATCAGAAGTAGATGTTCACTAGCTGCATAATTACTTTGAATTCTGGTGATAATGAGTCACAATAATTAATTGGAGAATCATTATTTTGGAATGGAAATGACAATCGCTATGTGAATGATGCAGTGAAAAATTAATTCGAAACACGATCGTGTGATGGTGAAGAACGTGTTAATTAAATAAGGAGAGAGATTGATAATAATAAGAATAATAATAATTAATTTTGAGGTTTTTGAAATTAATTTCGATTTTCTATTAAAGCTTATACTGGTGTTATTGACCAATGTTAAATACTTTAAATGATAAAACTTAGTATAATTCAGCTTAAACCATGCGTTGTGGCTACTTTAAAGTCATGAAGCCTTTAACTACTTTATTGTAAAACATTAGCAAGACAGTTATCTAGTTATTTTGTGAACCTCTTTGTTAAGTTTTGAATTCTTTCAGTCGAATATTTTGATTTTTAAAAGGCGGTAGGCCTAATTTTTCTTTGATTTTCGTTACAGAACAGTAAGGCTGGAGATTAAGAAATATGTGTCTCTCAAAGACTGAGGAAGAAATGGATATTATGAAAGTTCAATGTAAAAGAAAGTAATATCAGTAAGAACATTTTCATTTGTGATCTGCTTGTGTTAATAAATGTCAGAGTGTTGTTTTAAAATTTTTTTTCTGGCTTGGTCATCCACCCTTCTTTTCCCTTAAATGCCTCTAGAAAACAGTACCCAATGAATGAACAGTCCACCTTGGGATCTCTCGCTCACTGGCTGGGCTTAGCTAGGCAATAATGGGGCAGTATTATGTTCAAAATCTGTGAAATTCTGTTATAGTTCCCTTTTGGGAAAAATCGCATAATCCAATTAATTAAAGGTGACAAGACAAGACAGAGTACCAATAATAACAGAAAAAAGCAAAATTCAACTTTCCTGTGTCCATTAAGACTAGGACAATACATTGCATGTGCTGAACAGCATTCATGAAACAGTGGCTAACTAAATCAGCATACATAGTAGAGTGTGCTTTTATCACCTTAGCAATGGTGAGATCAGTGTACAGTACTATAGGATGTTTACCACTTACACTTCCTTATCTCACCCAAGTTATTTGCTGCTGTGAGCGGAGCTAAAAGATCTCCACCTATACAATACTCATTTATTGTAACCTAAAAAAGTTACATATATCGGAAACTAGCGTATGTCTTTCCCATCAACATTAATCTGTTCACACTTATTTCAACTAAACTGAATTCAAGAAGATTCTCCAAGTGTTAATATTTTAAGTGTTTAAGAAGTCATTCTTCAAATTAGAAGAAAACATTATCATTCAACTCTATACTTGTCTCGTACCGAATTTCAACACACTCTTATTTTATAAATTTTATCTACTATAATTTATGTCTTGCCTTAACTTTATGAATTTCTCTAGCAAGACCGAAACTAGTTTCAAATGTAACTTCTTTAGGTTACAATAAATGAGTATTGAATAGGTGGAAACCTTTAGCTCTTGTTTTACATTACTAGTGATCCTGTACAGGAACAGGGACTTATATTTTTAGGTTGTCTATAAACTTACGGATTGCAAAAAACTACATTATAAGGGGCTTGAGGATCATTTTGTGCACAGAAAGGAAGGATACAATTGTACAAATACACAGACTGAAAGAAAGGAAAATTATTATTTTATTATACAATCTTCCTGCAACAGCTGCTGGTTGCCCAAAGACAAAGAGTACCTTAACAACAATAATGGATATGGATACAGTAGATAATGTGATTGTATGGTAAGTGTAGGCAATCGAGTGAGGCATGTCAAGCATTTGTTTGAGGTCCGCAAAGCATGGTTAAATTGATAAGTCAGTGTAAGCAGAGAAAGCAAACAGCATAACAACAAGAACAAATATTAAAACACAAAAGGACCAGTACAAACTCCACATTTTAACACACTGTCATCCACACAGATGGGATCCCTTCCCCTGTAGATCTACTAGATTCATTTATTATCATTTCACGACAACCTAATGACTACTTCCCATGTTGATGGCCATTTCCCAGATCTTCAATCTTGATGTGAAAAGGGGTAAGACAAAAAAATTTGTACAGGGATGGAAGACAAAGAACAAAGAATAAATACAGAGAAATGGGACTGGATAGGCATACACACATACCATATTTACTCACATGATTTCTCCCTTTGGGTAATCCCTCCCAAGATTTTTATACAACTTCTTTTCTGGATCTTATTTTTCTTGAATCTTTCATTAAGAAATCAGATAATCCTTACAACTAGAGAGCAAGTTGCATGGATTCCAAGAACTGTATATAAAATACCTTACATAACTAGTATTTGTACACCCTACACTTCAAAGATTTCCTGGTTGCCTATCAAAATACAGTTAAGAACTTTTCAAATGGTTAAAATTTTGAATGTTCATCATGGTTTGCATCTGTTGTTGAGTTGCTTCACATTAGCAGTGATTCCTGAAAATGGAAATCGATCTTTTCAGGGCCAACAATGCGATCTTCTTTAAGACGTCGGTCTGTAGAGAAAAGGTTTGCCAGAAATCTGCAAAAAGGCAAGTAATAGTTCCACGCATGCGCTTCACCATTATGCCAATGACAGATTTCTTCTAGATCGTACTTGCTTTGGTAATATTGAATGGTAGGCTCTTAAATTTGCCATTTTTCTACATCAACGTCAGCAGGCTGGTCACTGTAGCTTTCAAAATAGACCATTGGATTTATTATAGAGCCTACTGAAGAATTATTTTTGATGTTAAGTATAGGAGTCCTCCTGCTACTGCCATGTGTTGCCAAGCCATGCACGTCTTGATAGATTATGAAGCCTTTCCCTCTCATCAGTGCTTCACTTATTATTGACCAAATCTTATGATACCCAGCATTCCGAAGAACTTCCCCATGTGGGCATGAACCCAGGACATGCGTGAAGGTTTCTATCTCTCTGTGACAATGCCTACAAATGTTACCATCCTTAGACATTCCCAGAATGGATCAAATGGCAGAGACGTTGTAAAGCTCATTTTACTGTCGCACACAGAAAATCCTAGACCATTAACTATCCCTTCCGACCTGCGCCCCTTGCCTCCCTCTGGGCGGGACTAGCTATAAGGACACGTAATTGTGATCAGTCTCTCAAAGTAGTAATAAAAGTGTGAAGTTAGTGAAGTACAAAATGGGATGAAAGAATAGTAGTTATACTGTGCAGTTTAAACTTTAAGTTGTTCATTTCATGAAGAAATGGAGTTAAGTAAGCAAGAAGAGAGTTCAATGTAAAAATGAAAATAATTCACTATTGTAGGGTTCAGAAAGATCAATTAACATAAGCAAAGTCCACACGATGACACAAGGAGTACAAAATATTCCGAAGTCAAGAAAGAGGTGCTTGATGATGTAGCTGAACTGAGAAATGACAGCACTACCGTATCAAATATCATCTTGCAAATAAAAGTGAAGGATGCAGCAAAAATGTGGCATCACAAGTGCACAACTTAAAAGCGAGTATTGGGTGGACTGTTCCCTATAAGCACAGACATGGAATTTGTCATATCAAACAATATTAGTTCAGTAACTACTGCACGATTACATGGATAAATTAATGGAATTTCACCATTTTATCATCAAACTTAAGCAAGGAAATTCTTTTCTTCTCTCGCAAATGTGAAACATGGTCCAAACTCCATAGCTTTTGACAGCTTTCATAAAAAATATTATTGGTTCGATATTACCCATTCTGACACATATATTTCATCACTGCCTTGTACAGGGAGTATTTCCAACTGTGTGGAAGTATGGTATCGTCATTCCCATTCCTAAGAAGAATTCTCCTATTTTACCATCAGATTATCACCCTATATCCATTCTCCCACCCCTTTCCAAAGTACTAGAATGCTTGGTACACGAACAAGTCCTTACTTACTTGACTAACTACTTACTGCTTGACCCTTACCAATATGGTTTCAAGAAAGGACACAGCACGACGACTACCTTACTAAAAGTAACTGATGACATCTGACTCTCAATGGACATTCAACAACAGACTCAATTTTTCTAGTGCTTTTGATACTGTTGTTCCTCAACTGCTACTTTCAAAATTAGATTCATTAAATTTCAGCAAGACGGCAATACATTTTTCAGTTCATACCTGAAAAATCGCAGTTAGTGTGTCACAGTAAATAATAACAGATTTGAGTGGCTTAACAAACCCCCAAGGGTCTGTACTTGGACCATTGCTGTTTGCAATGTACATACACGACATAGATACTTGCAGTGTATAATCGATTTGGCTATCATCTTTATGCTGATGATCTGCAGATCTACTACCACTCAAAAACTGATAAAATTCAGAGTGCTGTATGACAAGTTAATGCAGATTTAAGTCTCATAAGTAATTTTGCATTGAGTAACAATCTCAAAATTAAACCTCTTAAAATGCAAGCAATAATCATTGGCACTTCGAAAAACTTATACATCTTAAAACAATACGAAATTCCTCCTGTAGCACTGAACAACACCATTATTCCATATTGTGAAACAGTTATGAATCTTGGTGTGGCTATAAGCGAAACATTGAACTGGTCGCAACATGTAATGAAAGTGTGCCAAAGATGTATCAAAGCCTGTATCCCCTGAAGCAGTTTAAAAATATATTTCCTTGGTCCCTGAAAAAAAACTCATTCAAATCACTTTTGTTTCTAATTCTCAAATACTGTGATACAGTTTTTATTTATATCAATAATGAGCAAGGCATGAGACTGCAACATGCCCAAAATGTATGCATCAGGTATGCATTCGACATACGTCCATATTGATGGTTATGAATTTCATGTTTTTGGTCCGTATTGAACAATATATAAGTAATAATAATAATAATAACTTAAATGTTTCCACCTTTTCAATACAATATATTCACAAAATTACAAAATTATACGGTACTAGTTTCGACCCATCTAGGGGTCATCATCAGCCGTATTGGAGCAAAGATCATTTGTGGCGAAATCCTAAGACAATATTATTTTAAAGAATAACAAGTGAAATGAGATGTTATGGTAATAGTTAATAATACAAGGAATATACATAATCAGAGGTTTTTAACAAAGAATAAAGTATAAATGGGGTGTTGTAAAAATTATAATCATGGAAATCAGTAAGTTCTTGTATTGAAATGAAATATGGCTTAGGAAGAGGGCTTAAGGTGGGGCTGAAGGGTGCGGGAGAAAGTGTAATTGTCTTGGAAAAGTACTTTTGATTAAATTTAGGATTGAGTTTAGGTTGGCTGCATTATTGTTTCTGAGGAAAGTGATAAATAGATCGAAGAGTATGTTGGGTTTCTCAGAGATTTCATTGAGATTGTGACTGGCATTAAAGTATTGGTCTAGGTGTATGTAGTAATTTTCCATTATGTTCAGTAAAGGGCCCTTGTTTGCTAATACGAGGATGTCCATGTCTTGTTCAATATTGGTGAAATTATGGTTATAATCTTGCATGTGTTGGCCGATGGCTGAAAACTTGTTGTATTTTATTGCGTTAGTGTGCTCGTGGTATCTGATAATGAAGTTTCTTCCGGTTTGCCCGATGTAGGTTTTTTTACAGGTGGTACATTTGATCCTATAAACTCCTGATTTTAAAAAACTGCTGGTCTATAGTTTATAGGATCAAATGTACCACCTGTAAAAAAACCTACATCGGGCAAACCGGGAGAAACTTCATTATCAGATACCACGAGCACACTAACGCAATAAAATACAACAAGTTTTCAGCCATCGGCCAACACATGCAAGATTATAACCATAATTTCACCAATATTGAACAAGACATGGACATCCTCGTATTAGCAAACAAGGGCCCTTTACTGAACATAATGGAAAATTACTACATACACCTAGACCAATACTTTAATGCCAGTCACAATCTCAATGAAATCTCTGAGAAACCCAACATACTCTTCGATCTATTTATCACTTTCCTCAGAAACAATAATGCAGCCAACCTAAACTCAATCCTAAATTTAATCAAAAGTACTTTTCCAAGACAATTACACTTTCTCCCGCACCCTTCAGCCCCACCTTAAGCCCTCTTCCTAAGCCATATTTCATTTCAATACAAGAACTTACTGATTTCCATGATTATAATTTTTACAACACCCCATTTATACTTTATTCTTTGTTAAAAACCTCTGATTATGTATATTCCTTGTATTATTAACTATTACCATAACATCTCATTTCACTTGTTATTCTTTAAAATAATATTGTCTTAGGATTTCGCCACAAATGATCTTTGCTCCAATACGGCTGATGATGACCCCTAGATGGGTCGAAACTAGTACCGTATAATTTTGTAATTTTGTGAATATATTGTATTGAAAAGGTGGAAACATTTAAGTTATTATTATTATTATTACTTATACGTCCATATGCCCATGTATCCCCATTCTATAGACAGTTATCTTGGTTACAACTGAATGACAGACATAGACTCCATGCAACTACTTTGGTGTATCAAGTGCTTTCTGAAAACACTCCTCTTTACCTATTCATCATTTCGCTACCTTAGTTCACTACAGCAACAATACCCGGTCAGGCTGTACACTATAAATTCCTGTACATCGAAGCGCAACCTACAACAGATCGTTCACGATCACTGCCACGAGCTGGTCAAGTCCAACCTCACTTCTCGAAACCATTTCAGCTCTGCCTTCCTCTTCCTGAAGAATTCAAAGATTCTCTTTGTTACTCTATTATTGTCCCTCCTCAACAAGTCTCCATAGACCTGTAACCTTCTCTTTCTCATCAGTTCAACCACTTCTTCTGTTCTTTGTTAGACTTGAGTCTCCTCCTCCCCCCCCCCCCCTCCCAAATTTTTTACATTTGGGCCCAGAATTTCTTTCTCTTCTCAAAATCTGTTATTAATAAAATGTTTTCTTTTTGAGGTATTTTTGAGTGTTTTCTTAATTTTGCATTCGTTTCAAAAGACTGAAAAACTTATGTTAAATAAGTCAAAACTGAAAAGAAAATGGCTACAAATTTTAACTTTTTTTTTTTTTTTTTTTGGTGGTGCCATCTTAACATGGTTCCTGTCCTCGTAATACAAGGCAGATTTACATCAGTTTACAGTCACCAGATGTCCCAATTAACCCTTACCCCTCGAATTATAGATCTCTGTCTTGTCTCCAATACTCTTATTTTAAACGTGAATTCCTATCTTATATGACCTGTATTCATCTTTCACGATTTTGGAGATAGCACTGCTCTTAAATAATGTATTTAGGCTATAAACATTTACAGCAAGCTGTACTGGAGCAAATAAAAGCTATATATGCAATTTAAGACAAATTATGCTACACTTTTATTATTATTATTATTATTATTATTATTATTATTATTATTATTATTATTATTATTATTATTATTGCATATCGATCAGTTTCGTTCGTAATTTCACTAAACAAATTATCAGTAAACAAAACAATTGGAAAACTCTAATTCAGTGCCTGGTTTCATACCTCGCAGTGGTTTGTAGCCTGAAACCGCTGTAAATGGCTATTTCTTGAAATCGGGATCTGTTGCTTTATAACTGCGCCAGCCGTCAGCATCAGCTACATGCTGGGTTACGGTACACAAGCAGACTATAGCCAGTTCACTTGTAGGTGCAGTCAAATGCTATTAGATATATTCATTAGGGTACAAGGAATGAGTAGAGGTGCAAAAATAATGGGTTTTTGTACTATTACCTGACATATACAACATTAAACACTACATTGCGTATGACTAAGAGTGCACATGGCGATCATGTTTATTTACTATCACTCGAACCTTCGCGTGCATGAGTGGGCTGGACACAGCTGACAACTACACTGCCATCTAAATAATAACTAATCTCATATCTATTCCGTATTGAAGATAACAATAAGTAAATTTATTTCAAGAGTAAAATTTACTGTGTCCACCTATTCAATACAATTATATTCTGTAGTGATTATATCCTACATGAATTACATATACTAATTAGGTACATGTTTTGCCCTAGTTTTGGCCATCTTCAGTCTAATGATAATCTTAAGGTCAAGTTCTTAATCCAATTAAACATTTGAACTTGAAACTAAACATAATAGCATACCTGCCAACTTTACAAAACCAAAAATCAGGAGATTTTGATTTGAAAATCAGGAAAAATCAGGAGAAATCAGGAGATACAATTGGTCATAATTGCTTATTCTACATGTCTTGCGCAATACAGTACTAC
This sequence comes from Anabrus simplex, assembly GCF_040414725.1. Classification (NCBI taxonomy): domain Eukaryota; kingdom Metazoa; phylum Arthropoda; class Insecta; order Orthoptera; family Tettigoniidae; genus Anabrus; species Anabrus simplex. The sequence goes on from NC_090273.1 coordinate 129,577,460, forward strand.
GATATATTTATAACACTTATTGTCTCAAAGCCCGACTGTTGCTATACGAGGCTATAAGGCTAAAAATTACACATCTCTATTCCCTCACAGGAAGTATGTGAGTGAGATGATCAGTCTCCGATAAGCCTACCGAAAATAGTATGAATTCAGCGCTCCACATGTGTGAATCAGTCATGCACTTAGATGCCATTACTTAGCATCAAGCGCCCACGTGATTATGCGAAGAGTAATGCTATTTGGATCAAATAACTAGCTGATGTACCCTCCTTCGCTATGGATTCTTATAGTTTTCCCAACTGAAGTCAACATGTCATTACAATGACACCAGTATGAATGTCGCGATTAAAAGCAATGCTTTCATAAGAAATATTAGATAAAATGAAAACAGCACATTTTCTCACTTCTAGCGAAAAGTACTACTGTGTTAATCTAAAAGTTCAAATTTTCAGAGCTAGAACAACCAGGCTGCAGACAGCCGTGAACACTCCTGTGTAATTATTCCGTATAAGTGTGCACATTGCTCATTCAAATCACTACCTCAGAGTAGGGATCTAATAGCTGGAATACTATGATGATCGATTGTGTTACATACCAGTAGTATCAGTAAATTTACACAGGAATGCCATGCTAAAGAAGAGAGAGATCTAACTCCCCACTCCCCAGCTTCTTCCCGTCAATATTCAGGAAGGCTGTTATACTCAAAATGCAGCAGTAATCCCATCTATCGTAGATAAATGGCAGCAGAATACACAAAAGCACATCACAACAAACAATTGTCAATGTAATGTTATTGTTGATCAATTTTATGAGCTTTCTATATTGGAGGCCTTCACTTTAGTTTTCTTCCGAATCTGTGATATTAGAGCATCTAATGTAAAGCGAGTCGTCCTTTCTTTCACGACTCCCTCTTGTGTTATTATTCAAGCGATTGTTCCTTCACGACTTTCTCATTCTTATAATCATCTTCAAAATTTAATCACCATCACCACCAATATTATTATAGTCAGAACGGTAAAATTGAATAAGCAAATTACCACAAAAATAATTTATTCTATTATCACCACCTATTCAATACAAGCTACGTGGACGAAATCTACATAATACTATATACACTTCTCAGGAACATGTTTCGCCTCTTGTTAACGGCACCATCAGCCTGTAGGTAACCTTAAGGTCAAATGTCTGAAACATTATGGATTAACGTGTAACATACTTTTCATTGTAATCCATGTATGAATAGATAATGTTTCAGACATTTGACCTTAAGGTTACCTACAAGCTGATGATGCCCTTAACAAGGGGTGAAACATGTCCCTGAGAAGTGTATATAGTATTATGTAAATTTCATCCACGTAGCATGTGGCTTGTATTGAAAAAGGTGGTGATAATAGAATAAATTATTTTTGTGATAATTTGCTTAAGTCAGTTTCAATACAAATCAATCATAAGAATTGTCTCTTGCAAAACTGAATAATAAATAATCGGAAATTGCATTCTCTGTAACTCTTGTTATGTAGTACTTTTCAATATGACCACTAAGATAGGTCATTAAAAATTAAATTTTTGGCACCTTCCCCTAAACTACCATTTCGAACAGAGTTAATAAAATTATTTATAGCACAGACTGTAGTTCCTTATTCCCTGACTTTACATACAATTCTGTTCGCCATTTTCTCGTACCTTGACGCTGATATGGACTTAGCAAAAAAAAAAAAAAAAAATCATTCATGAATATGTCTGTTATCATAGCCGATACAGTAAAAATGTATCAGACGTAAATGATAGGAAATGTAATAATATATAACTTTAGTTATGTAGTATTTATCGCTAGGGCCAATAATAACATAAATATTTGAGAATTAAATTTTAGGCCTTCCCCTAAACTACCATTTCACTCAGCATGAATAAAATTATGGCCTAGATTGTAGCGACTTATTCCCCGACGTTATATACCGATTTTCATTAAATTCTCTTCAGCCATTTTCTCGTCATGAGCCAGCATACGTACATGCACACAGACAGACAGAAATTACAGAAAATTAAAACGGGCATTTCCCCTTGTTACTATGGTCACGACCGGTACGGAAATATCATTTTTAAATTCTGAGCAATGTACAGGCAAAACTGTTATTTTATTTATATTGAGATAAATTAAAATTAGTCAGAAATGTCTCCAGATGGCTCCTAAAATCTATAGAAAAGTCACTAGTCGTTATCATTGAAATTATGTCACTAAATTACTAAGAAAGCGACTAGTCTCTATAATCGACCAAAGAGGATGGAATCTACTAGACTGATGTGAACCGTTGCCTACGTTATAATACAAGGCCTGGAAATAGTGCCCGTAAAACGCTATGGAAGTGGTTACACTGAAGTTCAATGCCGGGCCGCTAGGATCGCTATCTTGCCCCCTGTCGACCAGGCTCGCGCCTTTAAACGTGTTCATTAACTGAGTTGGTTGTGAATGTATTATGTATTTGCCTGATGTTAAGCATTCGGAGTTCCAATCATGCTTTATTCACGAGAAATTGAAGGTAGTGGAATTTCGTTTCACAAGTTTCCAATAAATGTTCCTAAGTTTTGATCCGAGTTACGTCATAAGAATCGGGCGATCCCAAAATTTGTCACTGGACTTTTTTTAAGCTATGCTACCGTGACCGGCAATCATTTGAGAGGCATCTTCATACTCAGAAATCTTAAATTAGGAAACCAACGAGGAAAATAATTTGCCCAACAAATTTCACGAAAATGAATGTAGCAAGAGCTAAAAATATTGTATTTTCCCCTGAAACAATCTCTGGTTTGTAAAGTATGGAGGTCGTTTTGTCCCGAGAGCATAAAATACAGTTTAAAATAAGCCATTTGTTTTATGGAGCATTTTATTAAATTGCTCAATGCGCATAACGTCTGCAACACCTCACATGGGACATATTCAGGAACGAGAACAAACGAGCATCTTTTAACCGGGCGAGTTGGTCGTACGGTCAGGGGCGCGCGGCTGTGAGCTTGCATCCGGGAGATAGTGGGTTCGAATCCCACTGTCGGCAGCCCTGAAGATGGTTTTCTGTGGTTTCCCATTTTCACACCAGGAAAATGCTGGGGCTGTACCTTAATTAAGGCCACGGCCGCTTCCTTCCAACTCCTAGGCCTTTCCACTGCCTTCGTGATGCCCAGGCCGTACTGTAACGAGCGCGGGAAAGCAATCGGTTGATCGTTAGGGGGGAAGTTTAGCACATGAGTTAGTAGAGTTAAACAGATTTTCGCAGTTTTATTGAAATTTTTAACGATGGCCGCGTGTTCACTCAGATATATGCGAGAGTGAGTCGTCATCGACTGCATTATTAAGTGGAAAGTCGTTAATTAGTGAAGAAAACTTAGTGTGAGTGTGTATTTATATGAAGCTATAGGTTAAGAAGATCGTTCTTCAGTGTTTTAATTTTGTAGTTTATTTGTGTACAGTTATATTTATAGTGTAAAATTAATTGAGTTAGTGCATTCTGTGTTTTATTATTAACCTCGAATTGTATATACGGTACTTGAATTAAGATGATCAGTGAGGGAAATCACCATGCCTAAGAGTTGCTGTGTGCCTGCCTGCAAAGCCAATTATAAACAAGGAGAGTACACTCCGGTATTAGTGTTTCCTTCTGATGAAGAACGAGTTAAGTTATGGAAGAAGGCTATTCCCAGAGCGAATTTAATAGTTAATCACAACACAGTTGTGTGTACCAAGCACTTTCCTGAAAATCACATCCTGAGAGAAATAAGAGTGTCCCGTCCAGATGGTGAGTTAATTTCTTTTATTATGTCATAAACATGGGTAACATTAGGTAGGCCCTATATTTTTATGTAATCGGACCTACGGCTAATCTAAATTCGGTGTATTTGAAAATGCAAGTCTTATTTATGAGTATCACCGAGCTCGATAGCTGCAGTCGCTTAACTGCGGCCAGTATCCAGTATTCGGGAGGCAGTGTGTTCGAACCCTACTGTCGGCAGCCCTGAAGATGGTTTTCCGTGGTTTCCCATTTTCACGCCAGGCAAATTCTGGGGCTCTACCTTAATTAAGGCCACGGCCGCTTCCTTCCCATTCCTAGACCTGTCCTGTCCCATCGTCACCGTAAGACGTATCTGTGTCGGTGCGACGAAAAGCAAATAGCAAAATAATAATAATAATAATAATAATAATAATAATAATAATAATAATAATAATAATAATAATAATAATAATAATAATAAATAATAATTAACAAATAAAGAAATTATTAGTATCAAACAGCAGTGTGATTTATGTAAATCTTATCTTCTGACAGATTCAGATCTTATTTATGAATTATCTCCAGAAGTAAGATATCTGAATTTCCTAAATCGAGGGGGCTTAAGGTATCCATCAGACATGTCAACAGAACTTGGAATTGAGGTGTACAAAGTATTTTGTGTGTTAGTGTCAGATACATAAGTTATAAGATGGTATTTCTAAATTCAGACAATCCTAAGTGTGTCACAAAATCCTTGGCTTTGGAGTCAATGCAGTTGGCAGATTCCCTAATCATTTGTGACTGCGGGAAGAAATTGGAAGACCTGGCCGGACAGCGTATATATATTTGGGTGAATATATTTTTAAATAACTTTTCCAAAATTCACACCGACTTGTGTATTCAACAAAGTGCTTCAAAGAGAGCAGACCTACTCCATACTGGTGTAACTTCCTGTAAGAGGTCCAGGAAAGCTGCAGTGTTCATGGAGTGGAAACAGTGAGGTACAGAAATAATTTATATTTGTAATAAATAGTAATGGTAATTGGCTGCATGTTTTCTGTCAGTGTGTATGATGTGAATGTTCCAGTTGACCAGAAAATGGATAAAATCGCAAGAAAATGTCTCAAAGTGTTAGGCTGTACTCACGCAAACGAACGTATATACGCAAGAAATAGAACATTACGGAGAAGGATATGCATTGTATGTCAGAATTAACAAATATTTGAGGATAGGTTTTGGTTTTATAAGGTGTTAACAGTTCTTTAAGTAATTTAAACGAGTGTGTTATTCAAGCGGAGCGTATGCGTATCGCCTTCAAGTCCCCCCCAAAGCGTGACATCATCAGAGGTACAGTACGGCCTGGACATTACGAAGGCAGTGGCCTTTCCTATACCATCGTTGCCATAATACCTATCTGTGTCGGTGCGATGTAAAGTCACTAAAAAAAAAAAAAAAATTAAAAAAAAAGCAACTTTTAGTACTGAAGATGAACTCCTCAGTTGGTTAATTAATGATTTCCTGTCATATATTAAGAAACTGAAAATGCATTCAGAGAAAGTAAAAAAGAATCATGTGAGAAATGTATCAGGCATAGATCTCGACTACCCAGTCCACTGTGGCCTGCGTAAAATACCTCATAAATATACATTTGCATTATGCATTGATGAGGAACCTAACGAGCTATGACATCGAGCTCTTCTTCAGCTACCTAAGACGCCATGCGGAATACAATGACATTATGGATCGTGTGGCAAAATAAAATATAAAAACAGACTGTAAAGGCTGTTTAGAACATATCTGTTCTCCAGCTACTCAAAGTCCAACCTTGTGTCTTATTCGTTTTCAAGATCGAGGAGCCCTCATATACCGAAAATCGTCTATGGCACTTCTGCAGTGAACGACGGAATTTGTCACTTCGGCTATGCAGTACTTGTCCCGAAGAGAGTTACTAAACGGTGTACGTTTATTTTTTCGAAAGACATGTTCAACAGTGAAATTAAGTGTGGAAAGTGTAAAGGCGAAAAACCACCTCTTTTTCTACTATGAACATTTCTGAGACCTCTGTTAGACAACATTGCTTTGAGCCACTCAAGTAGAAGAGAGAAAGTTTTGAAACTTGATAAGAAGCCCCTCAGAAGGAAAGTTTTGAAACTTCAATGATATATTCAAGCCAATGCTTATTTAGGATGTAATTTACTTATTGACATATACGGCCATGCGAATACAAGGGGGCAAGTCCGCGATCCTAGCGGCTGAATGGTGAACTAGGAAGCAATCCGTTTCCACGAGTGCATTTCAAGGCCTTGTATTATAGCGTAGGCAACGGTGTGAACGAACACAAACATAGCACGCGAGAACGAGAGATTTACAATCGATATACGCGTATATACAGGTTTCAATAAACATCGCACATTCGTGCACATTTCTCGCATTAATACACGTCGATATTTCGTTTGAAAGCGGCCAATGGGCGAAGGAATTCCGGCCACTGGCCTAACGCCACTGGCCTAAAAAAGCTGAAATGGCGGGATTTGAAAACAAATGTTTGAAGTTCACTAGAAAATAAGCTAAAATCGGGGGAAAAGATAGAATAATCGGGAGGCGGGAAAAACTGTCGAAAATCGGGAGTCTCTCGCTTAAATCGGGAAAGTTGGCAGGTATGCAATAGTCTTATACTTAAAAAACTTTTTACAAAAAGTTGTGCTTTAGATGATATTTACATAGATTTAAAATGCGTTCGTTAATTAAAACCCAGAATTTTTGACAAGGAAGCAATTAAAACTATAATATATTTACTAAAACTTGTCCAAAGCACAAATTGGAACTTCACCAACTATTGGATGAATCATTAGGTTGATAGTTTGTAAAAATGTGTTCATCCAAAGGTGCTTATAATCACCTATGTCATAAGTACGGCAGCTACAAAACCGGAACTATGATATAATTTCAATCTTGTTGAGCTTGAATATCCCATTAGGAAGAAGCATAGTTGGATGGTATTATTTTAGAATAAAATTTTAGAATAAAATTTTATTCTATTTATTTCTCTTTATTATTTCTATTTATTTTATTCTAAAATTTTGATATTTGACCTTACAGTAAAGGTTTTCAATTACTCAATTATTTCAATTATTATAGGATGAAAAGAAACAGCAAAAAAGTCACGCCTGAAATTCTTTTGCATATATCGTGGTTGCAATATTTTAATGCCATTATGTGTGGTATGAGAATGTCCGGCTCCATGGCTAAATGAGTAGCGTGCTGGCCTTTGGTCCAAGGAGTCCCGATTGGATCGGGGATTTTAACCTTCCTTGGTTAATTCCAACGGTTCAGGGACTGGTTGTGTGCGGCGTCATCAGCATTAGAATTCATCATAGATAGGGCCGCAGTTCACCAGATTTACATAAAGAAAAATGACCAAATACAGTATCCATATTTTATTATTTTGCTTTCCCCCTATTTTTGAAGATACCTGCATTTATTGTTTTCCTGCATCCATCATCATTTTCCTCCTCCCCCTTGAAAAAACAATGCATCGAGATTGTACTGTATACATACATAATACACAAATCCATCATAAAAAGGGAAAAGGAAGAACACAAAAGCTCCTTAGAAATGAAGAAATGCAAGAAAGTAAGGTTGATAAATAGAGTCAAATGTGGGTTTTGTTCTTGCCCTTTTATGATTTCATGGTTGTTTACTGTCTTTTATACGTGTCACTTCCTCTTCCATACTGACCTTTTATGGTGTTTATCTTTGGTGTATATTCCTATCCACTTTTTAAGCTTTCTATATTCTTAAAAATATGTACGTTCAGAATATTCTTCAACTACCCTCAAAATTGTGAGGAGGGTTAAGAGTCACACTGGTTTTAGAACACAAGAGAATTCTAATGTTAGACTTACGACTACATTTTCCTCCATTGACAGGGTTTCCATAGTAGCCAGAAACACAGTTCTCACAGTGAGAGCCTTGAGTTAAGTTGGCACAGGGTTGGTTACAGACGTTGGTATCGTTAGCACATGTGCTATGACCATTGCACTGGCAAGCTGGAAACATGTAACACTTGTTAGTTAGATAGTAAAACATGCACCACAATCAATTTTGAAATATGAGAAAAAACACTAAAAAGTAAAGATCAGGACAAACAAAAGACAATCACAAAACCAGAGAACATAATTTCAAAAATGAGAAAGTTAATCTCTTATTCCTATACATATCAGAATTGTCATTCCTCATTCTCACAGGAAGTCTTAAAACATACAGAATATTTCACATGGAGAGCAGCGACTTGCCATACAGTGTAACCATGCTTAGACAGAGTACACAAGAAATACACACACAGGTCGAAAATTTTCAGTTGCAGCTTCATCAGTAGAGGACAGAATAAGAATTGTGTTATCATTGTTATAAATATTAACACTTGAGAGGATTTGTATTATTGGTCCACCTTTCAATACAATTTTAACCTTACACTATAATCATCGTCATCATCATCATCACCATCCTTCCAAGTATTGGGCCATGTGTCCCATTACGATCTTGCATTTTGCATGTTTCAGCCCTCACTGGTTCACGTGTGGACAAGACGGAGCACGCAGTAAGAGGCCAAAGGAAGGGGAACTCCAACAGGCATAAAAAACTCCCAGCAATTCTGACACTTTTTTTTTTTTTGCTATTTTGCCCTACGTCGCACTGACATAGATATGTCTTATGGCGACGATAGGATGGGGAAGGAAGCAGCTGTGACCTTAATTAAGGTACAGCCCCAGCATTTGCCTGGTGTTAAAATGGGAAATCACGGAAAATCATCTTCAGGGTTGCCGACAGTGGGGTTCGAACCCACTATCTCCCGATTACTGGCTACTGGCCGCACTTAAGCGACTGCAGCTATCGAGCTCGGTAATTCTGACACTAGATTTTCTATGCTGACATTTTCATCAAAAGCCCTGTTCTATGAGTAAAAAGGGGTTCCATCATTTTTAAACAAGAGGAGTTCCCCACAATTCAACCCAATAAATATTCGGCCCATTTTACGACTAGAACATACTGGAACAATATTGTTAACTTTTTATCAGGATTGTAACAAGAAAACTTTAAGATAATCATGCTAAATTACATTTTTAAGAAATTTAGTATTCATAACTAGTCATCATCACTTTTGATTCATACTTTCATACAGTTCTAGCAGTATTTAAGATGTCTTTGTCAAGTGTTCAAGCCAGCTGAGGGCTGAAACATGTACTGGAAAAAAAAAACATGGTCACATGACTGAACTGAATATATTCAATTGTAGTGTAGGTAAGGTAAGGTAAGGTAAGGTAAGGGTGTATCTGCCTGAAGGCAGGTCCAAACCTCCGCAGAGGTGTGCTTGAGCCGGAGTTTACGTACGGTAGGGTGGGCAGTTCCTTTCCGCTCCTCCATTCCCTTATACCCCACCAACAGCGCATGGCAACCCATCCAAATCTTGACCACGCCCAATGTTGCTTAACTTCGGAGATCTCACGGGATCCGGTGTTTCAACATGGCTACGGCCATTGGCAATTGTAGTGTAAGGTTTAAATTGTAATGAAAGGTGGACCAATAACACAAATTCTCTTAAGAGTTAGTATTTATGATTTGTAAATCAATACAGAACTATCATCATCATCATCATCATCATCATTTTCCAGCTTCAGTTTCCCAGGTGTGCTGTACAAGCACTTGCCACTTCTTCCTATTAAAGCATAGTTTCTGTTCTTCTATGTACTCCCACTTGGCATTCCTATGCTGACCTCCGATTTCTCTATGTCTATCCATCTATTCCTTGCTCTCTCAATTGGCCTCTCCCCTTTCACCTCCCTGCCAAAGTAATTCCTTGCTGTTCTCGTTCCGTCCATCCTTATAACATGTCCAGATCATTGTAGCCTGCATCTTCCTAAAAACTCGGTAACAGGTATTTTGATGCCAGCCTCTTTCCTTTTTGCTTCATTTCTAATCTTATCCTTCCTGGTCTTTTGGTTCACTGTTCTGATGAATTTCATTTCTATTGACTGGGTTTTACTATTTGCCTTTTTATGCAGAGTACATATTTTGAATCCATATATGAGAATCAGAATGAAGTACGGTAGATATAAAACATGGTCAATTTTGCTTCATGGGGTATTTTATCATGCCAGAGCAGATTTCTCACTTGAAAATAAAATTGAGAAGCTTTCTGAGTCCTATTAGGTATTTCTTGGTTTACTGTGTTATCTTTTGAAATGATACTTCCAAGGTATTTGAAGTTAAAAACTGACTGCAATAGAGTTCCCTCCAGGAAAATGTTTGAATCTGTGCCTTTCCTGTTAGTCATTTCAACAGTGTTTGTTTTACTGATGTTTAGTCCATATTCTTTAAACTTGCTGTTCCAAAGATTTAGTTTCTCCTGTATTTCTGCTTCATTTTCTCCCCAGTTCAGAACATCATCTGCATATATTTAGTGTTAGGCTCTTTGCTATGTTCTTTGATGGACTTCATGATCCGATCCATAACAATGATGAACAAGGCACTTCCCTGCTGGACTCCTCTTCGGGTTTCAAACTAATCTGATCTTCCATCCCCTACTTGGACATAGCTTAAGCACTTCTGATAGAGTGTCTTTACTTTATTGATCAGGAAGTTTGGTACACCTATACCTTCTATACATTCTAAGATTATCTCTCTAGGCACACTGTTGTAGGCCTTCTCGATGTCCATAAATACCATTGCTAAATTACCATATTCCCAGTGCTTTTCTGATGGCAAATATCAGGTCTGTAGTGCTTCAGTTTATTATTTCCAATGGAATCACTGGTGACAGGCAAGTTCTGTTGTGAGGTAAACAGAGGGGGCAGATGAGCGAGACAAGAGAATGGGAAACAAAAAAAAAAAAAAAAAAAAGTGAAAACACAGAGGGACAAACTCCACGTTGTGAACTGCTGCCTTTAGAGATTCCAAAGACGGATGTCAGCTGATGCTCAGGTCTAGGAAAGCACCTGGCCTTAACATTAGATAACCACTCCTTTCTTACCTTCTCTTGACTCGTCCAACTCCTCCCTCTTTTTTCCTCGCAACAGCATCCACTTGTCTACAGTGACCAGCACCATTTGTATTCCACCCTCCACTGACAAATGCTGAAGCCAAAAATTTTGAACACTTGCAGTTCTTTCATATATACTCTATTCACACATGCTTACATGTAAGTAACTGCTCTCCATCTGTGTCCTTTACATATATATTTTGCTCCTGTTAGTTTTCTTACCCGAGTACACAGAATATTTCAGGTGATTTACAAAAAATGACAAGTTCACACTGACAGATCATTCCACAGAGAAGAATAAAACGAAAAATAGACTTTACAGCCAGGCAAACAGTAAATTTACCTTGTAGTACTTTTTTGTTCTGCAGTTCTGTTCTGTGATGAAGTTAATATAACAAGTTAAAACTTTCCAAGCTTCCCTCATAATTACTACCATGGTATCTACATTATATGTAGTGAAAAATACTATTTTATTTCCTGCACTGGTGTTGTAGACATGTCAATAGTGAGAGTTGTCCTATGCAAAATGTGAATGTTTTAATGCATGGCAGTCGAGAGATCTTTACGGCAGTAAACCATAGAGGTGGATGAGATAAACGGCACCATATAGACCTATGGTGAGTGTGTAGAAAGTTAAAGCTAACAAAGAGACTCTCAAACATTCAGATCACTGATCTTTTTTAAACTTCATGTATCAGTAGAAGACTCGATGTACATCGCTTTTTTAAAGTAATGAAGTGTATCTCTCAGCCATAGGTTAGAAAATGGTGATTAAATTCAAATAATACATGCCAATGTATCTATTTTATGATTTATTCATAGTGCTCATGGCAAGTGAATGCTAGCATAACAGTTAGCACTGCTGCCTCTGGATCCCGGGGTGGTTGGTTTGAATCATGGTCTTGGACGTTCCTTAATTTCTACCTGATAAACATTTTATATTTGTAAATGAATGTAAATACAAGTACAAAGAAGTGAAAGAACTGTAAACAAAAATTCCTTCCACGACCAGAATGCGATCCCAGTGCAGCAAAACTCCAGTTCCGTAGGCAAGAACACTCCCGCTAGATAACTGCTGGCAAGCTGACTGTGGAAGTATAATAAGAATACAATTGCCTCATACCATTCACTTTGCCAAGTTTAATTGTTATTTTCTTATGAATGATAGAAAGGTATACCTTATTACTTCAACATTTTCTTATACCTAATATCTGCTATTAATACACGAAGTATTAATAAGATCAGTGACCGACCATCTGAGGGTCTCCTCGTAAGCTGGAAAGTAACTCGAGTAGCTTGTATCAAGAAGTGTTTAAGGTGGTATGTGGTGTATGCAGTCACAAAGATCAGGTTTGGAAAATTTCATTCTGAATATGAGATACTGGAAGATGCTACATTTTCTAGGAGATCTTCAGGTGTCACTGAAAACACATTACACTAACTGTCTCTTATGGCAGTGCTACATCAAGTGACAGTGTGAAAGAAGTAAAATCCAATAATTAACCTCAATGTTAAACTGAATAGGATGTGCTCATTGATGTATTCAACGCACAGGACAACACTCAAAACAATGAAATGCATAAAAATACTAAAATACTGGTAAGCAGACTTTGAGATGAAAAGTTCTCTTCTATATAATAAGTCCCATAGTTCCATTTTTATGAGTTTTGACTTGACAGTTAGCCGGAAGTCAGCCGGTGGTGCCAAACTGCTGCGAATACAAACAGCTGATTTAAGATACACAACACGTACAGAAATGTAAATACTGGAATATAAGTCCATAATCAGTTATTCTTTGTAGCAAAATACATGATTCACATAAGATCAATAATACACAACACATTTAGGATAAGGCTACAAGAAAGAAATATGTCAATGCTCGAACAGATAAAATGTGAAAAAATTAAATTAAATTTCTACTCACCATGTAGAAGATCTCACGTTGCTGTTAGATTCAGTTTCCCATAACGAAGGAAATAATCCTACAAAGAGAATATACCACTCATTTCTGAGTCACTATCGGCATTGTCATCGTCTGTTGAGGTTTCACTCTCGCTTGACCCTAAAGAGATAATAAAGTCTTCAACATAATCGTCTGTGATACTTTCTTTCTCCAAAGCTTTAATCAACTCTGAATTTGTGCGTCTCACAACGTTGCTCCATTCCTCCACACTTATACGGCCTACGGCTTCGAAAATAAGTCTTTCAACTTCTGAAACTGTGAAGAGTAGGTTATTCTCAGCTACATAATCCTTCACTTGGGCCCAAAACAGTTCTATGACGTTAAAATGGCAATGGTATAGTGAAAAGTGAACTACTTTATGCCCGTTCCTTCTGGCTATCCACCACATAAACTGGGCACTGGGGATTGTTTTGTTTCAAGAGATGCATAATATATCCCCCCCCATGCCATCGCGAACCAAAATATTGTGCTCCTTCAACCACTTAATCAACTCATTCTTTCTAGCCGCCATTGTTGGTGCATTGTCAAGAATGACTCTCCAACATTACAAACAATTTCCCGGGCCTGACTCCTTAGTGGAGTACCGCGTCCGAAAGGCATTCTTCCCTTGGGAGCTTTATCCTTAGATGTAGGTGTCGACATGAGAGAATATCAAATTCACACACGGGCCTAAAATTAACCTACTATATAACTACCGAACGAAATATTAAACTAAGCTACTATATAAAATAGATCACCTGTTACACACTATTCACTACAATATAACGCGCTATACTATTAAAAATACTAAACAGTACATTTATAAACTCTACACTACGAAATATAAACGAACAAAAACCTAGCACAAAGACTGCAAAAAGAACTGAGCACAATACAACACACAGCTGATAACACGTGGTTACAGTAAACAACAGATAGACAACACTGCTAACCGGAACTGGAGTCCAACGCGCTCTATCGGAGCGATCGGCTGCCTATGATTGGCTGTTGATTAATTCACTTACCCTCCGCCAAAAGGCAGCACACAAACGTCAAGTCAAAACTCATAACAACTGAACTATAAATCTCCAAATAATTCTATACACAAATGACACTTTCACATACATTTTTTTTGACAATTGGCTTTATGTCACACCGATACAGATAGGTCTTATGGCGATGGTGGGACAGGAAAGAGCTAGGAGTGGGTATGAAAATGGAAAAAATTTAACATTCATGAGAAATGTATAAAAAAAGCAGTGTACAGTAGAAGTCCGATATAGCGAGTACGGCATATAACAAGAACTCCGTTATAGCGACGACTTTTTTCTGTCCCTTCAAAATTCCTATATTAAACTGTGTATTGTCCTTCGGTTATAGCGAGAACACTATCACTGGCGCATCCGTTATTATGAGCGATTAAGCCCATGCGATTTTTTCCGTTACCGATATTTATGCACCCCAGCGATGATATTGCATGCGATCGATTACCTTCGGCATCATTTCCACGCTGTGTGCACTAGCGTTTTCTCTCATCGACATTCGAAGGCGATGTCGGAGTCGATAGCTGTTCCGTAAAGAAAATTTGAAATGAAAGACAACATATTTTCGTAATAAATGCGTAAATAACGTGTCCGATAACGGTTGTTAACTCGTTAAAAATTAAGGCTGACTAAACGACCACTTAATTTTGAAGCTAAATACTGCAATTAAATAAGAATGGGATACACCTCGAGATATGGCAGAGTGCTTAGTTGATTTCAGAGGTTAGTGTATATTTTGTCGCGTCTGGTTAAATTACGGAAAGGCTATTATGAAAATTTATAGCGAGCAAGTTATAATTTCTCTACTGGCGCTTGAAGTGTTTTCATCATACGTATAGTACGGTTAAGTTAGGATACGTGACGTCGTTTGAATAAGAAAACTTGTGACTGGGTACACCGCTTTCACGTGAAGCCAATTAAATTATCAAGACAAGACAATAAGGAAACTGAAACGTTTGCAACAAAATGCGATCGATCATCTTCGGTACGGTATAGTTTTCTCACTTTGTGTATTTGCGAGTTCTCTCGTTGACATTCGAAGGCGATGTTGGAGTGCTGTTCTCTAAAGAATATTCAAAATGAAAGTGGATAACACGTGTTCATAATAAATTCGTAAATAACGTGGCCGATAGCAGTTGTTAACTCGTTAAAAATAAAGACTGAAGTAAACGTTATCTTAATTTTAATGTTATATACGGAAATTAAGTAAGAATGTGATACACCTCAAGATATGGCAGAGTACATCACTGATATCAGAGGATATTTCATATCTTCTCACGTCTAGTTATGGCTATTTACATGTAAATTTTTCACAAGGAGGTTATTTCTCTACATGCGTCCCAAATATGTTTCCATGATAGGCTACATATACGGTTAGGTTAGGTGATGCTGTTTGGAGAAGGAAGCTGAGGTGTTTGCCACAGAAATCTCTGGAGTGATACCGTATTTCTCTGAATCAAAGACTTTTTTTTCTCAGAATCTCATCGAAAACTCAAGGGTTGTTGCATTCGCGGCCGTAGAGTAAGTTAATGGATACCACTGGCAACTACCGCGGTAACCACGCTCCTTTTTTTCACACGCGCACAGAACTCATGGATAATAAACGACCGCCTCTTCACTACACATCGCTAGCCGCGACAACTGGTTGTACAGTGCCTGTGTGTTTTTCAAATCTGCAAAATGGCATCAAAACATTCAACTCTTCGAATTCTTAGAAAAGCCATAGCTACTCAGTGGCAGAGTCATAACGCGTCTATTGTACTTGGCGCTTAGTAAAATTATGGTTTATAGACAGCAGGAATATTTTCGTGCAAAGATACGTGGAAAAGGTATTGCCGGCAAATTTTCAACGGGTTCTAGTCGACATTATGATGCCAATTTTAAGTTAATGTTTATTAAACACTCGGATATGTAGAATAATTGTGCAGCCGCAAGAAAATACGGCATAGGCCCTAACTAAAGCCAATATTTGGTGTTAGCGTGAAAACAACGAGGTAAAAAAAATGGTACTGTACAAAAAATGCATTCAGTGGTCTGCAACAAGGACCCTTTAAAGAAGTCGAAGATGAAATTGTGAGGTTTGTGCACGAAAAACGCAAGGGCGAAATGGCCATACCGTGGTGCAGTCAACTCATTCATTGACTTTCAACGTTTGCGATTAGGCCTATACATCGCTAGCCACTGAATTTGGCCAAATCCGACAAGCGAGACATGCGTGTAGCGGTAGCCGGTTATATCCGACGCTGCATAAAAGTATGTTTCATAGACAGCAAGAATAATTTCCTGATGGATCGTTGTATTGTACAGACGCATGGAACAGGTATTGCCGGAAAATTTTCAACGAGTTCTCTTCGGTATTATGATGCTAATGTTAAGTTAATGATCCTTCAACCCGCGGAAATAAAGAATAATTGTTCATTTAAAGATAAAAATTTCATTGTTCCGTATTGAAAGTATTAACGTTAAAAATTAAATAATTGAAAGAGGTTCAACCTATTCAATACATAGGAAAGAAATGTAGTGATTACATTTTATTTAATAGTAAAAATAAATGGGACCGGTTTCGACCTTAGTCCAGGTCATCGTCAGCCGTAAAAACATGTAAAACAATGCATACGAAAAAGAAAAAGAAAAAGATTAATTAAACTCTGGATCGGTATAAGATGAAACAGTACGTAATATTAAGAATGGTAGTATGGCACACGCAATGATAGGCAAAGATTCACAATGTTTATGAATATTGGAGAACAGTCAAAAGGGTGTGAAAATGGGAAACCACGGAAAACCATCTTCAGGGCTGCCGACAGCGGGGCTCGAACCCACTATCTCCCGATTACTGGATACTGGCCGCACTTAAGCGACTGCAGCTATCGAGCTCGGTCGTTTCAGCAAATGGCATTTCAACTATTCAGTAGATCAGTCGCTAATGGTATAGCATTCTATCAGGGTATTAAAACGCAGGGTTTAGAAGACAGTAAACAAACGGAAATTTTCACAAGCGATTTAAACTGTCTGATTGACGCATTAAGTTCGGCTATTCCCACTCAAGCACTGCATAAAGGATCACAGGCACATGAAACATTAATTAAATGGCAGAAGGTTCTCAGATATACTCAAAATTCATTCGCTTCACAAAGGACACTGGAGTCTTTAAGAGTTACCGTGGAAAGTACTTTAGAAGTGTCTGCATATTTGTAGGAACACAACTATAGCTACTACGTTTTGACAGGAAAATTTAATCAAGATCCCCTAGAACGTCATTTCGGTATCCTGCGATCACTAAGTTGTGATGATCATCCATCCACTATTGACTTTCTACATTTACACACGTTGTAGTCTATTTACGTACCGACTAAACTTGCCTTATCGTCTGGCGGAAACTGTGAGTACAGAGCTGAATCCCGATTGATGCGACTTGTTAATCAAATGCATATTCTTGTAAGAGAAATTGAAAATAAAAATCGTGCAGTGAAGACACAAGCTGCAGATGAAATCAGGGAAAAAAACTGTGAACATCAAAAATGACTTTCAAATACCAGACTGGGAAAACAGTTTTCCCGAGTTAAGTGGGCGGAATTGTAGCAAAGAGTACTTAGTGTATCATTTAGCTGGATACATAGTGCGGAATATTTCAAAAGTGATTCAGTGTGATTTATGTCACCCATTCCTTTTCGGCAAACTGACTGATAATGTGCCTGCTTCCCTAATACTAATTAAAGATTACAGCTCAATGCAAAGCGCCACATCTCACATATGCGTCGGAAAGTGTTTATAATATGTTGTTGCAAGTGGAAAATGTTGTTGCGGAAAAGCCATCGTGTATGGATAGTTTATGGGGTGATACTTTCTTTGAGTGCTTGGATAAATTAGATGTTATTAAAGTGAAGTCATCGCAGTTGGGGTGCTGTGGAGATCATGTTTTGTGTTTGCTACCAAAACCTGTATTTCACTACTTGAAATGTCGATTCTCCTTCCGCACGAAGGAGATAAGAAGGGAGTTGGTTACTTCGAAGGCAGCAAAATCATCCAGGAAATACTCCAAAGTGTCCAGCAGATGAAATCATTTTCAAACGTAAGTTGCATGCTTGAGTTTCTTGGTAGATTTTGAAGTAGTATTCCCGATAATGCCTCTGTTATCCTCGCCTTCAGTCATCACTGTAGATGGCAGTGCCATCTGTGCGGCGGCCCACAGTAACTCGTGAAGATATCGCACTTCCCCTTCGATACGCTATGCTATCGGGTTCTGATATAGGTCGCAGTACCGATGTCGCGAGCACAGTCGATGCGCTGTGTATGATGACATGCATAAAAACTAATGTCCAATAAGAAGTAACTGTGAGCATGGGACTGCAACTCACCATGGGCTGCCCGCTCAAACATTTATGCTGCACGCTGTTATTCTCCGCCTACGCATCACCTGAAAGATTCTATCTGAACAATGTGTTCTTAGTTTAGGCCTAGGCGGACCGGCGGCTAAGCGTGGAAGCGGATCGAACCCACGCCGTCTGAAAGAGGCCTCACGAACGTAAAATTAAGCACCAACACATCACATGCAAAGATAATACTGCCCTCCTAAGCCAAAAAGACGTAACTGACAATTTTTCACATTTTGAGTTATAGATATACGTATATGTTTTGAACCATGGGGAATCCAAAAAACTAAGCCAAAAAGTCGTATCTCCGCTAGTTCATGAGATACAGAGCTATCGGGTTGCCGTATCTACACCTAATTTGCAAGGTTACTAAGGCAAATAGCAGTAACTTACATATACTACAGAAGAAAGCAGTATCTACATGTAGTTACTGCTTTCTGGCTTAGCACATGTAAGTTACTGCTTTCTTCCTTAGCTATTTCTTCTATATGATTCCACTTACGTATTTGGTACCAATGATGCCAGAGAGTCGACGCAAGTTCTGGGAAAACTTGCCACTATGTGACGTACCTGACTTACTTTTAGAATGTGATGATTAGCTCAGTTTAAAGAACCCATTTTAAGCTTTAAATATTTGAGTTAAGAGGTTTATTGTTGCAGATATGTAAGTGGTCTGTTCACTATGAATAAAATAAGATACATTTCCAAATGTCATATTTGTTATTATCCAGAATATGTTGCTGCCCTTAGATTCTGCCATGACAACTCCTTCAAAATATGAAGGCAAAAAGCAGTACGTGTAAGTTACTGCCTTTTCCCTTAAAAAGTAATATTCCAATATATTTAGTGCATAGAGGAGAAAAGCAGTAAGTGCATTTACTGTCTTTTGGCTTAGTAAATACACCAATCAAAAGCAGTAATTGTAAATTAAACTGTGAAAGATGCCAGATGTTCCCAAAGCAAACCATAAAATTAATTTTAAAACTAACAAATAGGTATATATAGCAAAAGAATTTTGGTAATGTGACATTTCTAACATAAAAAATCTTTCAAAATGTTAAACACTTAAATTTCTGGGTTCCATGTTGAATGCAGTTACGTCTTTTTGGCTTAGGAGGGCAGAATAAGACTGGCTTGGGACTGATGCTCCCTGCAGCTGTAGTCCAACACGCAACCACGCTCCGGGGCCGTGAAATGAAGTTCTCAGCCAAATCCCTACCCAGGCCAGTTGTCACTGGTCTGTTGTGTGCGCAATGTGACCGGAACATTAATTTAAATTTCTCTTGGTGGGAGTTACAAATGTACTATGGCGTAAATGTGCTGTCCAGATTTCTTTAGCATGTATTTAATAGGACCCGTCTTGGGGCTTCGGAATAATGGCATAATAACCAGGGAAATGCGCTAGAGAGGGACGTCTTAACCAGTTTAGATTGTAGTATGTTCTGAAGAAATTATTAGCATTTGAACCATGTCAGTCCTCAGGTTCAAGGTCCACATCGATATCTCTGCGCACCACCACCGACTGGTAAAATGGGCCTGCGGTTCTCGTTGTGGCTATAAACCGAAGGTAATGGATCAGTGTGACCTGAGCAGATGTGCAGGATGCCTCACAGATGTACGCGAGAACTGTACCGTCAAATGAGTTTGAAAGAGGGCGCATTATTGGCATGAGAGAACGTGATGCTTCCATCCGGGAAATTGCTGCTCATGTGGGAAGAAGTGCATCGGCACTGCAACGGGTGTGTACAGAATGGTTCACAGAGGGCCGCAGAACATGACAAGATGGGTCTGGTCGCACCACCCAGACCACCCCACGGAAAAATCGGCACCTCATCCGAATGGCATTGCAGGACAGATCTGTGTCCTCCTCGGCTCTGGCGCAACAGTGGAACAGTGTAACACATCGTACACTATATGGAATGACAGTCCATCGCCGCTTATTACAGTCTTTGTTACCGGCGCATCGTCCAATTCTCCACCTACCTTTGACTAATGTGCATAAAAATGCTAGACTGCAATGGTGTATGGAACGACGTAACTATGGACAGGAATGGCAGCAGATAGTGTTTTCAGACAAATCCAGGTTCTGTTTGTTTAAACATGATGGCTGCATTTTGGTTCGCTGCAGACGGGGGTTGGAGGGGGTCGGGGGGTGGGTAGATTGTGTCTTGGTGGGTGTGCTATTTGCCAACTGATGAGCCCAACTTGGCACACTGGGGCGAAGCACTGGCAACCAGGAGTGGGTTGGGTGGAAAACTGATAACGTTCAATAATGGACCGGCTATACTGGTATTATAAATTTACCCATTTCATTTCAGGTTCCCTATGGGAATCAATATCTTTATCATTGACTGCATTCATACAAAACATACAGCGCCAACTCAAGGCCTTATGGTGTGGGGTGCTATTGGGTACAACCACAAATTACAGTTGGTGCGTGTCCAGAGCACTGTGACCAGTTTGACCTACATGAATTACATCCTGCGACCCGTAGCCATACCCTTTCTGCACCCCAGAGGCCATATTTCAGCAGGACAACGCGCGACCACATGTTGCTGCACAAACATGTGCCTTCTTGTTGTCACAGGATGTCAGACTGTTGCCCTGGCCTGCCCGATCACCGGACTTGTTGCCAATCGAAAATGTGTGGGATATGGCGAAACAACGGGTGTGGCTCTGTGACCCAATGCCAACCACCAAAGATGAACTGTGGAACCAAGTGAATGCAGCATGGATGGCTATACCCCAGGATGCCATTTGCGCACGTGTCAATGCCACCACGCATGGAACAAGTTATCAGTGCCCATAACGGACCTAGTGCCTACTAGGCAACAGGACACATGCTAAACCTAGGTGAATGAAATGCTAATCCCTTCCGCAGAACATACTAATGAACATGTCCTGTGAATATGAACTTCCTATCTCTAGTGTTTCAAAGTGTTCAGTTTTTATGAACATGAGTGCAGTACTGAAATGAAAAATTATGTATTGATAAGGTGGTTAAACAAAAGCTTTTAGCAAGAAAATTACATTTTTCCCACTTATGAATTCTTGCTATAATGGACTTCTAATGTATTAATATTTTATCATCATCATTATGTATTCAGTCCTACTTGTTTTGTGTCTATGATGAATCGTCTCAAAGTGACCTTTTTTTTCCCCTTTCTTTTAGCTCCTTCATAACTTAATAGACCAATGAAGAATGTCTTCATAAATGTATTTTTTGACCTCCCATGAAGGCGTTTTCCAAGAATTTTTCACTCAAGTATTTCAATGATTAAATTACTATTTCATAATCTGTGCCCCAGCCGTGTTGATCTTTTGTTTATTTTTCTGATTAGCCATCTCTTCTTGTTAATTGCAAGCTGTCCACTTCATGACCGTATCGATGAGTTCAATCAACCAATTAATTTAAAATACCACCTAATCGATACTTTACACAGGCGCAAATTATAATTTAAGTATCCTTTTTACACACCACCTCACCTACCCCCCTCATTTTCCAGCACCTTAAGTAACAGTTTTAAGTTCCCAAGGGAAAATAGTTTAAGATTTTAATGTACTTACTATTCAAATGGTTTCACCTAAGCTATTCAGAGACAGCTGAAGATGACCACTAAGTGGTCGAAACATGTCCTGTATATGTTAATGTTTTTATAATACTGCCAGAATGCAAGAAATAAAGTATCGATTAGGTGGTATTTAATTTGTTGATCTTCTCGTTAACTTGCTTGAATACATCCATATCGGTCTTCTTCTCCACCCAGCTTATTTCTTTCCTAACCATCATCAGCACCACATCTCAAAAGCTTCTGGTTTTTTTGTCACCTTTGTTCAATGTCCAGGTTTCTCCACAATATATCGCAAATGGCCACACTAGCGCCTTACAAGCATTTTTCTAACCTGAGGGACATGTTGCATCAACATCAAACACCATTTGTAATCAAATGCCTGTTTCACCATGGCTATGCGAGTTCTAATCTCAGTTTTGCAACAAAGATCTTACGATCTGTGTAAGGTATTTAAACTGTTTCACTTGTACTAATCTTGTAGTTTGCAGGTGCATACTTATCAGAATACAGTAAAATGTGCTGAAAGCAGAACTTGAATTATGTAGAAACTTGTCCACTATGGAATATTTTCTTGGTCCCAGCGAAGCTTACAGCATTATTTTTTTACTTTTGTATAATGCAGAATCTCTTCAACACGAAAATGGAAACAATAATGAAAGAATTCTTTAAAATCTACTTGTACAATGCAGAAAATATTAGGAATTTATGTAGTCCTACATACAATATTTGTGCATTGCTGGTGCTGGTATGATCAATATCATTGTTTGGACAAACTGACGTGCATTTGGAGGGAGTGATAACACGAATGGTGGAACAAATGAAGTGCTTGAAAACGCATCGGTGATATTAAACTTGTGTCAAAAAGGAACATTCCCTACGAGCCAGAGAACTTCATTCGAAGTGATGAACAATTTACAACAAACTACATTTTTGAATCAGTTACTGCCCTTCTAGCAGTGAGAATAGCCAAGAAAGAGGAGGAGACAAGCAAGAAGATATACATCAAAACAAGAGTCGAACCCATGACCAGGACCAGAAAGCAATCTGCCGTGACATCTAACTCTTCCACTCTTCTTGAACTAATGTACTCAGCTGAGCACTGCATTCAGAAAGACACGATTAGAAAGAAGAGGAACCAAGCTGTTTGTTTGCTTTGAGGAAGAAAGCTTAGTGTTGTGAAGAACTGTATAGAGTTCTATGATGTAAATACTCTAAGTTTAAGGAGCGTACATCCAGTGTTCTGAAGTAGTGTAATACAGTGTTGGGATAGTGCTAAAATGATATGCTGTGTATCATCAGTAATAATTATTATTATTATTAACAAACCAGTGTACTACAATACTATATAATCAATCATGCGTAGGCAAATTCAGGTAAGCTTTGAATAACATTTAAAAATACCGCATTCTGTCTAACGGTAGTGATGGTGTTTTAGGCTCTAAAAAACTATGTTCTGTGTAATGTGGAAGCTTGTCTAATTCGGAAAAAACCTTTGGTCCCTTGCAATTCCACTTTGATCAAGTTTTACTGTATTTGTCTTTTTGAGGTTGACCTAAGTCCATAACTTTATCATTTTCAAGCACTGTAACATTTTCATTACAGTCTATGGGTTTCCTGCTATCAATGCCAGATCATCAGCAAATCTGATATACTCAGTAAGTCGTCCCCCAACTTTTACTCCCATACCAGAAACCATTAAGGACAGATTCAATATAAGCTCAGCAAAAACATTAAACAGTCCTAGAAAATGCAAGCATCCTTGTCTCCCAACTTTACGGATCTTTGCACAATCTGTAGGTTATTTCTGAGCCAGATGACAGTGGTCTGATATAGATACAGATCTAAATTATAATAATTATTTGTTGGGGACCCACTTAGTTCAAGAAGAAGGAACTACTTTTGCCAATTTACCTTACTAAATTCTTTGTCATAATAAAGGAACGAAAGAGTAGAGTAGGTAAAAACAACATTTCATATCAGTGAGGTCCACATGCTCTTTATATAAGCATGAACATAAATAAAAATTGACTGATATAGCCACTTAGCCTGAATGTATCTAAGATAACAAAACCACATCATTGCTATAAAATATATTTGCCACAAAAATTAATAAGTAGGCCTACGGTATGTGACAAGTATTTCATTAATCCGAACTTGCAAGAGGCTTAATACTTTGTAGATCGGAGGATTCATTGTCACTTGCATCATTAGAATCCTCTCCTAAATTAATCACAAATTCATCACACTTCTCACACACGGTCGCTTTTCACCCAAGATGGTAAAACAATCGATGGTGGATAATTCTCTCTGTGCACTGTAAACACTTGTAACAGACACACTAATGAACTTTGATGTCTTATCATATTATCAATTATATCCTCGGGATACTTTTCCGTAAACTCATTAAATACATTTAACACAATAGTTTTCTCTCCACTTTTCAGAGGTTTCCCTCTTGTATGTTTCACATCAGCTGGAGCCACTCTAGCCATTGCAGCAAACTGCATCAAGGTCATGCACTCATGACCACCTTGCAGCTTGCAGACAAATACAGGATTTCTCTGATTAGATATCGGATGTTTAAGATATTGACCAGAACGTTAGAACAATAATATTATTTTCAATTGGTAAAACACTTTCTCATTCAATACATTATACCTCAAACTTTCAGAAACAACTCGTTACAATCGTATACAGTAGACGTCCGTTATAGCAAGAATTCATAACAGCGAAAAATTTACTTGCTATAGTGGATTGTCGTAATATCCGATTTTTGTATAAAAGTCGGAAAAACTCCCATACACATAAAAATCAGTATGAAACAGCAATCAGTTTGTTAAAAACTTGCGTTTCCGCAGATGATATCCACAGTACGACTTGTTTGCTATTTTTCGAAATCCGATACTACATGAAAGTGTATGTTTAATTTCATTCTGAAAAAAATATAGTACCGTATTTCTCCAAATCCAAGATGAACCCCACTTTTTCCTTCCAAAAATTTAAATCAGGCTCAAAAAGGACTTTGTAAAATCATATGAATGCCTTTGTCATACAGTAGGCCTACGCAATTTTAGACTATTTTTAGCCGCCGAACATTAACTTCCGTCATGCCCTTTTTTTTTTTTTTTTGCGGCTGCACAATTATTCTTTATTTCCATGGGTTTAAAGACCATTAACTTAAAATTGGCATCATAATACCGAAGAAAACCCATTGAAAATTTGCCAACAATAACTATTCCATGCGTCTCTACAATACGATGATCCATCCGGAAATTATTCTTGCTGTCTATAAAACTGTAACTTTTACTCAGCGTCAGCTATAACAGGCTACCACTACACACACGTCTCGCTTGCCGGGTTCGGACAAATTCACAGGCTAGCAATGTATAGGCCTAATCGCGGAGGTTGAAAGTCAACAAACGAGTTTATTGCGCCACGGTATGGCCATTCTGCCCTTGCGTTTTTCATGCACATACCTTACAATTTCATCTTCGACTTTTTTAAAGCGTCCCTGTTGCGGAACTCTGAATGCATTTTTCATACACTACGCATTTTTTTAGCTCCTTGTCTTCACGCTAACGCCAAATATTGGCTTTAGTTAAGCCTATTCCGTATTTTCTTGTGGCCACACAATTATTCTACATTTCTGAGTGTTTAATAACCATCAACTTAAAATTGGCATCATAATATTGACTAGAACCCACTGAAAATTTGCCGGCAATACCTTTGCCACGTATCTTTACAATACAACTATCCATCACAAAAATATTCCTGCTGTCTAGAAAAAAAATTTACTAAGCGTCAAGCACAACAGACACGTTATAACTCTGCCACTGAATAGCCACGGCCTTTCTAAGAATTTGAAGGTTCGCATGTTTTGATGCCATTCTGCAGATTTGAGAAACGTTTCTGAGATCCAGTGACGTGACACACAGGCAGTGTACAACCGGTTGTCGCGGCTAGCGATGTAGGCTATAGTAAAGAGGCGGCCGTTATTTTGTCAACGAGTTTTGTGCGCGTGTGAAAAGAAGCACCGTGATTACCGTGGTAGTTGCCAGTGGTATCCATTAACTTACTATTAGGCTGCGAATGCAAGACAACCCTTGAGTTTACGCATGAGATTCTGAGGAGAAAAAGTCTTGGATTCGGAGAAATACGGAATCACTCCAGAGGTTTCTGTGGCAAACACTTCAGTTTTCTTCTTCAAACGGCGTCACCCAACCTAACAGTATATGAAAACATATTTGAAACGCATGTAGAGAAATGATAACCTCCTCGCGAAAACTTTACATGTAAATAGCCTTTCCAAAATTTAACTAGACGCGAGAAAATATGAAATATCCTCTGAAATCAGTGATGTATTCTGCCATATCTTGAGGTGTATCACATTCTTACTTAATTTACGTACATAACATTAAAATTAAGATATCGTTTACTTCAGTCTTTATTTTTAATGAGTTAACAACTGCTATCAGCCACGTTATTTACGTATTTATTACGAAAACGTGTTATCCTCTTTCATTTCGAATTTTCTTTATGGAACAGCAGTCGACGGGTATTACTAATCGACTCCAACATCGCCTTCAAATGTCGACGAGAGAACTCGCTAGTGCACATAGCGAGGAAACGATGCCGACGGTAATCGATCGCATGCAATATCATCACTAGGGTGCATAAGTATCGGTAACGGAAAAAAACGCACAGGCTTAATTGCTCGTAATAATGGATGCGTCAGTAATAGGGCTCTTACTGTAACTAAAGGACGATACACAGTTTAATATAGGAATTTTGACGGGACAGAAAAAAATCATCGCTATAGCAGAGTTCATACGCCATACTCGCTATAGCACTTCTACTGTATTTAAATTCAGAAATGGACTATTTATTGGGCGAGTGGACAAATAAGGAAATGCTAAGTGGTCGAAGTCGTGTGGTTTTGTTTACACCTTTATTCTCTGGTTGGAATGAGGATAAAGGTTTCTGCCCGCATTTAGCATTCTTTTTCCTAGGCAATGTAAGGAACCAATTGCCCCATGAGTCGACAAGTTCTTACAAAAGCCGAACTAGGTGTTAACCAGATACTGCTTAATCTCTCTCTATAGTCATCAGCTGTGAGGCTGATTGGCAGCAGCTCTCCATTCTTCACGTTCCTCTGCTTTCCTTTTCAGTTCATAGTAGAAGTCAGATCTCATGTCATTTAATATTTGCTTCATGTACTCTAATCTTGGTCGTCTCTATAATTTTTTCCCCCCTCTATGGAACCCTCTATTATTTTCTTCAATAACCCATCACGTCTAAGTATATGGCCTATCAGAAGATTCTGCTGTCATTTTATTTGTGTCATAAAACATCTTTTCACTCCTGCTCTTCTAAATACCTCTTCAGTAGTGATCATTTCTGTCCAACTAATTTTCAGTAATCTCCTATAGCACCAAGCTTCACCAAGCTTTTTTCCCCTTGCACCTAATGCCCAAGTTTCACTAGCAAAAACAGCAATACTCCATTTCTTTTTTCAGTATGTGCAACAGGATTTTCGATGCATGAGGGATAAGGCTCTGAGTACTGTGCCTTCTTCAACTGCTCTTCCTTCTGCAACAGATGCTGACCAAATCAACTGAGCTGGTTCTGCATTTAGATCCTCAACATATTTTCTCCAAAGTTCTTGTAACTTGTAACTGTGTGTGTGGTTTATCTTGAGAGTCTTGTATTAATCTGGTACAGAATCCTGTATATTTTCTAGTTGTTTCTCAGATTTTCCTGTAGACTAAATCTGTTCTTCCTTGATTTTCTAAGAGTTCGACTTCTAGACATTTTCACTGACAGAGTCTGTCAATTTCACTTTTCAATACTCGGCAATTTATTTTGCCTAGTTCCAACGGGTCATTTTTAAATTATCTTCAGGAAATCCAGGTAAGATTTTTTTTGTCTCAGTTAAAGTATGCCCATTAGTCAGGTAGCTTCGGTATTTCCTCATGACAATGACCTCTCTAAGAATAGCACACCCCTCACTCCTTCACAGAACATAGATGCGGGTAACCTTTTGAAACAAGAACTTTCACTATATCCTCATACTCTCCAGTGTTGTCACTTGAACAGCCTAAGCCTGCCCGCACACACTGACAAAATTCAGGCTATATTTAACAAAAAATAGCGTCCATTTGATAGGTTTTAGTGAAAGCTGGTTATCGCCATCAATTCCAAACAACATGGTTCGTCTTGATGGCTATAACCTCTACCGTCATGATCGTACAAATAAGAGGAGTGGAGGTATTGTTCTCTACTGTAGAAATGACCTGAAGAACCGTGTCATTTGTACCTCATCGACCGATGAATTGCCGAGAACGGAGTTTATGTTCGTTGAAGTAGTTGCTAGTGGACAGAAAATACTTATGGGAGTGGTCTACCGACCACCTAAAGTATCTTACTTGACCGAGTTTGAAACGCACCTACTTAACTTGCTACCAGCCTATCAACATATCATTATATTAGGCGACTTCAATACAAATCTACTTACGAAGAAATACGATACTAAGAAACTAGAAGACTTGTTTTCCTCGTGTTACTTGCCTATCCTTCCCTCTGACCCTACAAACCATGTACGTACTGCCAACATTTCCCACACCTTAATAGATCTCAAAGTAACAAACAACTCTCAGAAAGTGGTATCCCACGGACAAATTTCAGTACTGGGAGTGTCCACCCATGATCTTATATTTCTTGCGTACTCACTTCGTGTTCCAAAACATAAACCTAGGTATACAACGTGCAGGAATATGAAAGATATCGACATCTATGAATTAACCTGCACCGAAAAGACAGATCAGAACATCCCGCAAACCTAGTCCATGGCTAACCCCTGCAGTTAAAAATATGATGTCTCAACGTGATGCTCTTTACCGACATTTCAAACGTACTCAGGACCCAAATGACTATGAACAGTATAGAATAATTAGGAATAAAACTAATAAAAATCATCCGTAATCTTAAATTTAAATATGTTCGCGAATCAGTAAGTAACCTAAATACAGCTAGTGCCTGGAGGCATCTCTGAGCCATGGGCATAGGAAAAACACATGAACAGCTTCAGGTACCTGACATTCCACTCGATTTAAATGAGTATTTCACGGAAGAGAGCGCTCAGTCTAATCCCCTTAACAGACCACACGTAAATAACGTCCCAAGACCTGTCCCACAAAATCCCCCCTGCTTTGCCTTTCATATCGTCAGTACTAATGAAGTTAAGAAAGTCTTGTATTCTATTAAATCCAAAGCAAGCGGTGTCGACGAAATTCCTATTACTTTCATATATAATATTATTGACGCTATTCTACCCATTCTCACCCAAATTTTTAATTACTGTCTCAAAAACGGCACATTACCGACAATTTGGAAATACGCCAATGTAATTCCACTTCCTAAAAACCCAGGTTCGAAACTCCTATCCGATTACCGTCCCATTTCGATTCTCTCTCTCTCTCCAAAGCGTTAGAACGGTTGGTACATGCGCAAATATTGGAATACCTTCAGGCTCACTCTTTTCTTGACCCCCTGCAATCTGGCTTCAAGAAGGGTCATAGCACAGCCACTGCCTTACTCAAAGTGACTGAGGACATCAGGCAAGCAATGGACGAAAGACAAGTGACAATACTCACACTCCTTGACTTCAGCAGTGCTTTTGACACGATAAACATCCAGACATTGCTGATGAAGCTCAAATCGTTCTTCGGTAATGTTGCTTTAAAATTTTTCACAGCATATCTCACAGATCGTATGCAACGTGTTACACTACAAGATACTGCTTCTCAGTGGCGACTCCAGAAGGCAGGAACCCCCTAAGGTTCTGTTCTTGGCCCCCTTTTGTTCGTCCTCTATATAAATGATCTCGTCTAAAATAAAGTATAATAGATATTACCTCTTTGCTGACGACCTCCAGATTTACTGCCACGTTAATATAAATGATATATCGAATGCAATAAGAGATAACTCCGACCTTCAACAACTCAGTGTGTACGCCAGTGAAAACTCTCTCCTCCTCAACCCCAAAAAAACTCAAACAATTATTATCGGCTCTCAGAAATTATTAATCATCATGTATAAAAATTATGCTATTCCTCCAGTGACATTAAATGCCACCGTAATCCTGTTCAGTAAGGAAGTGAAGAACCTAGGTATGACCCTGACTGAAACTCTTGACTGGTCTGCACATGTAAGAAATACATGTAGAAAGATGTACGCGACGTTACACCCTCTAAAACAGCATAAGGACATTTTGCCACAAGACGTAAAGATAAAACTACTCCAAACTTTGATACTACCAATACTTGACTACTGCAACATTGTCCTCATTGATGCAACCCGTGAACAAACTATGAAACTTCAACGAGCATTGAACTCTGGTCTTCGATATGTTTTTAACTTGAGTTACGATGCTCACATAACTCCTAGCTACACATTTCTTTCCTGGCTGAAACCCGAGAGGTGACGGAAATTCCATGTACTTACGTTAATATATCGAACTCAGAAGGAAAATCTACCCAAATACATCTCTTCAGAATTCCCTTTATTATCCTCATTCCATAATTGTAACACTAGATCTGGCACTTCCCTCGCTATTCCCGTCAACCACTCATCAATATATAACAGATCCTTCGTTGTGGCTGGGTCACGACTTTGGAATTCACTCCCAGCTGCTGTCAGGAACTCAAACTCAATATTGAAATTTAAGACTGCATGTAGAGATTACCTGTTGAATACCGCTGATTGTCTCGTGTGATTGTTTCGTGTGTATGATGACGTATGATAGGTTGTGCGATTGTGATTTTTTAAATTATTATTATTATAGTGTAATGTACATAATTTTAGCTTCTTACGCATGTACATAGATCACTTTTATGGCCATACTTGTATTTCCCTTTATTTTATTAATTATTGTGTTCTCTTTTTTCATTGCTTATTTTTTTTTCAGTTTGTATCTTACTTTTTCATTATGACTTTGTCTCTCATTATCTATACGCTCCGAATTTTATTCTATTTTGTTTGTTGAACTCTGCTTTCTTTTTTCATTATATGTTGTCCAAATCTGTAATTTATGGCTTATCTTTGATTTTATGACAGAATAGTACATTTCTTTTATATATGTATTATCTGAAGATTAATTATGTGGTTAAGTGTAAGAGAGGGCTACGAGCCCTAACTTCGCCACTGCTAAAGTCAATAAATAAATAAATAAATAAATAAATAAATAAATAAATAAATAAATAAATAAATAAATAAATAAAGAATAATCTTTAGGAGAACCTTCTAGGTTATCCAAGGCTTTCAATTTATGCTTTCCAAAGTTCCCACCTTAAACCTGGCAGCATTTTCAATGGAGCATTTAAATGATGCAAGTAACTGATCTACCGTATAAGATTTATTTGCATGTTTCGCTAGTTGTTCATTAGCAGCTATATACTAATAAACAAATAAAAAACGTTTTTCAAAATTACCCTTCCAAAAATTAGCGTGTGGGAATTATTAAGTGGGAGGGATTATTCATGTATATATAGTATTGTTCTATCTGCCAGTACAGAAGAGTTTTGTTACTCTGAAAAAAATAAAAGATATTACTGTGGATTTCCTAAGGTTTATCATAGTTTTCACTAGTTAAGCTATCGTAGTGAATGACTGCAACTATATACCCATATGATGTGCTAAGTTACATTGTATTCATTCAATAATAAACAGCATTTTACTTACTAGGACAATATGTGAAATACCACCGTTTGTCTTGGCATTTCTCCATGGGACTAGGGCCATTATCACCACCAGGTAGGCAAGCTCCTAGTCCTGTACCTGAGCCATCATCGCACCAACCACACGCTGGATCACCACGGCATTCAGAGCACGTCGGGTAGAAACTGCACGCTGACTTACCTAATGATCACACATAACATACAAAATAAATAATATTTAATGATCAGAATCAGACCTTTATAAAAATTATAATTGGATTTCAAAAGGCATAATATTAGTTCACCCAAAGATCTTAAAGCATAACATCAAACTTGTCACCAGCAGCCAGAGAGATGACCAACGTTTACCTTAAGGTAAAGAAACAACCACCTCTAAAATAGATATGCCATTTTACACAGAATTCCTACGTAAGAAATGGAAAGGAACAAATAAGTGACAAATCAAACAATATATTATTAAATATTACATGATTTATCCTCTGTTTGTTCCTCGCCATTACTTATATTGAGTGTATGTCCTGCGTCCTAGTCTTTTAACTTGTATTCACCTTTATCTCTTTTTAACTCCTCCCTTTTCCTGTCTGTATCTGACACTTTCTTATCATCCTAAACTTTCCACATCAAGACTGAAGATCTATCAAGACTGCTCCTCAATGAGTGTAGATCCACCCTCCTGATGAAGCTGAGAAGCAGAAAAGCTCATCAGAAGCTGAGAAGAAATGGATGTAGAAGAACTGGAATTGATAAGGAGGGAGCCAACCTACTGTAGTTGAAAAATGTAGTGTATGAGGATGTCCTTGTCCTTTCGTGTTTTCATGTTCGGCCACGCCTTCTCTTTCTTTGCTCCCTCTACCCATCTGACCTGTCATGATTTTAATCCTATTAACAATTCCTAAACAGGTATGAGTGGTAATTTTTTATAAACATAGAAGAACTTCAACTATCATCAGAAATGTTTCGTACAATGGAAAAGAAAGAGCAGCATTGTATGTATGTGTATGTTCAGTCCGTCAGCGATGCCGCTGGTGGGATCCTCAACAGCTCTGCCATCAGCTGTCATAGATGGCCTAGGCATCACTGAAGAGGCGTACTAGGGGAATGAGGAGTGAGGTAGTTTGCTTTTGTCACCGAGCCAGAGCTGCTATTATATATCAGTCTGCCAAGCCCACTGAAATGCATACACCAACCGACCCTATGAGCAACATTTTCACACCATTCATAGCAGGGACTGGCTGCATAAGGATTGGCATTACTAGCATCGCTCATACCTCAATCACTTTCATATTGTCAAAGCCAAGGATAAGACAGAGATCTATGAAAGTAACAAAATTGCTCTACCCTATACCAGAAGACATAGTGCACTGCAAACACTAGGTCCTGCCAGCAAAGGCATAGAGCAGCATTACAAAGATAATTGAAGTTCATGTTCTTTCAAGAGGTCAAGCCCATGAAACTAAGAAGCTCTAGATTTTATTGTTTAAGAGCATAAAATAGAAATTCATTCCCTAGTGAAACATTCAATGTTAAAACTGTCATCATATGAATGTTGTAAACTTAGCTCAAGCAGACATGGAAGAGCCTACAGAAACCCATATTTGCTTTCTTACTGAAGACAACCCCATCACAGACATCCTGTTCTTAACCCAATCACATCATTTGACGACCCTAGCTCGTTATAGTTATTCGTGGCATATGAATCAAATGACGAGCTCTGCTTGTGGCGATGCACAGCTGTACATCAATCCATGTAGTTCAGTTACTAACCCACAGACGACACTTGTATACATTCTGAGCTGAAGTTTACACATGTGGCTTCGGTTTTTTCCCTTTCACCAGGTTCTCGCACACTTCCAGAACAAGAGATATGATAATCTTTTTTTCACATAATTTCGCTCTTGTCAGTTGCCATCATGGCATAAAGCAGATGCGCTGGTGTTGATGAAGAAGGAATACGGAAGCTAATAGATAGTGTTTTAGAGAGTGATATTGAAGGCAGTGATGTTTGTGATGACGAAATAGACCCTGCAGTACTTAGTTCGAGTACTAGCGATGTGTATAATAGTTCTGATGACATGGAAAGTGATGCAAATAACGATGGTGTACCGAGTCTTTCGAAACGAGCTCGTACCTCGGCACAGACTAACCTGACTGACTGGAACTGGACAAAAAGTGACAATAAACCTGTTATACGTAAGTTTAGTGAATACAGTGGGGTTAGTGAAAACTTAACGAAAAAGTTTGAAATGCAGCCACTATCTGAACTCTCAGTTTTTTGTGAATACATGAACCCTTTGTTTGACAAAATATCTGTCGAGACAAATTCATATGCAGAAAAACAGTTGAGCAATCCTGACAGGAAAAAGTTGAAAGACGATGACAAATGGTTTGAGACTACACCCGACAAAATTAGGGCATATTTTGCGTTAGTTATACTAATGTCACAAGTGCAAAAGTCAAGAATACAGTTATACTGGAGTAAAAACAGGAGTATAAACACTCCTATTTTTCGTAAAACCATGAGCAGGGGAAGATTTATTATTATTTCACGATTTTTACATTTTGTTGACAATGAACAAGTCGATAGTAGTGACAAACTAATAAAGATTAGGCCTGTAATACATTTCTGCTCCAAATTTTCAGAATTATATTTACCTTCACAAGACATTGCTCTAGATGAAAGTCTAATGAAATTCAGAGGCCGCCTTTCACATGCCCAGTGTAATAGGTCTAAACGTTCTAGGTTTGGAATAAAAATTTACAAAATTTGTGAATCAAGTCTGTCTTTCAAAATTTATGTAGGTGATGATGTAACGGATCCAAGTCTGCCAGCAAGTACAAACGTCATGCTCAACATGTGTGAACCCTTGTTAGGCTGAGGACATACATTGTTTTTAGGTAACTGGTATTCTTTCCCAGATTTATTCAAAAGGCAGATGAATGTAATTGGAACTGTTAGACAGAACCGAAAAGACATACCTTGCGATATCAGTAAGACGAAACTAAAACGTGGAGAGTATGAGACGTGGGCTGCCAACAGTATGTTGTGTGTGAAGTGGAAAGATAACAAGGTTGTTTGCTTTCTCACCACTAAACACAAATCAGCTGACATGACAGGGACAGGCAAACTCAGGCGAAAGAGAGGACAAACTCCGAGGGAAGAAGTGATAAAGCCTAAGTGTGGCCTTGAATACCAGAAGGGGATGGGTGGTGTTGACCTTCAGGATCAGGTTACAGCTCTGTTCCCCGTCATGCGACGCACAGCGAAAGGGTATAGGAAAATATTCTTTTACCTCCTAGATATGTGTATTTTCAATTCCTTCACTGTGTATCACAAGATCGCTGCTAACAGAAAGATGAGCTACACGGACTTCTGAACTAGCATTGCACAGCAGCTACTAGAGACTGTTCAGTTGCCGGAGTAATCGGTTCGAGGTCGACCTTCAGCGAGCACCACCCCAACCAGATTACAAGCTAAATCATGGGCCCACTTTCCCATACGTATTCCCCCTACAGAGAAGAAATCAAAAAGTCACAAGAAGGTGTGTTGTGTGCTACAGCCGGGGTAAAAGAAGCGAAAGTTGCTGGCAGTGCAAAAAATGTGGCGTAGCTCTTCACTTAGAAGAATGTTTTGAGGTGTATCACACCCAGCAGACGTACTAAAATAGCGGTATTGGTAAGTTTATTACTTCGTTATCATGCATGCAAATTTTCAGAAAGGAATATTTACTGGTTGGTTTTCTATGATTTTCTAAATAATAGTGTGATGACGACGGCTGTAGAGCGATATTTAAATGCGATTTCTTAGTGAACTCCTATGGTATTTAAATGTGAGGCGAATGGGTTAAACCTATAATACCAATATAATGGTCCGTGATTGGACATTATAAATTTTCCAGCTAACTCATTCTTAGTTGCCTGCGTTTCGCCCTCGTGTGCTAAGTTAGGCTCATCAGTTGGGACTTAGCACACCACCCAAGACGCAAGGCTAGTGCATACCGTGGAGGCCACTGCATAGGCTACTTGAAGCCACCAGCAGTGCCAATGCACTATGAGAGCTATGTCTCATTTCCAAAATTTGATGCCTGCCTGGCCATCAGATAATAAATAAATAATAATAAATAAATACCATTATATTGGTATTATAAATTTACTCATTCGGGACAAATATTTTAAATTCCCTTTGGGAATCAACATCTGGGTTAAACCTGTTAGGAAAAGGCAGACCTAACAATGACATCAAACATCTCTCATTAAATGTAAACTGTCTTGTGTACATCAATGGAAGGAGGAGAGGTTCAAATCCTGTTGTATCAATAATAATGATGTTGAGTATTCAGCCTGAAAGCTGGCTTGATCCTCAAGATTTCTGCCATCAGTTGTCATAGTTGGCCTAGGTGCCAATGAAAAGGCATACTACGGAAACAAGGAGTGAGGTAGTTTCCTGCTGCTTTCCTCACACAGTTACTATTACATATCAGTCTGCCATGCCCACTGAAATGCATGCACCAACCGACCCTATCAGTGACATTTTCACACCATTCATAACACCGACTGGCTGCATAAGGAATAGCATTACTAGAATCTTTTTTTTTTGCTAGTTGCTTTACGTCGCACCGACTCAGATAGGTCTTATGGCGACGATGGGACAGGAAAAATGGCTAGGAGTGGGAAGGAATCGGCCATGGCCTTAATTAAGGTACAGCCCCAGCATTTGCCTGGTGTGAAAATGGGAAACCACGGAAAACCATTTTCAGGGCTGCCGATAGTGGGGTTCGAACCTACTATCTCCCGAATACTGGACACTGATCTTCATAAAAGGAAAGAAAAATTCCACCTAATCAATACATTTATTTTCTTGTAAAGTATTACAATCTAGGACCGGTTTCGACCCTTCATAGGTCATCCTCAGCTATATCAGAATCACATTTGCATTTCTATCTTATACCTCTGAAAGACCTTCATGATATATTGTTTCATAATTTTCAGTGAAAACTTATCTTAAAAACTTACAAATTTCTAAGCGTTGTGTTGAAATTAAAAATTAAAATTACAAAACTTTGTCTATTATATACATGCCCTTGGGCTGACAGAATGCATCCTTGGGTTGATTAAGCATCTATCTTAGGTATTGTTGCTTATTCTGTTGAATCGAATCCCTTTTATACTTATGTACAATCATGAATAGACTATCAGTAAAATTTGATAAATAAAGCTTGCGTGATAATTATAATAAAATATCATGTTACATCTTTATACCTTATTGCTGGAGTGATATTATTTTAGGCAAAATATAAATGCGTGTTGAACTCTATAAAATGTTTTTACATAAACACACTAATGTACTTTAAAGTCTAATCATTGTACTTCAAAGTCTAAAATACTTATTGCTTGGATCTTGCGTTGTTATGTGGTAAAATATTATAACAATTTGTCTTATATAACATCAGATATTGATAATGTTTAAATATGCCGTGTATGGTTGGCTTTAAATCTAATGATTAAATGTCAGTTCCTTCTTGCATAAAATTACAAGTTTCATATTATGTTGATTATGTATTGTATAAAACATAAATGTCTATTAAATTGAATGCTTATCATTTACTACGGAAGTTTTAAAAACACTTGAATGTCTAGTAATATAGTCAGTGTGTTTAGTGACACTGAAACGTGTTGGCCTTGATTCTTGCGTTATATTTCCATAATTTGCCTTTTTTTATATGTCGAATGTTGATCTTTATAGGTTCCATTTGTAAATAACAGCACTTTCCTATAATTGTGAAATGGATCAATATAAGCTTGATACGTGTTAAATTATGGAATATATGTGTGATTCAGTTCTGGCCTAAACTCTGGAGTTTTCTCCCATCAAATGCCATAAGACTGTGGTGGTTCCTTTCCCTTTTTTTTTTTTTAAGGCTGGTAAAGTCTGTAAGCCAAAATGAATGAAGTGAGTTAGATTTCAATAGAAGTGTAATATTGTGTGAATTTGTAAAGCCTGAATTAATTTACTTACTGCTGGATGTTTGAAATGCAAGTTTCTTGGCCGTTTGACGAGTAATGTACCTTGTACTGATGGTTCTAGTGTTGTCTGTTGTGAGAGGGGCGGATGGATAAGTAGGGGAGGTTGTTACGTGTGTATGGGCGGAGTCACTGAGGTTCGCTGTCTGCGCCGTAGCTTGTGTATGACGTCGTCTGTTGACTATTTTGACGTAGTCGTTTTTTAAGATAGGAACGATTTTATTGAACAAAATATTAGTTTTTTCAGATAACTCATTTATGTTATAATTAGGATTTGCATACTGATCTAGTGTTATATATAATTCTTCACTTATATTAAGCAAAGGACCTTTAGGTTCTACATTTAATATTTTTAAATCATTATTTATGTCCGTAAAATTGTGCTTATATTCATGCATATGTTGCCCTATTGCCGAGAAATGATTATGCCTAATTGCGTTTACGTGCTCATATTCTGCATTCTGTCAGCCCAAGGGCATGTATATAATAGACAAAGTTTTGTAATTTTAATTTTTAATTTCAACACAACGCTTAGAAATTTGTAAGTTTTTAAGATAAGTTTTCACTGAAAATTATGAAACAATATATCATGAAGGTCTTTCAGAGGTATAAGATAGAAATGCAAATGTGATTCTGATATAGCTGAGGATGACCTATGAAGGGTCGAAACCGGTCCTAGATTGTAATACTTTACAAGAAAATAAATGTATTGATTAGGTGGAATTTTTCTTTCCTTTTATGAAGATTGGTAAATGTCAATACGGAAAATGAAATTCATAAATCAAGATACTGGACACTGGCCGCAATTAAGCGACTGCAGCTATCGAGCTCTGTATTACTAGAATCAGTCATACCTCAGTCACTTTCATATTGTGAAAGCCAAGCTTGAGACCGAGACAGGTCAATGGAAGTAACAAATTTAAACGCTTGGTCTCACCGGCAAAGACACATCAATAATAATACATCACCACCTCAATTACTATAATACAGTTCTAAGAGTGATGTATCTAACTATTGTCCTGCAGGATGTGCCAGAGGTCAACAACATAGAATTGTTGCATTTAAACACCCTCAAATGCAAATTACCACGGGTGGGATGGTGGTGGTGCTGGTAGTGGTGATTTTTGTTTTAAGAAGAACAAATAGGCACAAAACTGCAGCCTTTCTCCGTGAAGGTTGGTAAGAGAACCGCCATATGACAGTAGTCTTCCTAATTCTTCTCAGCTTGTTGAGGATTCAGAAAACTAGCCACTCTGAACAAATGGAGTGGAAACAAGAATTAAAATCAAATTATTTATTCAACAAACAAATTTGAAAAAGAAAAAGTAAAAAACTAAATTATTTAATTAAGCTAAAACAGAGACAAACACATCAAAAGGGAATGTAAGTTCCCTGAGTAACAGAACACTTGAAATTTATATGAGCTTAAATAATCCACTCTCACACATAAAGCGAATAACGAGATCAGCATTATTCTTATCGTCAGCTAATATGAGTTCCAAATGCTTCCTGCAGTCCAAGGTTCCACCTTAAGCCAGAGACATCAGTGCACTCTGTAAGGATGTAGACCATAGTGAATTCAGAACCACATTAACACACTGGAGTGGGGGTCTCCCTCTTTAGGAGGTAAGAGTATGTATATCATCCTGACCTATCCTCAGTCTGCACAAAACTATGGCCTCCTCCGCGAAGGTTGGAAAGAGGACCACCACAAAACAGTAGTTATCTTGATTTCTCTCAGCTTTTTGGGAATTCAGAAAGCTAGCCACTCCAATTCTCAGTATGTCAAGATGGTTTGGCGTAACCAAGAACAAATATCCCTAGCAGGTACATTCAAAGGTCCACATGGTTAAGTATTGCTTCTTTTTCAGCTTGATGTGCAAGTCTACTGCCCACAATCCCCATGTGGCTTCGAAGCTATGCGAAGGTGATTCTTGTGCCAGTATCACACAATCTGCCTAGAAGATCATGAATCTGCTGCAGCAGCAAGTGTTGTGAGAAACATGTCAAAAGACTGCAGAGAACTTAACGAGTCAGTACACATGAGAAAGTGGCCTCATTCAGGCCTAACTGCAAACTGCAGAGCTTCTAAGATGGCAAGAGCTCTGCCGTATATACACTACACGCACTAGAAAGCGTGATCTTGGAGAAGACATCATAAGAAACAAACTCACTCTCTTGGGAACAAGGCCAATAATGAACTGACTGCACCACTGAATTTTCAGAACAATCTTTTCTCTACTAACTCTCTGCAAAGCATCCCAAACCTAATTCTGGATTTTCCTTCCACTGCAATCTGATCAGCTACAGTATTTTATAACATTTCACAAATACCTGTTGCAATAAAGATAAGGATGCTTAATTCATTGGTACATACTTGTGGCTCTCTGCCATGTGAGCTTGATCAGACTTGAGCAAGTACGTCAGGTGTTCTGCCAAGAGATAGCATACCACTTGAAAGAGGGAGAATTGCTCTTTCTCATGAGAAAAACTATGTTTAACTATCTGACTAGCGCACATTCTATATTCAACATTGACTGCGAATCCCTGTCGGCCTGTCCCCATCCAACCTCAGGTGAACAGTGTTAATCATGTTGTATAGAAGGCAGTTAGCAGCAAACAGTGCTATTTCTGAAATTCTGAACAGGAGTGAGAGTGAAAGTGAATCAGAAATAACATTCTGAAGAAGTGTTCAGAGGTAGTGGTGCCAGTGACAGAGGTATATCCGAGAAAATTGATAGGGAATTGGAGAATTCTGAAAGTGATGAATGTGATGTGTGCAGCTGGGTTTGAGTAAGAAAATGAAAAATTAACAGTAGAAAATGAGGGGGGAAATGGCATACCAAAAAAAAAAACCAATTTTCTAGGACCAGCTGTATATAGCTATAATATTACGCAAGTAACTCTGTAGTCAATTTAAGTCCGCCTCACTTACTAAGCCGATATGAAAGCGATAAATGTATTGTGGCTTTGCACATCCCTGACTGCTTCAGAACTTTCCACATGAAAACCTACTGAAATCCCAAACAAAAAACAAAGTAGTAAGGTTTATGATAGTGGCAAAAGATCTACAGAGGTCTACGCCACGATCAAATAGAAAAAAAAAAAAGTTTATGATTCTTTCATTTTATACATTAAAAGTTTCAGTGAGAACCTATGAATAGCTGACTCAGGTGAATGAATCCTAATTCCGGGTAGGCAAAGAGCAAGAAAGTTGATATGCAAATGGGTTAAATTAATCCTACAGCCACATATTATAATGTACTGAATATCTAAAGGAAGATCTTTCTTGCAAAATAACAAAATCTTTCCTTTAAGACATACCACTTACACAAGTTAAAGAAAATCTGAGGCTTTTCATATTTCCAAGTGAACAGTAGCACAGCACCCTTATTGCCAAACTGTAGTTCTATATTACATAAGTTTTCAATGGAACATGGTAGTGATCAGAGAGGTACGGTAGACAGGGTTCATAAATAGACTACTTCTGCTGGTTGACTTTAGATGCCTGATGTCGATCCCTTTTGAAGCGATACTCTTGCTAATCTCACAGTATGGACAAGATCTTTTCTGCAGGTACTCTGTCATACACATCTTCTAGATCTATGAAAATTTGAAAGAGTAACTGTCCATTTCTTTCATAACATTTTTCAACTACTCAACACATTTTTCAACCTGATCATGACAATCCCTCTGTGGTCTGAAACTGCACAGGTTTTCATCCGATATGCTCTCCACTCCTTTTTCTCCTTTTCTTTTGGTTTCTGTTTCCTTGCTTATAGACTGATGCAAATAATGCTTTCATTCAATCACAAGGTACCTTACTCAAATTCCATTCTAATATTCTATGAAGCCTCCTCCCAATGAACTCTGTGATCTCAACAGAAGAATTTCTCGCGAGAAAATGTTCAAACTATTACTTCCGTCTGTCCAGTTCACGTGGAACTTTGTCCTTGTTGCAGCCCATATTGTCGGGGGAAGTAGTTGATCCTTTCAAATAAATAATAAAAATAAGTGATAACTGTATGTATTGATTGATGTACACAATTCATACAGTCAATGAAACTGTCACCAATCAGCTTAGCAAACCTGAAAACTGTGGACTCAATACTAATCTTGGTCATTTTTCACCCCTTCTGACCCCAAGCTGATGGAGGCTGAATATGGACGTAAACGGCATCCAGAGTATAATTAATTTCAGCAACTCCAAAAAGTATGGATTCGACCCTAACATTCATAAGAAAAGAAATGCCATAGCAAAAGAAAGCTTTAAGAAAAAATCAAAATTACTTTGTGGACCACTAAACAAAGATTTGCTAAGTGTCATATTTGGAGCACAGCGCTGTACGGCGCAGAGACTTGGACATTGAGGAAGGAAGGTGAGAGAAGATTGGAGGCACTAGAGATGTGGGTATGGAGGAGAACAGAACGAGTGAAATGGGAAGACCGGGTAAGGAGTTATTACTAAGAGTTGGAGAAAAACAAAGTATGTTGCAAATCATTAGGAGAAAAATGAACTGGATCGGACATTGTTTGAGGAGGGACTGTTTACTGAAAGAAGGAATAGAAGGAGGGTGAAAGGCAAATGAGGAAGAGGAAGGAAAAAATATCAAATGTTGGACAATATCCAAGGAAATAAATAACACAACCCAGCATTTTCAAACTTTCTTTTTGCGGCAAGAGGTGTGATAGGTGATCGTAACTAATTTTGGGTCGCTGAACACGAATCCGTTGTCCGTTTCTACGTATCACGTCACGTTTTCTCGCAATAGGTATATCAAAATAAGAGAGACCTGAATACTGCATATAAAAAGTACTGAAAAATGTTTATAATTTTGGAAATATTTCTAATTTTTTGTATTATTATATATATTTTGAAATAGCTGAATATTGTCTTGAATTATTATATACAATGAATAATTATTGAGTATAAAATTACAATGAACTATTTAGCATTTATTGTAATATAATACTGATTTACACAAAACACATAAACAATTCTAAGGCAATGAAAGCAATCTATTTTGACAATTAAACGTGATTTACAAGCAAACAATGTAACTTTTATTCAGTATCTTTATGAATTCATAAATGTAAACAAAATAAACTTAACAGTCCTAGATGTTCCCTTGGAATGAACGCTTGGCTGCCCAGCGTCTGACTGCAACAAGTTTGTCTTCTCTTTTCAAACACCTACCGTAGTCGGCCACCATTGGTTCATTCCACCTCCCCTGGTATCTTCTTTCTGACTCCTTGATGTCCTGGTAGAACCTCTCTCCCATCTCTTCACTAATAGCCCCAAGATTTTCCGGAAAGTGATCGGGATGAGAATGAAGAAAGTTCAGCTTCAGACTCATTCTATACCCCAACTCTTTTATATCATCCAACGTCATTTTCACTATTGTTTTGTATTGTTCATCCTTTACATTTCCTAGGAACTTCATTATGACATCACTTAT
Organism: Anabrus simplex; assembly: GCF_040414725.1. Lineage (NCBI taxonomy): Eukaryota > Metazoa > Arthropoda > Insecta > Orthoptera > Tettigoniidae > Anabrus > Anabrus simplex. The sequence goes on from NC_090273.1 coordinate 129,620,398, forward strand.
TGAATTCCATGCAGAAAGTTCCACGGCATTCATCGTCTGTTCAAAGTTTCCGTCTTTCAGAAGCTTTCTAATTTGTGGTCCATTAAAAATGCCTTCCTTGACTTTTGCATCAGATAAATGTGGAAATTTACTTGCAGTGTACTTGAAACAGGGGCTACTTTTGTCCAAGGCCTTAACTAACTGCTTCATGATTCCCCGTTTGATGTGTAGTGGTGGCAAAATAATTTTTTGTGGTTCAACTAAGGCATCATTTGTAACATTTTTCACACCAGTTGTCAAAACATGCCTCTTGGGCCAGGAAGGTGTAGACCAGTGTTTTTTCCTAGCTCCGCTGTCCCATTCACATAAATAACAAGAGAATTTAGTGTAGCCTGCTTGTTGTCCTAATAGAATACCACATACCTTCAAGTCACTAAACACATCCCACCGGTGATCAAGATTTTTGATTTAATAATTGTGATATAATTTTCTTTTAGTGAAATAGAATGTGCCACAGGAATCGAAGCTAGAATGTTTCTGTTATGAAGTAATACAGCTTTTAAGCAAACCACGGCCACTCTAACAACAGCCGATTCGCTGTTATCACCAAGCAACGCTGTGCCACAATAACACATTTTCAGACAGTAAATGGCAAATAACATGAAAACTAGATGTGATACAACAGAACCAATGACATTTCTGAAATCAGGAGACCTTATTTAGTTAAAATCACCTATCAGATGCTTTGCCGCAAAAATCATGCTGGGTAGTGTAATCGGACATGAAAAACTTGGCGCAGGACAGGCAGCAGTGAAAGAGGTTCATCCCATGACAAGACCTGCCATAAGGCAGAATACCTAGATGATGATGATGACACCCATCCATGCCAATAGAGACTTACAATGGCATCTGGAGTGTCACTCTTCATCTCAGCATCGCCAAAAAGTATGTATTCAACACTAATATTGGTCATTTTTTATTACAGTATTTTTTACTTGTCACTCCCTCCCAACCCCCAACCGTATGGGTAATAGGGATGTCTTACACCCATAGATTTTTTCCCAGATAGTCATATATGTACCAAGTTTAGTTGAGAGCTATGTTGGAACATACGGGCAAACATACATACATACATAAACTTGGCAATTTTGGACTTTTTCACCCCTTCTCACCTCCCAAGCAGACGGTGGCTGAACTTTGATTTAAATGTCATCCAGAGCGTCACTATTCATTTCAACTACTCCAAAACTATGGATTTAACAATAATATACTGTAGGTCATTTTCGATTACTTTTACATGTCACTCATTCCCCGTTCCACCAATAGGAGTGCTAGGGGTCTCTAACATGGGACAGTACCGTATTCCTCTCCAGACAGTATTAAGTCATGTGTCCCAAATTTGGTGAAATTGCAAGTTTGCCTATAGTTAATGAAGCAGAAATATATTTTAAGACTATGAAACTTTCCTCCCAGTGTTCCATTTCTCAAGCAGAACTTCTTGCTATAAAATATGCAGTTCAGTGGATAAAAGAAAGAAAGTTTAGTGCATGTATACATAGTGACTCGCAAGCAGCTCTGAAATCTATAAGTAACAAATATAATTTAAATTCTTTGGCATGTAGCATTAGAACAGATCTCTCACAGTATGGAAAACATATCTGTTTTAAGTGGGTTAAAGGGCATGAAGGTCTATTAGGTAACGAAAGAGCAGATGAGCTTGCTAAACTTGCAGCATTTAGAGCTATGTTGGAACATACGGACAAACATACATACATACATACATACATACATACATACATACATGAAACTATATACAAAAGAGCCCCTATATCAAAAGTGAAACGTGAATTATATAAATTCACAATCAGTGAATGGTCAAAGCTGTGGAACTCAAGTAATAAGGGTGAAGTTACAAGAACAATCTTTTGTCCCACGGTACAGGACCATTTGGACTGCAGTTTATTGAAACCAAACTTCACCAGCACTCAGTTTCTTTCGAGTCACGGAAAATTTAAATTTTACTTACATAAATTCAAAATTAGTAGTAATAACAGTTGTGTTTGTGGAGATGAAGAAACTCACCTTATTTTTGATTGTCCATTCTTCAGCAAAGCTAGATATATTTTGGAACAACACTTAAATTGTCGTACAGTAACGTTAGTCAAAACTATTTTTAGGATATTTCACAAGATCTGTTGTTTGAATGAATTTTTTAAGTTTATGCAGTTTATTTTAGAAAAAAAATTAAGAATAATTTTTCTTTTCTCCCAGTTGAATTAATTTGTGTGTGTAATCACTCATTTCAAAAATTTTGTAGTATATATTTGTACTATTTAAGGCAACTTTTTATAACCTACAGCCCTAATATGCTAGACAAAGTAGGGCTTTTTCATGGATAATAAACAAATAAACAAATAAAATAAATAAATAAATAAATAAATATAGTGAATGTCATTTTTAATTGTTTAGTTTCGCTGATATCTTTACATAAGTTGCTCATTAATCATGTGCAACCCACTAAGTGCAGACTGTATTGCGGGCTAGGGTACGACTCTGCCTGCAATTATTGGAGTGCTCATTTAGTGATATTTTAGGATTACTCAAACTTGACTGAACTTAAGAGACCTATCAATACTTGATGATTCACCGACAGGTAATTCCAGAGAGAATAAAACAAAAATGAAGCAAATTTGTCTGGTGCGGGGGCCAAACTGGAAACAGATGTCTTTAGTAAACATTTTTAACATATAGATAATATTCAAATTGAAAAAGAGTTTTGGTTTCCATGAGCTGGCATAGGAAATCACATAAAATTTCTAATACTTGATCCTAAAAAATAAATCAGAATTGATACCTCATAAAAAAGAACATTAAAGCAAAAAAAAAAAAAAAAAAGCATAATGCATCAATCGCTACAGATTGTCTAACTTCCAAATGCCAAATACAGTACTGACCAGCAACAATAGAACGACAACGGCTCTGATGTGTAGTCCACTCACGACATTGTCCATATGGAAAGGATGCTGTATAAGCATTCTTATCCACACATCGACCTTCATTCTGACACCATATACATTCTTCCTGCGTACAGTTGAGGCACGCTGTGAACTCTGCACAGCTGGAACCACAAGGAGTAGATTCCTGAAACCAGTGACATTATAATGAGTTCTTTTGTAAGGGTTTAATGTAAATGTAAATTTAAAATATAAGTTTATGCCGAAGTATTTTTGTGACATCTAATTCTGCATTCACTTCACGTTCTGAGAATAAAGTATATTTTGAATTTTGCACTGTAATACTAGGATTTAAAATTTTTTAAAGAGAGCTAGGTCTGAGGAGTTAGTGGTCATGGTTTAAATTTGCCAGTTATGAAAATTGAAAAAACATCTTCCAAGCTACCATCAGTGAGGTTTGAATCTACCATCTCCCGATTGCACACACATATTTACACAATCTATGCTGTGTAGTCAACTCAGTTGGTATGGCTTAACATATAATTATGCAAAATCAGTACTAAGAAATTCAGTTGCTAGTTCCTGCTTGAACCACTGAATGGGTATCATATTTCAAGTACCTAGGATGCTGGCTAACAGAAGAATGGAATCCGGATACAGAAATCAAAACCACAATTGGCACTGCAAGAAGTGTGTTTCTGAAATTGAAGCATAAAGTATTGTGTGCAACTGTGATCTCTGATTCAAAACCATTGGCATGTTGTGAAGTGTCAATAAATACCAGTGCCACTTTGCGTTGTCCAAGGATGGACAATGAACTGACTCCAGGCCTTTGAAATGTGAATGTATTGCAGAACGTTCAAGACAACAACAGTAGACCACATCAACAAGGAGGTACTCCGTCATGCCAGTAAATCATATGAAGTCTCAATCCTTGCAAAATGCAGGAAAGCAGACTATTTTGGTTACATATTCAGGAGTATGATACAGAAGAGTAGAAGAGACAAAATAAGGAATGAGAAAATCCGGGAAGAAATTGGAGTGGAAAAAATGAATGATAGAATAGAGAAGCCAACTAAGATGGTTTGGGCACATAAAACAAATGAGCGACGAAAGAATGCCAAAAAAGGTGATGGAAATGCAAATCCAAGGAAGGAGAGGCCGTGGACGACCACGATTGAGATGGAAGGATACCATCCAACGCAGCATTATAGAAAGTAACCTGGACTGGGACACAGTGTTGGAGGAGGAGTGGTGGAAAGACCGAAGAAAGTGGAGAGGAACCATATTTGCCCCTAGCTGGATAAAGGGAAATGATGATGATGGATGATAATTCAGAAATGACACATATAGCCTGATACAACTGATCACAGAAGGCAGGACAGAAGAAAAAAGGACGCGGATGAAGAAGATTATCTGGGACATGGAACTTTCAGCAATGGTTCTACAGTATATTCACATTGCGGGAAACAAACTAGGAACAATTACTCCGCGATGGTCGCCAACCCTCTGATAAGACAGTGTGAAGAGGGGGAGGAGTTCTGGAATGAATTTAGTAAAAGAGGCAATATTTCACTTCTTATTATCAAAGGCATATAAGAGATTGCAATAAATATAACAAGAAAAGAGTAGAAAAGAGATAAAGGAGTAAAACCACTGTTAACCCACATCTCTTCCATATCACAATGTTTCAATAAATTAAATACTATTCCATATCCCTCCAATACAAGAAAATGGAACTAGGACTGACAAGGGAACATCCACAATGGTGAACTCGCCGATCGCGATGAAACTTAGCAAACACATTGAGGTACATGTAAAAACAATGCCAGCATCAATTTTAGGCGTCAACATTCATTAGCGCGTTAACTAAGGGGCCTCAAAGTTGCGACATTTCAAGTTCCGCGCGAACAGCGATGAATTCCTCCTGACCAATGCTTAGCCGGAACACTGCTTTGTGCCACACCTCTGCTCCTCCTCCCCGCCTGGTTCAGTACCACTCGTTTCCCTCTCACCGCGCTGCCGTATGCTTAGCTGTCTAACAGAACCTGTGCTATACTGCGTACGCTATCAGCCTTCCTCATAGCTCTCCCTTGGAATTTCCACATTGTATAGGCAGTTTACATTTTATGAAATATTTATGAAATATTTATGAAAACGTTTGCGACGAGTCCTTAAGGGCAATGTCACTGAGCGTGTCAAAAATTACTTTTCATCTTCAAGCAAAGCACGGAAGTCACGGTGAAGAAGGTCCACTGAACTTTCAGGAGCTGCAGCTTTATGACGCGATTGAGGGCGAGTGTTAAGCAGTCAACTATTGTCAAATAGGTTTTGACGCTCACGGGGAGATGTCACACTGCGGACATAGGCCGTAATAACGTAGATTGAAGCGTGGTCTTTTGTGCTGCATGTGAAATTGTAGGTTTATGATATGTTGATATCGATAACTCTGTCCGACTCGCTGGCTGAACGGTCAGCGTACTGGCCTTCGGTTCAGAGGGTCCCGGGATCGATTCCCGGCCGGGTCGGGGATTGTAACCTTAACTGGTTGATTCCTACGGCACGGGGGCTGGGTGTATGTGTTTCTTCATCATCATTTCATCATCACGACGCGCAGGTCGCCTACGGGTGTCAAATAGAAAGACCTGCACTTTGCGAGCCGAACTCGTCCTAGGCTATCCCGGCACTAAAAGCCATATGACATTTCATTTCATTACCGATAACACTCTCGTTGTTTTTAAACGAACAGTTGTGTTCTCCGTTGTTCCTGTCAATACATATACACATAACAACATGTATTTTTTTTTTTTTTTTTTTTTTTTTTTTTTTTTTTTTTTTTTTTTTTTTTTCAGAGCTTATAAGTTGCTGTCTTGAAGGTGACAGTCTCTATTTGGAGGACATTACAAGTATGACGTACTAGTCTTATCAGTCGGAGGAAACCGAAAAGGATATTGAATATAGCGAGCCAGAACCGGGACAAAGCCAAGACAGTGCCAGTTCGGCAGACACCGTAGACTTACAGTATAAAAACAAGAGCAGTCAACTTCTGGAGGAGTGGAAAACGGAAAAATCTTAAATTTACAACTGTGCAAAAGCACTTCCGTCGTTTGCATAGTGTGTCACAGCTCTCCTCCTGGGAAAAAGTTGTGGATGAAAGAGGCTCTCTCCGAGACAAATTTGGTCTTATTGCGATGGATTGCAAGAAAAACTTTGACGCGGAGTACCGTACGTCCATCATCCATGACGCCACAATCAAACATTGGGCAATGCAAAGTGCCCGCTCTCGCGGGATCCATGACTTTAAAGCGTCCTCACGCTGGGTTTACGACTTCAAAAAGAAATTTGGGATCACATCCCGAAAAATTACTGTCGTGACAACAACGAGAAAACTTGATAGGGAAAGTGACATTATGGTGGAAGCCCAAATGTTTGTGGAAAACGTAAAAGAAAAAATACAGTTACACAGCCCATCACATGTTTTTAACAGCGACCAAAGCGGCTTTAATTTGGAAATGTACACCGGCAGAACATTAGCGCGCCGAAGAGAAAAGTCGATTAGCACGGTGGTCCAATCAATTCCCTCTACTACGCACAGCTACACGATTATGCCTACCATGTCAGCAGGTGAGCTACTCTCCCCGTTGTTAATCGTTTTAAAGGAAAGAAATGGCGTTTTTGGTTCCCTTGTTAAGAAACGAATATTTTCACACGAAAATATTCATGTCGTGTGCACCACGTCTGGAAAGATGGGCAAAGCAGAAGTTCAGAGCTGGTATAATGACATCTTGAAACCAAGTTTACCCGATGGACAAAATATTTTATTGTTAGATTCTTTCTCTGGCCACAATGCGCTTGTTCATGGCACGGAAGTTGAAGTTATGAAGATACCAGCCGGCGCTACAGCCGTTTGTCAGCCATTTGACGTGTATGGGTTTCGGATTTGGAAAACATACACCAGACGAATGTATTCTGGGCTGCGACTTATGAATACCAGCATCGTGCTGCATCACCGTAACACCATCTTAAAGTTGCAATCACTGTTACATTTCCAGCTGACATCTCCTCAATTCACAAACATGTGGAAGTACTCGTGGTACCGCAGTGAGTACCTTGATGATCATCCTGGACAATTCGAACACCCGGTAGTATATTCCTTTGACAGTGTTGGCTTGGTATGTTCTTTGTGCCCGAATACTGGTTTTGTCAAATGTGCGTGGTGTAAAAAGGACTTGTGCGTCACACACTTCTACGAGGAACACCACTATTGTAAAGCATACGTCCCTTGAGAAAAGTATGGTGCCTGTTGTTAATTGTGTTTTGTTTCAGTCGTCTTTTCACTATTTTGTAATGTGTCGAATAGACTATAAATTGTTTTTGCTTACTATTATTGACGGGGAGTTTGCCCGATGTAATGTATATGGAGTCATTTATTGTGGTGCCTTGTAATTTTTTGTTGTTGTACCAGTTCGTACAATAGCCATGTACACTTTTATGTATGTACAGTAACTGCCATTGTACCCAGAAGACTGTAGTGTGATACTTTAATATGACTACTTGTTCAATACATAGACCTCTGTCAGCTATAGCGCAAAAGTACGAGTAAGTAGGACTACAGCTCTGCCTGTGATTACGGTATATCTACTGCATATATAAATGCACATCTTCATTTCTTTTTAAAGACTTTGCTTATTACGTCAATCATTCCATGTCATACTCATATCAAAGTTGTCTATGCATTTAATTGATTTATGTTCAACAACCATGGCTGCAATTGAAATGTGTTGTGCCTTTCACTGCAAAACATAAATACATCGTTCAATACAAGCACAAATAAAAACATTCTATCTAGATTCCTTATACCAGAGTATGTAATACGGTAAATACCAGCAGTTTCTAACTCGGAGTTTATAATTGCTGTTGTTCGCGATTTTGTTTCGTTATGACACAACTGATAGCGTACACAAAATGGGGGTAGGGGAGTGGACATAAAAAGAAGATCTGGACCTGTAACCATATTTTGATATCCCGAGGTACAACATCTCATTATATTCATTGAGATCCTCTACCCGGGCACGTAATTTCTTTGAATAAAAGGATATTTAACGTCGTTTCAAGGTGGATAATTTATTTTAATAAATTTCATATGTATGTCCACTCTAAATGACACCGACAGCTTCAAGGTGTTTCAGACGTAAATAATAATTTGAGCCTAGGTTGGACGCGGTACCTTATACCACGTTTGTCCACGCCCGATGGTGCTTAATTCGGGGTTGTACCAACGAATTGACAACCCACCGGAATTAGCAGGAATGAAAATATAACATTTGCATAAAATATGAGTAAATACGTTTAGGTTATTTATTATCATGTATGAAACGGAACGTGATTTAAAGGATTTCAATAATTATAGTACGTAAAGAAGCAAACTATAGCGCCAGTCTCGTTCCACAGCCAAGCAGCCGGCAAGCGCAAGGAGAAGGGAGGGGAACGTGCCGGGGAGAACCACTTGGAGGGTAAAAGGCGGTGCAGAGGGTGTGTCTCCAGACGGGAAGTGTGTGTGCCGGCTTAGCATTGGCCAGCAGGTATTCATAGCTGATCGCGCAGAACTTGAAATGTCGCAACTTTTAGGCCCCTTAGTTAACGCGCTAATGAATGTTGGCGCCTAAAATTGATGCTAGCATTGTTTTTACATGTACCTCAATGTGTTTTCTAAGTTTCATCGCGATTGGCGACTTCACCATTGTGGATGTTCCCTTGTGAGATATTCAAATTATAATGGTGATAATGTTCAACGTCTCAATAACTCATAGCTTCATGGCCAGCAATAATGTTGTCTGTAGTTATGTAGTTTCCAGGCAATATTGCAGTATCCAGTTCAAACATATTACAAGTCAATGATTTCTAATCCATGCAACTGGATGTATCACAACCATCTCTTATATAATGGGGAATTTAAGCATTGACACTTAAAAAGTACGATTCTTCCTTCATGAAAATGTGGAAGATGATCCAGGATTAAGAAGGTGATATTGAAATATCATGGATTCCATGCTTGGTATGGTAATCTATATCTATACATATAAAATAAGAGTTTTGTCTGTACATTGCTCAGAATTTGAAAAGAATGGTATTTCTGTATCGGTTATGTCCACAGTAGCAAGGAAATGCACTTTTTAATTTTCCATAATTTCTGTCCGTCTGTATGTATGTATGTATGTATGTACACGCATCACGAGAAAACGGTTGAAGAGAATTTAATGAAAATTGGTATGCAAAGTCAGGGAATAAGTCGCTACAATTCAGGCTATAAACAATTTTAATCACACTGAGAGAAATGGTAGTTTAGGGGAAGGCCTAAAATTTAATTCTCAAATATTTGTTATTAGTGGCCGTATCTTAACGAAAGTTGGTAGGCGAAGTCGAGGAATAACTCGCTACAATTTAGGCCATAAATAATTTTATTTAGGCTGAGAAAAAATGGTAGTTTAAAGGAAGGCCTAAAATTTAGTTCTGAAATTGATGTTATTAGTGATCCTATTGTAATGAAAATCGGCATACAAATTCAGGAAATAAGTCGCTAAAATTTAGGTCATAAATAATTTTATTCATGCTGAGTGAATGGTATTTTAGGGGGAGGCCTAAAATTTCATTCTCAAAAATTCATCTTATTAGTGGTCGTATCGATATAAATACTACATAACTAAAGTTACATAGTATTAAATTTCTTATCATTTATGTCTTATACATCGTTACTGTACCGGCTATTATCACAGAGATATTCATGAATTTGGAATTTTCTTACCAAGTCCATATCAGCGCCGAGTTACAAGAAAATGGGTAAACAGAATTTAATGAAAATTGGTATGTAAAGTGGGAGAACAAGGAACTACAGTCTACACTAAAAATAATTTTATAAGAAGCTGATATATCACTAAGTCAAAAGAAAACTAAATGTGAAGGCCTACAATATAGAAAAATAAAATTGACCAACAATAACATTACATTGATCACTGTCTGTTGTGATGTGCTTTGTGTCTTACGTTGCCACTCATCTCCAATAGATAGGATTACTGCTGTGTAATACCAATATAAATGGTCCGTTATTGGACATTATAAATTTTCCAGCTAACTCATTCCTGGTTGCCAGCATTTCACCCTCGTGTGCTAGGTTGGGCTCATCAGTTGGTACCTAGCACACCTACCGAGACGCTGGCTAGTGCATACCATGGAGGCCACTGCCTAGGCTACTTAGAGCCACCGGCAGTGCCAGTGCACTATGAGAGACTTTGTCTCTTTACCAAAAATTGATGCCTGCCGATTCCCACCAATTTTTGGTAAAGAGACAAAGTCTCTCATAGTTCATTGGCACTGGCGGTGGCTCTAAGTAGCCTACACAGTGGCCTCTACGGTATGCACTAGCCAGCATCTTGGTATGTGTGCTAGGTACCAACTGATGAGCCCAACGCTGGCAACCAGGAATGAGTTAGCTGGAAAATTTATAATGTTCAATAACGGACCATTTATATTGGTATTATAAATTTACTCATTCGGGACAAATATTTCAGATTCTCTATGGGAATCAGCATCTATATCATCTGATAGCCAGGCAGGCATCAATTTTTGGTAAAGAGACAAAATCTTTCATAGTTCATTGGCACTGCCGGTGGCTCTAAGTAGCCTACACAGTGGCCTCCATGGTATGCACTAGCCAGCGTCTTGGTAGGTGTGCTAGGTACCAACTGATGAGCCCAACCTAGCACATGAGGGCAAAACGCTGGCAACCAGGAATGAGTTAGCTGGAAAATTTATAATGTCCAATAACGGACCATTTATATTAATATTATAAATTTACTCATTCAGGACAAATATTTCAGATTCCCTATGGGAAACAACATCTATATTACTGCTGTGTACCGAGTAGATTTTTAAATTTACCTTACGTTGCACCGAAACAGATAGGTCATATGGTGACAATGGGATAGGAAAGGACTAGGAGTGTGAAGGAAGGGGCCTTGGCCTTAATTAAGGCACAGCCAAAGCGTTTGCCGGGTGTGAAAATGGGAAACCACAGAATACCATCTTCAGGGCTGCCGACAGTGGGGTTCGAATCCACTATTTCCTAGATGCAAGCTCTCAGCTGCACGCCCATGGCCAGCTTGGCCGGTCCTACCGAGTAACAGCCTGCCTGGCGGGAACTAGCTGGGAGTTAGGTAACTTTCTTCTTTAGCATGCCATCCCTCTGGTTCATAAATTTTCTGTTATTACTGGTACGTAACATACTGGTTCATCAAAGCATTCAAGCTATTCAATCCCTACTCTGAGGCACTGATTGGAATGAGCAGAGTGCATATTTAATGGAATAAAGGCAGAGAAGTGTTTATGGCTGTCTGTGGCCTGATTATTCCAGCTCTGGAACTTTGGACTGTTAGATCGTCGTCTGCCCCTTTTAGCGTACTGGATTGTGTTCTTAGTGGCCTCTTGAGCCTTCCTGTTGGCCCAGTATTCCTTCATTTTATTGCTGAATTCTTTCCTGCGCTCCTCTGACCAATTCCCAGCTCCTTTGTGGCTAGCTGATGTAAGGGATGTTAGGAAAGGTTTAGTTTTGACCATTAAACGGTAAGCATTTCTGTCAGTAATGGCGGCTTGATTAATATTAAGCTCTGCAAGATCTTTGTCCACTTGTTTGGTCCAGTGGAATCCAGTAGATTTGCCTTTGTTAGCAACCTTGAAGATCTTATGGGATAATCTATTAGAATCCATTCTGTATAGATGTCTATACAAAGTCAGACGTTTTCTTCTGATGGCATTTATGAGGTTTTCTTGATGCTGGTAGAGCTCATTGTTGGGTTTGTACCATCGCCTTCCATCTGGTAGGATTCTTGGCCCTATTATTCTTCTCAGGAATTTCCGTTCTTGCACTTCCAGGGCTCTCAGTGGGGTCTTTTTAGTTAGGGATAGGCATTCTGCTGCGTAGAGGACTGATGGTCTGACTACTGCATTATAGTGTCTCAGTTTTACATTCTTTGATAAATGCTTTGAGGCATACAGTTTTCTACAGGCATGGTAGGCCTTGTCTAATTTGATTCTCCTTTGTTCAAGAGCCATTGTTTCACTTAGGTCCTCCGATATCCACTCTCCGAGGTACTTCACAGTTTTAGCTCTCTTGATGTGTTTTGTATCACTGACTCCCATTGTTGTAGAGGCATCTTTGATGTTGGTCATAAACTCGGTCTTTCCAATGTTGATCATGAGACCCGTTTTAGCTGCTATAGAGTGCAGTGTTTGAAGCTGCATAGTGGCCTCATGCATGTCGTTTGTTAATAAAGTAAGATCATCAGCAAAGGCCAGGCATGGAATCCTCAGGTTGTCTGATTTAAACCCCTGGTCCATTCTCTTATGACCTTTTCCAGGACACAGTTAAATAATATGCATGAGATACCATCTCCTTGCTTTACCCCTGTTTTGATTGTGAAGCTCTCTGATAATTGACTGTTTACGTGATAGTTTTGTATATTTCTTGTTTAGAATCTTCTTCTCTTCTCTATTTTCAATATGTTCTGTAGTAACGTTCAATTCATCCAAATCCATTTGTATTTCTTTAAACCAAGTGGTTTTTTGTTTTGTTTTACTATTCCAAAAGGGGTGAAGCTGATTCCTGCTCGTGGTGCCCCTGCATAGGTAGTGGGAATTGAATTTCCGTTACTGAACTGAACGTCAGCATTCCAGAATCATCATTAAAGTACTATCTGAAATGATTCATTCTAGTAGGGAAAGGCTCTTTTCAGAGCCCAATTTAACATTTATTCTCTTAATACTGAAGGACTGTCTTCTTGTACAGAAGGTCCTTTACATGAAATATGCCTAAAACATAATTGTGATGTTTTATATATACAAGAAACTCATAGGGATGTTAATCAACGACGTCCTAAAATCCCTGGAATGAGATTGGCAGTCGAACGTCCTCATGACCAACATGGAAGTGCCATCTTCACTTAACCAGATATCAGGATTATTGCAACCTCTATCACAGATGAAAATGACATAGAAATTATTGCGATAGAATTGAGTAACTATCATTTTTTCCATTTATAAACCCCCAAAGGAGCTTTTCATTCAGACAACCTAATAATCTGAATTAGCAGAAAGTGTCCATCTTCGTGGGTGATTTCAACAGCCACAGCATTATATCATGATGAGAATGGAGAAGTTGTTATATATTCGGCAGAATCACACCAACTGTCCCTCATTCATGACAAACTTCCTTCATCCCTCAACGGTGGAAGTTGGAAATGTGGATATAATCCAGACCTTATTTTTGTGAGTGAGCGGATTGCCCATCAGTGTGTTGAATCTGTCTGCCTTCCTATTCCTAACACACAACATCGTCCCATAATGTGCCAGATATTAGCCGCAGTCAGACCACAGAGTGTTTACTTTAAGAGAAGAGATAATTTCAAAAAGGCAAACTGGAAATGTTTCACTTCCTCTTTAGATAAAAAGATAAGTATGATCAGTCCCATACCAGAGGCATATGACCAATTTATTAACGACATTAGATTGTGTTCTAAAGAAGCCATTCCAAGAGGCAGAACTAATTACATACAAGGTCTTTGCCAGGAAACATCTGCCCTACTGAAAAACTAATTCAATTTGTATGAAAGGGATCCTTTTAGTGCTGAAACTATTGCAAGTGGACAATTTCTCTCTGCTATTTCAGAGACTAAATGAGAACTGTGGTTAAAATTGATGGAAGAGGTTAACATGGATAGGAGTCAGAAGGCCTCAAGGCTACTCAGGCGTCTCAGTAATGATCCTAATAAAGCATCATCTCTTTGTAACGTATCTGCAAACCAAATTGCTCACCTACTCATCCAAAATGGCAAGTATGTAAACTCCAGTTCTAAAACAAAAGTGGATGTTACTAAGACAAAATTCATACCGGAGACCAGTATGCTTTCTAATCCCTTTACCATGGCAGAACTGAATGAGTCTATAAATATCAATCAAAATGGAAGGCTCCTGGTGTAGATGAAATTTGTATTCAACAAATCAAGAATTTTGGACCTGTTACTAGAGAATGGGTACTGAATCTGTTTAACAATTGCATTCGAACATGCAGAATACCCAAAATTTGGAGGAAATCTAAGAGTTATAGCATTCCTTAAACCTGGAAAAGATCCACATGATCCTAAAAACTACAGACCAATTTCCTTGCTCTGTCATTTATTCAAGATCTTAGAACGAATGATTCTGGTAAGGCTTACAAAAATAGTTGAACCACTTTTGATCCCAGAACAAACTGGTTTTAAAAGAGGGAATTCGTACATCACAAATCCTCCATTTGACCCAATATATTGAAGATGGTTTTGAAAATCAAAAAAATAACTGGAGCAGTCTTCATCGACCTATGACACAGTCACCAAATTCTGTTGAGTAAACTTTATAAGATGATAAAGGACAACGAGCTGACTGAAGTTCTTCGATGTCTTCTTGAAAATCGAAGATTGTAGATTTCCAAGGGCAACAAAGTCGTTGGAAGAACCTCAGGAATGGCCTACCCCACGGTAGTGTTTTGTCTCCAATATTATTTAATATTTACACGATTCATCAACCCTTGCCAAAAGGAACAAAAAGCTTCATTTATGCAGATGATCAAGCTATTGTCACCCAGGGTGATCAGTTTGGGAGTGTTGAACGGAGACTAATCCAAGCCTTAGATGAACCGAGTCCATACTACAGAGAAAATCATCTTAAGCCTAACACCTCAAAGACGCAAGTTTGCGCTTTTCACTTAAAGAATATGCAGGCAAGAAGAAAACTAAAGATTTTCTGGGAAGGTGCTCTCTTGGATCATTGCTCAACATCTAAATATCTAGGGGTAACTCTGGATCGTGCATTCACGTATGAACAACACTGTGTTAACACGAAACACAAAGTATCTACGCAAAATTCCATTCTTCGCAAGTTATGCGATACCAGCTGGGGAATGCAAGCTCAAACAATGAGAACTACTGCTTTAGCACTGAGCTACTCTGCAGCAGAATATGCATGCCCTGTTTCGTATAGATCATGTCATGCCAAACAGGTAGATATTACTTTAAATGAAATTTGCCAGCCTATAACTGGTTGCCTAAGATATACACCTTGTGATAAGGTATACTGCTTGGCTGGCATTGCTCCCCCAGATATTAAGCGTGAAGTAGCTGCCAAACATGAAAACTCTAAACTAGACATTCCCAAACCCATCCATTACATGATTATCAACCTGGGGCCTGTTCCACGAACGAACTTTGCAACTTTTCAACTTTGTACTTTTCAATTCTGGCAAAGTGCAAAGTTTTTCTGTTCCACCATGAACTAGGTAGTACTTTGCAATTTCTTCGGAAAGTGAAAAGTCTTTGTGAATGAGTGATCC
The DNA here is from genome assembly GCF_040414725.1 of Anabrus simplex. NCBI lineage: Eukaryota > Metazoa > Arthropoda > Insecta > Orthoptera > Tettigoniidae > Anabrus > Anabrus simplex. The sequence goes on from NC_090273.1 coordinate 129,635,746, forward strand.
AATCGAGTTTATTCCATGAGCAAACTGTATAGGCCTAATATTCAATGCTTTACTTTCCGCGGTAAACTTGACGGTATAATTGTCGTATCATTGAAGTATTTATCATGGGAAAGAAACGTTATTACAAGAAGCAGGCTGTGCTGGAAGTTGTCATGGACAAACGAGACATCCTTTTTGGCAACTTCAAAAATAACCTCTCAAATGATGACACACATCAATGTTAACGAGAGTACCGTCAACACGTCCACATACAGAAGGAAATTCACCCTTCATTAGAAATCCCATCGCTATATTAAGTGGATTGTCAGGCCAACGTACTGTCAGGAAATATTACATTTACTATAACATCTATGACTTTGGTAACAGTTCTGCAAATAATTGATTTTGATGTCCCATGCATTGCTGCTACACCGTGCAGCTGGGCACCATTTACTAACCAACGTAAGCATATAAGAATTTGTTCTTTTTCAGAAAGGAAATTACTTCTTTTTGCTACACGTTTCAATAAATAATCGATCATCTCAAGAATATAGTCAGCCTGTGTTGTGGTAATATGAAATCACTCGCGAAATTACGTTGAAGTGAGGTTATGAAAACTTTTCTTTTTTGCTAGTTGCTTTACGTCGCACCGACACAGATAGGTCTTATGGAGACGATGGTACAGGAAAGGGCTAGGAATGGGAAGGAAGCAGCCGTGGCCAGCATTTGGCTGGTGTGAAAATGGGAAACCACGGAAAACCATTTTCAGGGCTGCCGACAGTGGAGTTTGAACCCACTATTTCCCGAATACTGGATACTGGCCGCACTTAACGACTGCAACTATCGAGCTCGGTGGTTATGAAAATTAATCCTGTCTTTGTACGTTCTCTTATTGGATTCTTTATCACTGTCCTCACTTGATGCTAACAAAAGCTCACGTCATAACGTGTTTATATCACTAAAACAAATTCTACGCCGAGAAACAAGTGTACATACTTGTTAATTAACAGATGAAAAGAGAATCTTTGCAAGATTTACGAAAACTTTTCACTTCATTTCTTTGCACTTTGCATTTCTGTACCAATGGAGGAACATAACAGGCTTTAAAAGTGAAAAGATTCCTAGCTTTTCACTTTGCAAGCTAAATCTGAAAAGTGATGGTGGAACAAAATCTGAACTGAAAAGCGCAAAGTGAAAAGTTGCAAAGTTCGTTCGTGGAACAGGCCCCTGCTCAACAATGATTGAAATCGAGGAGTTCTTCGTTCTACTGAGTGCCTTTCGGAGTCACCTCAGTCATCAAGACTAACTTCCTGGAGATCCAAAAACCTTCATCTCAATGGATGGATGGATCCATCTAAAACTCTTCCAGCCAGTTATGAAGAGTCGTGGTCTACATGGAAGAGTCTGAACAGGCTGCAGTCTGGGGTCAGTCGATCTAAGAGCAATATGAAGAAGTGGACTCTATCTGAAGAATCAACCCTCTGTGCCTGCAGAGAAGAACAAACCATGGCGCACCTCCTTAATTGCAACTCCTGCCCTTTCGTTTGCAACGTGCAAGATTTAGTGAAGGCCACACCAAATGGTCGAGATCTCGCCAAATTCTGATCTGATATGATATAATTGTTACTTTGAATGTACCTCTAGTATATTTTTACCAGTTAGGCCTATCTAATTATTTCTCATTCTTAAGTAATAATTTATATGACGTACTGCATCTGATATGAATGAATAAATAAATAAATAAATAAATAAATAAATAAATAAATAAATAAATAAATAAATAAATAAATCAAAAGGCTGTTTTAGGAGTCTAAAATCTGGCAAACTGTATGTGTGTCCAAAAAATGCAATCCTCCGTTTTCTCATCATGTCAATAATTGATTCCCTCTCCTTGTAAATTACTGAATTGACAAAGTTTCCACTGGCCATCAACCTGATGTCTTTTATTAATAATTGTCCGAAGAATTCTTCTATCCACTTTCTGCAGTTTGTCTTTTGTTGCTTGGGTATTAAGTTTGAATAATGTTTCACTTCCATACATTGCTTCTGGTTTAATGACAAAGTTAGAATGGCAAAATTTAGCATTACTTGAAAGAGACTGTTTTTTGTAACTCGGCCATGTGATTTGTTGTGCTCGTCTCAATTTTAGAGTTCCATTACCTATGGATGCTTTTTCATTAGCATTCCAAATGACAATTTCACCAAGATATTTAAATTTATTTACAACTTTCATTTTCTGAGTATTATTTAATATAATATGTGGAGTGTCAAGTTTAAAGGATGGCATCATTTCAGTTTTCTCAAAAGATATTTTCAACCTAAACTTTGCTGCTAATCTTCCTAGTTCCTCTACTTGAAATTTTGCTTCTATACTATTTGCTAATAGCACCATATCATCAGCAAATGCAAGACGATTTAATCGAATATTTCTTCTATTTGATGAGGACACTTATATCTAAAAAAACTAAATATGTTACAGAGGTGAACACTGGTACTAGGAATCTCCTTTACATATAAAGAAACACGCATTTTTGGGGGAGTCAACTTGGGGGTGGGGATGAAAAAAAAGGAGTTCAATTCTTTTTATGAGGATACATATATCTCGAAAACTGAAGATGTTACAGTCATGATAATTGGTATTTGGAAGCTCCTTTACAAATAAGGAAACATGCATTTGGTGGGGGGAAATCAACTTAACAGGGAGGTGGGGGGGCGGTGAAAACAGAGTTGAATTCTTTTTATGAGGATACTCAAATCTCTAAAACTAAAAATGCTAGAAACATGAAAATTGGTATTTTGAATCTCTTTTAAAAATAAAGAAACATGTATTTTTTTTGTTTTCGGTAAATCCACTTAAGTGGGAGTGGGAGAAGGATTGGTAAAGAGGTTGAATTCTTTTTATTCATTCTACTTATATCTCAAAAACTGAAGATGTTACAGACGTGGAAATAGGTATTTGGAATCTCCTTTAAAAATAAAGCAGCTTTTTTTTTTTTTTTTTTTAATTTATATTTTTCAACTTGAGAGAAGACTGTTTCTCACATGTACAGTTCTATACCGCATGGTCACCTTTTCCCCAAAAGGCAATACCCCAAACATGGTTTACAAAGCATTTCTGGGGTAAATGAAACTCAACTTTTCGGTGAGTTTTTATACATTAGGGATTTTCAGATAATGTCTTAGTACAGTACCGAGGAACGATTACTTTGATCAAATTACGAAATCCATGCGAGCGAAACCGCGGGTAACTGCTAGTTGTGTATAAGCTTTTCTCTGCAGAAGTATAAATATTTCACAAACATTCTAGAAACTGCTGAAAAAAATAAAATAAAGGTGAATATAAAGAGTCAAAGCAAAGAATCTGTTAACCCAACTTTGAAGAATGAAATAAAATAGATTAAATGGAGTCAAATTATGGCTCATGATATATAGCCATTTTAACTTGCCCTAATCCTGTTACAGTTGACGCTAATGCGTAAGTAGGTGTGCTATGCAATGGTGAATAAAAATAAAATTTCAGTACAAAAATTGGATTGATTCCCATGTTATTCTGTACCAAAAATAAAAAAATAAAAAAAATCTGAAGTCATTTTGTACAAAAAAGGAACATATTGCTCCATAACACACAAAAAAAAGTCTGTATCAGGTCACAGTTGCAAGTTTAGACGTAAAACATGTATCGCGTTATAGATGTTGTCGAAATAACCTTTTCAGTATGGGTTTCAAATTCTGTTGTTGACGTTTTATTTCTTAACTAGCTGACCTGCCCCAGCTTCGCACGGGTGGCCTTACATATTAAATATTTCCAGTATATACTACTTTATATGACTATCCGGGGCCAACCCAAATACATTTTCTTTGGAAGTAACACGTGACAGGGCCACAGAGTTTACCATGAGAAAAACATTCAACGCTCAGGTCTAGAGCTGTAACATTTAAAGTTTGGCCCTGTGTTTTATTAATGGCCATACCAAAACATACTTTTACTGGAAACTGGAGCCTTTTAAACTAAAATGGTAGGTCGGTGGTTATCATTGGTATTCAATGAATCAAACGAGTTTCACCGGCTCCACACCCAGTGAGGATCATGCACTCAAGTAGAATTTCTTTTCTTTTTTCTTTAACGATTTGATTAGCAAACTTGTGCCATTGCATAATTTTGGTGTGTTTAGGCTGCGGAGCAATAACATAGGGGAACCTACCTTTAAAATCAGTTCGTGGAGAGTAGTTCCAGGAGGAGTCAATTTGTACCCTCCATGTTGGCAAATACCGTATTTACGCGAATATATATATATTTCGTATGGCATGAGGATACATTGTTACAATTTGGTTATTTACAAATATGTACAATTACACGAAAAACAGTTTCATCTATACACACAGCTCAAGTGACTTATTTATTTATTTATTTTAAGACTGGAAATTGAAAGATGTGGAAGTCAAACAGCAGTTTCAAGAGGAAATCAGAGCTAAAATACCAATAACAGACACAAAGAAAGGTAATGAAGAATGGAATGATTTTAAGGAAAGTCTGGTTGGTAGTGCAGATAAAATATGTGGAAGAACAAGCAGAAGAGTGAGAGAGAAAAGAACATCTTGGTGGAATGATAAAGTGAAAGAAGCCATAATGAAAAGGAATAAAGCCAAAAAACTTCTTGATGTGGCTAAGTCTGACAGAAGAATCAACAGTGACCAAACAGACAACAATAAATTGGAAGAGATAGCAAAGGAATATAGATACAGAAAGTTGGAAGTCAAGAGAATTGTACAGGAAGAAAAAGAGAAAAGTTGGAAAGAATTTACAACTAAACTGGAAGAAGACAGTAAAGGGAATATGAAAATGATATATGGAATAGTTAAAAGTAAAAGATCAGATAAAGAAGCAATTACAGCCCTGGAGACAGCAGATGGGAATATAGTTCGCAATATGAAAGATATCACGGATACAATGGGGCAGTATTTTGACAAGCTCCTAAATGGCCCTAAAGAGATCTCCGTTGAGGATGTAGGACAGAAAAAAATAGAGGAAAATATCCCAATTACATGGACAGAAGTAGAGCAAGCTCTCCACAGGATGAGAAGTGGTAAGTCAGCAGGAGCTGATGAAATTACAGCTGACATGATTAAAGCTGCTGGTCCACCAGGAATACAGTGGCTGTATAGAGTTCTCAGAACAATATGGAAGGATAATGAAATACCTGAAGATTGAACAAAAGGGGTGATAGTTCCTATCTTTAAGAAAGGGAGTAGAAGGAAAAGTGAAAATTACAGAGGCATTACCCTCCTATCACACGGCCTTAAAATTATGGAGAAGATCATTGAAGCCAGAGTAAGGGATATACTAGAGCCTATCTTAGAAGAGGAACAACATGGTTTTAGGACTGGAAGAAGCACAACAGATCTGATATTTGCTTTGAGGATGTTGGCAGAGAAACACTGGGAAAGAGGAAAAGACCTAATTATTGTGTTTATGGTCCTTGAAAAGGCGTATGATAATGTTCCTAGGTCAGCTATTTGGAAAAGTCTTAGAAAACTTGGTGTACCGGAGTACCTTATTAGGAAGATCCAAATGCTATATAGTAATTGTAAAAGCTGTGTCAGAATTGGAGATGGTCACTCTGAATGGTTCAATACAACCAAAGGAGTACAACAGGGAAGTGCTTTGTCACCACTTCTATTCATAGCAGTTATGGATACCATTTTAAAGGAACTAAAAGGAAAAGGTAATAAAGATCTTCAGGCTCTGGTGTTTGCAGACGATGTGGCAATATGGGATGAAACAGAGGAGGGAGTGCAAAATAATCTGAATGCATGATGTAAGAAGTTTGATGACTATGGAATGAAATTGAACCCACCAAAAACAGTAGCATTAAAAATCAGCAGACATTATACAGAATGCAACATAAAAATACAGGACCACCAAGTTGAAGTAGTACACCAATTCAGTTATTTAGGAAGCGTAATCGCTAGTAATAACAGAGCTGAGAGAGAAATAACAAACAGAGTAACCAAAGGATCTAACTTTTACAGCATCGTTAGACACCTACTATGGGATCAGAAAGTCCCACAAAGAACAAAAATGACCCTGTACAAGTCATATTTCATTCCTATCCTTACATATTCTCTGGAAACCTGCACACTAACATCAAAGGATTATAGTAGGATTCAAGCCTGTGAAATGAAATTTCTTAGAACTGCCCTCCAAAAGACCCGACTTGATCATGTGAAAAATGATGAGATCCGATCTAACCTAGGTCTAAATGAATCGATGGAGGAAAGACTTAGGTCATCTAGACTTAAATGGTTTGGGCATGTTAAACGAATGAATAGCACAAGGTTACCATGTGCTTATTTGGAAAAGAGAATAACAGGCAGAAGACCAGCTGGAAGACCAAGAAGAAGATGGATGGACCAACTGAGGGAAGACGTGGAGAGAACAGGATGGAATTGGGAATCTGTCTTGGACAACAAAATGTTTTTGAATAGGCAATGGAAGACGCTCGTTTTCAAACACCCTACCCGGCTCGCTGGAAGGGCAAACCGATGATGATGATGATGATGATGATGACACAGTTCAAGTACGTAATAAACAATATTTATACATTTGAGCTCATCAATATCTGCATTGCTGCTAAAGCTGAATGTCCAGTTTTGTTAGCCAACTCACAGCTTCATCACTGGCCTCGTGGATATCCTTTATTGTCCCACTGAATCTTTGGAGTGGGCAAAAATCCCCGCACCCTAACTTTAGGGAGGTTTATTTTGAAAAAAAAGAAATGCCAACTTTGACGCAAAAAACCACATCCCAATTTCGTGCCTCAAATTTTAAAAAGATGTGCGGGTATCATTCGCGTAAATACGGGAGAGAAGAGATACGAAAGATAAATTTGGACTTGAAGACAAACATATATGCATTTCCTTCTTTTTTTGCACGTTGCTTTATGTTGCACCGACACCAATCAGATAGGTCTTATGGCGACGATGGGACAGAAAAGGGCTAGAAGTGGGAAGGAAGCGGGTGTAACCTCATTTAAGGTACAGCCCCAGTATTTACGCGCCACCGTATTTACACGAATAATACCCGCCACCGAATAATCCCGCACCCTAAATTTAGGAAGGCTGATTTTGAAAAAAAAATTGCCAACATTGGCGCAAATAAAACCCACACCCCAATTTCATGCCTCAAATCTTTTAAAAAATGTGCGGGCATTATTCGCGTAAATACGGTAGTTTTAAAGGGGAACCAACTTCTGCATGAGGTGAGTTATAAGTGTCACCTACAAAAAAAGGTGGTGTCATTTTTTTCTTGGTGAAAATTAGGAATGTCACTACCACTGTAAATTGTCAATACAGAATCGCAATGAAACTGATCGTATGGAAAGCCGCAAGCTTATCGTTTCAGATACGAAAGATAAATTTGGACTTGAAGACAAACATATATGCATTTCCTTCTTTTTTGCAAGTTGCTTTATGTTGCACCGACACCAATCAGATAGGTCTTATGGCGACGATGGGACAGAAAAGGGCTAGAAGTGGGAAGGAAGCGGGCGTAACCTCATTTAAGGTACAGCCCCAGCATTTTCCAGGTGTAAAAATGGGAAACCAAGGAAAACCATCTTCAGGGTTGCTGACAGTGGAGCTCGAACCCACTATCTTCCAAATACTGAATACTGGCCTCACTCAAGTGACTGCAGCTATCGAGCTTGGTACATGCATTTCCAGAGATGCCTACTGTTAAGAATTAACCGTAATAATTACAAATTCCATCCTACAACTAAGCGATTATGAGTGACATGTCAAAAGTTACAATTTCTTTTTTCGTTTCATTTTTTTAAATATCTCAAAAGTTTCCACTGATTTTCCTTGTTCCTTGTGTGATCGGTCTTCCATGCACAGGTTGGTGGCTTATGGGAACAAAACAGGGACCAGCACAGGAATCCTTGTTTTAATGTTCATTTAACAAGTACCTGTGTTCTCAGTCACAGATGCAGTGCCAGAATAGAGGGGGGGGAGAGAGACAGCACGAGTGTTTTTTTTTTTTTAATAAGTTGGAAAGTATTTATCACAAAACAGAAGTAAATATGAAATAGACTGCTCTTTCTGACATAAGTAATGCCTATTGGAAAGAAAGTGTGAACAATGAAACTATTTCTGAAGTAACTGACTGTTCGAGAAAGTGTTTCCAGATTCAAAAATAGCCTCAAAGTACAGCTGTACTAGCACAAAAACCTGCAGCGCTAATTAGAGGTTTCGCTGATACGATAAATAAAAGAAAAACAAACACTGAAAATTACTAAATATTCAAGGAGGAATACACTACAGAAGGGCAGTGTTTTATACATTCTTTGAAATCTTTTTTCACCTACTGTATTTTGTAGTGTGATGAATCCCAGAAACACGTGACTACTAAAATACACAGAGATGCTGCGAAGTCAAGGGACTCAAACACAGATTTAACACTTATCATTTAAATAAATAATTTTTCACTATTTATGTTTTAATCTGGAGCACTAAATGACTCAAACATATATTTACTCATGTATTAGACCCCCCTCGCATAGGGCCGATTGTATAAACATCATTGACTGGAGATCAGTTTTAATCTAAGTTCAGAAAATGATCTAAGATCAGACCGGTGTCGTGTTGTATAACACTGATCTAGATCAACCAGCACAGAAACAGCTGAGTATCGCAAGTCACTTTGAGCAGTGTGAATCTCTTTTCCTTCGTATTCTGTGTGCCAAGCGAAAGAATGAAAGAAAAAAAATGACTGAAATGAAGCAGAAAAAGGACTGTTCTAATTTTTCCAAGGACGACAAGGATGCCCTAGTTGAAATTGTACCGGGCGAGTTGGCCGTGCAGTTAGGGGCGCGCAGCTGTGAGCTTGAATCCGGGAGATAGTGCGTTCGAGCCCCACTGTCAGGAGCCCAGAAGAGGGTTTACCGTGGTTTCCCCATTTTCACACCAGGCAAATGCTGGTGCTGTACCTTAATTAAGGCCACATCTGCTTCCTTCTCACTCCTAGGCCTTTCCTATCCCATTGTCGGCATAAGACCTATCTGTGTCAGTGAGACGTAAAGCCAATTCTAAAAAAACACGAGGTAACTTGACTCTTGATGATGATGATGATGATGATGATGATGATGATGATGATGATGATGATGCTTGTTGTTAAAGGGGCTTAACATCTAAGGTCATAGGCCCAACTTCACTCAGCCCAATACTGAGACAAGGAAACCGTCTTTACATTCTTTCTATTGCTGACCTGGTTGCTTTATTGGTAAGCTCGCTCTGCAGCTGTTTCAGCATGAAGTACTGGAGTCAGCAGGTAACGACAACACTGATAGCAATTGTCTCCCAGGAGTAGGCCTATCCTTTCTGGAATGTCTCCTGTTTCAAAATGAGCATGCACTCCTAAATTAATGAAGATATTGCTATCGTGAGCAGATCCTAGCCATCTTGCTGTAACATGTTGGGACCTGAGCCGAGCACCAAAAATAACTTCAACATTTAACGAAAACCACCCATGACTATTCCTATAAACTTCTGCGTTATCACCCCCAGGAGATATTATAGGTATGTGTGTATGATGTATAGCGCAAGAACACCAGAGAAGTGTTGTACATCGAAAAAATCATGCACGATTTTCCTTATGTCAATTTGTTCGGAAGGTATTTTGACAAACTCATGTTTCAGTGCAGCAATAAGATTAGATACACGATGAAAGGCTCTACAGACTGTCGCTGCGTCTACATGCAGTAAATCACAAACGACTAACTGAAAACATCCCGTGGCAAAGAATCTCAAAGTTAGTAATAAAATAACGTGCATTGGAGACAAAGGTTTGTTTCTCTTGGTAGGTTTAACTAGAACATCATGCAACCTGAGTTCTAGCTGTTCCACGATATCTTTTCCCAAGCGATCCCTCAGTTTCAACTTCTTATCACTCAATTCTTTCATTGGATTTCCTCTTTCACAGAACACACGGGGAGCCCGACGAAATTAATCTTTTTCATCATTCAAAGATATATCCGAGAAATCAGAGAAATCTGACATCTGTAAAATACAAACGAGATACGATAATAACGTAAGCAATTTATCAACGTTATGTTATAGAATTATTACATTACACTGCAGTAAAAGAAGCGTAATACTGCCTATATACGGACAACAACTATAGCTAGCAATGTATGAGGTTAGACTTCACTGCATTTTTTTTAATCATTTATCGCAACAACACAGGTAATATTTTATTAACTATCAGCTGTTCTTGTATCTCAAGTAAAAAAATAACTCCTTGAACTAAGATCAAAGAGTTTGATCGAAGAAATTTCTCCAGTCAAAGTTGATCTTAGTTCAGTGCGAATTGATCTCATATTAATGTTTATACAATACGAATGTCTGAGTTTTGCATGAACCGAGATCAATTTCGTCTCTGATCTAAGATCAAACGGTTTATTCAATCGGCCCTTAAAGTTGCAAAAACACAGGATCTCAAATACTCGCGATCGCCGTGAATATAACGTCATTTGGAATGACAACACGCCGGAAGCAGGGAAGTTGGTGACACAAGACAATGATAATTCAAACAAAACCAATGATCAGGTTTACTGTGTGGTAGGCCTATTGCTTAACTGACAGACACAAATGACTGCCATTACATTATTTTGTATTAATATTGCATAATACGATACCCTTATCCCTTTTCTCTATGGAGTCAAGCATTAGACGAATCTTCGTAGCAATTTTTTACGACCACATGCCCTTCCTGACGTCAACCACATCAGAGGAGTTTATGAGATGAAATGAATGACGTGATATAAGAGTAAATAAAACCAACTATATTTACTTTAAATATAAGCCTAAAAGTCATGTGTTCACCATTTGTTCTTTTTAAATTTAGAAATACTGCCTTCCTACAAAATTAGCCAGTAAAACTCAGAATACATCTGTAAGTTTGTTGAAGAATAGTGCTGAATGTTAACATGTACAATTTGTATCGCTTTATAGCCTAGAAGTCATGTGTTTACTGCACAAAATTTGAGGTTATTGCATATTGGAACCCCGCTTACTTTTCTTGGCTGTAAATGTGAAGAAAAAAAGGGGGTCTAATACGCGAGTAACTACGGTAGTTTGTGGGAAAACTCTGAAGATGAAAGTGCAGTAACAAATGCAGAGTTATTTAAAACATTCCCTATTGAGCACAATCTGCCTGTAGCTTGCAGTGACGATGTTAGACTGATCAGGAAAATGTTTCTGAATTCAAAAATTGCCTAGATATATGGTCGAGTTAGAGCAAAAACTACAGTGTTAATTAGATGTTTGACTGGTACAATAAATGAAAAAGTACCAGATAGTGTATAATGAAACCTCAACCCTTTGCTTCGGCTACAGATGGCAGTACTGACATGGATGATAAGAAGCTTTACCCAATAGTTGTGTCATATGTGAAATGGAAAATGGGCAAATTTTAACAATCGCTCTTACAATTCACAAATATGACAATACAAGGGAAGGAATTTTGGCAGTTTTTGATAGTGGACTGAGAGAAACAAAACCCCATAGGAAAACTGATGGTTTTGCAAGTGACAATGCAAGCACTATGACTGGTGTTTCCAAAGCTGTAAGTTCATTCCTATGAAAAAATGCAAATATCAATAAGACCGAACCTGTCATTTTGTGAATTTGGCTGCTCAGAAGGGCTGTGAACAGTCTCAAAAATGTCAATATCAAACTTTTTAATTGATATTTATTACTGCTTGCAAATGAGTTCCAAGAGGCAAAATACTCTAAAACTTTGTCAACAAATCTTTGAAGAAAAGCTCCACAAAATATCCAAATAAGTTTCAACTATATGGTTATCCCTGTTACAAAGTGTGGAGAGAATCTTACAACAGAGGGAAGCTTTGAAAATGTTTTTTATGTGAAGCAGTTTTTGGCAAGACAAGCTCAAAATTCCAGAAAGTTGAGGAACAGTTCAAAAAAAAACATCCACCAAACTTTACCTTTTGTTTCTAAGCTCTGTCCTTCCATTTTATCATTTTATTCTTTAAATGTAAATGTAAAAGATAAGCCACTTATTCAAAAACTTTATTCCAAGTTATGTTTTCTTTTCAGCGACATGACTATTCACTTTGTGAAGGCATCCTCGGTCTCAGAATTTGACTAATTTGTTTGATCTAAAATTTGCTTTTTCACGACTGCATTGTAATAGAAATAAACTTTCAACCTATTAGGTCGTACTACATACATATAGTACGTGATGAAGAGATGTTAAATACAGAACATAAATGGCTAACCGACACCAGTGGGATCCAAACCCATAACCTCTCAATTTCATAGACTTGGCCCATAAAGGGCGAGTTGCACGCACTCTGCAATGTGATAGCAGTAGTGCCAGACCTGCAGCTTAGATTCTTTCCAACAGAACAAAGATGGCTTTGGCCACCACAGCTCAACTGGTAGAGCAAACGACGCAAAATCGGAAGGTTGTGGGTTCGGATCCCACGGGTGTCCAGTTGCCCATTTTTGTTCTGTACTTAACATCTTTTCAACATGTATTATATGTACATAACACGACCTAATGGGCTAAAAGTTGATTTTGATTAAAATTTGCTTCTTTGAAGCTCCAGAAATGTGACCGTGAGTTGCTGATTGGAGCACACAAAAAGGCATACATGAGGGAAGTTTCCCTATAGGAGACCAAGGACCAAGTTGAGAACTTTCTATTCTGATGTCTCTACAGTTTTACACTAAAACATGCTAATACATTGTGAACAAATGGCCTCTTAATGTTAAATTTTTAGATCATGCTGAAGCAGCTGATGTTTTCCAGCAAAGATCCAAGAGTTATTGATCTGTCAAATACACAAATGATGAGTTTCCTAAAACTCTGATAACAGAAGAAACTTAATATTTAGAAGCAAAATTCAGTCATTTCCAATATGATATGTTTCCTTTTGACAAGGATGAAAGGGCTGATAGAATGTGGCTTTGATTTTTTAAAATGACTGATGCATCTGAAGCCATAAGTTCTCTGTTAGTGAGGCTGATAACCTCGATGTTAGGCCCCTTTAAACAACAAGCATCTTCATCATCTCTGTTAGTGAAAAAGTAGTAGCTGATTTCAAAAGGAAAACCATGTTATCACAGTACTTTTACTAAAAATGAACTGCAATGGCCAAAGGGGGCAATGCTGTACAACATAAAGTGTGTGGCTTCAACTTCCACCAAAATATCTGGTGCAGATGCTGATATAACTAAGTATTCTGTAGGAAAAAGAGGGGCTCTAGTAGGTAAGAGTTATGTTTTATGCATTACATAAAATTTTATTTAAATGGTAAGAAGTCTTTCTTTATCTTATTTTCTTTTTTGAGTGCATGTCTGATTGCACCTACCCCCATTGCTATCTTCCATCCATTACTACTGTATTTGCTCTTCTTGAAAGTTGGCATCTGTGCACTTTCTGTTCAACAGACTGATGTCTTATGTTTCTTGACCTTCACGTTTGTCCCTACAGCTTTCATACTCCGAAACAGTTCGTTCTCACTTTTGTAACTGATTGAGTACTAACACATCTTCAACTTTTCTCCTTTTAATTAGAAATGTATCCATATTGAATTCAGTTGTTTTTTGTTCTTTGTTTTTTTTTTTAAAGCAAATGCGAGTTATAATGCATATAACACGTTTCAAACTAATGACCTCAAAACACGCTAGGCAGACAAAATGGTGTTACGAGTGCAAACTACAAACAATTTGACTGCTGAAGGCAAGCTGTGTACATGCAAAATAAAATCTCTCACACCGTTTCCAACTCGTGTACTGGTGAGCCACAGAAACACACCACAAAGGACAGCGTGCCATGGTCAGAACCACTGATCTAGCCTATTTGAATGTTTGAGCAAACAATTGTAGACTGACCTGTGATTCTCCACTGGTTAGATTTCCAATGGGTCTACAACGAGCCTCATAGTCCCAATGACAGTGCGGCTGAGCGGCACAAGCAGGACAACTATGGAGCTGATGGCATACAGGGGCTTCGTTTGCCTCACAACTGTCCAGAGTTATAACAACCTGTCAGAGAAAATTATAATTTAATTATATTAGTTTCTGATATATATCTAGTACAGTTTAGCTGGCTGCATATCAATCCTGAACAAAAGAAGTTTCCAGTCAAAAACCATTTACCCATACATTTACCAAACATGAATACGAGTGTGTCCACAGACCCAGCTTTAACATGAACATGTATGTCTAGAGACAAATTTCTGAATTTCCTCAGACTTCTTCATAACCTAACAAGAATTAACTAACAATTATGTTTTCCTTGTTCTTTTACTTGAGGAGGGAAGCCTTACTTCAAGGTCAACTTATTTAAAATAACATTTATTTTTTCAGTCCACCAAACACAACGTACAATTTTTTTTTTTTTAAACACTCGTAAAATATGGAAAGAACACATTTTATTGATAATAGAATGACATGTTTTGCTCTATGAGAATATTCTCAGATTATTTCATATCACTCACTTTGCATGCATTTGTTTGTATGTCAGGTGATATCATGAATAAGTGAAAAAGATATCTAAATGTTAAAATTCTGTGTCCACTACCTTAAGAACTGTGAAAATGTATTGAAAAGTAAGTTATCATAGTGCAGTCCAACCACTGCATGTCCAGAATTTTAACATTCCGATGATTTTTCCAAACATAATCAGCGACATATTTATACGTTAATAATATCCTACACATACTGTATACAGATGAAACTGGTTAAGACTTCCCTCTCTAGCACGTTTTCCTGGTTATAACGCCATTATTCCTAAGTCCCAGGACGTGTCATATTAAATACATGCTAAAGAAACCTGGATAGCACATTTACGTCACTCTTTAACTCCCACAATAAGGAATTTAAATTACTCTTCCCAGCCATGTTGCGCGCATGTCAGGCCAGAGGGCTCAGGTTCAACCCGCTTCCGCACTTAGCCGCTGGTATGCCTAGGAATAAACTAAGAACCGACTGTTCACATAGAATCTTTCAGGTGATGGGGAGGTGGAGAGTAACAGCCCGTGGGAGAAATGTTTGAGCGGGCAGTCCGTGGTGAGTCGTGGTCCCACGCCCACAGTTACTTGTTATTGGACATTAGTTTTTATGCGTACCATCATACACAATGGATTGAGTGTGTTCGCGACATCAGTACAGAAGATATACATGTTAATTCCCATAGGGAATCTGAAATATTTGTCCCGAATGAGTAAATTTATAATACCAATATAAATGGTCCATTATTGGACATTATAAATTTTCCAGCTAACTCTCCTCCACGGTATGCACTAGCCATGCGTCTTGGTAGGTGTGCTAGGTACCAACTGACGAGCCCAACCTAGCACACGGGGGCGAAACGCTGGCAACTAGGAATGAGTTAGCTGGAAAATTTATAATGTCCAATAATGGACCATTTATATTGGTATCAGTTCAGAAACCAATAATGTACCTATAATAACAAGGCACATCACTATAACAATGCTCTTAAAATGAAAAGTTCTTAAATAAATTGACAATAATGGATACAGTGATATGAAACTTGTATTTTATATTGTATATGTAATTTTTGTGTGACTGCCCGTTTCCACGATCTACTGAAGATGACGCACATCAGCGTTGAAACTAGTACCGAATAAATAATATGTTGTAACTTAATCTGAACAACAAATTGTATTGTACTGAATAGGTGGACCATTAAGGTCTCTTCAAAGCTTTGTTATTCTCAGTTCAATACGGACCCATAATGAAATGTATAACTTTAAATGTATCTATAAGAAAGTAGAAATGAATTTAGACGATAAACAAAAGTTGGCCTGCTCCCACCCATTTGACATACAGTATTTATTTCTCATTTTCAATTATCCATTATTCTAAAAAGAAGATAAAACTAATCCAGACAATTACAGAGGAATAACCCTTCCAGACTCCACTTACAAAATTTTCTCCTACATAATTTACAATAGGATAAAAAACATTCTATAACCACAACCTGGAGAATACCAAGGAGGATTCTGCCCATACAGCAGTTGTCCAGACCAAATTCTCAGCCTGAAACTAATAATGTAATATTTCAAATACAGAAATAAACAGCTGTTTATTTCATTCATAGATTTCAAAAAGGCTTATAATAATATACACAGACCCACTCTTTTTAAAATCCTCAGATCATATGGCCTTCATCCTAAATTAGCAAAAATTACTGAACTAACTTTAACCAACACAATTTCAAAGGTAAAGTTCAGGGGAGAAATGTCAAATGCTGTTACAATTAATACAGGCCTCAGACGAGGTGACGGATTATCCCCACTGCTCTTCAGTGTGGCTCTAGATTACATCATGAAAATTTGGCAAAAAAGAAAACCCACCTAAAATCAAAATTGGAGCAAAACCCTCAAATAAGGACAAACTGCCTAGGGTTCGCAGATGATTTAGCTCTCCTCACTTCCATAGTACGCCTCTTCAGTGACACCTAGGCTATTTATGACAGCTGTTGGCAGAGTTGCAGAGGATCAAACCAGCCTTCGGGCGGAATACCCAACACACAGCCCTTGACATGGAAGAAGTCCGTGCTCAGATCACAAGTCTCCCGAAAATTGCATTAAAAATAGGATTACAAATATCCTTTGAGAAAACTGAGATCATGCCAATGAAATTCCTTGACACAAACCAACTCATCATAAAAGATCAAAAAATTAACATAGTCCTATAATTTAAATGAAAATGAAAATCCACAGCCTGTTTCCAGTCATTCGACCAGAATCAGGAATGGAATGAACGGAGCCCCAATCTAGCGGCGACGATAGGAATTGTGCCGGCTGCCGAAGCCTGTCGCACTCCTCTGGGACAATGATTAATGAAATGATACTGGAGTGTGTTGCTGGAATGAAATATGACAGGGAAAACCAGAGTACCCAGAGAAAAACCTGTCCTGCCTCCACTTTGTCCAGCACAAATCTCACCTGGAGCAACCGGGATTTGAACCACGGAACCCAGCGGTGAGAGGCCGGCACTCTGCCGCCTGAGCCACGGAGGCTCTCCTCCCACAATTTAAATACCTTGGAGAAATCATTATGTGCAAATTAAGCGGGTAAGCAACATGGATAAATAGAACCAACACAATGAAAAAAGCTCAATTTCTAACCTGGTCAATTTATACCAAAAAATACTTGTCAATAGATCCAACACTACAAAACTGTAACTTTGTCCGTAGCCACTTATGCTTGTGAAACCTTGTTCCAAATTAAAAATTAAAGAAGAACTGATCAGCTCCTCAAAACTGAAAGAAGAATTATTAGAACTTGCATAAATAAAAAGTATCAGGTTGAAGGAGTCTGGAGAATCCTCCCCAATTAAACTATCGAGAGATTGACCCAGTTACCAGAACAATGAAGAAGAAAAGAATCTCTTATTTTTTCCATATCTTATGTTTACCAGAAAACAGGATTTTATGACAACTAGAGATGAGAAATCTGGGAAAGAAGACAGGAGGGCATTGGATCAAAGAAATTCAAGAGGATCTCAAAACAGTTGGACTCGAAATTACAGACGCAGAGAACAAGGATAAAATTACCACCCTTGTTAAGAATCACAAATTTTCAACTGAAATGATACACATAAGGCCTGTAGAGATTTCAGACAAATTAAGAACACTGCAATCAGAACAAATGAAGAAGTACTGGGCAGATAAGAAGAATCAAACGGTACAACCTTCAAAGAAAAAGTGTACATGGAAGACTCAAGTGGGCCAATGATGATGATGATGATGATGATGATGATGATGATAAAAGTTATTTGTGTGCTTTTTTCTTTTCCTGTGTGATGAACAGCAGTTGTTATGGAACCCAAAATAGACATTGAGAACTTAATAAATTTAATGTTGGAAATACCAGTAATATTGTGTTTGGGAAAGCGTGATATCATTTAGACCCATTACTGAGAGAGTATCCTCAAAATTGTACCAATCTTCTTCTCTAACGAAATGTGAAGGACACAGCATGCGTGAACTATTTTTGTACTTTAAGTATAAACGAAGACTATGACGGTCCATATTTATTACCCACAATGAAAAGTGTGTTGAAAATAATCCGCTGGAAAGTGCAGGGAGTTTTGCACCACGCAACCCGTTGTGTGTTAAGAGTCAGCGGAATCGGGTGCACCCGCGCCATCTGAAAGAGGCCTGAGTGACTTATGTACATAAATTAGGCCTACTATACTTACACATAGTAGTTTGCAGGACATTCAGTTATGGAGAAGAAGAAGAAAGCTAGACAGTTCACAGATGATGAAAAATTAAAGTTGATTGAGAAAGTGGATGCTAAACAACACATGAAATGTATGCAAATCACCCAGACGTTCGACTTTCCTGTGACACTTAAAACGACGTGTATAGTTTGCGTTTCTAAGAAAGTTTTTCTTGAAGTTTTACTGTGCTGGTGTTCTTAAAATGTATTATTTCTATAATTATTTATTTCACTAAATACAATTGTAAATACTTGTTTCTTTGTTTTTATCATAATTATTTTTACATTCAAACCTAACCTTAAATTTAACAGTGAAATTGTTTTTCTTTTTAGCACGTTCCTCCCTTATGACATTTTTTTCAGTCCCCACAAAAAAGTCCTGGGTGTATTATGTACATAAATAAGTGACTTGAGGATGTTCTTACAGAACAAAACAAGTTATTCTGTTCTTAACAAATAGTTTTTCTTTTCTGAGTATGTTTTATGAATTTGTGTCTTGTGTTCAACAGACTGAAAAATGTAAAAAAATGATATAGTAATTATTAAAATAAAAGAAACCATTGCCAATATATTTTCACTAAAACAAGAATCTCATACCGTACATCACACACGTTATACTTAATCACGGAAATATCCAGTTTTAGAAATATTGTCTTTCCACTCCCGAGATTACAAATTTACTTTAAGTTTAAAAGCTTCTTATTCTTCTGTCATCAAAATATTAATCACAAATGCAAAGATTTCAACGCTAATTTCTGCACCCTGTAACTGTGTTAAAATGTGTAATTACCGTATTTACTTGTGTATTAGACCCCCTCATGTATTAAAATTCCCCTGGCTTTTCGAGACGAAGAAAATTAAAAAACAAATCTCACCTATAAGACCCCACAACGTAATTCATCAGAGAGCGA
This sequence comes from Anabrus simplex, assembly GCF_040414725.1. Classification (NCBI taxonomy): domain Eukaryota; kingdom Metazoa; phylum Arthropoda; class Insecta; order Orthoptera; family Tettigoniidae; genus Anabrus; species Anabrus simplex. The sequence goes on from NC_090273.1 coordinate 129,654,920, forward strand.
TGACGATTCCGCTTCGAAGCGGGTACAAGTCTTATTGCAGCTCTGATGACATCACACAAATTTGTGAATAGTTTCGTCCGTACGACCTACTCAATGAAAAACATGTCGAATCCATGCAGTACATCTGTGTTTCGTAGTTAAGAAATGTCCGCCTCTGTAGCGTAGGTCTACTGCAGCTCTGATGACGTCTCACAAATAGATGAATAGGCCTAGCTTCGTGTCCAACCCGCACATTGCAAGCTTGCATCAGTCATGTTATATGTCTGCGTTTTGTAGTTAATAATGTCTGTCAACGTAATGGTTAGCACAATTAGTTGCTGTTTTCGGGGGGTCTGACTTTGATTCCCGGTACCGTACTACCCAAAGAGAATGTGTAGTACTGCCAGAGATTTACGAATGGCAGGGAGGTTGATATGCGGTAAAAGCGGTACATGTAACTCCCCTCCACTGGGGTTGTGTCTAAAAAGACCTGTACCACCTCGGGATGAGGAAACGAGTTTACTTTAGTTGAGAAATATTCGCAGTTGTTGCTATTTATACAGCAGGCAAGATCATTAACAAAGTGGTCATTTAATATCTCGTAACTCGGGCCAATATAGGTATATATTTGGAGAGAAGTAAGTTTAAAACATAATAAAAGCTATCCAATTAAAACAATTGTTTTACTCGCCAACGTACCTAAATAATAATAATAATAATAATAATAATAATAATAATAATAATAATAATAATAATAATAATAATAATAATAATAATAATAATAATAACAATTTTATGTCCCCACATACTTGAAACGATTTTCAGAGATGCCAAACACAACATACTAGGGTATGCATTAATAAAAAGAGAGACAACGAACGTAAAAATTAAACATTATGATAATGAAACGCATTACCACCACACCTGCAGATATCCATAAATGCAGTATATTTTCCTGTTATTTATTTTTATTTTTTCCGTCAAACTTTTGGCACTATCAGGGCAATAATATACCTAACCTAAACAACGTGGTCTGTCTTATCTCATGGACAGCTGTTTACGCAAATCCTGATGTGATAAATGTAGAGAACAAGCATGAAATATACTTAAAAATAAGAGTCTGTGTTTCAACAGGCCGCAGTTATGAAAAGAATGTTTCCAGTTACTATGTATTACATTCGGAAGTACAACTCATAACATACGCTAGTTATCAGCTGATGGTTTGCCATGCCTTCTACAGCACGGCTTTATTCGGAAGGAGTGGCTTCTGCTACATATACACCAACTGGGAATAGATTTACACTGTTTAGACTCTATAGTCGGGAACAAAATTATTTTTAAAAGGTTCAAAAAGACGGGACCTCATAGGCTCTTGATTGCAGTGCATGGCTCAAAGAGAATGAACCATGGCTGACGCGACTGACTAGAGATAGCAGTGAAGATGACGTCACTTAGAATGCCGACACGCCGGTAGCAAGGCGGGGAAGTTGGCGGCGCACAGTGATAATTCAAATGAAAGCAGTGATCAAGTTTACTGCGTGGTAGGCCTACTGCTGAACTGACAGAGACAAATAACTGGCCATTAAGTTCTTTTATATCAATATTTAATAATATGATAACACGATGAGGAAACGAGTTTACTTTAGTTGAGAGATATTCCCAGTTGTTGCTATTTATACAGCAGGCAAGATCATTAACAAAGTAGTCGTTTAATATCTCGTAACATAGCGAGTTTTTACGGCCGTATGCCCTTCCTGACGTCAACCTCACCAGAGGAATTAATGACATGTAACAAATGACGTGATATGAGTAACTAAAACGGATTTTTATATGTATCATAGGCCTAAAAGTCGTGTTCACCATTTTTTTGTGTTTTTACGTTTAGAAATACTGTCTTCCGATGTAAATAGCCAGTATAACTTAAATGCATTCTAAGTTTGTTAAATAATAGAATAGAATGTTTACACGTACAATTTATAGCTCTTTATAATCTAGGAGTCATGTGTTCGCTGCACAAAATTTTGAGGTTATCGCATATTGGACCCCACTTTTATTATTTTTGGCTGTAAAAGTGGGGAAAAAGGGGGTCTAATACGCGAGTAAATACGGTAAGTTAAAAGTTTGGCACAAAATCAAAGGTCAATATCAGCAAAGCAAAAGATCTTCATAACATAAATTTAATTTATTCTTTAACATGAAAGGTATATTTCAACATTTTTAACATCCTGATTAAAATAAATTTTATTCAAGCTTTCTCAAGGCTACACAGCAATCCATTTGGAGGCATAGTATTCCCATTAAATCCTCACATGTAGTCTCAGAAAAGTTTAATATATACTTGTAGCTTTCCCCCTTGGTGGTAGCTAACAGAACAAAGAAATGATGTGACCAAAATCCCATGACAATCAGTTTTATATTAAACCCACTACCACAAAATTGTGACTCTTTATTTTTTAAATATTAACCGACTTATTTACAACATGCATCTTCATGAGGCTACTGATAACATTAACCAGATACTGCACCCACCACTTCTTTTCTAGGTTTATGACATAAAGCTGAAATGCAACCAGTTTTCAGTGTATGCTGTGGGAAGATGCAGTGCTAGGGTTGTTCTAAGCCACAAAGAAAACCCTGCTCTCATCATCATTCTTACACACCAGCCCATACATGCTTTGACAGTCACGCCACCTGCTTGGAGAAGTTGCCACTTCAACTCAAGCATAGCCATTCGTACTACCCTTGGGTGATGGCGAAGCCTTCCTCTTGTTTCTCACACAAGTACTGAATAACTTGCTGTTGCAAACCACAAAACCTTCCCTTCTTAGGCTGCTGAAAGATTTGTGTGATGAGCTGGTGTTCGTTAACTTCTGTTTCATGTTATGCCACTTGCGAATGTTCACTTCCGAGAATTCAACTTTCCTTCAGCTGCACAGTTGCTTGTGGCCTTTGCATCATTTGTAAGTTATAACCAACAATATAAAGTTTCCAGCATAAAGTCAATGAGAACCTGTTGGAAACTTAAAAAAACAGTCTTTCTACTACTAACAAGTTGCTTTATGTCGCAGTGACGCACATAGATCTTATGGCGACAACGAGATAGGAAAGGGCTAGGAATGAGAAGAAAGTGGCCCTAGCCTTAATTAAGGTAATTAAGGTACACGGGGTGAGTTGGCTATGCAGTTAGGGGTGCACAGCTGTGAGCTTGCATTCGGGAGATAGTGGGATTGAACCCCACTGTCGGCACCCCTGAAGATGGTTTTCCGTGGTTTCCCATTTTCACATAGGCAAATGCTGGGGCTGCACCTTAATTAAGGCCACGGCCACTTCCTTCCTATTCCTAGGCCTTTCCTATCCCATAGTTGCCAAAAGACCTATCTGTGTCGGTGCAACGTAAAGCAAACTGTAATTAAGGTACAGCCTGGTGTGAAAATGGGAAACAACAGAAAACCATTCAGGGCTGCCGATCCCCTACGTGACCTAAAACTCGCCGCTGCTCGCTCCGTGAATTAAGTCTTTCGATGAAATCATGATTATTCAGATTAATTTTAGATCACAGAAGAGGAGAATATTCAGAAGATCCTTTACACTTTATTGCTACAGCATTTACCAATCTAGTAAATGATTTTGAAAGCAACCTGTGATTGCATTTCAATTAAAGTCAATGTTGAGGCTACACATTTTGGTATTCCTATTGGCTATCATAAATTTATTGTCAGCTGCATATGCAGCCATTCTTATATCTGTGATCCCCCCCCCCAGCAATGTAAAAATGATGACCTTAAACGAGTGAAACAGTATTCCTTAATCTGTGATTTTAAGATGGCCACAGAATTTTGGATTTGAGAAAAGAAAGAAGTCTTAAATTAAGGTAAATATTGCATTTGAAATAGCCCTTCAGCTTTTAGGTACTGTTGAGGTTTATTTCTTTTTCCATTGGCTTTACATTGCACCGACACAGATAGGTCTTATGACGATGATGGGAGACGAAATGGCTAGGAGTTGGAAGGAAGCGCCCGTGACCTTAATTAAGGTACAGCCCCAGCATTCGCCTGATATGAAAATGGGAAATCACGGAAAACCATCTTCGGGGCTGCCAATAGTAGGGTTCGAACCTACTATCTCCCAAGCGTAAGCTCACAGCTGCGCGTCCCTAACTGCACAGCCAACTCGCTTGGTAGATCGAGTACTAGAGTATGTGCTGAAAAGATGTTCAGTAGAGTGCATGCTTGCCGCCTTCAGTGGGCCAATTCAAAGTGGATATTTGGTTTTCAAGACCACATTTGTACTTGACATAGACTACAGCTTTCAATCTATAGTTGCAATGACAGTAGTGACAGATCCATGCCAACAAAACAAATATGACCGAAGCCACTGTAGCTCGATCAGCAAAGCATCTGACACAAAATCAGAAGGTTGTGGGCGTCCAGTTAGCCATTTTCGTTCTGTACTTGACATCTCTTTGGGATGTACTGTACAACCTAAAAGCTGAAGATCTATGTCGAACATATGCAGTTATGAAAATTAAATATCCACTTTTAAAATATGTATGTTATTGTGGATAAAAAAATCATTTACAAGCATTATTCAAATTAAAACTTCAAAATCTTCCATAACTTTCATGTGAGGAAGCTGCATATAAGATATGGCTGCATAATCTTACAGAATAACAAAAAGTAATAAGAGAAGAACTCTCAGAAAATGAATCATATTGCATCGATTAAGGAGGAATATCAGTAAAACATAGAATCAAAGAGCTGGTCAACAATCCAAATCTTCTCAATGACGATCAAAATTGAGTGATGCTAGTGTATGAATTGCAAGATGATAATCAGCATCTTCTCTGACAGGAGTGCAGTTGTAAATCATCCACTGATGTGGCTTCCTGTAACATATTTCCCTAAATCCAAAAATGAAGAAACAGTTGAGGGATCATCAGTTCAAAAATCAAGGAGCTGTTGCATCCTAAAGGATGATGTCCATTGCATCTCCAAAGAAGCACAGCACAGATGTCTCCATGATTAGAGCTAGAGGATGCAATTTTGTGTCACACTACATTGAAAGAAAAGGCCAAGTTGATGTGTTTCAGGTTATCATTTTGCAGAACCTGGAAAATTAAAAATATCACTTTCATATTAGAGCAAATGGCCATGAATATAAGAACATATCATCCACATTTTTCTTTCTGGTGATAGATGAAGGCAGGCATTGATAGAACAGGTGAATTCACAGTAAATCTACAGAATGTGGGCTTATACAGATACATTAATATATTTTTCTTTGTATCGCCTGTTTCTCAAAATGGAACACTTGTTTACTTTAACTCTAGTTGTACAGTAAAATGCCATTATATTGAACGCCGCTTTAACAAAATGTTTAGAATAGCAAAATAATTTTTAGGCCCCTTTCCTTTTCCCTATTTAATGTGTTAAAATATTTCTCTAACAAATAACAAATTAAAATGTAGCCTTTTTGCTTATATTTAACATATAATTATATTCAAAATATAATTGAAATTCATCATGTTTTAATCACCACATATTTCGCACGTCTCTATATAGCTAATAAAAATATCAGGCGGCACACACTATACAACACACAGGTGCAACTACCCTATTACAAATCAGGGGGAGGTAAGCAAACACATTACAATTCTGACAAGCGTGTTGCCTACCCAACAGCATGTGTAGATTATCTTATTTATTAGTGTACTAGTACTGAACGTCATTATGTAGGATAAATTTCTAATATATAAAATGCAATTTAAAGCCAATTTTCTATTAATAAAAATATCTTCAAATATTGGGGTGCGCAGACTGGATTATAGTATTCGAGTTTACAGAATACGGTTCAGGTAGCTATTTTCCATACATGTACACGACTGGTCAAGCTGGATATCGATTTCAAAGTAACCAATACATAAGAAGTAACGCTATTGGCTGGGTAGGAATATCACATTTACAATCAACCAATGAATGTTATGGTTTCACATCTCTACACTCAGTACTGCATTTCGTTTATTCATGTCTCATGACGCGTTCATTGTTTATCTTTCGTTTGTGAAGCAACGTGTGTAGTGGGGCCTATTAGTGTGCCAGTTAACTCTTTTGCCAATATGGATCAAAAGAAGCAAAAGCAGTTTTCTTTAAAAGAAAAATGTAAAATACTTTAGGAAGTGGAGAAAGGAGGAAGAAAGGAGAAATAGCGAAGTAGTATGAAATCAGCTCTTCAAAGTCGTGAAATTCCTTACTAATGAAGACAAAATTAGAATGTCAGAAAGTGGACTAGGCATCCGCATCTTGAAGCACGCAGAGGTCGCAAATGTTGAACTCGCATCTTCGAGTTTCGACTCGATCACTTAGGTTGGTCGTGGATTTGTTTGATTCAAAATGGCGGCCAAAGTCATTCCTACCAGTCGTACATGGTCGAGTATAACCTCCAATTCAATATCAAAGAGTGTTGACTAGACAATGTTTAATACCCCCCCTGCTCCGAAATAAAAGGCTTCTTACTAACATTTGTTTTAGAAAGAGTGTGATCTGCAATAAAACTTTGATATTTTTATTGGCTCCCATGCACATGTTTTCATATTTGTTTGGTGTTTTTCACAACTTTCAGTGCACTTGTTATTTTATGAGCCCCAGCAGAAAAGATTTTCATACTTCTTCTCTCGTGTTTTTCACACCTTTCAATAATACGGTGGATATAGTTTACACTGTACCCGCGGATCTACAACGTAAAATGCCCTTGTGTCGGAAAAAGTCTCATTTCTTGTTTTTATATCCCTGTTGAATAGTTTTAATTCGTATATTCAGTAATATGTTTTCTTGCTTAACACATTATTTTTTTGTTGTCCCCTGTAGAAACGTCTTGAAGAGTTTTTACTGTTTATCATAAATGTCATTAAAAGAACACTAAAACTACACAATTCATAATTCATAAAATAAACACGTCCATAAGTTCAATAGTAAATTTTAGAAATATGATGGCAAAGTTTATACAGATTTTTTTTTCAAGAAACATTTTAAGTTTACTTTGACAGCAATACTATACAACATAATTGAACTTTGCAACAGAACCAAGCATTTTGAATTAGAGGAAAGTAACACAAAGTAACATATAAGTAACTTAAAAGACATGTATTCCAACATACCGATTTCTAAAACAGTAGATATTATAAGTGATAGGCATCCGTGTGATGATGAGGAGGAAGAGAAAGATATGCCTCAAAGTGTTCAACAGAGCTTGACTTGACTCTTGTGCAGACAACAAATATGGCACGTAGTCTTCAAGATTTTCTTGTCGCGAAGTGATGTGCCAGAATCTATGTTAAATTCAAGTTAACCGAGCTCGACAGCTGCAGTCGGTTAAGTGCGGCCAGTATCCAGTAATCGGGAGATCGTGGGTTTGAGCCCCACTGTCGGCAGCCCTGAAGATGGTTTTCCGTGGTTTCCCATTTTCACACCAGGCAAATGCCGGGGCTGTACCTTAACTAAGGCCACGGCCGCTTCCTTCCCATTCCTAGGCCTTTCCTATCCCATCGTCGCCGTAAGACATATCTGTGTCGGTGCGACGTAAAGCAAATAGCAAAAAAAAAAAAAAATTCAAGTTAACTAATATAACTTGGAAACAATGTTCTTTAACCCATGGGTAAATAATGCAATATTGATTATTATTATTATTATTATTATTATTATTATTATTATTATTATTATTATTATTATTATTATTATTATTATTATTATTATTATTTACGTACTTATGTCCGGACGTTATTTGGTATAAATCACGATCGTATAATTTGTAAGGTAATGTCATGAGTTTATTTAAAGTAAGAACACGTAATTAATAGTATATATACCTGCATATATATGATGTGTAATACAATGAAACATTGTGCAACACACTGTAAATAATACACAACAATGCTATATGCGACCAGAAGTATGTAGAAACTTCCTTACATTTGTAAGTAGGCTATTGGTGACTCTTGTATCTACGAGAAAATATGTTGTGTCATATTCTTCCAGAAGCCTGGCCAAGTAATGTATATAAAGAGGCAGTCTTGTGAGTGAGAGTTGAGTTGTTTTAATGAGACTTGTGTGGAAGTCGTGGCAGCCGAGTGTTTGAATTCGAGTATGTGAATTGGTTTTGTTGGGTTGGTAGTCAACATGCATCTGTTGCAGTCTCCTCTTATTATTTGTAGCAGGCAGCTGTTCAAAATGGTAGTTTATTGATGTGTGTGTGATATATGTTTACAGTTTGTAAATAAAATACAGTGTATACAAGTGATAGCATTTTGTGTGCATCTTTGTGAATACATCAAAGTGCAGTGGTTGCTGATTGCCTTGAATACTTGTGTCTGAGAGTGTTCAGAGGAAAATCAGACTTTTTCAAAATATAAAGTCGAGGACACAATGTACCGGTACAGGGTAAAATTTGAGATGCTGAAAACTTCTTGCAAGTACCTATACTTTATATCATTACTTCATCATACCTGACAACTTTACAAAACCAAAAATCAGGATATTTAGATATGAAAATCAGGAAAAATCTGGAGGAATCAGGAGATACAACTGGTCAAAACTGCTTGTTTTACATATCTTGGACAATACAGGAGTACCATGGTATATTACAACACTTAATGCCACAAAACACGACTGTTGCTATACGAGGCTACAAGGCAATAATTTACACATCTCTATTCCCTCGGAGGAAGTATGTGAGTGAAATGATCGGTCTCTGATAAGTCTTCCGAAAATAGTATGAACTCATGCTCCACGTGTGAATCAGTCATGCACTCAGATTAAATTCAATCGTGTATGGCTTTTAATGCCGGGAGTGTCTGAGGACATGTTCGGCTCGCCAGGTGCAGGTCTACATTAAGGAGTTAGAGTCTTTCTATTTGACTCCCGTAGGTGACCTGCGCATCATGATGAGAATGAAATGCTGAAAACGACACATACACCCAGCCTCCATGCCAGAGAAATTAACCAATGGTGGTTAAAATTCCCGACCCTGTCGGGAATCAAATTAGGGACCCCTGAGACCAAAGGCCAGCACACTAACCATTTAGCCATGGAGCCAGACATGCACTCACATGCCATTACTTAACAAATGCATAGAACATACTGCATCATGCACGATTATGTGAAGTGCAATGTTATTTTTATCAAGTAATAAAGTAAAATCTGTAGAAAAGTCACTAGTCGCTATCTTTGGAATTCTGTTACTAAATTACTTTTAAAAAACTCAAAACCTAGCGACTAGTCTCTAGAATAGACTAGACTGATGTGAACGAACATGAACATAGAACGCAAGAACGAGAGATTTACAATCGATATACATGTCGCGATATAGGCCACTGGTTTCAATAAACATCGCACATTCGCGCGCATTTCTCATATGAATAAACGTTGGTATTTCATTTGAAAGCGGTTATGAGTGAAGGACATCCGGCCACTCGCGTACAAAGCTGAAATGGTGGGATTTGAAAACACATTTTTAAAGTTCACAAAAAAATAAGCTAAAATCAGAAAAAATAATAGAATAATCGGTAGGCGGGAAAAACTGTCGAAAATGGAGTCTCCTGCTTAAATCGGGAAGGTTGGCAGGTATGCTTCATGTACAAATATGTATCCTAATTTTCCCCTCATTTAATAAATACAGTATTAAGGTTTTTTTTTAATGTGTAAATTCATGTTGAAATAACACAGGTTCTTCAACGGGTTTAGGAAGGGGCGAGTTCTTAAGAATCGATTTATTTTAGTATAATAAAATTTCACTATAACAAATTAAATTCTGAGCTCCCTAAAATGTTGTTATACTGGTATTTTACTGTATACATTTAAAAAGGAGAAAATTTTACCCTGCCAAGCTTGGTTCCTTCACGCCGTTTACGACAAGTACCACTAGCCCATGAGCAGTTTAACGATGTCTGCACACAAGACCGGCAGTCCTGAAATCTGTTGCATGGATCAGGTCCAAGAATAGCTGTAGTACCCACAGGAATTTTCTCTTCAGGGCATCGTCTGAAAAAACAAATATAAAGTATTCAACATACCTGCAGCTCTATAAATCATATGTAATGGATGTGTAAGGGACTCACATTTCTCATTTCTATGTAGAGTTACAATTAGAAATTATTCAAATATTATGTTCCATACACCTGTACATATCAGAAAGGGAAAGTTAAACCCATCCAAAAACTGAACGCAATGGGAGGCTAGAATGGGCAAAGAGAGCAGCAGAAAGGAAAAACTGAAAATGAAAATGATAAAAAAATCTCTGATGGTAATATCAAGTCTTAATTTATTAAGACTCTGATCATTATGATCTTGAAATTTGTGCATTATCCTGATAATACAGTGAAACTTCGTTAGCGCATTCCTCATCAACACATTTTCCTGCTTAGCATGTTGTAAATTCGAAGTCCCGATTCTCATCGTACTAAAACTATATAAAAATACCTACTTATCGAGTCGAAATGACTGCTATTACCGCTTCGTACGAACACATTTTTCCTAGCCCTGAAAATGTTGTCATCCCTTGTGAAACAAACGTGATTTTCAACTTCGAAAAGATCTGTTCACCACAGTTGCGTGATCACGGAAAAAGGCCTTAAACTTCACAGGATAAGTTGCACGTTTGGGAAGCAAGCTGTTAGGCTAAGGAATGTTCAATTTTGCTTGCTGGTTAGCACCAAGATTGCTGAATAACACAGTCTATCTGTGCTTGTATTTCAAATTCCATTCAGAAGTTAGAAATGTATTTTGTGTTGAATGGTACAGTAAAGTGCAGCGAATATTCGTCACGTGATACGGTGTTCTATATCTGGATTAGGAACATATAAACATACCTATCACATCACAAATTTTCACTATTACAACTTACTACAAGTACGATCACATTTTTCCTAGCCCTGAAAAAGTTATTTGTCATCCCTTGTGAAAGAAACATGATTTACAACTCGGGTAAGAGCCATCGCCAGAGTTGCATCATTACGGAAAAAGTGAGCTTACTTGTGCATGTATTTCATTCAGAAGAGAGAAATTTATTTTGTGTTGAGTGGTAGAGTGAAGTTTTTTCGCGTGATACGATAGCGTATATCTGGATTAGGAACATAATCGTGTGAAACTGACCAGCGTGGTGGACATTTGTCTTGTGTTAGCCTAGGTATGGATACAGAACAAGTGAAATTCCTTTCTAATGAAGACAACATTAAATCTTTCAGAAAGTGGACTGGCATCCGCATATTAAAGCACGCAGAGGTCGCGAATGTTGAACTCACACTTTCAAGTTTCGACTCAATCGATTTGACTTCGTGAAGGTTTTCAAAATGGCAGCCAAAGATATTCTGTCGCAGTCCCACTTCGCCGAGTGTGACCTCCAATTCATTGTCTGAGAGTGTGACCAGAAAATAATGTTTTATAACCCACTGCTCCGACATAAAAGACTTCCACTAACATTTGTTTTAGAAAGTATGATCAGCAATAATATTTCTATATTTTTATTGGTCCCCGTGCATGTGTTTTCATATTTCCGTACCTGAGAAGCAAAAGGGCTTAAGTCCAATATATTAAAGTAGGACATAAGCCTTTTTGCTTCTCAGGTACAGATTTGTTGTTTGGTATTTTTCACACCATTTAGTGCACGTGTTATTTTATAAGCCCCAGCAGAAAAGGTTTTCATATTTGTTCTCTTGTGTTTTCCACACCTTTTAATAGTTTCCTCTTATCTTGAGAAATAGTAGATATAGTTTTCACTGTTCCTGCGGATACATGACGTAAATGCATATCTAATATTTCCTTATCCATGCTGGATAGTTTTTATTCGTATATTCAGTAGTATGTTTTCTCGCTCAACACTTTCATTTTTGTTGTCCCCTGCAGAAACTTCTTAACGAGGTTTTACTGTATTTTAATTTTAGTTGCTTCCTTGAACTCAAGGCTGCCTCTCGACAAAGCTCACCAAATTCAACACAAAACTAATAACATGTACACAAACAGTAAGTCAGGTAGAATAAAATCAACAAAGGATATAAACAAAAGGATAAAGAGTGTAACAGGTAAAAAGGGTGATAATTTTGATAGATACACGGACATTTGCAATACTGTATAGAAGAGATAAGAATTATTATTATTATTATTATTATTATTATTATTATTATTATTATTATTGGCATTATACTTAGGCATTTATCCTTGCAGTATTAATCATGCTGATGAATACTGTTCCTCCTAACAGTTTTTTTTACCATCAATAATGCGGACGCATTCTGTTGGTGCGATTTCGTACTATGTGCATGACTCTTAAGCGCATTTTCGACTTCGTTGTTGGGAAATAATTGCAGTCTGCTATTGTTAGTTTATTGAGAGAAGCCGGGATGAAAGTATGTTTCCTGTGTAGGCGAAGAGTTTCTGGTTACTTTAACAAAACACTGTTGAAAAAATGTCAATGTTGAACCTAGTTAGTAATTCATTTGCAACAGCTCCAGATTGAAGCTCACAGCTGCGTGCCCCTAACCGCACAGCCAACTCGCCCAGCAGTTGAATTTTACATGCATCAGCAAGTCTATTTCAAATATTAGTTTGAATGAAATTATCTTCGTTGTTTTTGGCCACATCTATTATAGCCGTCCTGGTATCCTTTATTGACCTATTTTAAGTAGTCAGGTTGAGTAAGTACTGAAAGTTAATTTTCAGCATGAGTATGAATGTAGTAACTTGAAATTTCTTATCTTAATAATAATAATTGATATCAAAAGTTTAAAATGCATAATAATGTTACTTTGTAAATGACCTACTTTTCCAACATAACGATATGAATTCTCAATCAATCTTTCATCTATTCATTGAAGATGGTTTTTGAATTTCTGGTAGATGATGTTTAATATCTCTCTGGTTAAGTTTGTTTTTAATGTATCCACAACATGTACACAAACAATAAGTCAGGTAGAATAAAATCAACAAAATCAGGTACAGATTTGTTGTTTGGTATTTTTCACACCATTCAGAGCACGTGTTATTTTATAAGCCCCAGCAGAAAAGATTTTCATATTTGTTCTCTTGTGTTTTTCACACAATTTAATACTTTCCTCTTATCTTGAGAAATGGTAGATACAGTTTTCACTGTTCTTGCGGATACACGACGTAAAATGCCTTCATGTCAGAAAAAATCTTATCTAATGTTTCCTTATCCCTGTTGGATAGTTTTTGTTCGTATATTCAGTAGTACATTCAGTAGTACACGAGATGCTCTCAGTTAGTACAATTATTTTATTCACATCTACTTACAAATTAACACACACATAACCTTAAACACTGCTGTCACAAACAGAAAACACACATCACAAAGCCGCCATTAAAAAAAAAAAATGCCAATCGCTGCACATGGAGATTGCAACCTTAACACACAGTTGAAACCCATTCTCTTTGGTTGAAACAGTCGACTGCTTAAAAGCATGTCACAACACATGGTCACAAGTATAACCTAGCTACACCATAACTCTACTAAACAACAACTCACCGTAGCCAATAACTCTTTTACTAATCACTCGTCAACCAATAACTCTTTGTCACCGTCAAGATCGTCTCCTCATATATATCCTGGCCAGGCTTCCAGAAAGATACGTTACAAAAAAAAAATATCTTCTTGAAAATTCTGGAGTGCCTAACACACAGATTATAATGTACAGAATATTCTCCACCATTCTAGTGCCTATTACCATTCTGGAAGTTACAGTGTGTTTCACAATTATGGATTACAAATTATATATACAGGTAAGACTAATCATATTTTGGCTGATAATCTGATCAATGATCAATGTTTCTGACCGTAGTCAGGGTTTACCATTCCAGATGTGATCTGGAAGGATGATTAATGAAATATGGATTGATGAATGATGAATTTGTGGAGTGGGTCTTTAATGGAGTGATTTCTCGTTGCCTTCTCCATCCTATGCCGTTGGCCATCTAGTGGCTCTTCTGCCTCTAGGAGCAATTTCTCACTCCAAGGGCAAAAGAGTGCCCTTCCTTCTATCCGCTCATCCACCCTTTTTCTGTCATCTTTCTAGATTAAAGGATAATAGGATAATAAAACAACTATTTAATTACTTTTGGAAAAGTAAAACAAAAAATAATTGGTTTAAAGAAGTTCAGAATGATTTAGAAGAGTTGAATATTACAATGAAGCAAATTGAAAATAGAGAAGAAAAAAGGATTCTCATGAACAAACAAATAAGATTGTCATTAAAAACTGTACAACACAAACTATATGTCATATCTAATGAAGAAAGGGCAGCCAGGTCAGCCAGAATGAAGAGGTTTCGGGAAAGGAAGAAGATGATGCAAGCTAAATCTTCAGTTAATTCTTTGTTAACATAAATGTATTTGGGTTTGATTTAAGTGCTCCAATGTGGGCGTAAACTATGTAAATAAATAAATAAATAAATAAATAAATAAATAAATAAATAAATAAATAAATACAGGTAAGAATGAATTATATATAGGTTCTTACATTAATTGAACTGATATAAATGACTATGTGCAGCACATGTTTCATGACATAAATAACCTCACACACAATATGATCATTCGACTACGTAAATAATAATAATACTAATACTAAATGGATGTACATAACTTCATTGCCATACATACAATAATAATAATTCAAGCTTGGTATTTGCATGAGTTACCCATGGATGAGAGAATATTGTTTTCAAGTTATATCTGTTTATTGCACTTGTGTCATCTTTTCAATCATGACACTGTTCTTTCTCATTTGTTCTTATTTTACTGCTGTGGATTTAATTATTTCAAGCCCTTAGCTTCACATCTTTAATCCTTTATTCATTCTTAAGTGTTTCTTGGTTTATTTTGGGCATCTCGCCAAGAGCTATTAATGCAGAAAAAGTCGTGACTTAACTTCCTCAACCTTCAATGACTTTATTCCGTCTTGATTTTAAGTTACGTCTGTTTTTCATTTCTCTTCCTTATTATTTTATTTAGTCTCCTTTTCATATCTTCTGGAAATGTATGTTTGGTGTGTTTTCATCACACTTACCTTTGTTTCAAGTTAACTGTCAAATATTTAATACGAAAGGTGTGGGGTATTTTTTGTCTCACCGACACAGATAGTTCTTACAGTGACAATGGGATGGGAAAGGGCTAGGAGGGGGAAGGAAGCAGCAGTGGCCTTGGTTAATGTACAGCCCCAGTATTTGCCTGGAAACCACAGAAAACCATCTTCAGGCCAGTGCAGTTCAAACCCACAATCTCCCGAATGCACGCCGACAACTAAATGACCAAAATTGCGCAACCACTCGCTCAATAATATGAAAGATCAAAGGTCATAAAGACGTAAGATCTGTGGTAGGAAATTATGTACTTCTAATGCTTGAGGTTTAATATTTCAATTAACTATTTAATTTCTTCAATGGTTCCTTCTATTACTTTTGGGGTCCATGCTTTCATGTCTTAGTATCCTGCTATTTATTACTGTGTATCTTCATTCCTGATAAGTCTTTCTGAAGTAATTCTATAATTAAGTAACCTTAATTATCCTTCTCCTGTGAATTATTTCCAAAAGTAATTTATCTTTAAAAATTAACTCTGTTGCTTAAATTGGGAAAGAACAATATGAATTTTTGGACAATGAATATCAAGCATCGTTTGTCAATAATTAGTAACATATCCTGTCCTTAACTAATTGATCTGAATTGGAGTTAAATTACTTGTTCTTCAATTGTCGAAATTAAGTGCTACCTTCACACAAAACTTAATTATAAATTTTATTAAAATCATATGTAACTGGTGTAGAATATTTTAACCTCCTTATCTGCTTAAGGTGAATTAATTAATTAGTAATAATTTACTTAAATCTAATGTAATCGTCAGAAATATCACAAAAGATTATTTCTAGAAATCGTTAATGTCATTAACACCGTATGTCTCCACAGAAAATGTATCTTGTAACACTCAAAAAAAAAAAAAACACCCAAAGTCTATTTATTTGATCATTTCATTCAGTGCACATTAATTTGATTCTTCTTGGAGAACTGAAATATTATTTTTAAACAATAAGCTTAAGAACCGGCCTCCTCCTTGAATTTTCATATGTCAGTTTGCAAATGGCTTGAATAATTTTAGTATGCAAGTGTGCAAGGTAAGCAACTATTTAGTGATAATGAATTCTTTGTGTTGGTAATTCTTTCATTTGATTTTGGTGTTTGTTTCCTTGCTTTTGTTCACTTGCCATTCATCCCATTAATTATTTTGACTGTAATCCTTCCTTCAATGTTAATGTTCATCAATAGCGTTTGTGGACTTCAGCATTTGCAATAAATGCAAAATATGTTCAAACTTTGTCAGTGTATATGCCTTCACTTTATATGACCACTGTGAGTGGTTTTTAGCGATTTTGAATTAGCGATAAAATGCGAAATTGGTTCAAAATGCAAAATTCTCGGTTTTATCCAAAGTAAACACACATCTTTTTTAAAATGATGCATTTTTCTTAAAAATAAGATATATGTGGTTATTTACGAGGATTGGGGCAAAAGTCATGGCAACTATTTTTTTCTTGTAGATATATGAACGGATCACAAACGTATATGTGTCGTGTGGAAGTTCTGCAGGCATAGTATGTATGCAGGACAACAGATGACTCTGTGATAGCTGGTAGTAACGCAGCGAGGGCTGTGAAATCAGTCAGTTGGTGAGTGTCGTGCAAGATGGAAGTAACCCGTGTTGAGCAGCGCGCTTACATCAAAATAGCCGTTCTCCGAGGGAGAATAGCGATAGAATGTCACACTGAATTAATGGAAGCCCTTGGGAATAATGCCCTACCATACCGTACAGTAGCACGGTGGGTAGGAAAGTTTCAGCAAGGATGTGTCAACCAGTGCTGTGCAATGTTCGGGACGACCTGTCAGTGTGCGGACCGACGTGGCACGTGCCATCATTGAGCAGCTTCTGGATGAAGACAGATGATGGATGCTACTGGAGTTAGAGAGGGCAAGTGGCATCGAGAAACGCACCGACCACAGGATATTGCGTAATGAGCTGCAACTGCGCAAAATCACATCGCAGTGAGTACCGCATGCACTGACGAAAGTTCAAAGGGGGGTGCACTATGCAATATGCTCCGAACACCTTACATGCTGGCAACAGGACGGCAATAAATTCTTGTCACGAATAATCGCCATCGATGAATTTTGGGCCAGGGCATACGAACCAGAACTGAAACGTCAGTCCGCAGAGTGGCGGCATGCTGGATCACCAAGGAGGCATGCTGGATCACCAAGGAGGCAGAAGGTGATCACCAAAGAAGCAGAAGGTCCGTCAGAATCTTTCCCCAGTCAAATTGATGGTGATCATCGTGTATGACATCAGGGGTGTCATTGTTTGCCACTTTGTTCCACATGGCAGAACAGTGACCACGCAGTACTACAGGGACTTTCTGGTGCGACAGGTACGACGTAGCGTTCAGGAGAAACGTCCGGATCTTGTGGACAGTGCAATAATCCTGCATGACAATGCAAAACCACATAAAGCAGAGTGTGTAGGGCAGCTACTGCGACGTTGGGGATAGGAAGAATTGGAGCACCCACTGTACTCTCCCGACATTTCACCCTGTGACTTTGTTCCCATTCGAAAGATTGAGGAACCACTACATGGTAGGCAGTTTGCAACACGAGAGGAAATTGCTAATGCAGTGCGCCAACAGGCGACCTGATTCACACATGGTGCGGCAAATGCTAAGGCAGATGGTATTCAGCGCCTCCCACATCGTTGGCAGCGTGTGGCGTCAGTAGCAGGGGACTACTTTGAGGGTCTTTAGGCCCAGGTTTGTCATGTCAACTTTACGTGTTCTGTGTTTTCTTCTTCTGCACCAGGAAGGCCATATTGCCCTGTATACTACCGTAATAAATTAGTGCGTTATGATATTTCAGTGCTATTCATTGTCCACACATGTAGTTAACACCTTGTCCTTTCGTCTGTACATGTCACATTTTCCAAGTGGACTGGTATCTTCAAGAAAAAAAGTAGTTGCCATGTCTTTTGCCCCAACCCACGTATTTCAGTGAAAAGAATTATTACAGCGCCGTAAATATTTCAATGTGTGGACTATCTTTCAACGGCCAAAGAGCGATGCAAAGAATAACCAACCACACAGCTTAATGCAGTATGCGTGGCGATGCCTATTCGATTCACAGTTTGTGTTCCACAGGTTGCCAATACAAATCTCGAAGATAACCGAGGTCTGCTGATTCAGCACTAGGGAACCCAGGTATCACTTTCAAACACACGCATTCACTTTGTGTTGACTCTTGATCATAGTTGGTTATTCTTAACAAGGTGCTGAGTAGTAGTTCTGTTTTAAAGTATGGTAGCAATTTATTGTCTGTTAGCCATGGGTAGAAATGAAGTGACGATCAAACAGCGTGCAGAGAGTTACAAATCGGAACATTTTTATGTAGCGATACAGATATACTGATGTGCCGACTTTGCAATCAAAGACTTGAACGGAAGAAGAAAGATGGTTTGGATAAACACTGCAAGAGCAAAAACCATGTGCTACTAAAGAAGCGACTTTTATCTCAACCAGCATTTGAACAGCGTGGTGTCAAGCGGCAAGCCACAATAGTAAAAATGGACAGAAAGGCAAAATGAGGAAAAAACCAAGAAACAAAACCCCAACCACAAGCTGGACCATCCTTCTTTCCGAGACTACCTTGAAAAGTAAGTGTCGAATTCAGATATACTTTTGGGCATTATTTATATTTTTGTGTTTAAAATACATTTACACCATCTTGAGTGGTACAGCCTACCTGACTGCAAAATTTTCATAAACTAGCCTATATTCCTCATCTCCCACCCCCATCCCCCACCCCCCCAAAGAGAACCATGTGGATGGTTGTTTTGAAGTATTACAATTGCTATACGGCCATGTTGAATTTCAGGTTAGGTAAACTTTGTACCAAAAACCACGTTGATGCAAGTATTCGAATATGACGATTTCACATGGAAATTTAGGTTAGGTTATTCAAATTTTCAACCAATTAAACCAAACAAACGTGGATGGACATTATTTTAAAATGTTACAATTTAATAGACCATCTAGGATGTAAAATAATAGCTTGTTTTCATGTACATAAATGGATGTTTATAGGGAAAAGTTTTAAAACTCATTCAGTGATTCGCTAGGCCAGCACTACACCAAATCTTTAAGTATTTGTCCTTACCTCAAAACTTTATCATTTTTTTTTTTTTTTTTTAAATCTATGACGGCCATGATGTAAGATCAAGTGTAGTTTCTGTGCATCTTATCTCCATCTATACGTTAGAACTATGCTGCGTTTGTGGTTTTTAGGCAGTATTTTTTGATACTGAATTAAGTGTCTAGTGTGTGTTAGTGTTATCTAGAAAGTTTATGATCGTTTATCACCTATTTTTAGGCATAAATATTTCTTACTGTCGTGCCCTAAGTGTCAGCCATATTGTTTTTGCGTGCATTGGATCCATAGATAATACTATGAAGAGAGAAACTCAGCCATTTTGATTGACTTGCCACCAATACCACGGTTGTCATGGAGAAGATAGATGCTACGTATGGCCTTCCCGATATTCTTAAGACTCAGAGTCTACACTTCTGATTGCGGGGACAACGTTGCTCAACGTCCGTAGGTTTTACCTGAAATTTCCCTACACGTGTCTCCGGGTGGTGCTAACTGAGCAACAACACTGGTTGCCAGATAATCCTTTGGATCTCCTGACATAAATCACATCATAGAATGGAATGTAAGTCTGAGGTCCCACTGTCTAGAAAGTTAGGTCACTGTCTAGAAAGTTAGGTCACTGCCTGATGATTTTTCAGTTGAATATAGAAGGCATTAGTCGATCTAAATGCCAAGTATTACACAAGATCTTGGTCGATAACAACGTTGACATAGCCCTAATTCAGGGAACACATGCAGGAGATGTAACCGAACTTCTTTCAAGAGGCTCCATACCTGGATTTGAATTATTAGGTGCCACCTATGACAAGGTCTACGGTATTGCAACATATGTACGAACCGATATAGAAAATGCATATATTATTTCTATTAGTTCTGATTTTGGTATCCATGAGATTGTGTCGAAGATAGGAGAAGTTACTGTGGTTAATATTTATAAACCTACGGGGATAACTTGGCCTGCGCATGTACTCCATACTCACAGTCATCTTACGATATATGTGGGAGATTTCAATAGCCATCACGAAATGAGGAAATATTCTCGCAATGATGATAATGGAATAGCTTTGGTTGATTGGACTGAACAACACAACCTCAACCTTGTTTTTGATGCCAAAGATGTATGTACATTTTGGTCCGCAGCCTGGAAGACAGACCATAATCCCAACCTGTGTTTTGTCTCGTCCGATAATAATCTCCAACCCTTGGCAATGTCGAGACAGGTTATGGCAGACTTTCCACACAGCCAACATCGACCAGTTCTTCTGGAAATGGGTCATAGTATCCCAATAATAAGGTCCTTTCCACACGCTAGATGGAACTTCAAGAAAGCTAACTGGAGTCTGTTCTCGGAAAATCTTGATACATGCGTCGGTTGGATTCCTCCCATAAGGTCCAATTACAAGCGATTTGTTGATGCTATCATAAGTACAGCAAAGAAATGTGTCCCAAGAGGCTACCGTAGGGAATATGTCCCTGGCTGGACTGAGAAATGTGAGAAACTTTATGAGGAATTCTGTGCAAGTAACGACCGAGAAATAGCTGATGAACTGCTATGCCAACTTGACGCTGCAAGATGTGCTAAATGGACAGAGACTGTTGAATCCATGGACTTCCAAAAATCAAGTAGAAAGGCCTGGTCTCCCTTTAGGAAGCTTGGTGGAGGCAAACCATCACACCGTACTAACGGAGCTGTTACACCAAATCAAATTGCGTCCAACATAGTCAACACTTGAGCTCCTCAAAATAAACAACACACGATCAAAGTTAAGAAGGAATTAAGAGAGCTGAAGAAAATATGCACCTCGAATTCTGAATATTCCACTCCATTCACTCCAGAAGAAGTTACAATAGCACTGAAAGATATGAAAGCAGGAAAGGCTCCAGGTTTCGATGGTATTCATCCAGAGTTCCTTCTCAACTGTGGTAAAAATGTAAGAATATGGTTAGCTAAATTTTTCACAGACATTCTTCTATCAGGCAATATACCCCAGGAATTAAAGAGGGCAAAAATCATTGCTATTCTTAAACCTGGCAAACCTAACAACGAACCTCAAAGCTACAGACCCATTGCTCTGCTTAGCATGATCTATAAACTTCTGGAAAGAATTATTTATAACCGTATTTGCCATATCATTTTCAAAAACTTACCTGTTGAACAAGATGGCTTCCGCCCGCACCGAAGCTGTACAGATCAGGTCCTTTCTATGACAACATTTATAGAGGCTAATTTTCAGAAACACCAGAAAACTTCAATTGCCTTGGTTGATATAACAGCAGCATATGATACAGTGTGGAGGCAAGGATTGATTCTCAAACTTCTACGAATCATTCCATGCCTGCACATTGGAAATCTTATTAACAACATGCTCAGTAACAGAAACTTCCTGGTTCAAATTGGCAATAGTATGAGCTCACTGAGGAATCTTAATAATGGTCTCCCACAAGGTTCTGTGCTGGCTCCCCTTTTGTTCTGTTTATATATAGCAGATATGCCAGAGACTACGTCTAGGAAGTTTGGGTACGCAGATGACTGGGCCCTTGCTGTTAGCCATATAGACTTCGAAGTTACAGAGGATATTCTAACCAGAGACCTATCTACTATGGGACGATACTTTCGTGACTGGAGGTTACAGCAGCGCAGCAAAGACAGTAGTTGCATCATTCCATCTCAACAATAAACAAGCGAATAGAGAACTGAAAGTTCACTTTGATGGCAGATTACTCTCACATACTAAGTATCCAAAATTTCTAGGAATCACTCTAGATAGGACTCTAAGTTTCAAAGAACATCTTAGCAGAACTGCCGCCAAACTCAGAACCAGAAATAATATCCTGCAGAAACTGTGCGTCACTACGTGGGGGTCAACAGCTTCTACACTTCGGACTTCTGCCCTTGGACCAGTTTATCCCGTGGCTGAATACTGTGCTCCAATCTGGATAAACAGCGCTCATGTTAAGCTTGTTGATACTCAGCTCAATCAAACCATGCGTTTAATATCAGGGACAATCAGATGGACTCCAACATACTGGCTGCCATCATTAAGTCACATACCACCTCCATCCGTGAGAAGAGAACAAGCACTTATCAAGGTGTACAATAATATGTGCAACAATTCTTCTCTTCCTGTACATCTTGACCTCCCTGTTATTAACAGGAAGATACTTCGCTCTCACCACCCTCCATTGAATACTGCAAGGAAGCTTGCTGAAAGTAATTTCAACATGATTGACAGCTGGAAGCAATTATGGAAGACCTCTGCAACACCAGAACAGCAAGCTATGCCATGCATCACATCTAAGCCACCAGGTTTTGAGCTCGCCAGAAAACTTTGGTGTACTCTAAACCGAATCAGAACTAATTGTGGTAGATGTGCAGACTCCCTTTATAAATGGAAGAAAATTCCATCTCCCGAGTGTAGTTGTGGTGCTGAAAGACAAACTGTTCAGCATATTATCCAAGAATGCCCCTCTATCAGCCTTCTCAGGAGATCCAGCCGAGTTCCTGATGGCTACTCAAAACGGTTTAAATTATATTAGAGATACCAATCTGACATTGTGATTTAATGTGTTCAGACGTGAAAATAATTTTCAAATACTTTTATTGTGATGCGATTTTAAACCATACGATAAATATCATCATGTTTAACGAAATGTTACTGGCGCCATGGGTACGTCCCAGGATCAGGAGATTTTCCTCAAGTCAGTACCCTTGGCGGAGATTATGTTCCACGTTGCAGAGATTCAGTAAGGGCAGAGGTGAATGCTGCATTGGACGGGAAGCCTATTGTAGTAATCGCAGACAAGACGATGGATAGCCAAGGCAGACGTGTCTTCACTGTTCTATTCAGGACGATCACACCAACTGCCGAACAACAAGTTTATTTGGCAAGCTGTTCATTTTTGGATGCTGCCAACAGGACATCATGCAGCCGACCTATCAATGATGCTCTCAAAGACTATAATACTGATTATAAAAATGTGCTGGGTTTAATGCCAGACTCTGCCAGATACATGGGTACAATGTTTCCAGGCATTACAGACAATTATTGGGGACCATCATCTTCAATTCCAGTGCTTTGCACATAAATTGCATCTTGTGGAGGATATTATTCTCAAGGAACTGTCATAGCTGAACAATTTAGTTTCAAAACTTAAGATGGCTTTTCTCCACTGTGGGAAGATGAACTCCTTTCTAAATTTTTTGCAAGATAATTTCCCTGATTTGAATGCACTGTTGTTCCCAGCTCCTGTCACCACCCGATGGAACTCTTGGTTTCACTCAGTCCAGTATCTTCACAAGTACCTCACACCCCTGGTAGAGTTCTTTAGCTCTCTTGATGAGAATTCCCTAAACAGCAGTGGCCACAGTGTTGGATATGTTTACAGATCAGGATATGCTTCTGTTGCTGAAAGTTCAAAGTTTGTTTCACAGATATCTGTAAAAATTAATGCAGCACTCACAGTACTGGAGGGATCATCCTACCCGTATGCTCACAAGCTGTGGGATGATCTTACCACTATTTATGCAGAATTGAAGAGGTGTGCTGACGGATGGTGTCCATTAGAAACAAGTAACCTGCTGGAGAGTTTCAGAAACAATACGAAAAAAGAGATAATTAAGGTGCAATTTAAGCAGTGTATGCTTAAATGCATAACTAAGCCCTCAAAGCACATGGGCATCAGTGATACTAACGTGTTTTTCAAAGAAGTGTGCAATTTATTTAATCCTGCAGTTGCAGGGCAAAAACAGTACTCTGGAACCCAAATCACTTGTGTCTTTGAAGCATAAGTTGCCATTTTTTAGAAGTGTCACTGTTGATCAGTTTGTCGAGGGCTGTGAGGCATATCACCAACAGATGCTGCAGAACATTAGAATGGACAAAAACACTGACACTCCTCAAATGTTGATGGCACTTAACTTAAAGTTTCCTTCCTTTGCCTCAGCAGCACTGCAGAGCATTTGGGCCCCTACGAACAGTGTCGATGCAAAGCGGTTTTTTAGCAAGTACAACATGATTGTAACTGATAGGCGGACTCGAATGAAGGAGGACACCATTGAAACAATTGGCATGTTGTACTTCAATCATCAATGAAATTCCTCTTCCTTGTAGGTCAGCTGTACTGTGATAGATGAATACGTTCAGAATAGTATTTTTTCACTTTGAAATCGTGTTTGTAAATTTGTAAATATACAAATTCATGTGTTAATATTTCTTGCAATCTTATGCTGATGTTCATCCTATTTTCCATAGCGTATTCAAAACTGCATGACGAGCAATTTGTGATTAAACAGTATGATTTTACTCCCAACTGAGCAATTTTGCAAATTATGCCTATTTTTAACAAATTTGATATAAAACGCTAAATTTCAGAAGTATAGATGCCACAAAACGCTAAATTTGAAAATCAAACCTTAAATGTCTGATTTTTAACTCTTATACACTCAGCGAGCCGATCTATCGGCTCGAGTGATATTGCTTAAAACACTCAGAATGCCGATCTATCGGCTCTCTGTGTTCGGATGGCTGTATCAATGGACTCCCAGATGTTAGGAAAAGAAAAACAGTAGCTTTTGGATTTAGTTTACACTTTTCTCGAGAGATAGACACACTAAGCTCATCTGTTTGGAACAAATGAAGTTATCAAAACCGCGTATGTTTACCACATGGAGAGTTGAAGTGTGCTGCTTGCGAGTACAGTCTCCTTTAAGCTTCAAAATACATGTTTTCCTTCGTTTTAGTGACTTTAAAGCCGATAGTAATTCAGATTTTAGTCCAACTCATTGGCTGAATGGTCAGCGTTGAGGCTTTCAGTTCAGAGGGCCCAGGTTTGATTCGCGACCAGGTCGGGGATTTGAATTGCCTTTGGTTAATTCTTCTGACCCGGGTACTGGGTGTTTGTGTTTGTCCCAACACTTTCCTCTTCACATTCAGACAACACACTACACTACAAACCACCACAGAAACACGTGATAGTGATTACATCCCTCCATATAGGGTTGGCGTCAGCAAGGGCACCCGGCCATAAGACAGAGCCAAATCCACATGTGCGACACAGTTCGCACCCGCGACCCCACAAGTGTGTGAAAAGCTGTACATAAAGAAGAAGAGTGAGTTGGATTTTACAGGTAGTGATGATAGGAGAATGTTTTCCAAAACACGAATGCTGATTCTGGAAGGTACGTGTACAGTTCTTTACGTCAGGTACTATAACTCATGAATAAATAAGAATACAAAAAATGAAGTTATGTTATACAGAATTAAACGCTCTTTTTTTTTTCAGAATGACTGAACAACATCACTAAAGAACTGATTACTTTTTTAGTATTTGAAAAGTGATTTTTATTTTTTGTAATATATTTTCTAATTTTTTTGTTGTAAAATATGACAAGAATAATTTTGGGATATTTTTTTCCTAAAACTATATTGAATAGTGTACTATTGTGATTTTTTTCAATTTTGTATCTGGGGATTTCTTTACACGGCAATTTTTTACATTTTAACATGCATAATCGTGAAAAATGGTCTGAGTGTTTTGGGCTTGACTGGTGAAAATAGCCTGAGAGAAAAAGGGTTAAATGCTATAAAACAAGAACTCTATTCATCAATTATTGATTTGCTCTCTTGAGAGTAACAAGTTTTTGCTATGCTACGCTTCATTATTGCAACTGACTTTATTTGTATTTATGGGGTAGGGGCTCAAAACCAAGAACAATGTCCACATCTTCATGGATGGGTTCTCTTATCAATCTCAATTCTTCTACATCCATTTTTTCTCAGACACCTAGAAGTTTATTTCTCAGCTTCACCAAGAGTGCAAGCATTAACAATCACTGAGGGGCTATCTTGAAAGATCTTTAGTCTTGATTAAGTAAGTAAACGATAAGAAAACTGGTTAAATATTGGAAAAATGAAGAGACAAAAAAAAACAAAGGTGAAAACAGTTGGATAAACAGAGAAAAATTTAATTCCAGAAGGTAGTCTGTAAAGATGTGAAGAATGTCCTCCTCCTCATCCATTTCCCTCATCCAGATCCCGCCGGTTTAGATGTTTATGGTATCTTTCCATCTTCCTCCACCCGACTACCATTATTCTTCCTCGACTGTGTTCAAATCCAGGTTTCTTTTAATTATACTATTCTTGATAGTTTCCAACCACTTGCCCTCCCTCCACCTATCTGGGTATCCATCATCCGCTTAAGTATCTTTCCCCTCTTCCATCCTCTTAACATGTCCAAACCATCCAAATTTATCACCCTACCTTCTGTCATAAAGCTTTTCAAGTTTAATTTCCTTTCTGACATCCTCATTTCTTACTTTGTCATTCCTTTCCCTATCATACTTCTTAAAAATTGCATTTCACTGACCTGGATTGGTTTTTTTAGTGTCCATGTTTCTGGTGCATATGTCTGTATTAGGCAGTAGTTCATCTCTACACTTTATTGATACTTCCTTCCTCCACACGAGGTTTCTCACACTCTGGTATAATGCATTTCCCTGTTGAATCCTTCTACTTATCTCAATGTCCAACTCTGCATACTGCATCATTTCGCTTCCCAAGTACTTGAAGCTCTTAACAACTTCAAGGTTCTGTCTGTCTATTTTTATAATTACTGTACTTTCCCTTCCTTTTCTCCTCTAGTCAACAATATTGTCTTACTATTTTTCCATGCTGATTTCCCTTATATAATGTTCAATAATCTCACTCAAAATGTCTAGTTACCCTCATACCTTCTCTCTCTTTGCTCCCCCACACCACAAAATCATCAGCTCCCTTCCATTTGCCTCCTACACAATTTTGTCCATAACCATTATGAATAACAGCAGTGAAAGCATACTTGATTGTCGTAGTAAAGTTCAATTCCAAAACCACATTTAGACAGTTTCCACATGAAATGTTGAAGGATAATTCTGCAAGTGATGTGGCAGGATCACATATCCAACTTCGAGGTTCTGCAAAGATCCATGTACAGCATGGAGTCCCAGCTGATGACAGGCCAACTAAGGTAATGTGGACATCTGATGCGCACGGATGATACCATATTTTTCGCATAATTAATGCAATTGCATAATTATCCCAATATTTTTGGGACCAAAGTGGGAAAAAAAATGTTCACGTATTTCACGCACCCACTTCTTTGAACATCCATCATGCAACTCCGGATGCGTTTCGAAATAAAGATGTCAACTACTCCAGTAGCAGCCTACCTATTGCAAATCCTAATTTTATAATTGGTTTTAATGTACTGAATAGGTGGATACAAAAGTTTTATTGTTTCTTCTTTAATAGACTTTCAATACGGAAAAATGATGATAGTCTCTTGCAATGTAATGGCCACCCAGGCTAAGGTAAACATTAAGAACAAATTTATAAATCTCAAGGTTAAAATAGGAAATATCTCAAAAGGTTTTTGAAGAAATGTTTAAAAGACAAACTTATACCAAAATTTTTGAAGTCTACACAAAGACGTAATTTATCAACATAAAACTTGGTACACTCACAAAGCAAAGTGAATGAAATATGGCTGAGGGATGAAATTAAAATGCATTACAGAAAAAAATCGTTTTTGAACTTACAACTATACCGCACACATTTAGAAATTTTTCAGCAGTTATCCCCTTTAGAATGGGGTTCAATCCAACCGTATGCCAGAGAAAAGCTTCTTGACATACTAGATAAGAAACAAAAGACTTTCAAAAACAAACTTTTCCATTTGAATGAGAGTAAATTAAACTTGAGGGATCAGCTGACAAGAATAAATAAATCCACTCCAGCTATAAAAGATGTACCCACTACAATAAATTTGTCTAACACAACTTTCACTGAGAATGAAATAAGTTTACTCAGTAAAGGATCTAAATTCAACTGGCCTAACCCACACATAATGGAAGATTTGATAACTACAATAGCAGAAGCAGAGTCAAATGTAGGACAAGTGCCATTAGATTCACAGAATGATACTAGGTAAGATATCAAAAAGAAGCTATATACCTTAGTTGAAGAATTAATTAACAATTCAGATTCTACTTTATCTAAACAAATCAAACATTTAAAAACCAAAATTAGGAATACAGTAGAAGCTCGATAATTCGAAATCGGTTAATTCAAAATGCCACCTAATTCGAAGAAGCTCTCGCTCCCGGAAACATGAGATACAGTTTTGCATGTTATTTAAATTGTTTAATTCGAAATACGAATAATTCATAATTCGAAGTACAATGTCTGCCCCATTACCGAAATTCAGACTTTTAATTCGAAACTGCCTTTACATTTTAAAACAATAGTATGTTACAGAGTAATTTCAACTCAAAATTCATCCGCGTCATAATAGAACGCATGTTCCGGAACGCGGAGGGGTAACTTTCGGCACTTACACTCACTTCGGTGGGTCTACAGCGCGCTTTATGATTGCTAAGTTGAATGAAATAGGAATTCTTTTGTATTCAACCTTTTAAGGAACGCCGTAATATCACGCAACAGGCAGTGTGCAGAAAAACAGAATCCGCGAACACTGACGATGCCGACAGTTGACGAAAAACCGTGACTCATATAATAAAATTCGTAGGCACCGAACAATATTGTCATTGCCGATGAAACTGCATTGCTTTATTTTAATGCGAGCCCAAGCGGTCTTATGGTTATAAAGGAGAAAGTGCCAGCCGGGGAATCGTACAAGGGTGGGGGATGGGGGCAGTGTTGCCAAATTCAGCGACAAGTCGCTAAATCTAGGGAATTCGGGAACCTTGTTAGCGACAAAAATTTATTTTTCCAATTAGCGACTTTTCTGGGGATTATTCAAGCACTTTAGAGGGAAAACTGGTGAATTTCACAGTTCAGCAAAATTATTATAAATTTAACGGTATAAACTGCAGTTCAGTACGTGAATGTTTATGACCAGTTATTTTTTAATCTGGACTTCCTTGTATTATACCGGTAACGGCCGTACAAAACCAAGTCCCCGTAATGGAAATTTAAAAACTTACGCGTTACGCTCCAGACCGGCAGCGAAAGACTGACTGAACAGCGAGCAACAGCTGTGTGCATTAGTGATGGGACATTCGATTCATTTTACTGAATCGATTCATTTGATTCCGTTCACGTTACTGAATCGATACAGTGATCCGATTCACGGCTCATTGGTCACCGCTCCTACTGCATCTGTGTAGTATGTGCTGGTAAGACAGCAGCAACAGCATTCAGTGCTCGCAGCTGCCATCTGGTCTTCGTACTATGAACTCCTTTCTTAGAAAAAATGCTAGTTACTCTAATACATCGAAGGTTTCCGGCGACGCAGGGTGGGAAAGGTTAGGAAGGTAGCAGCCATGGCCTGAATTAAGGTACAGTCCCAGCATTTCCTGGTGTGAAAATGGGGAAACTACGGAAAAACCATCTTAATGGCTGCCGAGGTGGGATTCGAACCCACCATCCTCACAATGCAAGCGCATAGCCACGCGATATTAACCGCACGACAACTCGCTCAGTCTTTTTTTTAAAAGTATTTTTCTATCAGCTGAGAATTTTTTTAAATCGTCATATTTTGTATAGGCTACCCGAGATGTACAGTAGCCCACTGGTTTTCTGATTCAACATACTGTTATTGCGTCTGTCCACATATGATTGAAGTCTTGTGCAACGATGTGACATATGAACTGAGAGAATACTGAGCCATTCTTCCCAATATAAAACAGGTACTTTTGAGTGGTCATGACTCATGAGTATGACTCATAGTCATAGGGCAGGCTAGAGTCGAGTTTAATCGACTGTCAAATGTCAACTAAGTTATAATACTAAGATTCATTAAACTAATAAATAGTATAACCTAATAGCCTACCTACTTACTAGCTACTTCAGAATTATGTTGTGACTACCTTTTTAACACTGCAAATAAATCCATCTATTATTTAAACCTCCCTGTAAGAAGAGGACAGTGAATGCAAATGGGTATTATTTTCAAATGAGCTGAGCTCGAGAGTCCATTATAGCATACGATTCTTTCAGTCTAGCATGGCTCACTGTATGTCTCGCTGCAGCGGAAGCTCGGCTTTCCGCGTGTCCAGTGAGCCGATAAGGAGCCGTGTGTATCATGTGTCTCACTGAGCCGCGCTCGTTCACGATTCTTTCGATGTGCCATGATTCACTGTATGCCTCGCTGCAGCGGAAGCTCGGCTCTCCGCGTGTCCAGTGAGCCGCCAAGGAACCGTGTGTATCATGTGTCTCACTGAGCCGCGCTCCTTCACGATTCTTTCGATGTACCATGATACACTGTCTCGCTGCAGCGGAAGCTCGGCTCCCCGTCAACGTCCAGTGAGTGCGCCACTCAGCACTGTCCGCTGGGAGTAAGCTGAATCGTGTGCCGTGAGCTCGCCTTTCCTGTGAATCGATTCACTCGGACACTTGAATGAATCGATACACTGCTTCGAATCATGCATTCAGTAACGAACACTAGTGTGCATGTGACGTAGAACGAGTGACGTCACAGCCTGCCTCACCGCAACACACAGAGCCTAGACTAGTGTGGAATGTTCCTCGAGTTTCTATGGATAATAACTTTCCCCACAATAATAATTAAATAAAATTAACCACATCATCGTGTAGCCCAATCCTATACCTACGTTCCTGCAAAGTTTCACGTAGATCAGACATGAGACGACGAAGTTATGGAATGAGATGTGAAGGCACGGATCGTATATAAATATATACAGTACTGCTTCGCTTAGCAGAGCCGTGTGTGACCAGTGTGTGTGTATGCACGCATGGCAGTGGAATTCGTGCAGTCGGTTCGCGAGGACCGCAATATAGCGTGAAGCGGCCGTCATACTTCGAGTCCGTGGACTTTAACTCAATCGTGACGAGTATGAACTTGTACGAGTTTCTTTAAACTGTGAGTGATAAACTTCTGCTCCAACGGGGCGTGATATAAATTGTGCTTCATCTGAACATCAGCAAGTGACTGTTTATTCTACACGAGTGTCTAAGACTTGTGAATATTTTTCAAGTACTCGTAATTTAAAGTTTAATGTTGTGGACAGGATTTGGAACAGTTTGCTCCTTACAAAGTACTGAACGAGACTGTGCTTTAATTCAGAATTACTCAAATTGCAAGCATGACTACGTCACTAATTTACCATTTCATGAACTGTGTAAATATTTATACGTAATGAACTGTAGGCTGTGTATGTGAACTGTGCATTTCAATTCTATTAAGAACTGTACATTTCAATTCTACGAACATTCAGCTGTGCGTTTCGATTCTATGAACAGTCGAACTGAGGACTGTTAATACATGATTAATTTTGTTTTATTTTTATTTCATGTCATTACCAATGCGTGAACAAGTCTGAATTCACAAGTGAAACATCCTTATTTTTTTCAGTGCAATTGATTACATTGAATGGTGCTCCAAACTAAGAACTAAGTCGTGTGGCATAACTTCACATTATGCCAAGTGCCACAAACTTTAAGCGACTATTCTGAAATTCGACGATAAGTTTCGAGTAGATTTTCATTTTATGAGTGTTAAACTTATATGTTCATTCGAAAGCAGTTTTTGCATCAACTCGCCCCAAGGCTTAACAGTGTTCATTCACGTTCATCATTTACAACGCCCTTCATCAGCACCGTATGAATCTTCAAGACGTCGAATGGATCTTCTAGAACTTCCATCGAGGGAGGAATGGTGATCCACTGGTATGGAAAAGAGAGGAGCTGTCGGAATCCAAGGACATTGCCAACCCTAGGGCGAGAAACACTTTCTACTGTGTCTTCTGTACAAAGGTGACATGATTTTGAACTCATTAATAAACTCAGGAAAAAAATTTTTGAAAGATTTTCTCTAAAATAAACCCTCTCCCTCTGTATGCATTTCAACAGATTGGTACGCGCCCTGCGTTTCTCGTGCTCACCGAAGTACTGCATTTACTGTTACAGTATATCATTTCATGTGATTTTATAATCACATTATGACATCATTTGGCAATTCCTCTTCTTATCTGCTGGATGACAGCATGTGTAGGCGCTGGGAGTTGCACAGACAGTGTTAATACAGTATTAACGCAGTAGATTAGTCAGTCATTCGATTTTTTATTTTTTGCCTTTTAGTTACGCGTAACATTACACAGCGGACAGAGGTGATTCAGGCGCACGCGCTAAGAAAATAAATCGATCTCTTCGCAGCTATCAGTGTAATAATAAGTTCTATTGTGATCTGTGTTTTTTCTAGAAGTCATTCATGGTTTGTTAGGTGTATTTATGCATATTTACCCGTGCGATTTCAAATATTCATTTTCGTATTTTCTTGTTTTTGAACTGTGTTTTTGTTTTTTGTTCAACACCCTGGGTAAGCCAAAGTATCAGCAAAATTACCGTACAGACTGGGAACATCAGTTTAAATGGTAAAGATCGGTAGATTCTGATAAGTCCAAAGCCTACTGCATCTACTGTAAAACAGAGCTGTATGCTAAATATAATGATTTAAAGAAACATTCTGAAACACAGAAAAAAATACCGTTTACAAAAGTAAACATAAGTACTGCTAGGACTGAAGGAAGTTCGGCATTGTTTATTGCAGAGCACTGCTCATTGTTGACTGTAGATCACTTGTCAGAACGGTGTGTTAAAAATTTTGGCGATAGTTCTAAAGCAGCACATCTCTGTTTACACAGAACAAAATGTACTGAAGTGATAAAACATGTACTAGCTCCACATTTTGTTGAGGACATGGTTTCTGATATTGGCGACCAGGGTTACAGTTTAATAATAGATGAGGCGACAGATATATCCGTTACAAAGTTGTTGGGTGTAATAATTCGTTACTTCAGCGACAATATGAAAAGGATAGTATCAAGATTTTTAGGTTTGGTAGACTTATCAAATGGCACAGCACCAGTAATTGTTAACGCAATAGGAATACTCTTACAGCAACTGCAAATGTTGTTAATAATAATAATAATAATAATAATAATAATAATAACAATGTTATTTGCTTTACATCCCACAAACAACTTTTTCGGTTTACGGTGACGCCGAGGTGCCGGAATTTAGTCCCGCAGGAGTTCTTTTACATGCCCGTAAATCTACCGGCACAAGCTGACATATTTGAGCACCTTCAAATACCACCGGATTGAACCAGGATCGAACCTGCCAAGTTGGGGTCAGAAGGCCAGCGCCTCAACCGTCTGAGCCACTCAGCCCGGCCAACTGCAAATGAAGCCTGCTAATTTATTAGGTATAGGTGTAGACAACGCTTCCGTGAACACTGGGCTGAACAATGGGGTATATGAACTTATGAAAAAAGAGTTTAATATTCCTCATTTGAAAATGATGAGGTGCGTGTGTCATACCATACAGCTAGCTGTTTCTCATGCTACGGAAGACACTTTGCCGCGTAATGTTGACTTCATTGTCCATGAAAGTTACCTTTGGTTTGCTTATTCCAGCAAGAGACAGGGCATTTGCAAGCAAATTTACAATGCAATAAATAGTGAAGAGCCTCTCAAACTTCTAAAAGTTTATTAAACGAGATGGTTATCCACTGAACCTGCTGTTCGGCGAATTGTTGAACAGTGGGATGAGCTCAAATTACACTTTGATATAGTAAGGACACAAGAAAAGTGTTATACTTCAGGGATGTAATTCCGAATGTACTCTGATTTATCAAACAGATTGTTCATGACTTATCTAAAAACTATTCTGCATGAGGTCCAAAAAGTAATTAAAGTATTTGAATCTGAAAACGCAGACCCCACTCATTTACTTGATGATCTCATGAATCTTATACAGTTTTTAGGAAGGAAAATCCTTAAACTCAGCTGCTCGATTTGATCTGTTTTCTCCATCGACTGAGATTAATAGTTACATGGACCCCAAACCCCATCTGGGTTACGAGTTCGAAAAACAGGCAGAAACTCTATCAGTAGAAAAGGTAGAAGTGGTTAGGGGCCGCTGTATTACACAAAAAAGCTAATTACAGGACTAATAGGCTACCGAACAATTTTCAAAACCTAAGAAAAATGGCTCTCCTTTCTATTAAAAACTGTCTGAATGTTGTCAAAAACGTAATATTTGAGTTAGCGGAAGATATGGGTTGTAGCGTCTCAGATACACATCACATGGAGAATCAGTGGTGTA
Organism: Anabrus simplex; assembly: GCF_040414725.1. NCBI lineage: Eukaryota > Metazoa > Arthropoda > Insecta > Orthoptera > Tettigoniidae > Anabrus > Anabrus simplex. Next base: position 129,689,267 of record NC_090273.1, read on the forward strand.
ATTTAAACGCAATAAAATGGAAACGTTTCAAATACCATAGATTTCTGGGTAGAGGTGTTACAGTATAGTGATTTGGCAGGACAAAATCCCTTCAGGGAACTAGCTACTTTTGCTATGAAAATTTTGGCTCTCCCGCATTCAAATGCCGAAGTAGAAAAGCTCTTTAGTAAACTTGGTATTGTGAAATCTAAAGTGAGAAACAGAATGAAAGTCAAAACAGCAGCATCCATCTTGAACATCAGGAATGCGCTTAAGTGCCTAGAAAAAACCTGCCATTCCTACGAAATTCCAGCGAAGGTCGTCAAGAAGATAGGAACTAAAAATGCTTATGCAACAACGGCTGAACTATTACCTGCTCCATCAACAGCTCAGCAACCTTCCACTTCACAGGCTACATCGTTTGCTGAGGAGGAAATGGAAGACGATGATGATGGAATTTTTTTTCAGCATAGGTACGTCCATTTTATTCATGTTTACTGGTAATTTTATGTCAGCGACTTTTCTTAGTGACTTTGACAAAAATTTGGCTACTTTAGAGACTTTCATCAACGAATTTAGTGATATTTTAGGATGTACAGTTGGCAACACTGGATGGGGGTCATTGTAGTGCGTTGCAATGCACACGGAAGCAAGAAACTTTATCCCCTCGTCATAGGAAAGTTCGATAAGCCACAATGTTTTAACGGTGTTGGGCACTTTCCATGCCAGTACAAAGCATCTAAAAATGCATACAGTACAGAAATCCAAAAAATAATCCATTTGCACAGGGGAACCAGCATAATTTATCCTCGTCTTTGAACTGGTTTTTTTTTTTCTTTCGTTCCATGATGTTATGTTTGTCAGTGATTTATCTTGAACATTGTAAATGCACCTTGTTGGACACATTTCAAAATAGTTTTTTTCATGGCATTTGAAAGGATTAAACTGTGAATCGAGGTGACTGCATGTATTAATGGGTCTTAGAATACTTTGTGACGTGGCAAGTGTTTACATTTCTGAAGTACGAGAGAAGTGCCATGGCGGGAAACCGTTCAAGGCTAGAGTCATAGTAAAATTCGATTTTAACGGCATCGGGTACTTTCTGTGTAAATACAAGGCATCTAAAATGCATACAGTATAGTAACCCAATGAATAAAGCACTTGCACATGGGAGCCAGCATAGATTTCTCCTCGTCTCTGAATCATGCTTTTTTTCTTTCTTTCTTTCTTTCTTTCTTTCTTTCTTTCTTTCTTTCTTTCTTTCTTTCGTTCGTTGTGTGAGGTTATGTTTGCCAGTGAGATATCCAAGTGCATTATTTGAATACTGTAAATGCACCTTCTTGGATACATTATGGAAATAGTTCTTTTTTCATGGCATTTGAAAGGTATAAACTGTGAATCAAGGTTAACTGCATGCAGCAACGGGCCTTAGAATATTTTGTAACGCGTCAAGGGTTGGTACTTCTGAATTGTGAATTGGCGGTTAATTCGAAATCACGTAATTCAAAGTCCGATTTTTGAATCCCAACCACTTCGAATTAACGAGGTTTTACTGTAGTAATGTAATAGTGACTAAAGCAGACAAATGTGAAACTACAGTTCTCTTAAACAAACATGATTACATTAACAAAAGAGAAGCATTTTCTAGGATAATAATTACGTAACAACTAATAGACACCCTGTAAACAAAATACAAAAGAACCTACAGAATATACTTAAAAATTCCACTTTTTTAATTAACGAACAAGAGTATCAAAAATTGATCAACATGAATCATAAATTACCAACAGCTAAAGCTCTACCTAAAATCCACAAAGCAAATACGCCTGTCAATAGTAGAGGAAGTCCTACTTATAAAATCTCAAAATTCTTACACCAATTTTTAAAGAAACATTACAAATTTAACAGCAATTCCATGATCAGTAGTTCAATTGAATTTTGCAAAAAATAAATCGTTTCAGCTTACAATCGCATCACAGGATGTGTTCCTATGATGTAACCAATATGTATCCAAGCATACGTATTAAAGAAACCGTTGAAATCATCAAGTAATACCTAACCAAACAGGGCAAGTTAAGTACATGCAAAATAGAAGAGTTTATAAATCTATCAAATTTTGTTCTGAACAACAATTATCTCACATTCAACAATAAAATTTACAAACAGATGTGTTTGGGGATGGGAGACCCCACGTCTGGAATTTTACCTAATACATACATGGATCATCTGGAGCACAGCAAAATAAAAACAAACATAACAGGACTTGGCTTTAGTTAGGCCTGTGCCATATATTCTTGCAGCTCCACAATTATTCTACATTTCCGAGTGTTTAATAAACATTAACTTAAAATTGGCATCATAATATTGACTAGAACCCGTTGAAAATTTGCCGGCAATACCTTTTCCACGTATCTTTACAATACGACTATCCATCACGAAAATATTCCTGCTGTCTATAAACCTTAATTTTACTTAGCGTCAAGTACAATAGACGCATTATGACTCTGCCACTGAGTAGCCATGGCTTTTCTAAGAATTCGAAGGGTCGCATGTTTTGATGCCATTCTGCAGATTTGAGAAACACACAGGCACTGCACAACAGGTTGTCGCAGCTAGCGATGTGTAGTAAACAGGTGGTCATTTATTATCAACGAGTTCTGCGCGTGTGAAAAGAAGCAGCGTGGTTACCGCGGTAGTTGTTGGTGGTATCCATTAACTTACTGTTAGGCCGCGAATGCAACAACCCTTGAGTTTTTGCATGCGATTCTGAGAAAAAAAGTCTTGGATTCGGAAAAATACGGTATCACTCCAGAGATTTATGTGGCAAACACCTCAGCTATCTTCTTCAAACAGCGTCACTTAACATAACCGTATATGTAGCCTATCATAAAAACACATTTGAAATGCATGTAGAGAAATAACCTCTTCGTGAAAAAATTTACATGTAAATAGCCGTAACTAAACGCGAGAAGATATGAAATATCCTCTGAAATCAGTGATGTACCGGTACTCTGCCATATCTTGAGGTGTATCACATTCTTACTTAATTTCCGTATATAACATTAAAATTAAGATATCGTTTACTCCAGTCTTTATTTTTAACGAGTTAACAACTGCTATCGGCCACGTTATTTACGCATTTATTACAAAAACATGTTATCCTCTTTCATTTCGAGTTTTCTTTAGAGAACAGCAGTCGGTGGGTATTACTAATCAACTCCAACATCGCCTTTGAATGTCAACAAGAGAGCTCGCAAATTCACAAAGTGAAAAAACTATACCGTACCGAAGATGATCGATCGAATTTTGTTGCTAACGTTTCAGTTTTCTTATTCAAACAGCGTCACATATCCTAACTTAATCGTACTAGGCTTATGATGAAAACAAACTTCAAGTGCCAGCAGAAAAATTATAACTTTCTCGCCATAAATTTTCATAATAGCCTTTCCGTAATTTAACCAGACGCAACAAAATATAAACTAACCTCTGAAATCAATTAAGCACTCTGCCATATCTCGAGGTGTATCCCATTCTTACTTAAGTTCAGTATTTAGCCTCAAAATTAAGCGGTCGTTTAGTCAGCCTTAATTTTTAACGATTTAACAACCGTTATCGGACACGTTATTTACGCATTTATTACGAAAATATGTCCTCTTTCATTTCGAATTTTCTTTACGGAACAGCTGTCGACGGGTATTACTAATCGACTCAGACATCGCCTTCGAATGTCGACGAGATAAATCGCTAGTGCACATAGCGAGGAAACGATGCCGAAGGTAATCGATCGCATGCAATATCATCGCTGTGGTGCATAAATATCGGTAACGGAAAACGCGCGCGCGCTTAACCGCTCGTAATAGCGGATGCGCCAGTGATAGGGTTCTCGCTGTAACCGAAGGACGATACACAGTTTAATATAGGAATTTTGAAGGGACAGAAAAAAGTCGTCGCTATAACGGAGTTCTCGTTATATGCCGCACTCGCAATAGCGGGCTTCTACTGTACATGTTTACTTCAGGCCATACTGTCAGCTCATAATGGGAAGAATATTTTCCAGTGTCGGTACTTCAAACCCAAGTGACCAACTTACCTGATGTAGGCTATTTGACTTTTCAAGAAAGAATCTCACACCGCAAGTTTACGCCAAATTACAATTAACAGCAAATGAGTTGAACCAATTGTGTGTGTGTTAAATTTGATGTATCTTTTAAATGTAAATAATTGTAAATAATTTTTTTAATATCTGATTTCCTCGAATAATTTACGCACCCCGAAGTTTCTGCCTGTATTTTTCATCAAAAAAGTGTGTTAATTACGCGAGAAAATAAGGTATTAGAGTATCAAAAATCTGTCTTCTACTTAGAATTCAGAGTGGTAAACATAAAGTTGATGGTCAGTTCCTACGTTACAAGACATTCTGAAGCGACACCTGACGTCATGCAGCATATCAGGGGGAGACATGCATAACCAAGGCCACAGTGGCATGAGGAGATTGAGGTAGGTGTCCAAACCTATGGACAGATACATCTTCAGTTTCTTGATGCAAAGCACCATCTCAAAGCAACTACTGTAGGCTGAAGTCATCGTATGTGTACTCCTATAATAACAGCAGACAATTTTACTGTGCACAGTGAAACAAATATTCAAAACTAAGATTGGATTAGTCATTCATATCCGTGGATACTCAAGAAAGTAATACATCAAGGACACCACCAATACAAATAATTATACTGGTATTGCCTAATGCCGGCCCCGTAGTGTAGGGGTTGCGTGCCTGCCTCTCGCCCGGAGGCCCCAGTTCGATTCCCAGCCAGGTCAGGGATTTTTCTCCCGACCTGAAGGCTGGTTCGAGGTCCACCCAGCCTATGTGATTAGAATTGAGGAGCTATCCAACGGTGAGATGGCGGCCCCGGTTTCGAAAGCCCAGAATAAAGGCCGAGAGGATGCATCATGCGGACCACGCGGCCCCTCGTAATCTGCAGGCCTTCAGGCTGAGCAGCGGTTGCTGGGCAGGCCAGAACCCTTTCAAGGGCATTAAGTGCCGTGAGGTTTGGTTTGGTTTTGGTATTGCCTAATTTTTCACAGTGAAATCTAATTAGTGCATTCCTCATTAACATGTTTTCCCGCTTAGTACGTCGTATTCAGAGTCCCAATTCGCATAGTATTAAATCTATATTAAAAATACCTCTTTTAATCCGTCACAAATTTTCATTATTGCCATTTATTATGATCACAATTTTCCTAGCCTGGAAAATGTTCAGTCATCTGTTGGAAAAGGAACATGATACACAGATAAGAGCCCTAGCCACAGAAGTCTGGCGGGAAAAGTTGCACGCAAACAGGAAAGGGCCTTGAATTCCTGAATTTTAGGGGGTTGCTCCCTGAAGGTGCACCTCCAGGTAGCAACCCGTTAGCATCAAGAAAGTTCAATTTTGTTTGCCAGTTAGCAATGAGATTGCTGAATAACCCAGTGAGCCTGTTTGCACTTTTATTTTGCATTCCAGTCAGAAGTTAGAAATTTATTGTTTGTTGAGTGGTACGGTGAAGGGTAGCGAATATTTATCGCGGGATAGCCTATCTATGGATTCATCATCCTAAACCATCTCCAGTTTCCCGGGTGTGGTATATGAGCCTCCTCCATCTCATCCTGTCCTTGTACCATTCCTCCTCCACCAACTTGTCCCAATCATGACCTCTCAGCAGTACATCGTTCTTAACTACATCTATCCATTTCCTCCATAGCCTTCTCACAGGTCTTCTTCCTTCTACTTTTCTGTTAAATTCCTTCCTTGCAGTTCTGTTAACTGGCATCCTCTTCGTGTGACCAAACCTTGCTACCGGCGTGTCGGCAATTCAAGTGACGTCACCTTCACTTTCACTGCCATCTCGTCAGTCGCGTCAGCCATGCTTCATTCTCTTTGAGCAATCAAGAGCATACGAGGTCCCATCTTTTTGAACCTTTTAAAAATAACTTTGTTCCCGACTATACAGTCTAAACAGTGGGAATCTATTCCCAAATGGTTCCTGGAGATGGTCTTTGATATTCCCGGTTGGTGTATATGTAGCAGAAGGCCAGAAGTCACTCCTTCCGAATAAAGCCGTGCTGTAGAAGGCATGCCGGCATGCCAAACCATCAGCTGATAACTAGTGTATGTTACGAGTTGTACTTCCGAATGTAATACATAGTAACTGGAAACATTCTTTTGATAACTGCGGCTGTTGAAACACAGACCCTATTTTTAAGTAGCCTACATTTCATGCTTGTTCTCAGGAAAATATACAGCATTTATGGATATCTATAGGTGTGGCGGTAATGCATTTTATTATCATAATGTTTAATTCCGTACGTTCGTTGTCTCTTTTTTTATTAATGCATACCCTAGCATGTTTTGTTTGGCGTCTCTGAAAATCGTTTAAAGTACATGGGGACATAAAATTATTATGATTATTTTTAGGCACGTTGGCAAGTAAAACAATCGTTTTAATTGGATAGCTTTTATAACGTTTTAAACTTACTTCTCTCCAAACACATACCTATATTGGCCCGAGTTACAAGATATTAAACAAACACTTTGTTAATGATCTCGCCTGCTGTATAAATAGCAACAACAGCGAATATTTCTCAACTAAAATAAACTCGTTTCCTCATCTCGAGGTGGCACAGCTCATTTTAGACATACCTCCAGTGTAGGGGAGTTACATGTACCGCTTTTACCGCATATCAACCTTCCTGCCATTTGTAAATCTTTAGCAGTACGGTACCGGGAATCGAAGTCAGACTCCTGAGAACAACAAATTGTGCTAACCATTATGCTGGCAGACATAATTATCTACAAAACACGGACATATAGCATGACTGATGCATGCTTGCAATGCACGGGTTGGACACCTATTTGTGCGATGTCATCAGAGCTGCAGTAGACCTACACTATGGAAGCGGACATTTCTTAACTATGAAACACAGATGTACCGCATGGATTCGACGCAATATCATTGCGTAAGTCGTATGGACGAAACTATTCACAAATTTGTGTGATGTCATCAGAACTGCAATAAGACTTGTACCCACTTCGAAGCAGAATCATTGTTCCTCTCTGATGAATTACGTTGGAGATCTTATATGCGAGATTTATTTTTTTCATTTTCCTCATCTCAAAAAGCCAGGAGGGGTCTAGCCTAATACACGAGTAAATACGGTAGGCCATCGCTTTGGAATTAAAGATATAACAGAATGAAGAAATGTTTACACTTTCGTGCTGTTATGAGTAGACAAACTGGCATCACCGCACTTCATACTTCTGTCTCTCACTGCGCAGTCGAAGATAGGAAACCGCCCTACAAGTTTATCACACTCCACGTCTAAAACACTTCTCAGTCTCACATGGGGTCTCTTTCTACTGGAAGGTAAAACGACCGGTGGTGGGTAATTTTTTCGTGCAATGTAAACACTTGAAATAGACACACCAGCAAAATCTAATGTTAGTTTTGCGATACAGTAAAACCTCGATAATTCAAAGTCTTTGTAATACAGAAATCGGACTTCCAATTACGTGATTTTGAATTAACAGCCATCTTGTAATTCAGAAATGCCAACCCTCGCCAGTTTTCACAGATTCTGCTTTTCCGCGTACTGCCTGCTATGTGATATTGAGGCGTTCCTTAAAACGGTGAATACAAAAGAATTACGATTTCACTCTATTTTCAACTATGAAACACACTATAGACACACCGAAGTGAGTGAAAGTGCAGAAAGCTACCCCTGCACGTTCCGGAAGACGCGTTCTATCGTGAGGCAGAGCAATTTTGAATTTAACTTACTCTGTAAAATACGGTACTATTTAAAAAAATGTACATCAGTATGTATACCTAGGCTCCTTACTATCCAATTGTGGTGGTTCCAAAGATGAAATAAAGCGCAGAATTGAAATAGCAAAGGTAGCAATGATCCGTCTGCGGAAGATCTGGAAAGATAACAACATCACCATTAAGACAAAAAAGAAGCTCATTGAATCTCTAGTCTTCTCAGTCTTCTTGTATGGCGCAGAGACGTGGACCATCCTCAAACGTGATCGTGAACGGATAGAAAGCTTTGAAATGTGGTGCTGGAGGAAAATGTTAAGGATTCCTTGGACAGCTCATCGCACGAACACATCAATCCTGAACCAACTTCAGATAAAAGTTCGTCTATCGTGTAAGGTCTCTCAACGAATTGTACGCTACTTTGGACATATAATGCGCCGAGATGGTAGTCTACAAAAGCTGATTGTTGAGGGCAAAGTCCAGGGAACCAGACAACGAGGACGAATACCAACGCGATGGATTGACATGGTGAATGGCCCCTTACAGTGTTCTCTCAGAGTAACCACATTGAAAGCTTTAGATAGGGAAGAATGGCGGAGTATGGTTCATCGGCTAGAGGGCTGAATATTATGACAGTCACGACGCCTCAGTCATGAGGCAAAACGAAGAAGAAGAAGAAGAAGAAGAAGAAGAAGAAGAAGAAGAAGAAGAAGAAGAAAGTCAGTTTAGAATTAAAAGTCTGAATTGTTTTCAGTTTAAATATGACATATGGGGACAATTTTCTTCCATCTATGGTTGCACAAAGCATAACTGTACACTCAGCATTGAAAGCTAGGTGAGCCAGGAGCGTGTTGGCGACCTTGACGCAAATAAAACCCGTGCCCCAATTTCGTGCGTCAAAATTTTTTAAAAAATATATGCGGGGATTATTCACGTAAATACGGTAATACACTGATACTTTCATGGGCCCCGGTGTCTGATATTCTTCACACCTTTCAACACACTAATTATTTTATAAGCGAAAGTGGAAAAGGTGTTCTCATTCTCTCAGCTTTTTCACACGTTTTAATAATCTCCTCTCATCTTTAGAAACAGTATACAGTAAAACCTCGTTAATTCGAATTCCTTGGGACTCAAAAATCGGACTTGGAATTACGTGATTTCGAATTAACCGCCAATTCGCAATTCAGAAGTACCAACCCTTGCCGCGTTACAAAATATTCTAAGGCCCGTTACTGCATGCATTTAACCTTGATTCACAGTTTATACCTTGCAAATGCCATGAAAAAAGAACTATTTCCAAAATGTATCCAAGAAGGTTCATTTACAGTATTCAAATAATGCACTCGGATATCTCACTGGTAAACATAACCTCACCCAACGAAAGAAAGAAAAAAAAAGCACGATTCAAAGACGAGGAGAAATCTATGCTCGCTCCCATGTGCAAGTGCTTTATTAATTGGATTACTATACTGTATGCATTTTAGATGCCTTGTATTTACACAGAAAATACCCGATGCCCTTAAAATCGAACTTTCCTATGACTCTATCCTTGTACAATTTCCCGCTATGGCACTTCTCTCGTACTTCAGAAATGTAAACACTTGCCGCGTCACAAAGTATTCTAAGACACATTAATACATGCAATCACCTCGATTCACAGTTTAAACCTTTCAAATGCCATGGAAAAAACTATTTCCGAAATGTATCCAACAAGGTGCATTTACAATGTTCAAATAATTCACTTGGATAAATCACTGACAAACATAACCTCATGCAATGAAAGAGAAAAAAAATGCACAATTCAAAGACGAGGATAAATTATGCTGGTTCCCCTGTGCAAATGCATTATTTTTTGGATTTCTTTACTGTTTGCATTTTTATTATAGATGCTTTGTACTGTCATGGAAAGTGCCCGACGCTCTTAAAACATTGTGGCTTATCGAAGTTTCCTATGACGAGGGGATAAAGTATCTCGCTTCCATGTGCATTGCAATGCACTACTATGACCCCCATCCCTCACACTACGATTTCCCGGTTGGCAATTTCTCCTTTAATACCATAAGACCGATTGGGCTCGCATTAAAATAAAGCAATCCAGTTTCACCGGCAATGTCAATATTGTTCGGTGCCTACGAATTTATTATATTTGCCACGTTTTTCGTCAACTGTCGGCATCGCCAGTGTTCGCAGATTCTATTTTCCCCACACACTGCATGTTGCGTGATATTACGGCGTTCCTTAAAAGGTTGAACACAAAAGAATTCAGATTTCATTCAACTTAGCAATCATGAAGCGCACTGTAGACCCACCGAAGTGAGTGTAAGTGCGGAAAGCTACCCCTCCACGTTCCGGAACGCACGTTCTACTATGACGCGGAGCGGATAAATTTCGAGTTGAAATTACTCTGTAACATACTATTGTTTTAAAATGTAAAGGCAGTTTCGAATTAAAAGTCTGAATTTCGGTAATGGGACCAACATTGTACTTCGAATTACGAATTATCCGTATTTCGAATTAAACAATTTAAATACATGCAAAACTGTATCTCATGTTTCCGGGAACGAGAGCTTCTTCGAATTAGGCAGGATTTTGAATTAACCGATTTCGAATTATCGAGGTTCTACTGTATATAGATTTCACTGCACCGTCACATACATGACTTAAAACTCATCTGTGATGAAAAAAACAAATGAAGTGTTCCGATTTCCCTGTTGGATAGTTTTTATTTCTGTATTCAATAGTACATTTTCTCATTTAACCCATTCCATTTCCTTGTCCCCAGCAAAATTGTCTTGAACACGGCGGGGCTACACAGTTTGGTCTGCCACTGCTAAGCAGAGTCCTGGAGGGGCGTGCCATTCCAGCTGATGAGTCCAAATGGCACGCCTGGACGAAACTCTGCATAATGCACACGGCCTAACCACCCAAAAGCTGGTTCTATTCCTGTGATTATATGATGTTTTTGTTTCATATGACTCCTCTACTTTGCTGATTCATGGACTGTTTATAATTTTTATACAAGTCTTATTGACTTTTTCTAATAAAAGAAATCAAAATTACTTTATTTCAATTTATTTTTTTAAATCACCCGTCCTAAAATTGGAGAGTAGGGATTATTTGGTGGGGAGGATTATTTGCTTAAACACAGTAGTATTTTGCAGTTTAAATCCCAGTCAAAAAGGTTGAAGGTAATAGCAGTAGTAGTACTGGCATGGTGTCATCAATTTTTTTTTTTTTTTTTTTTTTTTTTATATATACAAAACTACCTCCTAATGGAGGTAGCCCCAATGGACTCAGTATACCCCATGACTAAAACAATAAAAATTAATATGATATAAAATTTCAAACAACCTATAGAGGTGAGGATTAGGATAGTGAATCAGAATTTGACAACTCTTCTTTAGTACTATGGTGACTATCTCATCTCTGTTCCTTCTCAATGTCACCAAAACACATTAAAAGCATACTTACACAGCATCTGGTGAAACTTCAGCAATAGGAACACACTTGTTCTTCACTTTCTCCCACACACACTTCACACCTGGCCGAGTGTTGAGGCACGCTGTGGCATTCGTCAAACCGTAGCACTTGCCTGGAGTATACCTGAAAACAAAGCAATTGTTAATGAAATTATTAAAATCATCATAAAACTGCTTTTGACAAGAATTTTGTGTGTATAAGAGTTTATATCATTCTTCTTCTTCATCACCATTATCTGGGGAGCTCCTGGGTCAGGCTGTGGATCACTGACCTCCAACCCCTTCTCGCACTCCCTGGAGGCACAAACAGACGCACATTGCATCCGGGATACTCCTTAGATCTTTGTTCTGACCAACTTCAATGAAATTATTACGATGGCACACTGCACTCCGAAGGCTTACAAAGGTATGAAATGGAATGGTGGTTTTTTAATAAATTTGTTTGAAACTTTTACATCGCCAGTATTCGTGGATTCTACCTCTCCGCACAGTGCACAATGCTAAGCGATATCACAGTCTAATATATACAGTCGCGAAGCTCTAATACGAGGAAGGTTCATCCATTTGACAGCTGGAGCAACGTAAGCACCTCTAGCAGCGAGGTAGAGGCAACTTGCTAGCAGACAACAGGGAACGAATTACCACTACAGTCTAAAATGGTCATAAATTCGTAACCATTCATGCAAATAATGTCCTGACAAGGTTATTGTAATCCTAATGAAATAGTGGAGGAGGTCAACAATTTATTTCAATGAGGAGTTTGAGGATAATATTGAAATATTTATTTAATCTGAAGGAGTTTTTTTTTTACCGTGAACTATAAACATAAAATCGCTTCTAGAGGGCAACCGGTTCGAAATAGGTATATACCATTGTTGACGTTTTTGTGGAGGTTTTTATGCTCTACAATTCATACACTTACACTTGGGGTCTATCGTTGACGGTTCATGCAGCGTAAGGCAAGAAAGCAAGTGACCGATCATGGTACAGCGCTGACCTTCTTAGCCCAACTTGGCAGGTTAGATGTCGGTCGGTCACTAAAGCTAAGTCAGGCTAAGTATGGCGAAAGATGCTTACAAAGCCTAAGCAAAACATGTCCCATTTTAACATATATGTAATATTTGTATTTTAAACTTAAAGACTGTGAAGTATTGGAATGGTGGTTTTTTAATAAATTTGTTTGAAACTTTTACATTCTGTACTCCAATACGGCCATCATAATGAGACTCATAACGTAAAATAACACTGGCGATGCCGACAGTTGACAAAAAAAAAGCGTGGCTTATAGCCTACAATCAATTCGTACGCACCAAACAATATTGTCAATGCTGATGCCAATGAAACTGCATTGTTTGTTAGTTTTACTTTTTTAAATGCTGAGGCCAAACGGACTTATCGTTGTAAAGGAGGGAATTGCCAGCTGGGAAATGTACTGTGTTGCTATGCAGTGCACACGGAAGCGAGAGACTGCCTTTTCCTGTCACAGGAAAGTTCGAAAAGCCACGATGTTGTAAGGGCGTCAGGCACTTTCCACGCCAGTGCAGGGCATCTAAAAACGCAGACAGTACAGTAATCCAAAAGATAAAGAATTTGCACAGCGGATCCAGCACAAATTTTCCTAGGCTTTGAATCGTGTTTTTCTTCCTTTCGTCGCGTGAGGTTATGTTTGTCAGTGTCTTATACAAGTGCATTATTTGAATAATGTACCGGTAAATATACCTTGTTGGACAAATTTCTGAAATAGTATTTTCCATTGTGATTTTCCAAGGTGATTGCATGCATTAATGGGTCTTAAAAGTGCCATGGCAGGAAATCGTACAAGTATAGTCACTGTACTGTTGTAATATGGACGGAAGCAAGAGACTCTCCCCTCGTCATAGGAAAGTTCGATAAGCCGCGATGTTTTAAGGGCATCGGGTACATTCCGTGCAAGCACAAGGCATCTAAAATGCATTAAAAAAAGCACTTCCACAGGGGAGCCAGTATAGATTTCTCCTCATCTTTGAATCAAGTTTTCTTTCTTTTGATTTCATCGCGTGAGGTTATGTTTGCCGGTGAGTTATCCAAGTGCATTATTTGAATACCGTAAATGCACCTTGTTGGATACATTTTGGAAATAGTTTTTTCCATGGCATTTAAGAGCTTTAAACTGTGAATCAAGGTTAATCGCATGCAGTAACGGGTCTAAGAATATATTGTGACGCCGCAACGGTTGGCATTTCCGAAGTACGTGCTGGCGGTTAATTTGAAATCACGTAATCTGAAGTCCAATTTTTGCGTTCCGATGAATTTGAATTAACAAGGTTTTACTGCATTTAGCATATATTTAATAGGACATGGATTGGGACTTTGGAATAATGACGTAATAACCAGGGATATGCACTAGAAAGAGACGCCTTAACCAGTTTCAACTGTACAACATTATGAGTAGTTTACTCCAGAGTGCAGAAAAAAAAAAAAAATTCTATTGGTTTTATGTCGCACGAAACAGATCTTTTGGTGACAATGGGGTACGAGACGACTAGGACCCGGAAGGAAACAACCATGGCATGGGGATTTGAACCAACCAAATCCCAAATGTAAACTAGCAGCTACATGGCCAGAACTAAGCAGACAAGACTGTGACACCAATTAAGAATAAAAGAGATACTCTCACTGAAGGTACTGTATTGGAGGAAATTGCATACACCATACCATCAAATAGATGGAACAACACTGTTATACATGTAGTGGGTGCTCTCTTTTTTTTTTTTTTTTTTTTTAGACTGCATGTTGCCTTGTAACTGCTTTCCAACAGTTTGTTTAATGTGATGATGATGATACGTTTAGTTATCTTCTCAATTTGAGAAGTGTCAAGTCTGCCACTGCCAGTCTTAATAAAACAGGAGAAAATCAAAAACATTCACATTCTACAAAATTTTCTATGGAACAGTTTTTTCCCCATTAATGAGGAAGGTATGTATGATTAGTAATCAGACTGTTGACTAAAACAGCGATTTAGAGCTTACCTTTCACTAGACGTTTTCTAATTAAAGAGAATCTACCACAGCGACTACAAATGTTTTAATTAAATGTAGACAACTAATTACATTTTAACTGATTTGACTAACAAATATATCATACTGAATTACAAACCAGATACTCACTTCAACATGTCTGATAACATCTGTCCATCAAAGCCTCCAAAAATATACAGAGAGCCTTCGAAAGTAACCGCTGAATGTCCAAACCGAGCAAGATCAGCGCGAAGATCACCCGGAATATCGATGGTGCCCCAGCGATCACAGACAACATCATACGACAACATATCTGACGAATAACACTTGGCGCCATGGCTGTGAGAAGTGTCATTATGAGTGTTACCACCAAATACCAGCATCAGCCCACCACTCACAAACGTGGCCGAGTGCAGGAAGCGCGCTGAAGGAGCGGCCGACAACAACGTCCTGAGAACAGAAGAATATTTTCTTAGGAATGTTACAAATAATTGTGAACCCACACTTGAAGCTATAGCAAACAATATCAAATTATAAATATAAGCTAATCAATCAGTATGTTGAAAGTGCAAAAAAATAGTATATTCAAACAGAAAAATCGATGATTGCAATATTAATGTCCTCATGAGTATCAAAAATACCATTTTTAAAATAATCTCATTAATACTGGTGCTGAGGATATATTGGAGTCAAAAAGGCACAGATTAACAAGAAAATTTCCTCAAATTCTCATGAAAATAACATACTGTTTTCTTACCAATTTTATTTAATTCAGAACTTCTGGTGCAATCTCTGTTTCTGTGAACTACGAAAGTACATAGTTCGTCAAGCAGTTTAACACTTTGGAGTCAAAAACATTCTACCTCCTATTCGCCATCATACTTTGGGGTACTGTATGGGGAGTTTTTGAACAAAGGGGGGGGGAGGGGGATATTCAACTTCAATCCCCTCTCCTTACTGCTCAGATGAACAGATACTGAGGCATGCCTCCAAAGTTCTCTTTGGTAACCTCCTAGAGGCTCCGTGCGTTGGTGGAAGAAACGCACCGCTGCGCTGCAAGTGGCAAACCTTGTAAGTTGTTGCGTTTCACCACGCACATATCCACTGTCGTCACACCTCGTGCTGCCATGGCCGACTAAGTAATAACAGTGGGATTTCAGAGTGTTTCATGCAACAACAATTGGCCACATTATTCCAAACTTGCAGAAAGTGGACATGTAATAAATTTGCAAGTAAAACAGTTTGCAGGAAATAGCAACTGCAAATGTGATTAAAAAGAAGCATTTGTTCACTAGATATCTTACCATTTCACAATAGAGGCAACATAGTAACTTATGTATTAGTAGTGGTGATAACGAGATAAGTGTTCACATACACATTCAACAAGGTTGTCTTCAGAAAAATATCCTTGGTCTATTTCTAATATGATATCATGCTGCATGGAAGGCGATTAATTTTAATTTTAATTAATTTTAAACACAGCCCCGTTTTCTAAAGAAGGCCTTGGTAACAATCATTATTTCATGAAGGCGAATAAATGTTTCCATGAAATGTAAGAATATTTCAGCTGTTGTTTATGCATTTTGCTCAGAACATGACACCTTGTGTACTGAACGACCGTGCGAATGGTCTCAACCTCACATCTCAAACGTAGGGAAAGAGAACTACAACAGGGTAAGAGAGTAGAGGAGCTTCTTCTGATAAAAGCTCAAGCTTGATGTTGGACCTATTGAGATTCCTGATATTGAAACCGCATGTACACTATCAAAAATTATGCATGAGAAGAAAAGTTCAGAATCACTTAAAGTTGCCAATAAGTGATTATTTATATTGTGTGCCTGTATTTATAATATAATCAAGTCCGTCTCTGTAATATAACGATTGGCACTACTAGCTGCCTTCCTCAGGGGCCCGGACTTTAATCCTGACACTGCCAGAAACTTAAGACTGGCATGAGGGTTGGTATGTGGTTAAAACAGTGCATGAAGCTCATTTCCATTAGGGGAGTGCTTGAAAAGAAATGCACCACCTCGGGACGAGAACATGAAGTTACTGATGTAAAATACGGTATTTCTGCGAGCTATGGATATTGCATAATGGAGGCCTATTTGTGTAATTATATTTGTCTACTACCTTTCCAAGTCCATTTCGTTAGGTTGTACCGGAATACTATAAAATTTTACACTTTGATCTGTAGTACGAGGGCGGGTTGAAAAGTTCTCAGAATCACCGCTAGATGTCAGCACTAGAGCAATGAGGTTCCCGCGCAATAATCACACATCCTTTGTGAGTGAACACGTGGCGTGTCAGTGCTCTAGCTGCAGGAGTGTGGTAGTGACGACTCTGTTGTTGTTCCCATGTAGTAATTTGTGACAATGGAAAAAAACTGAGATTCGAGCAGTAATCAAATACTTTGTAAAGAAAGGTATGAAAGAAAAGGAAATTCATGCCGACTTTCAGAACACACTGAGGGACTCTGCTCCTTCATTTTCAACTGTTGCCAAGTGGACCAGCGAGTTCGGGAGAGCTTGGATGATGATCCGCGTAGTGGACGGCCAAAAAGTGTTACGACCCCAGAATTTACCGCAAAAGTGCATAAAATGGTCATGGAGGATAGTCGACTGAAAGTGCGGGAGATTGCTGAAGTTGTAGGGATGTCTTCTGAATGGGTACATTATATTTTAACCGAAGAATTGGGTATGAAAAAATTATCCGCAAGATGGGTGCCGCGGCTCTTGACATTGGACAATGAACGCACCAGATTGGAAATGTCCTAACGAAGTCTGGCCCGTTTTCAGTGCAACCAACAAGATTTTTTGCGCCGGTTTGTGACTACAGATGAAACTTGGGTCCACTACTATACCCCAGAGACAAAACAGCAGTCAAAGCAGTGGAAACATGGTGATTCACCACCACCAAAGACAGCAAAGGCAGTGCATTTGGCCGGAAAGGTCATGGCATCAGTTTTCTGGGATGCAAAAGGCATTCTGCTGATAGATTATCTTCCTACTGGCCAAACAATTACAGGGCAATACTATGCAAACATCCTAGACAGGGTCATCTTTCATCAAGACAACACTCCGCCGCACACAAGTGTTATTGCCATGGCAAAACTTCATGAACTGGGGTACGAATTGTTGCCACATCCACCTTATTCACCTGATTTGGCACCATCAGACTTTCATCTATTCCCCAAGCTGAAAATTTTCCTCGGTGGATGGAGATTTTCTACAAGGGAAGAACTGACAGCTGAATTGGAGAGGTATTTTACAGGCCTGGAGGAATCTCATTTTCGAGATGGGATCAAGGCATTGGAACATCGCTGGACCAAATGCATTAGTCTACAGGGAGACTATGTTGAAAAATAAAAGCACTTCCATCGAGGTAAGATACTTAATTCTAGTACATTCCGAGAACTTTTCAAACCACCTACATACATACGGTATGTTGTTGTTATTATTATTATTATTATTATTATTATTATTATTATTATTATTATTATTATTATTATTATTATTATTATACTGGCTATAATTAAGGCTCTGGCAATACAATACAATGTGTATCTATTATGATGTGTGTGCTCTAAAAAAAGATGGCCTACTGCAGCTTGCATTGCAAATATAACATTACTATAATAATTTGTTTCTAATTGTTAACCTATTTGTAAAATGGTTATTTTTTATTAAGATTAAGATGTAAGATGTATAAATCCCGAATTACTTCTTGCGATTTAATGCTATGATCCACTGTCTTTTCAAATGCATTTCATGAGGTCGTGAAGAAAAACTTTGTATCACAGTATCTATTAATGCAGCCAACAACAAGCATATATTTTTTTTTGCTAGTTGCTTTGCGTCACACCGACACAGATAGGTCTTATGGCGACGATGGGACAGGAAAGGGCTAGGAGTGGGAAGGAATCGGCCGTGGCCTTAATTAAGGTACAGCCCCAGCATTTGCCTGGTGTGAAAATGGGAAACCACGGAAAACCATTTTCAGGGCTGCCGACAGTGGGATTCGAACCTACTATCTCCCGAATACTGGATACTGGCCGCACTTAAAGCATATATTGCTGCCCGAACATTATGACATTAAAAAAATAATCATCTGAAGACAGCACTGTAAAATGATTCTTCTTCTTCTACTTATTCTCCTTTATTTATTGGGTTCTGCTTTCACGTTACACCCAGCCGATAGTCGTTTTACCAAGTAAAGCCAAAACTATGAAGGATGATATATTCATTGTAAGGGAGGGGGATAATAAATTAGCTGAAAAAACATATGTAGGTATATACTGTGTAAAAAACAAAACAAAACTTGGGATAGAGAATGTACAGGGACAGAAGGTTCTACTCTTCATGCCAATGTGATCCATCATGACGTGTATCTACATCACAAACATGACCGCATCAAGACATAGGGAATGTGGTCTTTGATTCTAATAACGGCTTTAGACAAAAACAGAAAGGGACTCAGCGATAGAGGCCCACAGTAAAATGATGGAATACATGTAGCCTATGTAAATATCACACATAATCCCGCTTCTTATGGTCAGCTGCTGATGAAGGTTCCCCTAACTAGTTCTCGTAATTTCCACCCCCAGCAGCACATTGCTGTACGCACAGAGCCTATAGTATGTGTCAAAGACGAAGCTGCTTCCGTTGTGGTCACTTTTATTAGCTACAAATATATCAGCATGGCACTAGTGATATTTTTCCCCGAAGCACAGTGCAACAAGTGGGTGGGATAATGCAACAACATACAAATACTTCGTTGGACAACTCTGAGTACAGTAGACCCTCAAGGCCCAAACATTTACCATTTGACAGAGACTATATTATGTATACTGGCTATACTGTATAATTGATTCCGGTATGTTTGTATCTATGAGCACCAAACAATGAATTGCTCAAACTGAATGAAAGTTAAATGTGAAATGTGGATTAAAACTTTGTCAATTAAATTCAATACAGAACCAATAATGAAATTCACAACCTTGGATTATGAATAAGCTGTTCTTTCTTCTATAAGACAACAGTCTCCCATCTAATACTTGATAAATGTACATGCCAAACAACAGAATGTGTTGTGACTTATGAGGTTAAGCACCAAGTAATGGATACTTCTGCAATGAAGAAAACTCTTCACGAACTACTCTCTTTAAAAAATTAAGGTAACCTGCCAACACATTCATTATCAAGTGGCTACGTCATTGATAAATAAACGTCCCCATAAAAGAAAGGATGCAAGGAAAGGTACGAGGGCGGATAAAAAATAAACAAGATTGTTTAATTTCTGCATCAACCAAAAAAATTCACACGTAGAGATCACTTTTCTACATAGTGTCCTGCCTTCGATACACATTTTCTCCATCGGATTGGTTAAGTTTTTGATGCCGTCCTGATAGAAAGAAGACGGATGTGTGCAGTGCCAGATGCGCACAAACTCTTCTACACTTGCATCGTCATCGAACCGCTGTCATCCAAGGTCCTGTTTGCGTGGTCCAAACAAATGGAAGTCGCAGGGCAATAAATATGGATTGTACGGAGTGTGTTCCAGAGGTGTCCAGTGAATTTCCCAGTTTTTCCCATGTTAAAGCAACAGTATGCGGCCTTGCATTGTCGTGGAGAAGAATGATGTTTCAGATTGGTTTCCAGCGTCGCTTGTTGCAATACACAGCTTTTGCTTCATCCAAAAGTTGACAGTAATAGGCTGCATTAATTGTCCTATGTTTTACTTTACAATGGCGAAAAATGAAAGTATCCTCCTATTCAATACATCATATATTCCGTCATTAGACGGAGTAAACAAGTTCAGACATGTTTCGGCTCGCTTGAGCCATCTTCAGTGAAAAAATTAGGGGGGTTGGAATAATTATTTACATAATATGAGTTGAAAAAATGCTAAAAAACATAATGAAAGCGTAAATGAAAAAACAAACAAACGAGAGCCTAGACGGAAACAAAATAGCACAAATATACAATATTTACATCAATATGCAGAGCAAAACAACTTATTGCGACAAAATTCAGTGAAACAGGTGTTAATTTGAAATAATAATTGATACTAAAAACTGCATTAACCTAAGAAACAAGGGAATGAGAAAACAAATGATGCAGATGGAAATGAATAATAGTAGCACATGGTGGGGTTGTGGACCTCATAGTTTACAAATTATTAGTTTATAAAAACGACAAAACAGTTTGAAATCGCTGTCAAAATCCTAGTGGAAACCCATCACATCAAAATGGTCAGGAGGAGAGCGGGAGCAAACATTTTGAGAGAAACCAAGCCTGAATTAACCTGCAGGCGAAAAGCCTGTGATAAGGAGAAAAAACACCTTAAATTTAAGGCTTCAGAAATAGCAGCATTCTTAATATCTTCTCAATCTAGCGGTCCCTTTCTTCATTATTGTTTCATAATGTTGGCTGGTGTTTTGCCTTATTATAGACGGGTCGGAAGGGCCGCATATAAAATATGAGAAGCTGTGTTAGGTAGAAGACAGATGCATAGTAAATTGCAGTAATCTAGTGGAAACCGTCAATGAAGTTCTAATCTGTGCAGTAGGTGGTTGTCCTCTCAAGTGGCGGTGCACACCGTAAGTTTAAGCTTTCTTCACAACCATTCCACACTTCTTACTTATCAACCCATGTTTCTCATACAACCTCATTTTTTCCATTACAGATTAGAACTTCATTGACGGTTTCCACTAGATTACTGCAATTTACTATGCATCTGTCTTCTACCTAACACAGCTTCTCATATTTTATATGCGGCCCTTCCGACCCCTCTTCTTCTTCTTCTTTTATGACCACATAGGATCACTTTAGTCAGTCCGTCGTTCAGGTCTCTTTGAAGGGATTGTTCGGGCTTTGCGGTCCTCCCAGTACTTCTTCAGACGCTCCGATCTTCGTGCCCTTTCCTCAGTTGAAAATGTGCGTGTTGTTGGTTTGTTTTGTGTAAGGGTAAAGCGGAGGTTTGTATTCTTGAGTTTTGTATTCAATTTTATCTTATTTTTGGTGTCTTCTGTTGTAAGGCCTATTTCCTTCAGATCTTCTCTTACTTCTCTGATCCATTTACATCCTGTTGTGGTATTTTTTGAGACGAGATTGTGTTGTACTAGTTGTTTCAGAAGTCTCGAGTCCTGCATCCTCATGATATGTCCAAAGAATCCCAGTCTCCTCTTACGCATAGTATCTGTAATAGGTTCTAGCTCTTTGTACACGACTTTGTTAGGTATTAACCGCCACTGTCCATCTTTCTGATATTTTTTGTTGATACAGGTTCTTCCAATCCTCCTTTCAATTTTCTGAAGTCTGTCAGTCTTTGATTGTTTATTCAGGTAAAAGAGTGTTTCTGCTGCATATGTAGCTTCTGGTTTTATAACTGTGTTGTAGTGTTTTATTTTTGTATTTATTGATAGACATTTCTTTTTGTAGATATCCCATGTTAATTTTTGTGCTTTAGCTTATCTATTTGTTCTTACTTGGATTGAGATTTTTTCATTTAAGTTATGTGTTATTACTTCTCCAAGATATTTAAACTGAGTTACTATTTTGATTTTATTACCATTTATGGTGACTTCTTTTAGCTGTGTTGGTTTTTGGGGCATAATTTCTCTATAATAAGGCAAAACACCAGCCAATATTATGAAACAATAATGAAGAAAGGGACCGCTAGATTGAGAAGATATTAAGAATGCTGCTATTTCTGAAGCCTTAAATTTAAGGTGTTTTTTCTCCTTATCACAGGCTTTTCGCCTGCAGGTTAATTCAGGCTTGGTTTCTCTCAAAATGTTTGCTCCCGCTCTCCTCCTGACCATTTTGATGTGATGGGTTTCCACTAGGATTTTGACAGCGATTTCAAACTGTTTTGTCATTTTTATAAACTAATAATTTGTAAACTATGAGGTCCACAACCCCACCATGTGCTACTATTATTCATTTCCATCTGCATCATTTGTTTTCTCATTCCCTTGTTTCTTAGGTTAATGCAGTTTTTAGTATCAATTATTATTTCAAATTAACACCTGTTTCACTGAATTTTGTCGCAATAAGTTGTTTTGCTCTGCATATTGATGTAAATATTGTATATTTGTGCTATTTTGTTTCCGTCTAGGCTCTCTTTTGTTTGTTTTTTCATTTACGCTTTCATTATGTTTTTTTTAGCATTTTTTCAACTCATATTATGTAAATAATTATTCCAACCCCCCTAATTTTTTCACTGAAGATGGCTCAAACGAGCCGAAACATGTCTGAACTTGTTTACTCCGTCTAATGACGGAATATATGATGTATTGAATAGGAGGATACTTTCATTTTTCGCCATTGTAAACTGAAAACCGTCAATACGGAATGATTCTAATATCTTGTAATGTCCTATGTTTGTGAAGAAAATCCACCAGAAAAACGTCCACAGAGTCCCAGAAAACAGTTGCAAGCACCTTTCCAGCAGATGGGTGTGTTTTGGACTTGACTGGACCTGCTTTGTCTCTTTGCCGCCACTCCATGCTTGCTTGCTCTGACTCTGGGGTGTAATGATTCACCCAAGTCACAATACGATGCAAGAAATCCCCTCCTTCTTTGTTCCTGCTTGAGGAGATAAGGGGAACACCTGGAATTTTCTGAAATGGAGTTCATCTCAGATGATGATTTGAACACTTGTGTAACTTATTCCTACAACTAAAACAATTTCCTAAATCTCTATTCGCCGATCTTCACAAATATTACTTCGTACAGTTTGCATATTTGCTGGGAGATCTTTAGAAGATAGGTCCAGCAGCCAATGTTGTTGCTTCCTTAGCACCATCCAGGGGTCACGTGCAGGGCTTTTTAAGGTTTAACTTACGGACGTGAAGCAACAGTATACACGGTTTGGAGAGAAGGGCTGCTGTATAAACTTCTTCGGGTATTACAATGCAAAATCACGGTACAATTGGAAACATGCTTAATAATAGATTCTTTTAGGTTGTTCTAGGGAATAGGACTAGCAACCTGAGGAGATTGAACAATGGTCTCCCTCAAGGATCAGTCTTGGCTCCTCTCCTGTTCAATCCGTATGAATCACATTTGCCACCAACAAAATCTAGAAAATTTTGCTATGCTGATGATATAGCTTTAGCAACAAGTCATAGTAACCTGAAAGAAACATAGAACATTTTAACTGATGACCTTTCCATTCTCAGTGACTTTTTTCGGAAATGGAGACTCCAACCAAACACCAGCAAAACTGAGGTGTCCTGCTTTTATCTAAATAACAAAATGGCAAACTGTACTCTCAAAGTGTCTTTTAACGGTAAGTTCCTCAGACACAATAATTACCCAAAGTACTTAGGTATAACATTAGATCAGACACACTCCTTCAGGCAACATCTAGTAAATACAGCAGCAAAGATTAGGAGTTGTAACAACATTCTGCAGAAGTTGTGTGGTACAACCTGGGGTGCTTCTGCAACTACCTTGAGATGTTCTGCCCTTGGTTTAGTTTTCTCTGCGGCAGAATATTGTGCTCCTGTGTGGATCAACAGCTGCCATGTGAAACGTGGGAACTCAACTCAACAACACAATGAGGATTATTTCAGGCGTAATAAGATCAACTACTACCCACTGGCTTCCTGTCTTGAGCAACATCACATGCCTCCTTCATTCCATAGAGCACAAGCACTGTTGAGAGAATACTCCAAGATAAATGAGAACCCTGACTTGCCCAACCTCTCCAATATTCCTGACCTTCAGAGGAACCGGTTGAAATCTAGACATCCGCCAGTTAAGTTCAATCAGAAGCTCACAGAAGACAATTTCAACCCCTGTGCCCAGTGGAAGGAAGATTGGATCACAGAAACAGGTGAACATCTCTGGCCTTTTTTCACACCTAATTCGAGGTCTGATCTCCCAAGAAGAACTTGGACCATCCTTAATAGGATTCGATGTGGTCATGGTGTCTGTGCTGCGTCCCTGTATAAATGGGGAAAGATACAATCCCCCGAGTGTGACTGTGGTGCTCATTTTCAAACCATCGAACACACTGTAAAGGAGTGTAGCAGAAGAGCCTATCCTGGAGATTGGTTTGGTTTTCTAGAGGCCAATACAGAGGCTCTAGAATGGATAACATCTTTGGACATTAAAATATAATGTACTTGCTTCCTTGTTTCTGTATATATGCCATACGATAAACAAATAAATTCACAAATATTGTCATGAATGGCAACAATGTTGTCTGCAGTGATGCTTGTCTGCGGTCTCCCTTCATGAGGTTCATTTCACACAGCTTCTCTTCCTGCCGCGAACTTTTTAGCCCACTCACAAACTTGAGTCTGAAAAAGTGTTTCTTCACCAAACTGTGCGCAGAGCCATCTCAAAATTTCGGAAAGTTTGGTGCCCTCTTTTGTGAGAAATTTGATAATGATGCATTGCAAAACAGACGTGTCCACCTCTTGCTCATTCATGGTGTACTGAAGCAGCCCAGCTCTCCACCGTCCTTTGTGCATGCGCAAACCCCTTCTCCAGACACCCCCACCAACATCCTGGCAAAGCCCCGCCTCAGAATTATTATTAATAGCAGCGGTACATTCAAATTCTCGGTTATAATTGATCTGCCTTCACAAATACATACACAAAGGACAAAAAGCAATGGCATGTCAACAATAGGAGAAATAACAAGCAGAGACAAGGAAAACATTAAAATACAAAGGAAGAAGACACAACCCAAGATTGTACTTTCAAACAATGTGTCAGTAATAATAATAATAATAATAATAATAATAATAATAATAATAATAATAATAATAATACCCGTGTGATGATTTACCGGTTACCTCCATCGGGCGCGTCCTATTGGAATTGGGGAAGCTCGCTGGCTCTGCCGCCAGCAGAGTCAGAGGGTAGTAGGGAAATAAAATACCACAATGAAAAAAAAACTGGTCCCTTGCCAGGGTTACGGCGAAGACTAGTAAATGACCAGAAGCCAGAAAACATCTTGAGGCAACCTCTAGGGCTAACAACCCTAGTTGTAAAAGGATGGGTACCCGTCCAAAGCAAAGTCAAGTCAAAAAGCATGATGGCACAACATTTCAAGAAACAATGGCGACGTGAAATGAAGAAAATTGCAGCATTCTGGCAGACTACTTCAAGAATTTACTTAATTGCTCTAAACCGCAAAGCGCCATTGAGACCAAGGAACCCTTACTCAGGTACCCAGATTCCAGACCACCCGACAGAGATGAAATCAAGCGCCACATTGCCCGTCTCAAAAATAACAAAGCGCCGGGGGAAGACTCAGTAGTAGCAGAACTATGGAAATATGCCCCAGAAGAATCACTTGATATCTTGCAAAAGCAAATAGAAGAAATTTGGAACAAGGAGACCCTACCCGAAGATTGGAGAATAGCTTTGATCCATCCATTACACAAAAAAGGCAGCATGAAGAACATCAACAACTACAGAGGAATATCTTTGCTACCCGTGACTTACAAAATTCTATCACTTGCCATCCTGGAGCGTTTGGAAGCACAAGTCGAACATCAAATAGGTGAATACCAAGGAGGGTTCAGAAAAGGTCGCTCAACAGCTGAACAGATCCAAAATCTCAAAACGATCATCAGATATTGTACACTAAGGTCCAAGCAGTATGTGTCTGTCTTTGTGGACTTTAAGAAAGCATACGACTCCATTGACCGGGAAGTCCTGCTAAACATCTTAAATGAATTTGGAGTTAATTTGAAACTGCTGGCATTAATTAGAGCCACCCTGACCGATACAAAATCCAAGGTGAAGTTCCACGGATGTCTCTCGCATTCCTTTGACATCAAAACAGGAGTCCGACAAGGTGATGGGCTATCCCCGATACTCTTCAACTGTGTTCTTGAAAAGATCATCAGAACCTGGCGGGTGAGATTACAGCAAACCAACTACAGTCCATTGAGAATAGGAACCAAATCCAAGGGGATCGCAACTGACTGCTTAGCATTTGCCGATGATATTGCTGTTCTCTCAAACGACATAGAAACCGCTAGAACTCAAGTTGAAATTTTAAAGGAAATTGCCGAACAAACTGGTTTGCAGATATCGTTTGAGAAAACAGAAGTAATGACTAACATCAAAAAGGCTCCACCAAAACTCCATACAAAATACGGGGACATCACCCGAGTAGACAAATTAAAATACCTGGGTGAGATCATCATGAAAAATGGACTGGACAAAGAAGCACTTCAGGAGCGAGTACGCAAACTGGAAATAGCCTACCAAATCTACAACAAAAAATGCCTTTCCTAAAACACCAAGATACGTCACTATGAAACAGTTCTGAAGCCAGTAGTTCTATATGCAGCCGAAACCCTGTCTCTAAATGCCAACAAAGGACTCCTTGAAGAACTGGAGAAAAGAGAACGCAAAATTGTGAGAGGAATCTTGGGATCAACGTACAGAAATGGAATCCATCAAAAGAGATCCAACAAGGAAGTCTACAGCAAAATAGAGAAAATTACCGACACAATCAGAAAAAGACGGGCACGATTTTACGGTCATCTGAAAAGAATGGACAGAAGAAAGTTAACTAAAGAAATCTTTCACTTTTTTTATTCAAACCCCAAAACCACAATTCCCTGGTTTAGAAATACCAAAGAAGACCTGCAAATGCTACATATCTCAGCTGAAGACGCCTTTAACAGAGATCTCTTCCGCAAGAAAATATTGACGAACGGGCTAAACCGAGACGAGCAACCGAAGAGAAGACACGGTGCCCCTTGGACAGAGGAGCGTAAGCAGGCCCACTCACAAAGAATGAGGGAAATTTGGGCTCTAAAGAAGGCCAAGTTCAGTGTCAAATGCAACAAGACTTAACGTGGTCGTTGATGGCCCCAGCGAATTATGTATATATAAATAATAATAATAATAATAATAATAATAATAATAATAATAATAATAATAATAATAATAATAATAATAATGTTATAGACATGATATAGGCTTCTGGGCTTATGCCATGTCAAGAAAATAAGGTGAAATTCTTTACGTTTCACAGAGAACTTTGCTCTGTGTCATCAGAAGGAAATCTGAGTGGTCACGAGAAAGGCTTCTCAAGGAATGAGGTTTGAACTTAGACGTTATAATAGAAGTGGAAGTCGTAGGTTCATTCATCACCAGATGGCTCACCAGACACGATACAGTGCTAGCGTTCGAAGCAGAAGCTGACAGAACCATCAGAATCAGTCTGAGAGAGAGTCATATAACAACAGGAGTACACACACATATGAAAGTACGACATAGATGCAAGACTGGAATGAAACGTCTGGCGATTAGGAATGTACGAATTTAGAAAACACTGAAACAAAATAACACTGGTGAAGGGACAGGGGAGGCAAACTGCCTAGGTAAATCCTTAATGGCTGGCAACCCCGTATTACTTAATTGATAGCCAGTGTCCCTGTTGAAATTGTTAGGGTTTCGAGGTATTTAGGGCCGATGACCTTCGATGTTAGGCCCCTTAAAACAACAAGCAAGCATCATCTAGGTATTTCCACAGCTTCCTGTATAATCCTGGACATGTAGTGTCTAGTGAGGGTAAGAGCTCAAGCATCTTGGAACACAACACAACCCGACAATAGAGCACGCTCAGCAATTGCTGATTTGTCTGGCTGGTTGAGAAGAATATTTCGTTCATGTTCCTTGATATGAGTACCAATGGACCATCATGTTTGGCCAATGTATATCTTGTCGCAAGTACAGGGAATTTCGTATACCCCAGGATGTAAATGTGGGGACAATTTGTCCTTGGTTTTACCCAGACTGTGAACAATTTTAGCGACGGTGTCAAACACATTTTTATATTGTGTTTGCGGAGGACCTTGGCAATTCCGTATTTGGCACGGTCCGTGAAAGTATTATTGGCAACAATAATAAAGTTATTTGCTTTACGTCCCACTAACTACTTCTACAGATTTTGGAGATGCCGAGGTGCCAGAATTTAGCCCTGCAGTTCTTTTATGTGCCAGTAAATCTACAGATATGAGGCTGATGTATTTGAGCACCTTCAAACACCATCGGACTGAGCCAGGATAGAATCTGCCAAGTTGGTTCAGAAGGCCCAGCGCCTCAGCTGTCTGAGCCACTCAGCCTGGCGTGTAGCAGTAACAAAGCCAGTAGGTAAATACCAGTAACAACATTCTCTCAAGCGACAGATTGCTCCAAATGAGAATTGTGTATCTCACTGTTACTAATTTTCATTTTCTGTGAAGATAACTATAACCCAGGAGAGGTCGCAGACACTCCTAGGACTCGAAAGGTCTTTTAGACCAGGTTGTATCAAATGACGCATTACTGTACAGTACCGATTTTTTTTACTCGATCTCTATTATTTGTTAATTTGTCTTGGGATTCATTGTTAATTAGTAGGTATAATTTTATTTTACGTGAAAGCTTTTGATTTTTGCTAATTAAAAAAAATTATCAATTGCAAAATTTGCTATGATACTTCTGTCAGTGGATATTCATCATACTGTGAACTTATTAACTATTTCAAACAATAATGAAAATTATAGCAATATTGGTAACAATACACTATGGGCACTTCAGTTTCTCATCTGTGTCTGTTGGGTCATCAGCCCAGAGGCTGGTTGGATCCTCAAATAGCACCACTAAAGGCTATGCAGTTACAGGGAAACCGCAAAAGCCAATGGGAAAACCCAAATGAGGCGTACTACGCAGGATGAGGAGTGAGGTAGTTTGCCCATTGCTTTCCTCACTGGATCACAAGGTGTCACCGCAGCATGACTGACCCTATGAGCAACAGCTTTCATAACACTCACACTAGTTGTGCTCCGAATGTCATTACTCAGCACTTCCCATACCCCAGCAGCTTCCATATTGTCACAGCCATGGATGAGACTGGGATTTCGGTGGAAGCTACACTTTGCTCTGACCTAAGACTACTTATTCCCATGCATGGCTGACATTTTGCACTGGGTCTTGGTTTCCCTGTGTTTACGCTAATCAGAGTGTGTGAACAGAAATGTAGGAAGACGCTCGTGTGGAAGAGGTCTGCTCTCCTGGAAACAACTTCACATAAAATCTCAATTTTGGATTCCATGCATTTCTTAGAATCTACTTGGAAATCTGCAAACGAGACCACAATACGAAACCGTTCCCACAAAGCGGGCTTTGTTCGTTCAGTCACTGATAACATTTCAATGGAAATAATTAATGGAAAGCACTAATCATATGGATGAAGAATGCAGCCAGCTTGGGACAGTGAGATCTGCGCAGTAGTACCAATGCATTCGGCAGTGGTAGAAGCTATGGACATACTGGACGTTATACGTCAAGTTTTGTCGTGAATGACAGTGTAATGAATTACATTAGCAAACTTGATACTCTTGTATGGAATTTGGAACGAAAGAAGTCTATTTTAGACATGTTCCTTACACGCAAGTGATGTGCAAATTACTGGGTTTTTTAAACATGAGTTTCTTTGTTCTGAATCAAATTCTTGACAATTGTTGTGCATTTATACATTTTTATGCAAATAGTAACGTGTATAGCTTGCGTTTCTAGTAACGTATTTCCTTGATGTGTTTTTTTATGTTCTTAAAATTTATTATTTCTTTATTCATTTCATTAATTATAATTGCAACAGCTATCATGTAAGGTTGTCTACCACACCCTCATCATTCTCCCCTGCAGAGTCCTTAACAGAATGTACAGTCATATCCAGTGGACCATATGATATAAATTTCATAATGATCCATACTGACAAGTATTTGATGTTAAATGGGTTAAGAGTAAGTCCACCTATTCAATACACAATTATCAATGACAATATAACTATATTTTCATCAAGAAAACTTTGGCTATATTCTCATTTAAAAATGTATGGGACTAGCTTCAACCTCAAGTTTGAGATCATCTTCAGCCATTACCTAAAACCAAAATTGGCAACAATTCAGAACTGGTGATTAAATATAGCATAGAACACAGACACGCTAACTGTACCAAATAATTCTTAAAGGCATGTCTTTCATTCGATGTGCATTGTTGTCTTGATTATGGCTAAAATCTTTAGTAGTACGTGGTGGTACTGTACAGTACTGCACATCTTTATCAGATTTTTTTTTTTTTTACAGGTTTTACTGTATTTGACAAGAATGTGCAATTAAAAGATTTCGTTGCAAGTTATAAACTTATAAACAAGCCCAGAGATTTTGTGTTCAACAGATTACAATTGAATATGTTTTACTCTTTATCTGTACCTCTCATTTCTGAAGAACATATGTATAATGTTGGCTACTAACATCAGAGAAAACTTTGAGAAGGAAAGCTAGGAAGACACATACATTATATTATTTCTAACAGTAGCAGTTGTATGACAATCAAACATATTTAAACTACTGCATGAAATTTGTCATGAAATTTTACCGGAAAATTTTAAATTTTTATAACATCACTAACCAAGTCCGAGTGGTGGGCTCATACGCATAAAGTTTATTGCTGAGATTTGAGGTAGCTGCACTTTCTGACACAAAACCACCATACACGTAGATCATGTGGGTGTAAGGGTCCAATGCACTGCTGTGGCCATAACCACCCTTCACAGGATAGCCTCGCGTAGGCACCACACTCCATTCTCTAGTACCTACAACATGAAGTCATTGTGAAATACTATTCAGAAACAGGCGAATAAACAAGACAAAATTCACAAAGTACTGTATGTCTCTGAAAGAGTTCATATACACCAATACTAAAATCATTTCAAGAAATTATTGCAGGTAACCACATACATGAAATAAGAATTAACCATTTAAAAAAAATAGATTTGAGGCTAAAAGGATGAAATTCACAACTGAAAAGACTAGGCAGAGCAAAGTAAACTACAGACACAAATAACATGGCTAGTACCACACACTACAAATGTTCTATGAAGTTTTCCATTCCTCATCTACGAATGAGCCTCTCTTACCTAAGACTCCTTACTGTACACGATAGAGCACATGGTATTCATTTACAGTAAAAAAGCTAACTGAATTTTTATAAAGACATCAACAAATAAATATAATGTTATGAAATATTGTTATCAGCCACAATTTTTATTAAACCTATGGCTGCCAAGATCCGACGTAAGCCGATGCTCTGTGAATCGAAAAACTGGCATGATCCGATGCCGTGAAAGCCAGTTTTCAAATACCGTTTGTTCAGGTTTAGCGCAACACATGACTCGCATATGCATGTTGGCTCATCCATGGTATCTCTAACTAGAAGTAAATACCATTTTTTTCTCTGACAAAGAGAATATAACATTCTTATTCTCTACTTCTTAGAGAGGTTGACACGCGCTGGCCATGTCATGTGTGCCACAAACTTTGCACGGCAAGTTTGTTTGATGCGAGGTATTGTTTTTGCATATTACACTGTGAATTTGTGTAGGGTAAGTTGGTAAAATATTATTTGGACCACTTGTGTTAGAAATACATTCAGCCTATGTTGATGGGAAGTGACGGTGATACATCTTCTTGTGATGAAAACAGTGAGACAGTAACAGTTCATGTGAGAGATATTAGGCTAATGGTGTTATCCCTCCTCAAATTACCATTTTTACTACTACTACTGACGAAAGTGAAGATGATGATGATCTTAATGTTAATCAGCGAAATACATGTCAACATAACGACAAACCTAACCTCAATTTTCAATTTCAAAAACTAAAATCATTTGAACATTTTTAAACAGACAGATCTAAAACTTTTAACATTAAAAGATAACACACTTCAGTGATTCTAACAGTGACAGCAACATGTATGTGAAATAATCTTTACTATGCCAAATACCAATTAAAATGTGCTAAAGTAATTACAGAAAGTGGGAATTAATATATTTTTTTTAACATAAAGACGTAAGTACCAACAAAGTAAATCACAGGACATATACATGGATATATCATGAATAATAATTTAAAAAATCCACCAACAAAGTAAATCACAGGACATATACATGGATATATCATGAATAATAATTAAAAAAATCCACCAACAAAGTAAATCACAGGACATATACATGGATATATCATGAATAATAATAAAAAAAATCATCTTTATAGCTTCAAAACTGAGGAGAGTACAAAATTTTCAGTAAGATCTTACATTCTGCCTTAATTCAGGTTGGCAGTTTTAGCAGCAATAGAGCATTTCAGCTTGGCCAGGAAAGGGTTAAGTTCTGTTCTACAGCGCGTTTCAGAACTTATAATCTATTGTCAGGAGGTGAAACAGCAACACTCAATTGTTACTCTATTTGATACACAATTTTTTTCATGGAATATTATTTCATTGAAGAGTAGGAGAAATGAGCATTACGAATTTACCACATCTATGTTGGGTCACCTATAGGTGTTTTTTTTGCTAGGGGCTTTACGTCGCGCCGACACAGATAGGTCTTATGGCGACGATGGGATAGGATAGGCCTAGGAGTTGGAAGGAAGCGGCCGTGGCCTTAATTAAGGTACAGCCCCAGCATTTGCCTGGTGTGAAAATGGAAAACCATTTTCAGGGCTGCCGATAGCGGGATTTGAACCTACTATCTCCCGGATGCAAGCTCACAGCCGCGCGCCTCTACGCGCACGGCCAACTCGTCCGGTACCTATAGGTGTGTGCTGTTTCAAAAATATACAGTTGCTGCTAAAGACTAATAGTGTTTTTAAATATTCATTTTCAATTTTATCATTAAGTATATTTGAGGATGTATTAACTTATGTCTATAAAATTCTAGAGTTTCTAAAATGTTCAATTTTGTCCTTTTTGGATGCGAGCCAGTGGCGGTTCGTGCATGAAGGGCTTTTGGGCGACACCCCGCTGCCTTTACTAAAACACTCTGTAGCTGATTATATAAAGAAATGGACAAATGTAGCAAAGTCTAACTTATGGTGGTGTGTTATTCAGTTATACAGTGTTATCTTTATTGTTTTGGCTGTAAACGTTTCGCTTTTCTATTTTCAAAGACATGGCAAAAGCTGTCTGACCGTGGCATCCGTTCAGCAAGCACGATGTTTTCTCTTTAGTCCAGCACAATGTTTTCTCTTTAGTCATTAGGCGGTCAGGTGCTGGCAGGAGAGCCCTCAGCAAGTTCCTAGAGTTTAAAAAGGGTGAGGGGTGCAGGAAGAGCCTTGGAAGACGAGGTGGGCTTGTCAGGGGTAGGAAGAGTGCAGGCGGGGTATATGCTTAGAGCATTTAATACTTGAAGGGTATATGGTCTGTCCGGCAGAGCCCATAGCAACGTCGCCAACCAATTTATAATGTACTTAGGCCTTTTCCTCCACGTCTTACATTAACTGTTGTAAGAGGTTAATTCCAAAACTGTTTACAAAACAAAGGATTCCATTAGACTGACTATTTAAACAATTCAGTTCTAAAAATAAGCTAAAATAAAGATTTAAATCTAATCATAAGGTGACGCACTATTTGTACGTTGGTCACATTGCTTTGAGATTTGAGGAAGACGAAAGGAATTCGGGCGTACACTGTTTATTTGTTCTTGTGAACGTCGTCGTCGTTTGTGATCAGTGAAACAGCTGAGTGTCATAGTAGCCGTGACTGCAGTAGCTGTTAGCCAGCTAGTGTGCGTGTGCGTGTGCGTGTGCGCGCGCGCACGCGCCATTGTAGTGTAGTGTTGTTCAAGTGTTCAGTAGACAAAACTACGGTACCATAATAGTTTAAATAACACTGTAAATTCTACCTTCAGTTTTAAGTGTCATGTTAATATCTTCATTTGTGTGTTTAGTACTTTTCTGCCCATTTGAAAACTAAATGTTACAGTCTTAATTTAGGAAGACAGTATTCGGGAGATAGTAGGTTCGAACCCCACTATCGGCAGCCCTGAAAATGGTTTTCCGTGGTTTCCCATTTTCACACCAGGCAAATGCTGGGGCTGTACCTTAATTAAGGCCACGGCCGATTCCTTCCCACTCCTAGCCCTATCCTGTCCCATCGTCGCCATAAGACCTATCTGAGTCGGTGCGACGTAAAGCAACTAGCAATAATAAAAATAAAAATTTAGGAAGACAAGGAAGATGAATTCTGTAAATAGTATTTTAAGTAGTGGCGGGTATTTATGTTTTGAACATAGGATAGAATTAAAGAAATTAGGGCCTCCTCGACCGAATTTAAATACTGCACAAGAACAGAAGAGTTACAAGAACAAAAATGCATATACTAGGAAATTCAGTCCGTCACTTTATAAGCAGGCTGACTGGCTGTGTGAATGTGAGATAAGGAATGCGTTCTTCTGTTACTCTTGTTTAGCAATGAATGTCGTTGACGCTCTATGGACATCAGTCGGGGTATCAGACATAAAACACCTAGGTGAAGAAGTGAAAAAGCATAAAATGAGCAAGAAACATATAAACGCTGGTATTGAATTTGCTATGCTTGGTAGAGTAGATATTCGATACCAATTAGACAGTGCATACAGACTTAAAATTAAACAATCAAATGAACAGGTTTTGAAAAATCGATACATTCTTAGTAAATTAATGATGCTATTAAGTTATGTGGGAAGTTTGAACTAGCGCTCAGGGGCCACGATGAGACATACACGTCTCATAACCAAGGTATTTTTTGAGGTTTAGTCAATTTAATGTCAGAGCTAGACAGCACACTGAAAGAACATATCAAAAGAGCAAATAACAAGAGTATTTGTGGGGTTATCTAATACCATACAGAACGAGATTCTGAATTCAATCTATGCCGTGTGCCATCAAATGATTTCGGAAGAAATCTCTCAAACAAATTTTGTAGCCATTCAAGTTGATGAAACCACCGATTGTTCCACCTTATTTATCTCAACTCGTTTTTGTTGTACGGTATGAGCTGGGTAGCAAAATAAATGAAAGATTCATAAGTTTTGTGTTGCCTGATAATCACTCAGCAGAAGGCATTACCTCTGCAGTATTCCAGGAGTTGGAAAAACTGAAGTTGGACCGAACTCCGGACAAAGTCATTGCGCAGACATACGACGACCATTCAGTATTGAGTGGAAGGCAAACTGGCGTTCAAGCAAGGGTCAAGGTCGTTTACAAAAACGCTCATTTTGTGCACTGCTACGCGCATCAATTACATTTAATTGCTGAGCGATGTGCTACTCAGAATAAGCAGGCCAGGATCTTTTTTAGTAATTTAGTAATTTCATCATTTTTTCAGAATCTGCAAAACGAATTGCTGTTTTGGACGAAATGGTAAAAAAGCGCATCCCAAGAAATGCTGCCACACAGTGAAACTTCAAGGCACGACATTTTAGTACGGTTTTTATGTACAGAAATGAAATATCGGAGTGTCTCGAGAAGATCGCCGATGAAAATAATGACTATTCGACAGTGAGAAAAGCCGTAGGCCTAGGGAATCTACTGAAGGATCCCAATTTTCTATTCTGGCTAGAGCTATTTTCTAAAGTTATGCCTCACTGTGATTTTCTATTCAACGAGCTTCAGCACCGCGAAACTGATAGTATCAAAGCTGAAAAAAACATATCTGATTTCAAGTTATCAGTGCAACGAGTCAAACTCTCTTGATTACGACCATCACTAGCTTAATGGCACAGACACCACCGATGGAAATCCATCAGGCTCAAGCCAGAAATGCGCACGGTTTAAAGATAATAGAAAGATTGCAGCGAGAGAGGTATGTGATGTTATTTTATCCGTGATAGAGGACGGTTCTTTGTTCAGTGACCATCTGTCTGTTGCCAAACTCTTCCAGCCTAGTTTATTTCCGAGGTATAGGATACTGTTTCTGCAAACTGAATTTGAAATTGTTGCTAGATTATTTCCTACTAACCAAATTGAACTAAGGCATGAACTCTCAGTTTTATACGGCAGAAGTGATTTTGCTAACGCTTCAGGTGCCCTAACTCTTCTGACATGTATTTGTAATAACAACCTGGAAGTACTTCTTCCCGGGTCAATTAAGTTATTACGAATTATTTGTACAATTCCGATGACGTCAGAAAATGAAAGGTGCTTCTCTACAATGAAAAGGATTACGTCGTTTACTAGGTATTCTATTCAAACCAGAAAACCTACCTGGCAGACTGGTTCGTCAAAAATGCAGGCACTTCTTATTTACGGAAACAGTAACAACAAATTACTTTATTCAGGGTAAGATTGTATTTCCGACACATCTATATACACAACATAACCATAACTCTAAGACTGTAACAACTGACTGTCTCGTGTTCGTGCACCAAAGCCCGTCAAACGTAAAGTTATTTCACTCGGTTAGATCTCTACATAAGGACAGAACGTGACACTAGGAATACCATGGAGGAAGATCGTCTTAACGCGCTTGCTATGTGCTCCATCGAGAAACAGCTGTTGGCAGTCTCTAACTTCAATGAACGTGTCATCAACCACTTCACAGAGCAGAAGGAGAGGAGAAAGGATTTTGTATACAAGCAAGTCAGCTAAGGTATCGTTACCTACATTTTTGTATTATTTTCATCCCGTCATTATCATTATCATTATCATCATCATAATCATCATCATCAAAGTATGAACTTTAGACTTATAATAACAATTGACTGCCATTTCGTGATCTACTAGATGCTTTTCGGATTGAGTTGTTGAGTTTTCCTGTTAGTGGTGTTCGCTCTGCTGTCTTCACACTTCACTTCACTACATGTGCTGTGATGTATTAGCCTATGTTTTTTGAACCTCTACCTGAAAAGTATATCGAGTCATGAATTTAGTGGTTTTGTGACCATAAGTATATGTTTTTTGTCGATGTTTTAAGGGTATGTAAATTGTAATGCTTCCAGGTTTGCGATGTTTTAAGTTTCTACTTTTTTTTCCGCTTCGCGATATCCGATTTTCGCTACGTGATCGTTCTGTCGCAGAAGAAGATTCCTATTTAGCCAGTGTCATCGGATTATTATTATTATTATTATTATTATTATTATTATTATTATTAATATTATTATTATTATTATTTCATATACAATTATCGTGGTGCTGGACAGTGAAAACTGGGCCATTGGAGGGGAGGAGGAGATAATGGCACAGCCCTGCCAGGGTAAAATATCACGAACCGCCACTGATATGTGCATAAAACAGCAAAAGAATTTTGTGTATTTTATACTTCATAACCTGTGTCATGTAGATGTGCAGCAACAGCTGATTTTTCATGCTTCTGTAGCCAAAGTGCTGCCAGGTGTTCCTGAAATCAGATGTTAAATGCTCTTCCAGTTTGCCCAATGTTTAAACATTCACAGTTTTCACAGGTGTTCCTATATACCAGTCCGTTTGAATTTATCAGTATACTGAAAGTGTATGGTAGCAGTCTGCTCAAAGCTCAACATCTCCATGTGACAGTCAAATCACCATCAACAATGTCATACACCCTCACTCCATAATAGAGGATGGTTGCCTAGTTGTACTTCCTCCTAAAATAATAATCAACACCACCATCTCACGCCGTATGATCATTGCAGAGTTTCGGAACTGAATCCAAGCTCTTGGCATGTAACCTAGTGATTAGAAATTGTATACCACCACCTCTCCTGCCCTGCCGGCCTGCAATTTGTGAAATTTTTTTTTCCATCAATGGGACTCAAAATCAGACCATTAAAGACTTGACGTCTTAACAATCACAGCAATAAAGTGGGCTTAGCAAATAGACAGCAAAAGAACTAATCACCCAAATCTTTCATGGATGGCACCCAGGTATTGCTTTATTAATAGCCAGTTTCCCTGTTAAATTTACTGGAACTTTTACATATTTCCACCACTTCCTGTATGATCCTAGACCTATTGCCTTTTGGGTGGGTAAGAGCTTGAACATCTTGGAATACAAAATCATAACCATACAACATGGCATGCTCAGCTATTGCTGACTTGTCTAGCTGGTTGACACACACATTTTTTTTTTGGTGTTCCTTGATGTGAGTACCAACAGATTGGCACATTTGACTAATGTACACCTTGCTGCAAGTTCAGGGAATTTCATACACTGAAGGGTGTAAAAATGGGGACAATTTGTCCTTATTTTTACCTAAACTGTGACCAATTTTTGTGACAGTCCCCAAACATGGTTTTTATATTGTGCTTACAGAGGATCTTAGCAATGTGGTCTGTGGTATTGTGGATATAAGGAATATAAATAATTGTATTTGCTTTACAACCCACTAACTATATTTTTACTGTACGGTTTTCGGAGATGCTGAGGTGCCGGAATTTAGTCGCGCAGGAGCTCTTTTACGTGCCAGTAAATCTACTGACACAAGGCTGACGTATATGAGCACTTTCAAATACCACCGGACTGAGCCAGGATTGATTCTGCCAAGCTGGGTTCAGAAGGCCAGCACCTCAACCGTATGAGGCATTAGCCCGGCTATATAAGGAAGATAAGCATTTCCCTTCATTTTTTTCATTCTGTGAAGTTTGCTTATTTTTCCCTCAGGGAAGCACGACTCTACAGATCTGTACATTACCCTAGAATGTGACTTTGAACCAACTCCCCATGGATAGTTGAAGTCCCACAAATTTGTTTCGCTCCTCACAAGAATATCCCAATTTTGTATAGGATAATGGTGAGAATCTGCATGGAGATAGCGATTTGTATCGGACTAGTTGAGGTAAACAGTGTGACCTAGTGCGCCATCCAGCTTTCTCACTAGAATATCCAAGAAGGGAAAGCATCCAGTCGACACCATTTCCATTATGAATTTAACTGAAGGTGGTCTAGGAAGTGGTGAAGTTTCTCAGGACCTTGTATCCACAGCACAAAGGTGTTATCGATATAACTCCACCAAATCATCAGTTCGACAGATGTTGAAGGAAGAACCTTCTCCTAAAAATGCTCCATGAGGAAATTAGTCACAAATGGTGAAAGTGAACTCACCAGAAGTGCACTGGGCTGAAGGGTTACGGTTGAAAACTTATCAATGAAATACAGGGAGATCCTAGCACGATTCTGTACACCTCATGTGAGGCTAAAGCAAATTAATTAGATATTTAGACAGAGCATACGTAGGAGAATCTATCACACTAACTATTGTTCTGAGGGAAATGTCCTCTTTATGGATTTCAGGTAGTCCCTATATAGTAATCTTGGCAGCACCCCCACCCGCCCACCCACTACCCCATGGTCATATATTTAGCCTCTTCTTTTGGAAATGAGGACTGTTGTAAGATGTTACTGTGGCATTGAGCTCAGTCTGTAAATGGGCTCTGACAAGATAGCAGAACTTGTTCTTGTATTCATCAGTGTCCAATACCACCATTGCATTATCTTTATCAACTGAGATAATGGTCAGTGCAGAAACATCTTTAACTCTTATATGCTCAGCGAGCCGATCTATCGGGTCGAGTAGTATTGCTTAAAACACTCAACGTGGCGATCTATCGGCTTTGTGTTCGGATGGCTATATAGGTACCTTAATGAACTCCCAGATGTCAGGAAAAGACAGCAATAGTAGCTTTCTCAAGAGATAGAGACACTAAACTCACCTGTTTGGAAGAAATGAAGTTATCAAACCGCTTATGTTCACCGCATGGAGAGATGAAGTGTGCTGCATGCGAGTACAGTCTCATTTAAGCTTCAAAATACGTGTTTTCTTTCATTTTATTGTTTCTATTTTAATAATAGATTATTGTTTATTATAATTTGTTTATATTCTACATTTATCGGTGTTCTCAAGTGAATTTTAGTTTAACATTTCGTGTTATTAGATTTTCATGCCACGAGTAGGCCTAAATTTTTTACATGGCTGGGCCAAGTTCTAGGCTAAATAATTCCGATGTTTTGGATTATTTAGATGCTTTAGACGATGACAGTGACTTAAGAGCCGATATCGATTCGTATTTCAGTCCGACTCATTGGCTGAAAGGTCAGCGTTGAGGCCTTCGGTTCAGAGGGTCCGGATTTGATTCGCGGCCAGGTCAGGGATTTTAATCGCCATTGATTAATTCTCCTGACCCGGGGCCTGGGTGTTTGTGTTTGTCCCAACACTTTCTTCTTCATATTCAGACAACACACTACACTA
The DNA here is from genome assembly GCF_040414725.1 of Anabrus simplex. Classification (NCBI taxonomy): domain Eukaryota; kingdom Metazoa; phylum Arthropoda; class Insecta; order Orthoptera; family Tettigoniidae; genus Anabrus; species Anabrus simplex. Next base: position 129,729,536 of record NC_090273.1, read on the forward strand.
CAAACTACCACGGAAACACGCAATAGTGATTACCTCCCCCATATAGGGTTGGCGTCAGCAAGGGCATCCGGCCATAAAACAGAACCAAATCCACATGTGCGACACAGTTCGCACCCGCGACCCCACAGGTGTGGGAAAAGCTGTAGATAAAGAAAAAGAGTGATTCGAATTTTACAGGTACTGATGATAGGAGAATGTTTTCCAAAACACAAATGCTGACTCCGGAAGGTACGTGTACAGTCCTTTGCGTCAGGTGCTGTAACTCATGACTAAATAAGAGTACAAAAAATAAATAAAATATTTTCTCATCAAGAGAAATGTTATGGGATCTAAAGGAATTACCCAGAATACTTATTTTCAAGATATCTTTTGCACAAAATGAGTCAGAAATGACATTTATGATTTATTAGTAATAACGTCCTTTTCAATAATTTAATGTAGACAGTTTGACTAAGGATATTAAAGTTTAAAAATAAGTATCTGAAAAGTAAACCACTTGTGCTTTAAATGTCAGAGAAGCTGATATACATCTGGGGAATAAACATCACCCGCTTTTTCAACTTCCTTAAAATCCACACCAGAGGCAGAGAAATCCACCCTTATGGTGAATCTTATTTACTGTCCAGTGCCAAAGATATGGCATTCAGAGTTACTGGTGGAAACATTTATTACATGTGTTGTTCAATTCTAGCATTGTATCTTTGGCTTTTAGATAAGCTGTTGTTCCAATGTTGTAACAAAAGAAAACATAAAATGGAAATTTTATCATAAATTCAGGTTAATAATACAGAACAGTAATGACTCACCGAAATTATATTCTTGCACTGTGTTGAGGTAGCCATAAAGAGGAGAATGGCCAAAAATAACCACCATTTTGTCTGCTTTACCACCACGTCCACTCACCAGATTTGCAGTGTGGCCAGCAGACCTTAATGGACCTGAAAATAGCATCATTATCACCATCCTCCTCCATATTCAATAAAATGTGTCATGAACGCCATCTAAACACAGATAAAACCCTGTAGTTAAATCCTAATTCAGAGTTCATCAGAGGTCTGTTCTTTAATTTCTGATGTGATATGTATCAGGAGATCTCAAGGACGGACTGGCACCAGTAGTATTGTTGCTTGCTTAGCACCACCCAGGGGCACGTGGAAGCACGGTGCAATAAGAAAACTTATCCGATTCATCCAGTACGTTCGAGTTAGCAACCTCATCAGGGCCATGCTCAGTACCAGAAGTTTTCAGGTATTGCTAGGTAATCGGATGAGCAAACCAATGAAGTTAAAGAACAGTCTACAGTAGGAATCCATACTGGCTCATCTACTGTTCAGCCTTTGAACTACAGACATACCTGAATCAACCTCAAGAAAATTATGATATGATGACAACTGGGCATTTCCTGTAAATCAAAGACCTAGAACTCATAGAGTTAATCTTGACTAGAGATTGTATATAGTTGGCATATACGGTAAAACCTCATTAAGACGTTTCTGCAGGGGACAACAACAACAAAAATATTAAGTGAGAAAATGTACTACTGAATACAAATAAAAACTATCCAACAGGGATATGGAAAAACCAGATACGATTTTTTCAGACATGAGGGCATTTTATGTCGTGTAAAATTGTGTGTACTATATCTACCATTTCTAAAGATGAGATAAAAATATTACAGAAGGTGTTGAAAAAAGAAAGAACAAATATGAAAACCTTTTCCGCTGGGGCTAATAAAATAAGTGGAATGAAAGAGCTGAAAAACACCAAACAAAAAATATGAAAACATGTGCACGAGTGCCAATGAAAATATCAAAGTATTATTGCAGATCACACTCTTTCTAAAACAAATGTTAGTAGAAGCCTTTCATTTCAGAGCAGGGGGTTATTAAACATTATTTTCTCGTTACACTCGACCATGTGCGATCGGGAGGAATGACTTTGGCTGCCATTTTGAATAAACTTCGACAAACTTGAGAGATTGATTCAAAACTCGAAGGTGTGAGTTCAACATTCACGGCCTCTGCGCGCTGTAAGATGCAGACACCAGGCCACTTTGACAGATTTTAATTTTGTTTTTATTAGAAAGGAATTTCACAACTTGTTCCGCATCCATAACTAGGGTATCATAAGACAAATATGCACCACGGTAGTCAATTTCACACAATTATGTTCCTAATCCAGGCAACCGTATCATGCAACAAATATTCGCTACACTTCACTGTACCTTTCAACAGAAAATAAATTTCTAACTTCTGAATGGAATGTGAAATACAAGCACAAATAGGCTCACTGTGTTATTCAGTGATCTCGCTGCTAACTGGCAAGCAAAACTGAAATTTCCTGCAGCTAACGGCTTCAGAAGTGGAGGTTACAAGCAAGTACAGCCAAGATGGAAGTGTCTGTATTTCACCTAAGCAAGAAGCTGGTCAATAGAGAACTGAGGATCTATTTTGAAGGCAGATGACTTCCTCACACCAAGTGACCAATATATCTTGAGGTCATCCTTGACAGAACTCTCAGCTACAGACATTAGTGAAAACAACTGCTAAAATTCGAACCAGAAACAACATTTTACAGAAACTCCGCATTATAACGTGGGGTTCCTCAGCTTTAACACTCAGGATTTCTGCTCTTGGTTTGGGTTACCCTGTGGCCGAGTACTGTGCTACACTCTGGATGTACAGTGCACACAAACTTCTTGACATTCAGCTGAATACCGTATTTCACGGCATAATCGTCGCCACCGCGTAATCGTCGCATCCTTTATTTTCAATACAAAAATCGGACTTTAAACCTTTAATTACATAATCGTCGCACGTCCAAATTTTGTTCACTAATCTGGTTAAAAGGTAAATGTAACTGCAACGTAAGTTGCACATGAATGCGCAATTTAAATACGTGTATGGTTTATGGGCAATTTGGCAACACAGTCACGTTTGCGACATGTTGCACAACGTATAAATAATACCGGTATATGTACGACACATGGCTTACCGGTAGACTATCGGCAGTTTGACAACGTGGTCGCGAGACAGTGTACATTTATTCACCACCTACATATTATGCTTACCGGTAGGCTATCGGCAGTTTGACAACGTGGTCGCGAGACAGTGTACTATTTCTTCACCACCTACTTATTATGAGTTCCCATTTGAAATACGTAAGGCTGTAAGTTATCGCTTATCGGCAACGTCGCCAGGAAATACCGGCTAGGTAGGTTGAATGGACCTCGAACCAGCCCTCAGATACAGGTAAAATTCCCTGACCCGGCCGTGAATTGAACCCGAGGCCTCCGTGTAAGAGGCAAGCACGCTGCCCCTACACCATGGGGCCGGCTCCTGTGTTATTGCGCATGAAGTGAAATCCAAGACGATAACACAGATTTCCACGGAATTATTCAGCCGAATTATTTACGATGTCTCAGTTGTCATCGCTAGACTCTTATCTTACTACTATGTCATAAGTGTCCGGGCATGGGATGAAAACTTTTATCCAAGCAGTCAAGATAATTATTATCCAATGCTATTAAAGTTTTATTTTATAAACTCGTCAGTAATGTAATGTAAAATCATCAATAACTGGGAAGAAATATTAACCTAATTACCGTATGTTTAAAAGAAATTGAAAAAAAATGAATGTTTGTTACTGACGTCTCGGAATACAGTCAACTATACAGTAGATCTACACTGCGCTAGCTAGAGCTCCGGTTTGCAAGCTTTGCGCAAGCGCAGTAGTGTGTCGCAACCAACGAGCTAAACCAAATACTTTACTGATAAATTGTTGCATGCTTCCTTGCTGCCTAACAGTATTGGCTGCTCTGGAATGGACAGATCACAGATGCATTTATTTGTTTCAGATTTACGTGATTACTGTAGACATGTGTGCGTGCGAATTTAAGTTTTTAATTTGTGTTTTGGGTGTTTGCAGAAATAATTTGTTTTAATAGTGAACAATTGCGGAAAGTCATTTATATCGCAAAACATTAACGTGTGAAGCATTTATAAGCGATTAAGGGTAAATATAGAAACTATTCTGCGGGCTTCAAGCTAAGCGTAATTGCCTTCGCTGAACAGCACGGGAACAGAGCTGCAGAAAGAAAATTTTCTGTGAGTGAAAAGTTGGTACGTGACTGGCGGAAAGTAAAAAACAAGCTATAAAGCACAAACCCTTCTAGACGCGCGTTTAGAGGTCCTAAAACAGGGAAGTTTCCTATAAATGATGAAGAAGTGTTTAGGTACGTCAGTGAAATACGTAACAATGGCTGCAGTGTATCATATGAAATGTTACAAATTAAGGGACAGGAGGTAGCGCGCAAACACAACATACCGGTAACTCAGTTTAAGGCGACTCGTGGGTGGATTAAGGGGTTCATGCGACGACACAATCTGTCAGTGCGAAGGAGAACAACACTAAGCCAAAAGTTGCCTGCTGATTACACGGACAAGATTGTAAATTTTCACCGATTTGTCATACGTTTGCGCAAGGAAACTTCGTACTTGCTTTCTCAAATCGGTAATGCCGATCAGACTCCAATCTTTTTTGATAAGCCTTGCAACAGCACTATTGCGCTAAAAGGATCACGGAGTGTATTAATGAAAACCAGCGGTAGTGAGAAGTTGCGATGCACGGCAATGCTAGCCATTACAGCTGACGGGAGAAAGTTGCCGCCTTACATCATATGCCGCCTAAGAATATACAGTTTCCCCGTGGAATTCATGTACGAGTGCAACCAAAGGGTTGGATGGACGTAGAACTCATGCTGGACTGGGTTAAAACTGTGTGGAATAGAAGACCTGGTGCACTACTAAAACAACCAGCTCTACTTGTTTTACATAGTTTCCGAGGTCACCTCGTGAACGAAGTGAAGCAAATTCTCACTACAAATAAGACACGACAGATAGTCATTCCTGGTGGCCTAACATCTGCTTTGCAGCCACTAGACGTATGTGTTAATAAACCCTTTAAAGACCACTTACGTCGATTTTACAACGAGTGGATGATGAGCGGCGATCAGCAATTGACGCCCGCCGGAAATATCAGGCGTCCACCCTTGGACTTGTTATGCTCGTGGGTGAAGAAGAGTTGGGATATTATAATACCTGAACTAGTCTCCAAGAGCTTCAAAAGGACTGGGATTTCGAATGTACTAGACGGTTCCGAAGATGACGCAGTGTGGCAGGGAGACGAAGAATCTGATACTGGTATTAACAGAGGCGAGGACGGCGCATCAGATAGCGAAACCTGCGATAGCGACACCGCAGATTTGGAATAAATTGCGTACCTGTAAGTCCGCATTTCACAACAAAGCGATAATTTTTTGCAAGTGTAATATTTTAACTTTAATACTCAAATTAATGACAAATTAACTTAATACGTTCATTTTTATTTTCAGGTTGGAAAAACGTTCGCCGAATTGTTGCGAAAAAAATATGAATTTTGTTTTAGACTATTTTAATTATTTTGATGTATAAACGCAAGTATTATGCGCATCTTAAATTTGTATCAAATACAATTTAGTTATAAATACATTTTTTGAGTAATACAAATACTGGTATTAAATATTCATCGTATAATGGTCGCACCCTACAACTTTTTTCGAAAATTTTGGTATAAAAAGTGCGACGATTATGCCGTGAAATACGGTATAACTATGCACATTATATCATGAACGATTATGCATATTCCAACTTTCCAATTACCTATTCTCAGTCACACAGACCCTCCATTCCTATGGCGACAAAGCATGCTTATTCAGGATTATAAGCATATATGTGTCCGGCTCCATGGCTAAATGGTTTTTTTTTTGCTACTTGCTTTACGTCGCACTGACACATATAGGTCTTATGGTGACGATGGGACAGGAAAGGCCTAGGAGTGGGAAGGAAGCGGCCGTGGCCTTAATTAAGGTACAGCCCCAGCATTTGCCTGGTGTGAAAATGGGAAACCACGGAAAACCATTTTCAGGGCTGTCGACAGTGGGGTTCGAACCTACTATCTTCCGAATACTGGATACTGGCCACACTTAAGCGACTGCAGCTATCGAGGGCTAAATGGTTAGCGTGCTGGCCTTTGGTCACAGCGGTCCCAGATTCGATTCCCAGCAGGGTCAGGAATTTTAACCGCAATTGGTTACTTTCACTGCCACGGGGCCTGGGTGTATGTGTTGTCTTCATCATCATTTCATCCTCATCTCGACGTGCAAGTCGCCTATGGGAGTCAAATCAAAAGACCTGCATCTGGCGAGCCGAACTTGTCCTCGGACACTCCCGGCACTAAAAGCCATACGCCATTTCATTTCATTTTTCTGTGTATATGTAAAAACATCTCAGTGTATATCCAGGATGACATTCCTTCCATCAACAGTAACAGGATTTGTTCCAGTCACCCTCCATTCAGAACTGTAAGTGAGCTTGTTATACTTGGATTTAACACAAACAACCAACGGATAAAAATGTGGCAAACCAATGCTACATCTGCACAGAATGTAAAAAAATAATAATAATATATATTTTAAAGAAGAATAATTAAAAAATCACAGCAGAATGTATTTTTAAAAATCAAAGCAAAGTAAATATCTTAAAAATAGAAAGATTCTTGACAGCTGACATCCTTACGTAGTGATAATTCACAGAACTCAACTTCGTTACTTTTCTAATAGTAAGGGAATTTTCACCATAGTCCCTTCAACTGCTTGCTGTGTGGCTGGCCTCAGCAACTCTCAAACGGTGGATGTCAATAAGGGTGCTTGGACTTCATTTAGGTAGAGGGGGTGGGGGTGTATGTAAATTTACATTTACCACCACAAGTCTGTTTATAGTCATGAGGCATAAAGGGCTGGACTTTGTTCAGGTGTATGTGTATTAATATATCACCATTCGCTGGAAAAAAGAGGTTAGACATCATTCAGGTGTTTGTATGTGTGCATACATTTAATTATCAGCATTGAACAAGATGGGTAGCTTCAGATAAATGCCAGGACACCCAGTGTTCACGAGTTCATTGAAGAGTACCAATAAAAAAAAGGGGTTAAAACATTGTGATCAATATTTCAATTGATAATATGCTGTGGTACCTACTTTGTAATAAACATGCTGAAATAATAATCATAACTAATACAATGTTCATCTTAACAAGACCATTCGCAAGGAAATAAGAAAAGATCTAAGGAAATTTAATAATAACATGATCATGCAGACAATTGAAGAAAATAAAAACATGAAGATTTTAAAGAACAACATGTCTACAGGAAGACCAAAAATTACAAAACTTAAGAACCAAAATGTAGAAATAGTCACAGATAGGCAAAACATTACTGAAGTTATTAGAGATTTCTACTACAAGCTGTATACATCAACCATTAATAAACCACCCAGTGATGAACAACTAGCCCAGAATTATACACATGAAATAACACTGGAAGTAACCACTGCTGAGATTGAAAATGCACTTAAACAACTAAGGAATAAAAAATCCACTAGAGGGGATAAAATAACGAATGAAATGCTGAAATTAGGTGGAAGAGATCTGCTAGAAGCCCTGAGAATACTCATCGACAAGTGTATTAACTCTGGAAGAATACCAGAAAATTGGAAAAATGCTGAAGTGATACTTCTCTTCAAGAAAAGTGATAAGGAAAATTTGGAGAACTATCGTCCTGTGAGTTTGTTATCACACCTTTACAAGCTCCTGACTAAAATTGTAACCAACCGCCTCACAAGAGAACTGGATTTTTATCAACCTGCCGAGCAAGCGGGATTTCGTAAAGGTTTCTCAACTGTTGAACACATCCAGACTATTCATCTTCTTCTTGAGAAAACCACTGAGTACAACATCAAGATTCATCTGGCCTTCATTGATTATAAAAAAGCTTTTGACTCAGTGGAGATTTGGGCAAACATAAAGGCACTTCAAAATGCCATGATAAACTGAAGGTATATAAAAGCTCCCGGAAAACATTTATGATCAAGCAACAATGGTAGTCAGAGTGGACGAAGACCTCATCACCAATAAAATCCCAGTTGGCAAAGGAGTTTGACAAGGTGACACAATCTCTCCAAAGCTGTTTACCCTTGCCTTGGAAGATGTATCCAAAACCCTTCATTGGGATAATAAAGGAATAAAAATCAACGGGTTATATTTGAACCACCTGCGGTTTGCCGATGACATTGTGCTCATAAGTGAAAATCTAGATGAGCTAGAAAGCATGATCCAAGAATTAAAAACTGCTTCTGCTAAGATTGGTTTGGAAATGAACATTAATAAAACGAAAATACTAAGCCCAGACAGTCGACGACTTAAAATGGGAAACCAATATATAGAAGCTGTCGATGAGTATACATCTATCTTGGACACAAGATAAAACTTGGAAAAGACAACCAACGTGCAGAAATTCCTCGCAGAATAGGTATGCGTTGGACTGCATTCCGAAAAAAATTCATCCTCACCAACAAGGATGTTCCAATTAACCTGAAGACCAAGGTTTATAATACGTGCGTGCTGCCAGTTACTACTTATGGTCTGGAAACAATGACTCTCACGAAGGAAAGTGCTCGCAAGCTTCAGCGAACACAACGAGCCATGGAGCGACAGATGCTAGGGATCAGCCTTAGGTATAAGATCTATTCAGAGGACATCAGGAGAAGAACTAATGTAACAAACAGACATCCTAGAGAGAGTAGCAAGACTAAAATGGCAATGGGTAGGACACGTAGATCGACAAGACTACAACAGGTGGACCTCTAGGATTGCTCCCTGGAGACCATGGGAACACAAGAGAGGCATTGGAAGACCCCAGAAGAGATGGCTCAACGACATAAAGCTGTTGGCTGGAACATGCTGGTTCCAAGTGGCTCAAGACCGAAGACGATGGAAGCACATCGAAGAGGCCTATATCCAGCAGTGGATTGAAATAGGCTAAAAAAGAAGAAGAAAGAAGAATACAATGTTCAGTGCGAGTGGGTTATCAGCAGTTCAAAGTCTTGATTTCATTACCCCACTTTCATGCAAAGTGTGGTTAAGCTTGATGCATCTTTGACCTTGAGTGGTTAATGAGTTATCAGCAGTTCAGAGTCATGATTTTGTCACCCCACTTTAACGCAAAGTACAATTAAGCTTGCTGCATCATTGACTTTGACCAGTTAATATCCAAGATGCAGTCAAATTCTCGTTTGTCATTTCCTTTTCAGCATGCTTTCATTGTGTAAAAGAAACATGAGTTAGTGGTTTAACATCATACTAACTTAGATAGGTTTACGACGATAACAGGATAAGAAATGGCAGGAACAAGGAAGGAAATGGCCATGGCCTAAATTATGGTACAGCCCCAGCATTTGCCTGGTGTGAAAATGGAAAAACACATGGCCCATACCAGAGAACCTAGCACGATTTAAATTTAGATAGAATAGAAAATTATTTTGTGTAAATATAACGATATTGTGGCCTTACAAAGATCACTGTTAATATAGGTAAGCTAAGAAAGCAACAATACGTCGGCACTGCATTGTGTTTATCACATGTATGGCTTGCAGTGGTGTCGCTACCGGCGTGCTAGCCAGCCAGTGTCTTGGAAAAGGTGCGGTATCCAACTGATGAGCCCATGCCGCACTTTGGGTGAAACACTGGTAATTTTTGACGATTGAGTTTTCCTGAATTTTAATTTTAGCTATCTCAATTGGAAGCCATATTTTGGTCATACTAGCCCGGGAGGGCAATATAGCAAGTGGAGATGCAGTTCTCCCCTAGTACGTCGGCACTGCATTGTGCTTATCACATGTATGGCTTGCAGTGGTGTCGCTACCGGCGTGCTAGCCAGCCAGTGTCTTGGAAAAGGTGCGGTATCCAACTGATGAGCCCATGCCGCACTCTGGGCGAAACACTGGTAATTTTTGACGATTGAGTTTCCTGAATTTTAATTTTAAATTTAAGAAACCAATTCGCTCTAGATTTTCTTAGTATGCTTTTTTGTATTGAAAAGGAGGACAGTATAAGACTTTTATATTTGTAAAGAGATAGCCATCATACGGAATAAGATTTGTAACATGTAATAAGTATGCCTTGTCAGCAATGCTTAGGCTATGTACGACAGTTGATGACGATGCTGTGGGGATCCAATGTGCCTTCAGGTTTTGGACTCGGTGTGTTATAATAATAATAATAATAATAATAATAATAATAATAATAATACAAAACTCCGCTTTACCCTTACACAAAACAAAACAACAACACACATATTTTCAACCAAGGAGAGGGCACGAAGATCGGAGCGTCTGAAGAAGTACTAGGAGGACCGCAAAGCCCGGACAATCCCTTCAAAGAGACCTGAACGATGGACTGACTAAAGTGATTCTATGTGGTCATAAAAGAAGAAGAATATGAGTAATTTATGATGCACCAGAAGCTAAGAGTGTTTCCATTTTCACTCACACACTTTTCTTTCTCATAGTAAGTAGCAACCCTATTTCAAGGAAAACCTGTATTTAATGAAAGAAATGTAGATCTCCTAGAAATTCCTTCAGAAAAAAAGTTTACTGTATTAATGGTTCATCACTGTTATACATCTGCTTTTTGTCAACCCCAAAAATGCTACTTTTCTTGAGAGGATCCTCAGTTTTGCATAACTCGCGCACCTTTCAACTCTCTTAGTCCCCACACATAACATACATACCACACATAAGCGAAGCATTTGCACCAGTGCTGTTGCAGGGTTCTGCTCTGACTGTGATGTTTTCCCATGTCTGTGCGCTTACATCAAAAGCCCACAGTTCTGCAGAGACAGTACCTCCCTTTTCCACACCACCATACATGTATATCTTGTCCTGAAACACAAAATGGAGTTCCTTCAGAATAGAAATACAGAAGGCAAAATACAAAATAGTAGCAATTGCTGCTTAATGCAAAGGAAGATATTGTGGACAACAGGCCCACGTTCTTAATATGTGTGAAGTCCGACATGCATGGTAGCTCCTGTGTCAGGACTAAAGTGTTTATTTACCGTTCAGCAGAGACAATGAGCAGGGAAGTGGCAGATTACTGTGTGTTAGTAATATCCTGCAGCAGAAGCGGTAAACCATTGAAAACTACTACTCAGATGTCCATGGATTTGTTTTTTTAACAAGGTTCACTCTTCTCGATTACGATCCCAATACCAAATACAGCCTACTCTACTAACTCAATCTAGACTTAAATTTGTGGTAGTCATAGAATCAACTCTGGTCAGTAAGGCAGAAAGGTATTATGACAATGTCTACAACACACCAGTGGTGGATCAAAGCGAACAGAAAATCAGTAATACTATATTACAGTAAAAATTGATATTAAAACCAGGAATGTTAAACCATCGTATTTTATTACTTCCACAAGACAACCTTCATCCTACTATGTATGTGGTAACGATGGAAACATACACACATCCATACATACATACATACATACATACATACATACATACATACATATAGATAGTTCCTGCCATGTAAGCACACACACTAAGGGTACAACCTTATACTTTCTCCCCTGTTAATACTGAAAGTAGTGAATTATAGTTATCTTCTAACTGTTGAGTTTGATTCAGTGTCGCTAACTATTCAGTTTAGGGACCCTACTTGCCGATACATCATCTTACAGTTACTGTTAACCCTGCATCTTGGCATGATACAGTCACGGTTTTTCTCATGACTTGCAAAATTTATATACTGACACTGCCGTATTGTCAAAATCACTAGTGTCACGTTTGCCGGTACAAATAAACTATATTTTCTTTTTTATGTATGATTGTAAATCTGTTTGAGTAATACCAGAATTGTGGCATGTTGGAATAATGCATTTATTAACGTAGTTGGTGTTAAATGATGAATGCAGCATTTTAATAATACTGTCTTATTTCATCCAATTTGTACGTATAGAATGCAATTAGGATGTATAACAAGCAAGAAAATTCTGCAAGTACTCCTCCAAAAAGGACTTTCGTTACAGTTTGCAGACTTGGCCGTTGTGTATTCTTATTGACTTACGACATATGTGCATGTAATACAAATATATTTGCGTCTGTGTATTATTACAGCATGGTTTAACGTAAGTCCGACAACTAATAGCAAATTTTAAGAAAGGAGCTGAATTATTTACACCAGGCAAACACCAAAGAATACCGTTATAGTACTGAAAATCCACAGCCTATTGCCAGTCATTCGACCGGGTCAGGAATGGAATGAATGAAGCCACATCTAGCAGCGAGGATGGGAATTGTGCCGGCTGCCGAAGCCTGTCGCACTCCTCTGGGGCAATGATTAATGAATTAAAGATGAAATGAAATGATATTGGACAGTGTTGCTGGAATGAAATATGACAGGGAAAACCGGAGTACCAGAGAAAAACCTGTCCCACCTCCGCTTTATCCAGCATAAATCTCACATGGAGTGACTCGGATTTGAACCACGGAACCCAGCGGTGAGAGGCCGGCGCGCTTCCACCTGAGCCACGGAGGCTCACGGTTATATGAATATGTACATCAAAATAAAGGATGAGAGAGAGTGTATCTCCTGAATTCCTCATTGAGCTTGAAAACCAACTTAACTATGAATATCTTGATTCATCATTTACTTGGGTAAGGGAAGCTCCATTATTGATATTTACAAGTTTGTAGATGGTTAGCTCTCATGATTTCAGTATGTAACTTTTGTCAAGTTGGTAACAGTGATGAGCCACTAAAAAAAAAAAAAAAAAAAAAAAACCACACGTCACACATAATAGGGTATTAGCTTTTTAGTGTATAGTCTTATGGGACGAGTACTATAGGGTACATACATTCATATTAAGGTACACAAACTAACAAGGAAATATTTATGCATAGTTTTACTTCCAGAGACTTAATAGCATCCTGTCTGCATGCCCTATCAGTATATTACTAGTCTCAAACATACTTTATTAGTGTCTAGCACTGCTCCTGATAATTCCACCATTTCACTCCTTAAAACCATCATCGCCATCTGTAATCTTATATTTTATTCTGCCTACTAAGTATAATCATTATATCAAAAACCTACTTCTGCCTCTCTTATACTCTACAGTTGAATCCACTAGTCATCATGGCAATCTTCACTCATCCATTCATGTCAAATAACCAACTCTTCAATGGCTAACATGAAAGGTCCTTCCAAGATATTAATTTACCAATTTGGCCTAAATTTCTGTATTACATGTATTCTACAAACCATGTTACCAACAATTTGCAAATTCATTAACAGATAATTCCCACAAACGCAACAGATATTCTAAGATCAATAACTATTGTAGATATGAAGTAAGATATGAGCGAATATTGAACAAGAAATGAACCTATAGGTTTTGGAATTATAGGATCTCCATTTAAATCAGGAATTTCTCTTATATTGTCACTGCATTTGCTGCTACAGCATTTTGAAGAGCCAGTTTATTACAAGAAAATACTCAGATACTACCAGTGTGAGCAATATTTAACACACTGATGAACAGCCCCGGTGAACTCCGTTGTACTGCGGCAAGCGATTGTTGACGAGTCCTGGAGATCTCCATTTTTTCCTGGGCATCGTTTGTAGCTTCTTGTGCTATATGTTGGCTATAATTTTAACTACTTTCATTCATGTCATGGAATAGAGGAATCTTAGATTTTAGTGTCTATATATTTTTTTAATTGTACGGTTTTTGCAGCCATGGAAACTTTGTATATACGCAGGCGTTCTTACACGCCGAGAATCATTGTACAAGATGACTCACCCACGGCAACATGCTCTATGTGACGACAAAGTATTTCAACATTTACACGCAGATTCATCATCTGATGTGTCACACGGGTGACAAGCCCCGACAATTCTCGTAGTTTCTCAGCTGACAGTAGGTGATGGGCTACAAGAATTCTTGCTTTTATGCACCTCATATTTCCTTGATTATTGATGAAATTGTGGGCGAGATTAGGAGTTCCAAACGGTGTAGTCATGGAATATAAATTATTGTTGCATCTTTCTTTCTTCAAAGCTTCATGTATTTAACAAAATAATGTTGGATACGTAGAGCTATTCCTTGGAACTCTACTGCGGATGTCAAAAATGACGCAGCATATTAACTTGGCGGCGGCTACTGATAACTGTGATTAATGATGTACAGACCGAATAGGTACGGAGTGACAGTGAATTAGATATTTCTAATGATTAACGGCTAACACTAAATGGGGAGTAGCCACAAAGAGAAATCTTTGCATACCTGGAAACAATTAGTACACGAAAGGCACAAAGAAGGCATTCATACTACACAGTGCTCAGGAAGACAATTGTGACACTATTAACAATATTGAGCCTCTCCAACAACCTTTTGGATTGGTGTTATCACTATTGAAATTAGTGTCAAACGGCTTTATGCCAATGTACTTTAATTATTTTACGTAATGCGGCGTTCGCTCCTGTGGTGAGTTAGTGCAATCTCTCCGCTTGCTGCGCATGCACGGGGAGCTACCTGGCGTGATTGCTCAGAGCCCACCGGCCAAGAAGTCAGTTGTGATCAAGTAGCCATGATGTGTAGTAGTGGGAACGTTTGCTACACAATGGCGTGGTGTTTTACGCTAAAACCTGGGTGAATTCCTCTTTAACTGGGATGTATCCCCGTTGAACTTGTAGTTAACCTTCTACCATTTACTATAATAATTTCATTTTTGGTGAAAGCTTCTTCTGGATTCTTCGTGGCGAGATTAAGTTCAGTGGCCTCGTGGTGAACTCTATCAACAATGACCAGGTTTGGATTTTCTAAAGTGTAGTGTCTGAAAAAGGTACGTACCTGTGCTATTATTTTCTCATACCTCGTGAAGAAAAGTTTGAAGTACTTTCATCTGGATGAGTATAATAATAATTATTATTACTATTATTATTATTATTATTATTATTATTATTATATCATCGAATTCGGACCCGGCGTCGTGTGACCTAGTGTGTTTCGAATGATGGGTTCTTCTAACCAATTATTCTACGGAGCGTGGAAAATGCACGGTGGACTGGTTTCGAAAATTTAATTTTAAAATTAATAATGTTCATTTCTGGCCAGTATTGTAAATATTTCCGTGTGAACCAAGGTGGCTTTTCCAAGGTATTGAACTTATCAACTTTTTTCTGGGGTTTTCTGTTCGTGATTCTGTGTAGTTTTCTGCTCTGTTTGATATGATTTCTTTTCTCCTGGGTTTTCGGGTTATTTTTCCTTTCTGCTGTTTATTTTCCTCCTCGGCGGGGAGGAGGCTTTGCGTTGTTTTTGGTTACCTTAGCAACGGGTTTTTGTTTTGGATTGTTGTTGGGAATTGGATTGAGTGAACCGATACGCGTGCTTTGCGTTGTTCTCTGTTAATATTTTTGGTTTGGTGTATCTTGTTGACTATATTTTGATTTTTGTTAATTCATTTTCCCCACCCTTTTAAAGAGTGAACTATCTTCTCGTTTGGTTGCAGTGTGTGCATAAACTTCTCAGTTAAATTATTACTTATCTTGGGAACAGCCCCTTGGTAGTAACGGTGTAATTACTCGAGGTGACGAGGACGAAGCGATCTTAGCATCTAACTGAACTGTAATCTTGTTTACTGAAACTGAAAGTTTGCTTGGTTTATTTTATTCAGGTGATCGATCACATTTTATATTAGCTATTAGTAACTACTGGTAGAAAGGTATGGAGGTCAACGTTTTCTTTATTTTCGTAATTTATTGTTTCCTAATTATTTATTTATTATCAGTTAAATGAATACCAATCTATTTCCCCTTACTTTAATGAGTTAATGAATATCAACATTTTTTTCTTATTTAATGGGTTCTAAGCTGTTATTAATTATCAGTTAATCGATATCAAAATATTTTCTGATTAATTTAGTTATAAATTATTTTACTATTTACATTTAACCTTATTCCAACATGATATTGAATTTATCTTCTGACAACCACTTTTCCTTTTCTGAATTTATCCTAGTGCAAACTCTTACCGCTAAGCCAATAACTGCTCGGCGTGTGCACTAACGTAAGTGGCTTATACGGTGCAAGAGCCACATCAACATTTTTATTTTTATTTTCTATACGCTTGGCCATCTGGAGTTCCCACTTCGGGTACTTTCATTTCTAGCCAAGCCTTGCATGTAAGGAATGCCCCCTTGTCAGTATAGTTCTTTATTATTCCATAGGCCTACAGTCTTGGTAACATTGCCTAGCGCTGCGTGTGCCACGCTGCCGCTCAGAGAATTGCGCACTGTTTTCTTTTGAGAGACTTGCATTTTACTTCTAAGTTTTACAGTGTCTACCCCCGTTCATTTTTATATTGCCTCTTCTATGCATTGTTTTTCGTCTTAACGGCTGATGATGACCTGGACTAGCGTCAAAACCGGTACCATTTCTACCTATTATTAAATGGGAATGTAATTCACTACATTTCTTATTCTTTTGTATTGAATAGGTTGAATCTCTTTATCAATTATTTCAATTTTAACTATCATCTTGTAACACATTTCCAGTTAATTAAGCGAAATACCGGTAATGATGATGGTGATGACAATAATAATAATAATCTGAAATTAAAAGGTGGCATAAAATCTCAAAACAATATCTTCATTAATGGTGAGATAGTGAGTCCTCTAGAGGTTATGTTCACTCTCTCAATCAAAGGAACAAGAATATTCATAACTCTCACTTTACTAAAATGAAACATTCTTTAAATTGTTGGTCACATTACATTTCGACAGGATTTTCCATCTCTACTGTGTGCACGGAAAGTATTCTGTGAATGAAATGCAACATATTCAGCAAAATCAACCTCCATCTTGTCCGACTCGTTGGCCGAACGGTCAGCGTACTGGCCTTCGGTTCAGAGGGTCCCGGATTCGATTCCCGGCTGGGTCGGGGATTTTAAACTTAATTGGTTAATTCCAATGGCACGGAGGCTGGTTGTATGTGTTGTCATCATTTCATCCGCATCACGAAGCGCAGGTCGCCCACAGGCGTCAAATAGAAAGACCTGCACCTGGCAAGCCAAACCCGTCCTGGGA
Organism: Anabrus simplex; assembly: GCF_040414725.1. NCBI lineage: Eukaryota > Metazoa > Arthropoda > Insecta > Orthoptera > Tettigoniidae > Anabrus > Anabrus simplex. The sequence goes on from NC_090273.1 coordinate 129,746,565, forward strand.
TATCCCGGCACTAAAAGCCATATGTAATACACAAGAAAAATGTTCCACCAATCAATACTATTTATTGTGAATGAATTATTGCACTAGTACCGGTTTCGGCCTTTCTTGGCCATCATCAGCTAGCACACAAATTTACAATCATTAGACAAAATTACAAAGATGTTACGTTAGAGCATCCGGATGTCTAATGAAAAATAGAAGTAAAATATATTGCAGTATGTTGCGTTAAAATATCTCTGATTAAAAGTGGTGATGGTTATAATAAACTAAAAACCTATTGATTGAGCATGGACATGAGTACATAAACACATTAAAATATATAGGCCACATCATAAGACACTAAAAAATATAGCACATCAGAACACAACAAATCTCCAAACATATCGGTACACAACCTCCACAGCAACAACAATAACAACCATATAACGTGCATAGACGATAGAGGTGTCGCCACCAACTGCTCTAAAATCAAACCCTATCTCGCTGTATATATAAATCTTACTGGACTACATCAACAGTAGAATTGCACAGTACTCAATTTTCAAATTTTAATGACAAGAGTTCTTATAACATACCAATACAAAGTATATCAGCCATACAACATTCTCGATGATCACCTAATACAACTTAATCAACACAAGAACTACAAGAGGATTGAAGAATGAATGCAACGCAACATGAACTCAAATTTTAATAGACGTTTTTAAAATATACCATGTTTTAATGTCTTTAATGTGCTCCATGGCACGGAGCCTGCGTTCTAGGACATCACAGATATGCTCGATAGGGTTCATATCGGGGTTCCTGGGTGACCGTGGCAATCGTTGGACCTCCGCTGCAGGTTCCTGGAACCATTCCCAGGTGACGTGGGAGCGATGTGGAGGCGCGTTATCATCTTGAAACACCGCAGAACCGTCTGGGCGCTGGAAGGCCGAAAATGGGTGGAGATGGTCTCCGAGCAGTTCAACATACCGCATACCATTCAGTCTCTTACAGAACAACTAGGGGGCCCATTCCATACCAGGAAAATGCACCCCAAACCATAACAGAGACACCAGCGCCCTGGACCACACCTTCGAGGCAGGCGGGATTCATCGCTTCATATGGTCTGCGCCATACATGGCGCCCCCCATCGGCATGGTGCAGTTGAAATTGTGATTCATCCAACCATATCACGTTACGCCATTGTTCCAGTGTCCGTGACCGGCGACAAATGTGCGTCGTTGTGCCCAATGACGTTGGGTTAACAGTGGCACCCGTGTGCGGCGCCGGCTCACATACCCCATAGAACCCATGTTCCTATGGATTGTCTACTGGGAGACGTGTCTAGCACGCCCTGTGTTGAATTGAACCGTGATTTGTTGCCCATCTGTCACTATTGACAATCCGTCTCGGATGTCGCCAGTCACGGTCATCGAAGGTGGCTGGACAGCCGGTCGTTCGTCTGTTGTGGACGGTGACACCCGCATTCAAACATTCACGATACACCCTGGGCGCGGTTGATCGTGAGAAGCCGAATTCCCACACCACTTCCGAAATCGCACTTCCCATCCGTCAGGCACCGACCACCATAACCCGTTCGAACGGTGTCAGATCACGACGACGTTCCATGTTACACCTGTCACATGCACAGCCACTGCTCACAAGGTCTCCTGTACAACTGCCCCTGGCACAGGGGGTGTGTGGTGCGCAGACAACACAACTCCGCATCAGTGCCCCACTATCCCATGACATTTGCTCAGTCAGTGTACACCGTATAACAGTCCCATCATTGTCTATGAAATCTTGTTTGAATTCCTGAGCCAGAGCAATAAATCAGGCACTGGACACCTTTGGCATGGTAAAATTTAGTAGTTACATGTAACTAATCTCATTATTAGACCCGTATTGAACTATGCTATGACATATTAACAATTTGTTGGTTGTTTTGTTCAACCTTTTCAATACAAATTACAGTTTGTGTTGCTAAGTTGTAATGTTACAACACTAATTTACTGGGACATGTTTCGCTTTTATTCACAAGCATAATCAGCCTATACAATTGCCTCAAGGTTTGTCATATTTGGATTGTTGTTACAAATTTCATTACATTGAATGTCAATCTAATTTCAGTGATAACAATATTTAAAACATAAGAATAATATACACATTAAAAATTATGACAATATGATTTGCAATGTTAAAATGGAGTAACTCTTAATTCTAAAACACATTGACGTCCAAAACACAGTTTTTACAATTTGAAAATTTGGCTAAAAATTGTTTGCAATGTTAAAATAAAATTGATTCAACTATAATTTGGCATTAAAATTTGAGTCCTAAATATTGGATGTTAATATATAGGAGCCATAGTTTCTGAAGTGCGTTGGTTTCTAGAATACAGTAATATTTCAGTATTGAGAAATTTAGTTAAGAATTGTGCTCTCTAAATAATGTTATTTAAAAAGACTGTAATTTTGCACCATGCGTGATTAGAGTCTTGATGATAATCTAGAATTGAAGGCTTGGGTTCATTGGAAAATGGCTTCTAGATTTGATGAGGCTTGCTGCTGCAGTTTGGCAATTTGATCAGAGGAAGTATTGACATATTTAATTCTTGTTTGTAGCGACCAGACTCTCCGTTGGAAGTTGATTGTTTTGATGTAAGTTATGGTTAAAAGGGGCTTCAGTCCAAATTTTGAGTATCTGATTATGTTTCATTCGATTTATAGAATGGAAGAAGCATCTGGAACAAATGGAAATGAACTTAAGTAATATTGTATGTGTGTTGTGCTTGTAATGTTAGTGTTGATGTTGCATTATCACTTACCCCTTTGTCTGCTGCTACAGAATCTTGTAGACCTTATTGCGTTACTGTGACTATTGTCTGTTGTGGTTCTACTCCTTGTGTAGTACGTATGAAAGAGCTGTTGTGAAGTGCGGGTAGGGGGTTGAGGGGAAGAGATGTTGGGCGGGGAGTTTGCTATTGACAATCAATCAATATCAATCAATACTGATCTGCATTTAGGGCAGTCGCCCAGGTGGCAGATTCCCTATCTGTTGCTTTCCTAGCCTTTTCAGAAATTTTTTCAAAGAAATTGGAAATTTATTGAACATCTCCCTTGGTAAGTTATTCCAGTCCCTAACTCCCCTTCCTATAAATGAATATTTGCCCCAGTTTGTCATCTTGAATTCCAACTTTATCTTCATATTGTGATCTTTCCTACTTTTATAGACGCCATTCAAACCTATTCGCCTACTAATGTCATTCCACGCCATCTCTCCGCTGACAGCTCGGAACATACCACTTAGTCGAGCAGCTCTTCTTCTTTCTCTCAATTCTTCCCAACCCAAACTTTGCAACATTTTTGTAACGCTACTCTTTTGTCGGAAATCACCCAGAACAAATCGAGCTGCTTTTCTTTGGATTTTTTCCAGTTCTTGAATCAGGTAATCCTGGTGAGGGTCCCATACACTGGAACCATACTCTAGTTGAGATCTTACCAGAGACATATGCACTCTCCTTTACATCCTTACTACAACCCCTAAACACCTTCATAACCATGTGCAGAGATCGGTACCCTTTATTTACAATCCCATTTACGTGATTACCCCAATGAAGATCTTTCCTTATATTAACACCTAGATATTTACAATGATCCCCAAAAGGAACTTTCACCCCATCAACGCAGTAATAAAAAATGAGAGGACTTCTCCTATTTGTGAAACTCACAACCTGACTTTTAGCCCAGTTTATCAACATACCATTGCCTGCTGTCCATCTCACAATATTTTCGAGGTCACGTTGCAGTTGCTCACAATCTTGTAACTTATTTATCACTCTATAGAGAGTAACATCATCCGCAAAAAGCCTTACCTCCGATTCCACTCCTTTACTCATATCATTTATATATATAAGAAAACATAAAGGTCCGATAACAGTGCCCTGAGGAACTCCCCTCTCAACTATTACAGGGTCAGACAAAGCTTCACCTACTCTAACTCCCTGAGATCTATTTTCTAGAAATATAGCAACACATTCAGTCACTCTTTTGTCTAGTCCAATTGCACTCATTTTTGCCAGTAGTCTCCCATGATCCACCCTATCAAATGCTTTAGACATGTCAATCGCGATACAGTCCATTTGACCTCCAGAATCCAAGATATCTGCTATATCTTGCTGGAATCCTACAAGTTGAGCTTCAGTGGAATAATCTTTCCTAAAACCGAATTGCCTTCTATCGAACCAGTTATTAATTTCACAAACATGTCTAATATAATCAGAAAGAATGCCTTCCCAAAGCTTACATACAATGCATGTCAAACTTACTGGCCTGTAATTTTCAGCTTTATGTCTATCACCCTTTCCTTTATACACAGGGGCTACTATAGCAACTCTCCATTCATCTGGTATAGCTCCTTCGGCCAAACAATAATCAAATAAGTACTTCAGATATGGTACTATATCCCAACCCATTGTCTTTAGTATATCCCCAGAAATCTGATCAATTCCAGCCACTTTTCTAGTTTTCAACTTTTGTATCTTATTGTAAATGTCATTGTTATCATATGTAAATTTTATTACTTCTTTGGCCTTAGTCTCTTCCTCTATCTCGACATTATCCTTGTAACCAACAATCTTTACATACTGCTGACTGAATACTTCTGCCTTTTGAAGATCCTCGCATACACACTCCCCTTGTTCATTAATTATTCCTGGAATGTCCTTCTTGGAACCTGTTTCTGCCTTAAAATACCTATACATACCCTTCCATTTTTCACTAAAATTTGTATGACTGCCAATTATGCTTGCCATCATGTTATCCTTAACTGCCTTCTTTGCTAGATTCTATTTTCTAGTAAGTTCCTTCAATTTCTCCTTACTTCCACAGCCATTTCTAACTCTATTTCTTTCCAGTCTGCACCTCCTTCTTAGTCTCTTTATTTCTCTATTATAATAAGGTGGGTCTTTACCATTCCTTACCACCCTTAAAGGTACAAACCTGTTTTCGCATTCCTCAACAATTTCTTTAAACCCATCCCAGAGTCTGTTTACATTTTTATTTACCGTTTTCCACCGATCATAGTTACTTTTTAGAAACTGCCTCATACCTGCTTTATCAACCATATGGTACTGCCTAACAGTCCTACTTTTAAGACCTTCCTTTCTATCACATTTATTTTTAACTACCACAAAAACAGCTTCATTATCACTAATACCATCTATTACTTCAGTTTCCCTATAGAGCTCATCTGGTTTTATCAGCACCACATCCAAAATATTTTTCCCTCTGGTTCATTCCATCACTTTCTGAATCAGCTGTCCTTCCCATATTAACTTATTTGCCATTTGTTGGTCATGCTTCCTGTCGTTCGCATTTCCTTCCCAATTGACATATGGCAAATTCAGATCTCCCGCTACAACCACATTTCTTTCCATGTCGTTTCCCACATAGCTGACTATCCTATCAAATAATTCCGAATCCGCATCAGTGCTACCCTTTCCCGATCTGTACACTCCAAATATATCAAGTTGCCTATTATCTTTAGAAATGAGCCTTACACCTAGAATTTCATGTGTCTCATCTTTAACTTTTTCGTAGCTTACAAATTCTTCTTTCACCAGAATGAAAACTCCCTCTCCCACCTTTCCTATCCTATCTCTATGATACACACTCCAGTGCCGTGAGAAAATTTCTGCATCCATTATATCATTTCTCAGCCATGATTCAACTCCTGTTACAATATCTGGTAAATATATATCTATTAAATTAATTCTATTCCTTTCTTTACAATACTTCTACAGTTCAACACTAACAATTTTATGTCATCCCTACTTGATTTCCAGTTCCCTGTTCCCTTATCACCGCTCCCTAGGCCATCCCGTTTCCCTGAATGTACCTGCCTATTACCCTTCCAAACAAATTTCCTAACTTATACGTACCACTGCGGTTTAAATGAAGGCCATCCGAGCGCAGATCCCTATCTCCTACCCACCCATTAGGATCTAGAAATTTCACTCCCAGTTTCCCACATACCCACTCCATAGTCTCATTTAAATCCCCAATCACCCTCCAGTCAGTATCCCTCCTACACAGTATTCCACTAATAACAATCTCCGCTTTCTTAAACTTCACCCATGCTGCATTTACCAGATCCCACACATCTCCAACTACGTTGGTACTTATATCAGCTTGCCTTACGTTGTTGGTACCAACGTGAAACACTACCACCTTCTCCTTCCCCTCCTCCCTCTCTTCTACTTTCCTCAACATCTGCCTCAACCTAATTCCTGGATAACATTCTACCCTGGTTCCCTTTCCTCCACACACTTTCCCCACGTGCCTAACGATGGAATCCCCCATGACCCGAGCCTCAACCCTACCACCTCATTTGATCCCCTCCCCTCCTGGTCAGCCCTATCTTTCCTGATAGCTGCAAAAGCTACTTCCTCCCCCCTTTTTTCCTTCCCATGACCCTGTTCCACCTGTCTTTTCCTATCCTCTACTCTACATTTCCCTTTCCTACCTTTTCCCTTCCTCCTACTTCCACGCATCTCAGCAACAGTTCCCTGTCCCTCATCTTCCCTCTGTTGTTCTACCTGGAGTGACTCGTACCGATTTCGCACAGACACCTGTCCTGAATTCTGATCCTGAATAGAGCCCTTGGCCTGCAATCTCCTTCCCCTTAGAACATTAGACCACCTGTCTTCTACAACTCCTCCCTTTCCTTCCCCTCCCTCTTGTACACCTACTGTAACCTGTACATTGTTTGAGGGAGTCCTATCTTCCTTCCTGTCTTCTGTGAGAATCCTAATTATCTCCCTCAAACTTTCCAACTCCTCCCTCATACCCCTCAATGCCTCACCACACCCACAATAAGTACACTCGCGCTCCTTAGCCATTCTTTACGGGGGGAGAATTTTAAATTAAAAAATAAAATAACTTATTTACAAAAAAATAAACGAACGGAGGGATATATTGTCTGGGATAGTACACAACAATAAGGTAATTAATATACGACTACACTACAATACTACTTAGTCGTGCTCTATTTTTTTTTTATCCTACAACCCCTAACAGGATAAAAGCTGCTGTTAATTACTGAATATCGAAAGTAATACACATGAACTACACAATTCCAAACTGCAATTAAGCCTATCCTAATTTCAACAATATTTTAATAAGAGTTTCTACGGATACCTCTACTACACCAGTACTACACAAATATTTTACAATAATAAAATAAGCACACTAAATTCTAATAGGATATTACTCGTATACTACCGTACAGTACACTACAGTAATTTTTAAACTACTTTCAGACGTATCCTAATTACGATACCGGTACTGTACCATATGTCACTACTAAGCACAACAGAAATGAAATTTGCAAGAACTACTGTACTCAAAGATTACCAACGAAGCTAAATGCTTAGACAAATTATTATTAGTATTACGGTCTAATAGATATACACGAAAGATAACACACGAATATAGCAGGCAAGATATGGCACTATCTAAATGTACTGTATCTATACTACAATGTATCTACACTACACTACACTGCGTTTGGTTAAATGCTTAAGTATCAAAAGGATTGCCGTACACGAAGAAAAACACGAATATAACTGGCAAGATACTATCTAATATATTATACCTTATCTTCACAACAATTCTACTGAAATGTGGTTATGTGATTATTACAGCTGGAGGATTACTATTATCTTCCCTACTCCACGGGACGGAGAAAAAAAAGTGTCCTTAATTAGGCCTACTGAAAAATACGAGGATGTCTACAATAATTTCTCAAATATTTCTATCAAAACTACTACTACTACTACTCCAGGGACTTGAACTGCAATTATTGGGATATATGAACTTTATTATTATTAGCTAACCGCTCATAAATACTGAAAGATCGAGGGAGCGAAATATAAATTACGGATACTAACTACCTACTCAGAAGTACAAATGAATGGAATACAAGGTCAGCTGATTTTTATTTATATTTACTTGACTACACTACACCCTTTGTTCACGACTGTAGCCAACAAAGCAATATTTGAATATGAGGAGCGACAATAATCAATAACAATACGACTGTTAACTATTACCGTGTAATCTCTTTAACTTCTTTTTAAATGGAAGTTTACAGGCGTATCGTGATTTTTAATGTAGTAAATTATTACCTTCGCAATAGTTTGAACGTATATCTATACGAAATACCGGAGAAGTTGCTGCAGAAGTTACGGTACTATTCCTTATGATAATCTTTTTAATATTTTTATTAATCACTACACTACACATCACTACACCTCAATAGACAAAGACCTTACAATAATCAAAAGAATCAAAAAGGGGAAGCTAATGACAGAGTTCGAAAACATATATATTTATTTGGACCAATACTTTAATAAAAAAGGAAAAACTTGAATGACGCGGTCAAAATAAAAAGTCCGTTAATAGAACAGTTGCTAACATTATTACGAAATCTCAAATCAGATAAAAGCAAATTCTTTAAAATATTCAATCAAAATACACTCAGAACTGAAACCATTTCGGCAACGCAAAAAAGTCCCCCTCCACATAACACGCCAAAGCTTAGCGCCCCGCCTGCAAGATCGTCCTCTACCCCCACCTCGACAACAGATAAGAATTCCCTACCACATAGCACGTCAATAGCAAACGCCCCACCCAACATCTCTTCCCCTCAACCCCCTACCCGCACTTCACAACAGCTCTTTCATACGTACAACACAAGGAGTAGAACCACAACAGACAATAGTCACAGTAACGCAATAAGGTCCACAAGATTCTGTAGCAGCAGACAAAGGGGTAAGTGATAATGCAACATCAACACTCACATTACAAGCACAACACACACACAATATTACTTAAGTTCATTTCCATTTGTTCCAGATGCTTCTTCCATTCTATAAATCGAATGAAACATAATCAGATACTCAAAATTTGGACTGAAGCCCCTTTTAACCATAACTTACTTCAAAACAATCAACTTCCAACGGAGTGTCTGGTCGCTACAAACAAGAATTAAATATGTCAATACTTCCTCTGATCAAATTGCCAAACTGCAGCAGCAAGCCTCATCAAATCTAGAAGCCATTTTCCAATGAACCCAAGCCTTCAATTCTAGATTATCATCATGACTCTAATCACGCATGGTGCAAAATTACAGTCTTTTTAAATAACATTATTTAGAGAGCACAATTCTTAACTAAATTTCTCAATACTGAAATATTACTGTATTCTAGAAACCAACGCACTTCAGAAACTATGTCTCCTATATATTAACATCCAATATTTAGGACTCAAATTTTAATGCCAAATTATAGTTGAATCAATTTTATTTTAACATTGCAAACAATTTTTAGCCAAATTTTCAAATTGTAAAAACTGTGTTTTGGACGTCAATGTGTTTTAGAATTAAGAGTTACTCCATTTTAACATTGCAAATCATATTGTCATAATTTTTAATGTGTATATTATTCTTATGTTTTAAATATTGTTATCACTGAAATTAGATTGACATTCAATGTAATGAAATTTGTAACAACAATCCAAATATGACAAACCTTGAGGCAATTGTATAGGCTGATTATGCTTGTGAATAAAAGCGAAACATGTCCCAGTAAATTAGTGTTGTAACATTACAACTTAGCAACACAAACTGTAATTTGTATTGAAAAGGTGGATCAAAACAACCAACAAATTGTTAATATATCAAAATTTAGTAGTACACTCGTTTAGCAATATAACAAAGTGCTAACACCAGTGCACTTGCTAACTCAATGCGACTATCACACAACTCACTCTTGCGCTGACTCACTCACTGACTGTCCACATTCTCTCATAACACAGCAACAGTTACTAGAATGTTCTCATTCATGCTGGAACTGCAGTCTCAGCGATTTCTAGTAGCTTCGAGCAGAACCCAGTCTCAATTCTCGGAACTATACGGGTGCAGTTGCCGACATCTCTGAGTCACCAGCCTCCACCTCCATGCGAACAGATGACGACTCTCACAGTAACAAACTCACATTCACGAACAGTAGGCCACTGATTCTGGCAGGATAGAATCACTCATTGTTAATTGCATTATTGGGGGTTATATTATAGCAGTAAAGCAAGAGAAAGAAGTTTTGTCGAACAAACAATTATTTTCCATTGTTGCAGGTGTGCTTTCAACTCCCGCGCAGTGTTTACTGAAAGAGGTTGGCTTACTATTCGCAAACACACAGCAAGCTGAGGAGACGTTAACTGAAAGTTAAATATTTTATAATGATTAGAAATATAGAATAAACTGGAATAAAACTTAAAAAATAAAAGGGGGCAAAAGGGGAATTATGGGCATGGTTGGGGGAAAAAAGGGATAAAGGTCCCAAAACAAAGGGAAAAACATGCGTGAAAAATGCCTCTTTTTGCAACTAGAAACAAAATTTCCCACTGTGATATCTTTCCAAACAGTTTTAATTTACCCTAACAAAAAAGGTGCGCTCCTACAAATCCTAATCCCGATTATGAATTATTTAAACTAATAATAATGTTATTGGTTTTACGTCCCACTAACTACATTGTTATGATTTTTGGACCGAGGTGACAGAATTTAGTCCAGCAGGATTTCCTTTACGTGCTAATAAATCTACTGACAGGAGGATGACGTATTTAAGCACTTTCAAATACTATCGGACTGAACCAGGTCAAACCTGCCAAGTTGGACTCCGAAGACGAGCGTTCTATTGCCTGAACTACTCAGCCTGGCAAATTACACTATTCGAATGAAAGGTAGGAATCGACTAAAACTGCACAAAATAAGACGACTTACCACATTTTTGTAGCTATTTCGGCAGACGGTTAACTAACACTGCATTAACCCTCACTGGAAACAGCTGCCATACTAATCAAGGAGGTAGTGACTAAAAATCAGAGATCATGAACACATTCCTTGCGTGGGTTTGTTCATTTCTTGCGCAGTATTTCATTTTCTTCCTCAGGTCCATGGTAGATATTATTCTTTCATGATCGTGATCCAAAAACGGAAGAAGTGCAGAAGAGAAATAGTGGCATGAATTTTTTTGCTTTAAAAAAAGAATTACTTATTGAATTAGCCACTGAGTAATGAAGCATTATAGAATCCAAGAAGAATGATGGTGTAAAATTAAAAGAAAAGACACATGGGAAAGAATAACAGGGGATTTTTTTAAATTTAAATCTAAGAATTTCATTTTTGTCCGTATTGAACTGAGAATGGAAGATAGGAAACTTAAAAGGGTCCACCTTTTCAATACAATAAATGTTATAGTTTATTTACAACATATATTTACACTTGGAACTAGTTTCGACGCTGTTTGAATATCTGAATATCTACAATTCGAACCTTCACTGCCAAGTTCATCTCGCACCATGAGTTCAGATGTCACGTGCAATTCTAAGAGGCTGTTAAATCCTACCTCACATTTGAACTACACTCGCACCGGTGCCATTCAATGAATGATTAAACGCAGACCTTTTGTGCCAAATCCATCTCGAACCTACATTTTTGAGTGTGTTTCATGTGTTTTTTGCATTCATCGAGTCCAAACTCACGCTTGTGCAATTCTTGTCTAACCCTTCACAGCTGTTTTTTGAATTGACGCTTACTGAATAAGTGATTTCAATCCCTAACTGCCAAATTTCATCTCAACCCTAATATTTTATAATGTTATGTGCATTTTTGAGAAGATTGTGTTTACTGAAATATAACCGATGTTTTGTACTACACTCGCGGCAGGCAACATTCAATGGAAGAGTGTCTGAAATAATTTGAATCTCCAATACCAATCATCTCATACTTCCGCATGGTTTTGTTGCAGTTTATATGTTTATGTTTATTGTTTAAGTGATTATGTTATCTCATGTTTATACAATTTTGACTCACCCTTCATGACCACTTTGAAACTGACATTGTACTTTGCGTCTTCATGTTCCCTCATTTATTCACACTGATGTAACACCTTGTGTAATATAAATGTCTACATGCTAGCCTATTTCTCACATTTTGGTGAAGATGACGCCAAACAGCGCCGAAACTAGTTCCAAGTGTAAATATATGTTGTAAATAAACTATAACATTTATTGTATTGAAAAGGTGGACCCTTTTAAGTTTCCTATCTTCCAATAACAGGGGAATTTAATAGTACTGCCCATGTTACAGTGCGATCTACGAAACAACAAACAGTTCTATAAAAATGTTAGCTTCTCTGTGCCAAGAGTTGTTTTTTGAAAGTTTATAGTTCACAGCAATGACACACACGAAAGTAAATAAACAGTTTAGTTTCAAAGTGCATTTCTGTACAACCACTACATAATACACAGTATAATGTTCATAACTGTTGTACTATTGAAGTGGTGTTGTGCAACTGCATTCCTATATGCCACAGCAGTGCTGTCGTTTTCAATGTGAAGAATAATGTCATTCTCAATTCCAGCATTCCTGTTCCTTCTCCTTCCTGTGAGATACTGAGGCAGAGTAAAGTCCTGTGGGGGAAGTTCATCTCGGGTCTCTTCATCAATATTGTGTAATACCGCTGTTGCTACTACTACGGTCAACATAGTTTATAGTTTAGTTCACAAGCCCAAGTTTGTTTTGATCAGCTGTGTATTCTAACCTCTCGCGAACTTCATCGACAAATTTACTGACGACGGTTTTCGACAGTCTATCTCTTCAGAAACTGTTTCTCAGATAGATTTTCAAGGTTTTTCTTATTATTATTATAGGCCTATTTCTGTTAGAAACACCGTTTAACAAATCCAAATAAAGCAACTCTGCATCAAACGTTTGATTTACGGCAGCCATATTGATTTAAACCTCGAATAAACAGTTTAACCCAGGTGAAAGGAGGGGTTAACTTAACTCCTCAATGAAACAGAATGAATAGTCAAATCAGAGTTAAAACTGTATAACTCGGGGTTAAGGTTTAACCCACACTGATGAAACCGGCCCTTTGCAATCTAGTAGCCCTTCTTCTTATAATGTTTTTTTTTTTTAAAGACCTTGAAGAAATAAACCCAAGACATAAAGAACAATTATTCTAATACTAATTATTTGCAAGGACCTACTACTTACCCCAAACAAAACTGCAGAATGACCATAGCGTGGAGTAGGCAATTTCTTACTGTCCATATGCAGAGTCTCCCACACATTTCCTACAAGCAGAAATAACAATTACATAAGAAGAGGGAGTGCAAGTGTAGTCACCATTGCCATTTTAATGTTATAGAACTTATTTGGGACCAAGTGAAGGTTTATGTAGCTGTAAATATAAATAACCGACTCTTCACAGTTTCAGAAGTTGAAAGACCTTTTTCTTTTTTTTTTTTTTGCTTTACGTCGCATCGACACAGATAGGTCTTATGGCGACAATGGGAGAAGAAGGGGCTAGGAGAGGGAAGGGTTCGAACCCACTATCTCCCGGATACTGGATACTGGCCACACTTAAGCGATTCCAGCTGTCGAGCTTGGTGAATGACTTTTTTGCCAGCCATAGGCCTTCCATGTGCAAAAAACTGGAGCATAGCTTCGGAGAAGAAAAGTATCACAGACGATTATGCTGAAGACTATCGCTCTTTAGGGTCAGCAAGAGTGAAACCTCAACAGACGATGACAATGCCGACAGTGACTCAGCAACGAGTTGTTTTGTAGGATATTTTCCTTCCTTCCTTTAGAGTAACAGGATCTATCAGCAAAGCAAGTGCTTCTAGACAGTGAGTAGATAGTTCATTTTCTTGCTTTTTATCTGTTTGAGCATTGATCTATTTTTATCTTACAGCCTTATGCTACCATTTCTGAGGCCTCAACTCTTTCTCACTCATTTTATAGGCTGTTAGTACGATGGGCTCGCCACACCTAAATACATTTTATAACTACTGCCAGGATTCTTTCAGGTCGCCCCTAACATGAGAAAAAAGATGCATTTTGCACTCCCCCATAACATGGAGTGCAGACGCAGCTAGATGGATTTTTGTGGTATTACCTCCAACAAGGGACCACCAGCCCTCACAAAGAGCCTCATCCAACCGAAGCCATTGGCCTCTTTATATTGTACTTGTATTTATCCCCACATGTAGGGCTTCTCTTCCACCATCTCCATCGCACCAAAGTCCACCTTCTCCACCATAGATGCCAATGAGGTCTTCACTCATAACCATGAGCTAGGATCCTTACCACATCTTACACACCAGGTCAGTGTGCTCTGGGACTCACATAGGCAGGGGCACCACTCCCTGGGTAGGGCTACCTCTGAAGAGGCGAGTATTTATGGAGAAAATACTGTAATAGGAGGAAGACAACGGGGAAGGCCCACAAGAGGTGAACGGATACGGTGAAGGAAAGTATAGAAAAGACAGTAGTAAAAAGAGAAGAAATATTGGAGGAAGGAAGGGAGTGGTGGAGAGATAGAAAACTGTGGAGGTCGTTGATTCATAACCTGACCCAGAAGACTGGAAATTGGAAATGAAGAAGAAGAATTATCCTAAATGTGTTATATGCTACTGTTCAACTTATGTGAGTTATGCATGTTGCTGCAAGGAATAACTGATTCTGAGCATAAATTTGAGTGGATACATTTTCTTTCATGTTCTGTGCCGTGAATCAACTGTTTGTACTCATAACAGTTTGGCACCACCAGTCTGACTTCCAGTTAAATGTCAAGTTGAAACTCATAAAAATGGAACTTTAGTAATTGTTTCAGAGAGAGATGAATTAATTAATGAATTAATGTTGACAAGATTTGAAAAGACTTAGCAAGATTAGGTACAATTTTGTTTTAAAAAGGAGAAAAAGCAAGCAGATGTGGTTCTTAGACTAACAGTGAAATATACAGTATTCTTAAAAAAAGAAGAAAAACGCACAATAATGCATAACTTACATGGGGAAAAAATAAAACGGCTACCTTCAATTTATGCAATGAATTTCCTGGCCATAATATCATTTTCAGATGTTATGTTATATTGCATTTACTGACATGATTTGAATAAAAGTGATTGCAATGCAAGAGAAATTCATATCTTATTACATGAAAACATACTAGGAATTCCATAGATTAGCAGAGGGATATATTTTTAAAAAGAAGAGAAACATGCAATAAAGCATCATTTAGATGGGGAAAAAAATGAATATGGTTCCTTCAACACAATGTATGCAATGCATTTCCTGGCCATAATATCATTCGCAGGTGTTATGTTATATTGCATTTACTGACATGAATTGAATAACAGTTATTGCAATGCAATGGAAATTCATACCTTATTATATGAGAACATACTAGGAATTCAGCAACAACAGCAACAACAACAACAACAACAACAACAACAATAATAATAATAATAATAATAATAATAATAATAATAATAATAATAATAATAATAATAATAATAATAATAATATGTGAAGATCATCAAAATTCAAAACATTGCTGATAGTACAATCACAGGAATATTTTTTTTTTTGCTAGGGGCTTTACGTCGCACCGACACAGATAGGTCTTATGGCGACGATGGGACAGGAAAGACCTAGGAATTGGAAGGAAGCGGCCGTGGCCTTAATTAAGGTACAGCCCCAGCATTTGCCTGGTGTGAAAATGGGAAACCACGGAAAACCATTTTCAGGGCTGCCGATAGTGGGATAGTGGGATATCATCATCACAGGAATAGAACCAGCTTTTGGGTGGTTGTAAGATCTGTGGCTGTGAAAGCCATTTTTGATATTGTTGATAGTGTTTACTTATAGGTTATCATATGGTAATAAACATAAAAACTGTTCACTTTCTTGGGATAATTTCTCTTGCAATCTCTTTGTATGCTGACGTTTTATTAATTTTATTATGGTAGTCTACAGAGCCCAATGAATATAGGCAGGATGTGCCTCATACCTAACAATTAAAAACACACACACAAGAAAACACATCACTCAATCATGAAGACGAAGCCATTTTTGTTGTTTTGATTCCCAGAATGCCACGCAGCCTAAAGCACACCCTTAATACTCTAATTCCAATGGTCAATTCTGTCAAAGACTTGACAGTTCTTTGATCAATTTGAACATGTTTTAATTCGCTTTCAAAATTTCTGAAGTACTGAAAGTGATTAGACATGTAAAGTTGTAAAGTACTGAAAATTTTTGTGAAGACCTGAATTTGACAAATATTTGATGGAGAACAACAGGCTTAAAAGGCTGTATAATCAAATATCCTGAATGGTTTCAGTCATTTCATGGACTGTAAGGAGTAAGGAGACTATAAAAACACAGATATTTTTCTAGAAGACAAATCAAATTAATGCTGAAGTCTGGACTGTCTCTCATCCTTAAGTACCGTGTACAGTAATTTACAGAAACTGATAAAAAACCTTCACAGCTACCCACTGACACATGCATAACACAGCACAAAGTGGAGCTGGCTGCATTCACCTGACACTGACATGGCATGTCACGAGTCACTGCGTGCCTTTTCAATCTAGTGGGAAATGGTGCATTTCTTTATACCAGTTTAATCTTTATTAATCTTAAGTGTTTGAAGAGGAATGACGGCAATGTGAAGAGAATAAACAACAAGCACAAATGCTCCGTCAAGCTCAGTTCCACCCTCCCCCAACCATTTCATGTGATCTGTGTGGACATATGTTTCATGCCAATATTGGGCTATTAAGTCATATGAAACATATTCACAAAGCTTTGTGAGTGTGAAAATGTAACCTGCTGAAGAATATTGTTTACTCTGATACGAGTTGCAGGCGACAACGACAAGCTAGTTACTTGTCGCTTTTCAGATTATGTGCCACATCACCTCAGGAAGTGCATAACCTAAAGGAACCACAAGGTGCGTAACTAACATGAATTACCACACTACAAAGCACTAGAAATGCAGGCCAATGTTGTAAATTCACAACTTACCATTGAAGTCATAGACATAGATCATCTTCCCTCTCTGATAGGACTCTCCCCCTATTATACACAGTGAATCCCTCCAAACTACTGCACCATGAGATGCCGACCCTTCGGGACTAACATGAATTACCACACTACAAAGCACTAAAAATGATTCCAATTCGAAATGCAGGCCAATGTTGTAAATTCACAACTTACCATTGAAGTCATAGACATAGATCATCTTCCCTCTCTGATAGGACTCTCCCCCTATTATATACAGTGAATCCCTCCAAACTACTGCACCATGAGATGCCGAGCCTTCAGGACTATAAGCTTTGAGTAACTGGACTACTTCCCAGTATCCTGCATCTTCTACCTGGCTACAGTCATCACCTGAAATAATGTACAGATACATAATAATACAAGAATCTCCTTAACAACCAACAGCAAGTAAACATGCAAATAAGCACACAATCTTTTAGTTCTGCAATACTTTACATTTTTGCCATCTTAAGTCACATCCAAATTAAACAATGATGTGGCTTCCAATAACGAAAATCTGAAAAAGCACCTAGAGGTTTGCACAGGACAAAATTCTCAGGCCCACCCAGGATATGAACCAAGCTGAAGAACAAAACCAAATCCCAATGCACAGCAGCCCGAAGGGCCACGTAGTAAGTAATACAGTACGTATACTTTTGGCTACTATTCTTGGTTTTCTAGACCAGGGCACTATGTCAACATCAGATAGTTCATCAGCTATTGTAACATAGGTTGAGTGAATTTCAACCAGCTTTAAGACCCAGGTAAAAATCCCTGACATGGCCAGGTATCGAAGCCGGGACCTCCAGATAAGAAGCAGGCTTGCTACGCCTAGACCATGGGACCAGCCGAGCCCAAGAATAGGTTACGTTTACCACCCAGCCAAGCTGTCCAAAATTATTATAGACTATGTTTTATGTAAATAAAATTACTCAGTAAATGGAAGCAAGGTTATTATTATTATTATTATTATTATTATTATTATTATTATTATTATTATTATTATTATTATTAAATTACAGCAATAAATGTATGTGTGAATAGCCCACCTGGTGGCCATGATCATTACGGTATCAAGTCCGTATGGTCTGACGCTGTGGTTGGTCGGTTCGAGCCCCATTAGTCGAATAGGTTTTCACTATCAGAATGTTGGCCGGCAGGGTAGGAGAGGTGGAGGTAGACAATCTTTAAACACTAGATTGAGTGTCAATTCTGAATTCAATTACAAATGTCTATGTAATATTCAAATGGAGTGAGGGCATATATCACGCTGTTGATGATGATTTGTCTGTCATATGGCAACATTAAACCTTGAGCAGACCATTGGATGCTATTCAACAATAGTAGGCTACGTGCCGGCACTGGCTTTCATCCTCTCCCTTCCTACTAGCATATGTCACACCATTCATTTCATTAATTCCTCTGAAGAGCACCCGGTCATAAAACCTTGCTACAAAGATTCATCCCACTTCATACCCAACCCCTTAAAAGAAACGGGGCAAGGGTTGGACATACACATGCTATGTATGTATGTATGAATGCATTTTAAAATGACTCAAACAGTAATATCAACATGATTAGGATAGGAACTAACTGTTAATTACAATGTGTTTCAAAAATTAATTACAATATATGGGAACTCACTAATCGAAAAAAATATATGGGAACTCACTAATCGAAAAAAAATCATCGTCATCCATTATTACAAGTTCAGAAATAATTTTCAAATGTCATACAACTCTGATTACAACTTGCCTTTGAAGCCTTCTTTGCAGTCACAGCGATGTTTCTCCGGATTACAAGTGCCCCAGTTATAGCTACAGTTATTAGGACACACTGGAATATGGCATGCTTCACCCATGTAAAGACCATCACAAGTGCAAACACCATCTATACATACGCCATGTCCAGAACAGTTCTGTGACGAGAAGCGACTAGGACATGCATTCAGTCTAGGAAAGAAAATAACAAACATTAAATAGAACAAACATTTATTCACATTCCAATCTATGTCTCTTGGTCCCAATATTCAATTACACAACTTCCAAAGTACAGTAGGTAATTTTTATTAACTCTTTCAATTTCTTGTGTTCCTAATGTAGCCTGCCCTTTGTTGAAGTTTGACTAATGACAAGATACAGTACTTTGTTTCCAAGATCTTAAGATCAACGTGCCTTGTGTGGGAAATGATACCTACTAGTGAGCTTACCAGCAGTTGTAATCATTATCATCATCTATGTCCCACTCCAGTTGCCCGGGTGTGGTTAACAAGCCTCCTCCACTCCTTTCTGTCCTTCCACTTTTCCTGCTCCATTACTTCCGCCACATCCAATCCAGCTTCTCTAATATCCTTCCAAATCTGATGCAACCACCTTCTTCTTGGTCTTCCAACTGGTCTCTTTCCCTTAACTTCTCTTTCCAATTCCCTTCTCGCTACCTGTTCTTTTCCCATTCTTTTTACATGTCCGAACCATCTCAGTCTTGCTTTCTGTATGTTCTGTACTAACGGTTCTACATTTAGCTCTTCTCTGATTTTAATATTTTGAATTCTATCTCTTGTCTTTTTAACCAACATTCTTAAAAATTTCATTTCTACTGCTTGGATCTTACTATCTTGTCTCTTACTAGTTACCAGCATTTCTAGTCCATATGTTAGAATTGGTATGAAATACTGTTTATATAATGTTAATTTTGTTCTCTTGGGTACTTTGTCATCCCATAAAAGCTCTCTGACTTGATGATAAAATGTTGTATCTTTACTTAGTCTGTTATTAATTTCGGTGTTGATTTCATTATTTCCATTAATAATGCTAGCAGTTGTATTGTTATAAAATTCTGAAAGGAAAAGTTCCTGGAAGCGCCTCTCACGGTAAGGTGCAACAATGTGTGACCCTAAAATTGATGACTTCAACTTTCAAATTTATATCATGGGGAAAAATCAAGATATCTCATTCTACTTCTGACAGATGTAAGCTTGGGGTCTCCAAAATACCCAACTAATTTAATTGATTACCATATATTAATCAGGGGTTAATATGAACTTCCATGTGATGACTATTAATATACCTGTATTTAGGGTTTGTGTATAGGCCTTCTGGATCTAAATAGGTGTCCTATTGATGGGATGAGTCTGAACAGGGGAAGTATACAGAGAATTGCTTTCTATTTTAGGCAGAGTTAAATTCGTTTAAAAACTGTCCCTTCAACCCCAGTTGTCAAATACATTCTAATAAATGAAATACATACTTATCCCTGCCTAGTCTTTATATTACTTACTAGTATGTAAGCCTGTCTTTGACAGTAAAATTTAGTATGTAAAATGACATTGGAAATTTGAAAAGAACATGTTAATATATCTTAGGAACAAGTTACACTTGCCATATCTACATATAAAGTAACTTGTCCTGACTGACTGATTCATCATCGCCGAGCCAAAACTACTTGACATAAAGAAATGAAATTTTGAGGATACATTCATAATAAGATGTAGGTGCTCGCTAAGAGAGGATTTTTGGATATTCCGTCTCTAAGGGGGTGAAAAAGGGGGTGAAATTTTAAAATGAGTGTATCTATATCTCAACACTTTAAAGGTTTACAGATGTAAAAATTGGTATTTAGAATCTCCTTTAAAAATAAGGAAACACGTATTTTTTTGTTTTCGGAAAATTCCAATGGGAGGGGTGAAAAAGGGTGAAATATTGGTTGAATGCCTTTAATGAGGATACCGGTACTTATATCTCAGAAACTGAACATATTACAGACCTGAAAATTGGTACTTTTGATCTCTTTTAAAAATAAAGAAACACGTATTTTTTTATTTTTGGAAAATCCAATTAATGGGAGGGTGAAATGGGGGGTGAATTTTAAAATTAGTGTATCTATATCTCAAAACTTGGAAAGTTTACAGATGTAAAAATTGGTATTTAGAATCTTCATTGAAAATAAAGAAACACGTATTTTTTTTGTTTTCCGAAAATCGCAATAGGCAGGGTGAAAAGGGGTGCAAAATTGTTTGAGTGAATTTAATGAGGATACTTATATCTCAGAAAATGAAGATATTACAGACCTAAAAATTGGTGTCTGGGAGCTCCTTTAAAAATAAAGAAACGTGTATCTTTTTGTTTTCGGAAAATCCAATTAATGGGGGTGAAAAGGGGGGTGAATTTTTAAAATGAGTGTATCTATATCTCAAAACTTTTAAAGTTTATAGATGTAAAAATTGGTCTTTAGCATATCCTTTAAAAATAAGGAAACACGTATTATTTTGTTTACGGAAAATCCCAATAGGAAGGGTGGAAAAGGGTGAAAAAGGGGTTGAATGCCTTAAATGAGGCTACTTATATTTCAGAACATGAAGATATTACAGACCTGAAAATTGGCGTTTGAGATCTCCTTTAAAAATAAAGAAACACGTATTTTTTGGTTTTTGGAATATCCAATTAATAGGGGGTGAATTTTTAGAAGTTTTGATATATAGATATACTCATTTTAAAGTTTATAGATGTAATAATTTGTACTTAGAATCTCCTTTAAAAATAAAGAAACATGTATTTTTTGTTTTCGGAAATGCCACTTGGGTGGAGGGGGTAGTTAATAATGACTGAAAATGGTGTTGAATTCTTTTAATTAGGCTACTGATATCTCAAAAATGAAGATGTTACAGACGTGAAATGTGATATTTGGAATCTGCTTTAAAAGTAAAGAAACACGTATTCTCGGAAAATCAAATGAGGGGGGGGGGGGGTTAAAGAATAGAAAAATTAATTGACTTATTTGTATGAGAATACATAAGCTAATAAAAACTAAAATTGTTACAGACGTGAAAATTGGTATTTGGATCTCCTTTTAAAACAAAGGAAAACGCGTTTTTGGGGGGAAACCATCTTGGGGTGTGTGGGGGGGGGGGGGGGGAGTGAAGAGGAATTGAATTCCTTTCGTGAGGACACATAAATCTAAAACTGAAGAAGTTAGAGTCGTGATATTTGGTATTTAGAAAACCCTTTACTATTAAAGAAACAAGTATTTTTTGCCGGAAAATTCACTTAGGGGGGAGGGGGAGGAGTTTGAAAGGAAGTGAAAAAAGTGAATTATTTTTATGGGTATACTTATATCTCAAAACGGAAGGTAATAGACGTGACCACATTGGTGTTTGGAATCTCCTTTAAACATAAAGAAGCACGCCATCTTTTCATTTTTTTTGGGAGGGGGGTAAATAAACTTAACGGCGGTGGGGTGTAAAAGGAGGGGAGACCAATTGATTTTACTGTTCGCAATGTACTTACAAGGAGCCTCCGTTGCTCAGGCAGCAGCGCGCCGGCCTCTCACAGCTGGGTTCCGTGGTTTAAATCCCGGTCACTCCATGTGACATTCGTGCTGGACAAAAAGGAGGCGGGACAGGTTTTTCTCCGAATACTCCGGTTTTCCCTGTCATCATTCACTCCAGCAACACTGTCCAATATCAGTTCATTTCATTTGTCATTTATTAATCATTGCCCCAGAGAAGTGCGACAGGCTTCGGCAGCCGGAACAATTCCTATTGTCGCCGCTAGACGGGGGCTTTATTCATTCCATTCCTGACCCTGTCGAATGACTGGAAACAGGCTGTAGATTTTCGATGAACTTATTCTGATCATAAACCGATCATTTCTAACCTTTCCTGGGTCCATTTTCAAGAACCATCTTTTCCTTTGGAGAACGTTCTTAGATTACAGTAGATTCTGCTGGCATATAAATAAAAATTTAAACTAATTTCAAATAAACGATAGGAAAGAGATTGACCGTCCGTTCACCTCTATAATAAGGTCAATAATGCACGGAAGTATGTCATTCGTATCGCCAGAAATCCCGCACATTTGCCTACGCGCGACGATGGTGCTGGACACATTGTCAACAATGACAATGGCAGCGGGTGTAAGTTACCGCCAAGTAGCGGTCTTGCATCTTGCTGTGGGGTCCAGAACATCTATAATAATAATAATAATAATAATTATTATTATTATTATTATTATTATTATTATTATTATTATTCTTGTTTTCGAATAGGTCTACTATGGACCACGTTAAGCATCATTCATTTACGGTTCTTCCTCTTTCGATCGGCCCAGTACTTCTTCATCCTTTCGGAGTGGGCTTCTTTACGTTCTCGTGACCAGTTGTTGCCGGTCCGTTTTTTGCTACTTTGATCTTGGAATCCCTTAATTTTGTTGATGATTTTTCTGTATTCCTGTCTGTTGTATACTGCCTGCTGTGATATATTATTTTCCTCCATATCCTCCTTGACCCCTTTAAGCCAGCTAGTTTGTGTCTTCCTGTTCTCCATGTATTCCAGAATTCGCTTGGCTGTTCTCTCTGGTGGCATTCTTTTAATGTGTCCGTAGAAGCAGAGTCTTCTCTTCTTGAAGGATGTTGTGATTTTTTCGGTTCTTTTGTATAGTTCCTCATTTGGTCGCAGTCTAAATTCTTGACCCACTTTCCTGGGCCCTAGTATCTTCCTCAAGATCTTCCTTTCTGTTGTGGACCGTCGTCAAATGTGCGGACCGCGCTGGAAACGGGTCCTGGACTGCTAATGACTAAGAATGCAGTCCGGCCGCGAGTTCAGTACCGCCAAGGCATCCAGGACGACACCACGCCGGATCTCCTGAACGATTTGATCCATATTTAAAATGCTTATAGGAAAAGATGGCAAAGATTTAGGGACCCAACTGACCGGGTAGAATATCTGGACCTAGCCCGGGAAGTACGAAACCGATTGCTGGAAAGAAAGATTGAAAAATGGGAGGAAACTTGCCGTAATCTATTAGAAAACGAGTCAGATCTCGAATTTTGGTGGATTCTCGCAGAAAACGAGTCAGATCGCGAATTTCGGCATTCAACAATAAGCATTCAATTACAAATTTCGGTATAACACCGTAGCGAAGCACGGGTATATTGCTAGTTACATATATATATATATACATATTCTCTTTCCAATTCCCTTCTTGCTACCTGTTCTTTTCCCATTCTTTTTACATATCCGAACCATCTCAGTATTGCTTTCTGTATGTTCTGTACTAACGGTTCTACATTTAGCTCTTCTCTGATTTTAATATTTTGAATTCTATCTCTTGTCTTTTTAACCAACATTCTTAAAAATTTCATTTCTACTGCTTGGATCTTACTATCTTGTCTCTTATTAGTTATTTGAAAGTTGAAGTCATCAATTTTAGGGTCACACATTGTTGCAACTTACCGTGAGAGGCGCTTCCAGGAACTTTCCCTTTCAGTATTTTATAACAATACAACTGCTAGCATTATTAATGGAAATAATGAAATCAACACCGAAATTAATAACAGACTAAGTAAAGATACAACACTTTACATATATCAATTGTACAGAATCGTAATAGGAATTATGAAATTTCCTTATGAACCATATTGGGTGTACTTGTAGATGGGAGTGTACTTTGATGTTTATGTATCTGAGAGCATTTGAGAAATCTATAGTACATAGGCATATAATTATCCATGGGTAAACACTGGAATGGAGAGATTCATCCCAAATCTGTGAAAAGTTTGCTAAAGTTTGTTCCTGTGCCTTGTCGCCTCTGACAGAGAAGGCAAAATTTAGAGCAAATTGCCTCCGCTTAAGAATCAGTGGTATGTTAAAATTTTCAAATCTAATCTTTGCATAAAACCAGTTCTTTCTAAAGCTGAGCTCGGCAGAATATCTGCATGAAAAATATTTTTGCTTAACTTTACCACAGCCAAACTTGTCCCACCATTTATATGTAGATTTCTTCCCCAAATCCATACCTTCATTTTTGTTGCAACTCCTTTCAACATCTCAATCAACTCAAATAATAATACTGAATCCTTGTATTTACTTTAATTATAGTAACCCGACCCCATCGATGGTATCGTTACCTTGTCGTGGTGGTGGGGCTTGTGTGGTCAAAAGATCCTGAGAGCTATGCCGGCGGTATCTTAGCTACTGGTAGGGCCTCCCTTGCCGGACAGGTCGAAGGTGATGATCCAGACTAAAAGGGATACCCTGGTCCTCCAGGTTGAGGGTTGGGCATAGGGTTGACAACTCTATCCCGTTAAAAAAAAAAAAAATGTTGAGAAGCCGCAAAGAGTAAGAACAAACCGGACGGATAAAATTGATAAACGACCTAGGCGAGGAAATGGTTATGGATTGGTATTAGCGACTTGGAATGTGAGAAGCCTACTCCAGCCAGGGAAAAGCAAAAAACTAGAAGAGGAACTAAGAAAGTATAATGTTGAAATCGCTGCTCTACAAGAAATTAGATGGCGAGAAATTGAGATGTTCGATTTACAGGATTATACTTTAATCAACAGTGGGAATAGCGATAACATCTGTGGAACAGGCTTTATGATATCTAAACAACTGAAGCATACCTTAATGTCTTACAAGGCAGTAAATGAAAGAATCTGTAATATGAGAATCAGGGGCCGCTTCTTCAATTATACACTTATAAGCGTACATGCACCTACAGAAGAAAAGGAGGATAAACTAAGGATAAGAACTAGAGAAACAGTACGATGAGGCACCTAGAAATGACATTAAAATAGTAACTGGGGACTTCAATGCAAAAGTGGGACAAGAGGAAGAATTTAGACCCACAATAGGAGCACAGAGTTTACATTTGGAAAGTAACAATGGGTTACGGCTTATTGACTTCGCTACAGCAAAGGATATGGTAATCAGTAGCATTACATATGAGCACAAGAGAATTCATAAAGAAACTTGGGAGGCACCAGATGGGAACACCAAGAATCAAATCGACCACATACTGATTGATAAAAGACATGCGTCAGATATACAGGATGTGCGTACTTATAGAGGTGCGGATATAGATTCAGTCCACTATTTGGTGAAAGATAAATTGAAACAAAAGCTTGCGGTAAGAGTCAGAGGTAAGGCAGAAAGGAGGAAAGGATTTAACCAAGAACAACTTAATGATGATGCAAGGAAGGAGTATGAAAGACAGGTTGAAGAAGGTTTGAAAAACCATAAAAATGCAGTAACAGTGGATGAATCATGGCGGGTGATTAAAGAAGCCATCACGAATGCAGCCCACGAGGTACTAGGAGAAAGAAAGAAACAGCCAAAGAAGGATTGGTATGATGAGGAAGTAAAGCTAGCCTTGGAGAAAAGAAATAAAGCAAGGATGATATATATGCAACGGGCAACAACAGCTACTCACCAAACATATGTGGAATGCAGAAGAGAAGCGAAGAATCTTTGTAGAAAAAAGAAAAGAGAAATGGAAAAAGATCTGATAAAAGAGATGCAACAAAATTATGAGCATAAGAGAAGTAGAAAGTTTTATAGAAACGTAAAGCAGAGAAAAAGTGGATTTCAACCAAGAGTAAGCTGTGTACAAAATAAGGATGGGCAACTACTTGGAAATACCCAGGAAATATTAGATAGATGGGCAGAATATTTTGAGGAGTTTTTGAATCCAGTTAAAATGCAAAATGAAGATTATGAATTAGAATTGCCAAATAGTGAATCTAATGAAGATGAATCTGAGGAATGCAATAGTGAACCACCCACTTTGGAAGAAGTAAAAGGTGTCCTCTTATCGATGAAGAATAATAAGTCACCAGGAGAAGATGGAGTAACAGCTGAGTTGTTAAAATATGGTGGAACGGTATTGATACAAGCATTGTATAAGTTGATACTGGAAATCTGGCGAACAGAGAAATTACCAGAAGAATGGGAAACAGCTTTGGTGTACCCAATTCTTAAGAAGGGAAATAAATTGAAATGTGAAAATTACAGAGGGACATCTCTGTTTTGCATAGGCTACAAGATCTTTACCATAATAATAGCTAAGCGTCTAACACACAAAGCAGAGCAGGATCTTGGAGAATATCAGTGTGGATTTCGTGCAAACCATTCAACAATAGATCATATCTTTACAATGAGGATCATCCTGGAGAGGTGCTATGAATATAACATACCAGTGTATCAACTGTACGTTGAATTTTTTTTTGCTATGGGCTTTACGTCGCACCGACACAGAAAGGTCTTATGGCGACGATGGGATAGGAAAGGCCTAGGAGTTGGAAGGAAGCGGCCGTGGCCTTAATTAAGGTACAGCCCCAGCATTTGCCCGGTGTGAAAATGGGAAACCACGGAAAACCATTTTCAGGGCTGCCGATAGTGGGATTCGAACCTACTATCTCCCGGATGCAAGCTCACAGCCGCACGCCTCTACGCGCACGGCCAACTCTCCCGGTACGTTGATTTTAAACAAGCGTACGATTCAGTGCCAAGAGGAAAACAACTCATCGAAATGAAAGCCCCTGGTTATCCTGGGAAGCTGATTAGGTTGGTAAAAACAGCTTTGAGTGGAAGTAAATCTAAGGTATGCGTACAAGGAAAAGTATCACGAACCTTCGATGTAAAAGTGGGTTTGAGACAAGGAGATCCAATGTCTGCTGTCCTCTTCAATATTGCTTTAGAAGCAGCTGAGCGTACCATCACTGCAAATCGTGAAAGGAACATAATATCATAGACTAATTCAAATATTGGCATATGCAGATGATGTGGCCATAATTTCTCGTACAAAGAATGCACTTCTCGAAACCTATGAAGAATTGGAGAGGGGAGCACAGCAAATTGGACTGGTAGTGAATAACAACAAAACTAAGTTCCTAGTGAGTTCCAGATCTAGTCAACCTCCAAATGCACTTAGGTGTGGAGGAAAGTATTTTGAAGGGGTACAGGAATTTAGATATCTAGGCTCTCTGATTACTTCACAAAATGAAACAAAAAAGGAAATAAACTCTTGACTGGCTGCAGGAAATCGATACTATGCTGCCGTAATTCCAACATTAAGAAATAAACAAATATCCAGGAAAGCTAAGTTGACCATTTATAAGACTGTCATTAGACCAGTGGTTACGTATGGAGCTGAGACCTGGGTATTAAATAAAACAGAAGAATATAGGTTAATGACGTGGGAAAGAAAGGTATTGAGGAAGATTTTTGGGCCAGTTAAAACTGAACTGGGATGGTGTATTAGATCTAATCAGGAGCTTAGAGACCTGTACCAAGAGCAGGATATAGTATCTTTGATGAAGACTGCTAGAGTGTGTTGGCTAGGACATGTCGATCGAATGGAGACTACAAGAGAACCTAAGAAAGTGCTGGAGGGGCATCCAGGTGGAAGACGATGTAGAGGTAGACCAAGAAAGCGATGGATAGAAGAGGTGGAGGCTGATCTACGTACCATGGGAGTCCGGAGATGGAGGACCAAGGCAATCGACAGAGAGCTTTGGAAGAAGATTGTTGCGGAGACCAAGGTTCTGCAAGGACCGTAGCGTCAAGGAGTAAGTAAGTAAGCAAGTAAGTAAGTAAGTAAGTAAGTTAAGTAAGTAAGTAAGTATAGTAACCCGATCATTAACAGACAGACCAAACAATATGGCGGTCATGCGTGTACATTGGCTTCAATTCTGGCTACGCATTGGTGAGGTGCTCTATCATATCTTATTATATGCTCATTGGCTGGCACAGACAACATTGCTAATATGGCTAACGAGCACAAATCTTGGCCTCGGCGAGCTAATGCATTGCGGTATGAGTCGCCATCTCTATGTTACTCTGCGCTGGTTGGTAATTACCAACAGCAAAGCTTCAGTCATGTAATTTTCTTGAAAATGTACCAGATTCCTGGTTGGGAGAGTTTTATTGTATTTTTCTTGTAAAGGAGAGACAGCAACATGTATCTGGTGTGAATTTCAGCTGTTAAAACAGTCTTGTTTTTTCATAATCACTGCGAATGACAGGCGGAATAAGGATTCTTTTATATAATATACATTGACCCGCTAGGTACGTTATCTCCTCTTGTGTTTGTTCTGTATTCCTAGTCTCTTCTCACCTATATTCATATATATATTCTGCTTCTCTCTAACCTTTTCCTGTGTTTATACAGCTTTTTTTTTTTTTTCAAGTTGCTTTACGTCGCACCGACACAGTTAGGTCTTGTGGCGACGATGGGACAGGAAAGGGCTAGAAGTGGGAAGGAAGCGGCCGTGGCCTTATTTAAGGTACAGCCCGCATTTGCCTGTTGTGAAAATGGGAAACCATGGAAAACCATCTTCAGGGCTGCCGACAGTGGGGGTCGAACCCACTATCTCCCGAATACTGGATACTGGCCGCACTTAAGCGACTGCAGCTATCGAGCTCGGTTTATGCAACTTGCTTTCTTATAACCCGGCACTTCGTATATCAAGACTTAAATATCTGTTAAAATGTCCCTTCAATGAGTGATGAGGCTGGGAATAAGAAATGAGATTGTCAGGAGCTGAGAAGAAATGATAGGAGACTTGAAGAAAGTAGTGTATGAAGATGTGGAGATTGTCCTTGTCCTTTTGTTTTCCATTTCATCCTCTTTCCACACTTACCAGACATTGTGTTGTCCTATTTTGTGTTTCTTTCATTGTTCCTATATTTCTATTTATGACTATCTTTGTGCCTGTTTGTTCCTTCCCACTACTTAAATCAATCAATCAGTCATTGTTGATTTGCAATTAAGGTCATTCATTGCCCAGGTGACAGATTCCATATCAGTTGTTTACCTAGTCTTTTCTCAAATGATTTCAAAGAACTTCGAAATTTAACCACTCATTTCCCTCCATAAATTAATTCTATTCCCTAATTCCTCTTCCTATAAATGAATATTTGCCCCAATTTGACCTTCTGTATTCCAACTTAATGTTCTTTCCTACCTTTAAAAGTTCGACTCCAGCTTATTTGCCTACAAATGTAATTCCACACATATCTCCACTGACAGCTCGGAACATACCGCTAAGTTTTTATTCCCAATTTGCTTTACGTCCCACTGACACAGATAGGTCTTATGGCGACGATGGGATAGTAAAGGGCTAGGAGTGGGAAGGCAGCAACCGTGGCCTTAATTAAGGTACAGGCCCAGCATTTCGCTAATGCGAAGATGGGAAAACAAGGAAAACCATCTTCAGGGCTGCCAACAGTGGAGTTCGAACCCACTATCTCCCGAATTCAAGCTCACAGCTGTGCAACCCTAACCACATGGCCAGCTCGCTTGGTAAATAAATAATATTGCCCACGTCCAAGAATAAGCAAACAGGCAGGCTTATGCAGAGGTGCCAACCTTTGAAGGGGGTTATCAGTAATCCCATTTTTGACTCGCGCAACCCCCCCCCCCCCCCGGTTGTAAACGTTTACGAGTCAAATACAAGGCGCCCCATTTTCCCTTTCATACTGCAATCTATTCTAAAGTATATCATATTACACAACAAAATTTGCTCATTACCTGTTAATTCTGCAATAAAAAATTCTTTGTAGCTTGTTTCGCAGCCAGCAGCTGCTTTTCAGTGTAAATTTTCTTGAAACATATTTCCCCCTGAAATGACATTTTCGTCTTCAGAACCATAAGTGATTCCACTGTGGAAGTACTTAATGTAGGCCTGAATTCTGTCTGATTTTTCCTAACAACACTGAAAACTCTTTCTGTGGGAGAGTTACTATGAGGTACACTTAGTACTGCAAATACAACATTACTTAAGGTTTTATACTTAATTTGTCCACTTTCATTTTTAAGCTCTGCAATTCAGATCAATGTTAGGTCCATGTACAATATATTCCAGGAAAGTATCACACTGGTAACCTGCAAATTCCTCTTCAAGTTTGTTATGTTCACTTTCTTTGACCAAATTTGGGAATCTTCGAACAAAGTAGTCAAGAGATGAATAGGAAACCTTCACTCTTGAGAGAGGTCTACAACTTCGGTATGATGAAGAAATTCATCATCAACGGGAAATTTCCTGATAATGTAACTGCAAGCTGCCATATAAAGCTCTCTTACAAAATTATAAAACATCTCTTCATCACAGTCATTATCTTTCAAGTATGCCCTAGCTTTTGCTCCAATTACAAAGTCCTCATTGGCTTTCTGGTATTTCCTCCTCTTGAATTCAACACTCAAAAGGGAAGTAGATTCTGACTGAATAGAACATGACTGAACAAAACTGACAAGTAGGCCAGTTAAAAGACCAGTAAGTTTCCTCCTAAGAAGATGTATGGCTGGAGCATCTTGTTGCAGAAATATATTCACTGAGTTAAAGCATGAAGTGTACTCTGAAGAAAGTAGCAAAACAGTTTTGTGCATGGGTCTTGTATGAAAGATTTCACAGTTTCCTGGTGGTCTTATTTTTATGGTGGGTCTCACTACAAAACATGAGTGTCAAAGCTTCCCACTGCTCAAGAACTATCAATAGACTGAAGAAGCGAGAGCCAACGGGTACCAACATATTTCAAAATGTTGTGACCATCTGTGCCACAAACAGCCTTTCAAAGTGTTTTGCCTTTTAGAACTCTTATCAGGATAGTAATATAACTGAACCAAAAAGTTCTCTACATTGCCTGGTAATTGGGCTGCTGCTTTTTGTACACAGATGTGTATGAGATGACAGGAACGACCCGGGACATAAACAGAAGAATGCCTGTCCTTCACAAATATGGCAACACTTTTATTTTCCCCTATCAATGTGTATGCATTGTCAGATGAAAAAGAAATTCAATTTTCCCATGGAACACTATTAATAACAGAATAACAGAGAAAATTCCCTCACCCATATTGTCGGTACTCTCTAATAATGACAATAGAAGAGTTGATATTTGGCCTCTCTGAGCATTACAGAAAGAGACAACCATAGCATAAAGTTTAACTGAACTTGAATCCGTACTACCATCAGTAGCCAAAGAAAAAGGCGTTATTTGCAAAAGTTCACTTATTTCCTTTTTTTTGCTTCAGATGCCGTGTATTGAACTAAAGCAGAGGTTTTAGTTCTTGCAC
Source organism: Anabrus simplex (assembly GCF_040414725.1). Taxonomy (NCBI): domain Eukaryota; kingdom Metazoa; phylum Arthropoda; class Insecta; order Orthoptera; family Tettigoniidae; genus Anabrus; species Anabrus simplex. The sequence goes on from NC_090273.1 coordinate 129,778,358, forward strand.
AAGCATATTTCTGAGATATTTTAGAGTCGGGGAACATTGATCTAAACAAATTTCTAGCGTGATCTGAAACCGATAACGGAATATTATGTTCCAAAAGGAATGATGTCAACAGCAATTCGGCATTCGTCACCGCAGTTTCATTACCTTTTACGAAGAACAATGAAACAGACAGGTTTCGTTACTTTGATTCATCGTATGTGTGATGCTTCTTGGATTCTATGTGTCTTCTGAAATCATCTCGTCCACCACGAGCCACAGAGAAATCACATGAACACACATTGCAGAATACGTGGTTTTCACTAACACGTGAAGCATGTAGGCATGGCCATTCCTTTGTGTAACTGTCTCAATATTTCTGTAACACTACTGTCTTCTTAGGAGAAGATGCAATTTGACAATTGCTCCGCTTCATTTTACAAAAACCAATCACTTCTTTTCGAATCGACTAGGATAATTAGAACTAAAATGCGCTAAATATGCCACTCGTTCTACGCACACAAAAGACAGCCGAATGCACGCACTGGAGAACAGCAGAGCAAGGAGTAGTGAGTAGCAAAGAGTAGAGCCTACCTCACGGCCAACTTGATGCGTAGCTGGCCGTGATTTCACAACGCTCGCAGGAAACAAAAGGAAGTGACGGCCAAATAACTGCCAAATATGTTTAGTTGCCAACTTACAAACACTGAAATGAGGAGGGTTGATCAGTAATGCTCTAAGGGATTGAACATTTTTTACTTTTCCTTTTTTCGTAGAAATTAATTAATATCGTAACAATGTTGCTTTTCCGTAATAATTTTCCCTTCGACCGTAATGCCGTAATCACGAAGTGAAATCCGTAATCATTACGGCAATCCGTAATAGTTGGCACCTCTGCTTATGGATCTCCTATCAGAAGATGTAGTACACGACCAACATCAGAACAGCAACCCAATGGCTGACCATGGGAGAGTGGAAAGGATCCAGGAAGTGAACAGATTTAAATACCTGGGAAAATGGATATAAAAAAATTTCTCAGAAAAAAAAGGAGGTTTTAATGCCGAGGATAACAAGGAGAACTAAGTACAAACTAACCATGAACACCTACAACAAGACGATCTTGATCAACACAAAACTAAGACACTACCAGACAGTAATCCAGCTGGAAGCTTTATATTCAGATGAAAGCCTGAATCTGACAGAAACATAAAGTTGGGATAAGTGGAGATTTCTGAAGAAGATACTGGGATTTCAAAAAACAGACGATGGATCATACAGAAAGAAAAGTACCTAAGAATTGAAACTCAAGATGGAAAAGAAGAACCATGTTCTTTGGACACATATATAGAATGGAACAAGGAAGTTTTTTTTTTTTTTTTTTGCTAGGGGCTTTACGTTGCACCGACACAGATAGGTCTTATGGCGACGATGGGATAGGAACAGCCTAGGAGTTGGAAGGAAGCGGCCGTGGCCTTAATTAAGGTACAGCCCCAGCATTTGCCTGGTGTGAAAATGGGAAATCACGGAAAACCATCTTCAGGGCTGCCGACAGTGGGATTCGAACCTACTATCTCCCGGATGCAAGCTCACAGCCGCGCGCCTCTACGCGCACGGCCAACTCGCCCGGTCCAAGGAAGATTAACCAACCAGATAGATTCTTAGACCAGCAAAAATATGGTGCGCTGGCATCAGGAAGTGAAAAAAAAAAAAAAGACCAAGCAGAAATCAGAATATAAGGAACTAAAGTCAACAACTGGAAAGCCTACAAGTCAAGAATTAAGAACATTAAGAGTTTTAAAGAAAAGAGTAGATCCTGGACTCAAACACCATGGGTGAATGAGAGGAGAATGCAGAGTGGAAGAATGAGGGAATCCTGGACAAGGATCAAAGCCCAGAAGCAGCCGAAATCAAATTAACCTACTCCAACATCGGCCTAAACGGAGAAAAGAAGACAGCTTTGTTTTTCTTTTTAGTGGTTTAACAGTTGCACTAACACATGAAAGGTTTTCTGGGATGAAATGATGGAAGAGGGCTAGGATTGGGAAGAAAGGGGCCGTGGCCTTAATTAAGGTACAGCCCTAGCATTTGCCTGGTGTGAAAATGGTAAAAGACAGAAAAATCTTCAGAGCTGCCAGCGGTGCGATTCGGGCCCACCATACCCCGAATGCAAGCTCACAGCTATGTCCCCCTAACCACGCGGCTAACTAACTCGGTAGCTTTCTTTTTTAAGAAACTGCTACACACAGTTACTTCTCATCACTACCCAGTCCCTAACCACCTCACCACTCTGTGGTCTATTTCAAGTGACATCATAGAAATAAGAGAGAATCAATTTACTTTTATGTTTGCACTATGCTTACTTTAGGCAGAGCATCAAAGGAGGACTGTAGTAATATACAGGGTGTTTACAAATGAATATCGGAGTTTTAACGCCTTATAATATTGAATACGTTAAACTTACAGTTATACATTATATGTCAAATGAAAGAGCAACTCAAACAGTTTTGTTTGTTGGCACCAGTGCGCATGTATGTGCAATGGTTTTTCCGCAATCCGCTAGACAGCGGTAGTAGCAAAGATGGCGACTAGTGAACAGAAAGCTTTTTGTGTTTTGCAGTTTGCAAAGACAGAATCTGTAGTTACTGTGCAACGTGCGTTCCGCATTAAGTTCGGTTGTGATCCTCCAAGTGATAATAACATTCGCAGATGGTATCATAAGTTTGAAGACACCGGTTGCCTTTGTAAAGGGAAGAGCAGGGACGACCAAGATTAAGTGAAGAGCCTGTTGAGCGAGTGAGAGAGTCATTCACTCGTAGCCCAAAGAAATCAGTCCGGAAGGCTAGTCGAGAATTACAACTTCCTGCGTCAACCGTTTGGAAAGTTGTAAGAAAACGCTTACAGCTACGTCCTTACCGTTAACAGTTATTACAGGCTCTAAAGCCGGCAGACCACAGATTATGTGCCAACTTCGCAAACGACATGTTGTTACATGATTATGAGTTTATGAATCGTGTTGTTTTCAGTGATGAATCGGTCTTTCACCTTAGTGGACATGTAAACACTCATAATGTGCGCATCTGGGGCTCAGAAAATCCTCACGAGTTGGTACAAATGCAACGAGATTCCCCTAAAGTGAATGTTTTTTGTGCCGTATCCCGGCGAAAGGTTTATGGGCCTTTCTTTTATGGTGAACGTACTGTAACTGGTACTTCTTACCTCGATACACTAGAGCAATGGCTCTTCCCTCAGTTGGAAGAAAATGAGCCGGAGAACTTCATTTTCGATCAAGATGGTGCGCCACCTCACTGGCATAACGACGTACTACTACCGCTGTCTAGCAGATTGCGGCGAAACCATTGCACGTACATGCGTACTGGTGCCAACAAACAAAACTGAGTTGCTCTTTCATTTGACATATAATGTATAACTAAGTTTAACGTATTCAATATTATAAGGCGTTAAATCTCCGATATTCATTTGTAAACACCCTGTATTTTATGCAAAGTACTAGCAAGATTGGCTGGCAAAAAGTGTGACAGAAGATACTACAAATTTCAACACCAGTAATATTTTGTGCTTGGGAGAGTAGAATTAACTTATAAATGAGATCCTGCTGTTTTACATTTTTTTAAATGTTGAGGATTCCACTAGTAAGTGAAAATACTTGACTATATATTCAATAATACTCACCGATAGGAAATGTTGAAGCCTGTCATATTGTAGGCCACATCACTATAGAAGTGGAGCAATGCAGATCCCGAATGTGCCACCACTTCTGGTATTCTACGGATGGTATAACCATCTTTATACATGAGACCACTGAAATCAATAAGAGAACAATGACAATTTGGTATAAATCTTATTGATATTTTACCCTAAAAATATCCACATAGCCTATATCTGCAAGAAATATTTAGTTTTATATCCAACATACAAGACAAGGTATAATATCTATACAAGGAAGAACATTCTACCATTTGTATAATGCCATTTTAAAATTAGCAATTTGCAATGGAATAAGTGATGCAGTATTAATCTGAAAACTATTTTTCCCATGTATAAACGACTGATATGCATTTTGCTAGTAGTGTCTAATTTCTTCATGAGAGGTTTTAATGGGAAGTTTCTTTGGCGTCCTTCAAACTGATGATTTGGTGGAAAAATGTTGATGATACATCCTCTTTCAATTAAATTCATGACTGAGATGGAGTCAGAAAGACAACTTCCTTTATTGGATGTTCTAGTGAGAAAGACAACATACAGCTCCTGAAATTCTTCATACTTGCAGTAAGGTATACACTGTTTTCTCCTTACAATATGTTTTACATCACACGAACACAGATAGGGTTTATGGCGACAATGAGATAGGAAAGGGCTATGAGAGGTAAGGAAGCATGGCCTTAAGTAAGGTAAAGCCCCAGCATTTGCCTGGTGTGAAAATGGAAAACCACGTAAAACCACCTTCAGTGTTTCGGACATTTCCCGAATGCAAGCTGATAGCTATGTGACCCAAACCACACAGCCACTCAGTTGATAAAGTATACTCTGTTCTTTAAATAAAAGTTAAAATTTCATAATCCAACATGTTTAAGCTCTCATCTATATAAAAAAGAAGTGTAGGATTGTATGGGAAGTGGTAGATATACACAAAAATCCCCAATTTTAACAGGGACACTGGCTATTAGTTATGTAATACCTGGTTGCCAGCTGTAAAGATCTGGATAGGTACTGTAGTTCTCTTCCCTGTCTTTCGATGGTTCTATTTTGTTTTGGGTTTCCAAACTCTTCCTCTCCTCATAACTAAAACAGTCACTCAATGTATCGCATATTCATTATGTATGTACAATCGATATTTTAAAATGTTGATATTTTCCCCTCATTACTTTAACCTACTGTACTTAATCCTTCCCATCTTTTCTGTCCCTATTTTTAGACTTAATTCTCTCTTCATTTCCATTTCAATTCTGTTTCTCTTTGTCTTTATCTTTCTTTCATGGTTCTTGATTTTATTTTTAATTTAAAATTTCCCTCCACCTGACTTATTTGGTCCAGCGGCTTTGTTACTGCCTATTTTCTAGCTCATGGACAAGAAATCATCACACATGGAGCAAAAATGGTAGCATCAATTTCTTCTTGGAATACAGTACCACATAGCGAACAGTCAAGTGATAAATGAGAGTACCACCTCATCAATAAATTTGTAGTCATGGTTGGTAGAGTTTCTTTTAAAAGATACACAGCTAACAATTTCAAAGAACTTAGAAATTTGAATCTAGTTTACCATCCCCTTCCAACACAATTAAAACTTCAAAATTACTCATCTACATGGACAGAATTAAAAACTTCTTCTTCTTCTTCTCCCTTGGACCAAGAGGTATCAGCAGTTTTTTGGCCTTCCTTCTTGCCCGGTAGTTCTTCATTCTTAAGGATTGTACAAGTTTCCCTTCCTCCGACCATTTATCTTGTGTAGGATCCTGTTCTTCCTCAAATCCCTGTGCTTGGACTATAATTCTAATTTCATTCCGATCTAGTAGATTTGGTGATCCTAGTTAAATGAGGTCTTTCTCCATTAGTCTATACATTTTGGTCTAATGGCCTCGTTTTGCAGAAATCCGTAGTGTGAGAGAGTCTGGTAGAGTCCATTATTTCCAAATACCCTGTAAATTGGATTCATTGCAACATGATTTTGGAAAGATGTTTATATATTTCACAATTAGGTTAAGGGTAATGAATTCCATTTTTAACTTCTAGCTCATTGATTTTTCTCATAATTTTTCATTCCATAATCTCTAATTGTTCCTTTAATCCTTTCTGTTGTAGATCGAGGGTCTCTGAAGCATATAGTCTTAATTATAATACTTAAAAAATAAAAAATAAAGCAAAACACATACTTTATTTTCCAGTTTACCAACTCAATATTCACAATGAATGCCTTCACTTTTACATGTTATTCTTGTGCCTAAAAGAACCGCTGCATGAAGTATCTCAGCTTAGATCTCTGGTCAAAATGGTTCTGTCATCTAGCGTTCAATATTATATCAGTTATATTAAAGAACTCTTTTTCCTCAATGATATATGCGCTGTGGGACAGTATTTCTCCAACATCATCACATAATTGGCATAATTGGCTGCCATACAAATTTTAGTGAAAAATGGAAGAGTATGTATAGGTACTTTAAGGCACAAGGTTCCAAGAAGGACAGTCCAGGAATCATTAATGAATAAGGGGAGTGTGTATGTGAGGATCTTCAAAAGGCAGAAGTATTCAGTCAGCAGAATGTAAAGATTGTTGGTTATAAGGATAATGTCCAGATAGAGGCGGTGACTAATACTAAAGAAGTATTAAAATTTACCTATGACAGCAATGACATTTACAATGAAAACTAGAAAAGCAGCTGGAATTGATAAGGTTTCGGGGGATATACTAAAGACAATGGGTTGGCATATAGCACCATATCTGAAGTACTTGTTGGATTATTGTTTGCATGAAGGAACTTTACCAAATGTACGGAGAGTTGCTATAGTAGCCCCTGTATATAAAGGAAAGGGTGATAGACATAAAGCTGAAAACTACAGGCCAGTCAGTTTGACATGCATTGCATGTAAGCTTTGGGAAAGCATTCTTTCTGATTATGTAAGACATGTTTGCAAAATTAATAACTGGTTTGATAGAACTTGTAGGATTTCAGCAAGATATAGCAGATATCCTGGATTCAGGTGGTCAATTGGACTGTATTGCAACTGACCTGTCTAAGGCATTTGATAGGGTAGATCACGGGAGACTACTGGCAAAAATGAGTGCAATTAGACTTGACAAAAGAGTGACTGAATGGGTGGCTCTGTTTCTAGAAAACAGAACTCAGAGAATTAGAGTAGGCAAAGCTTTATCTGTCCATTTAATAATTAAGAGGGGAATTCCTCAAGGCAGTATTATTGGACCTTTATGTTTTCTTATATATATCAATGATATGTGTAAAGAAGTGGAATCAGAGATAAGGCTTTATACAGATGATGTTATTCTGTACAGAGTAATAAATAAGTTACAAGATTGTGAACAACTGCAAAATGACCTTGATAATGTTGTGAGATGGACAGTAGGCAATGGTATGATGATAAATGGGGATAAAAGTCAGGTTGTGAGTTTCACAAATAGGAAAAGTCCTCTCAGTTTTAATTATTGCGTTGATGGGGTGAAAGTTCCCTTTGGGGATCACTGTAAATACCTAGGTATTAATATAAGGAAAGATCTGTACATGGTTATGAGGGTATTTAGGGGTTGTAGTAAAGATATAAAGGAGAGAGCATATTTGCCTCTGGTGAGACCCCAACCAGAGTATGTTTCCAGTGTATGGGACCCTCACCAGGATTACCTGATTCATGAAATGGAAAAAATCCAAAGAAAAGCAGCTTGATTTGTTCTGGGTGGTTTCCGACAAAAGAGTAGCGTTACAAAAATGTTGCAAAGTTTGGGCTGGGAAGACTTGGGAGAAAGGAGACGAGCTGCTCGACTAATTAGTATGTATATCTCAAATATTAATATAATATTTATAGATCCACCTGTTCAATACAATTCAATATAATCCACTATTTCATGTGGTTAAAATTTATACATAATACTGTACCGGTAACGGCAGTACGAAACTAAGTCCCCGTAATGAAAATTTAAAACTTACGCGTTACGCTCCGGCCCAGCAACGGAAGACTGACTGAACAGCAAGCAACAGCTGTGTGTGTGACGTAGACCGGAGTGACGTCACACCCTGCCTCACCGCAACACAGAGAGCCTAGACTAGTGTGGAATGTTCCTTGAGTTTCTTTGGATAATAACTTTCCCCACAATAATAATTAGACAAAATTAACCACATCATCGTGTAGCCCAATCCTTTATCTACGTTCCCGCAAGGTTTCATATAAATCCGACATGAAACGACGAAGTTATGGAATAAGAGGTGAAGGCATGGATCGGATATAAATGTAGTACTGCTTCGCTTAGCAGACCAGTGTGTATGAGCATGCAGTGCAGTGGAGTTCGGGCAGTCAGCTCGCGAGGACCGCGATACAACGTGAAGCGACTGTCATACTTCGTCGAGTCCGTGGACTTTAACTCAATAGCGTCGAGTGTGAACTTATACTAGTTTCTTTAAATCGTGAGTGATAAACTTCTGCTCCAACGGGGAGTGATATAAATTGTGTTCCATCAAACTCCAAACATTATCAGGTGACTGTTTATTCTGCACGAGTATCTAAGACTTGCAATTATTTTTCCAATTGCTCGTAATTTAAAGTTTAATGTTGTGGACAGGATTTGGAACAGTTTGCTCCTTACAAAGTGATTGAATATTTCGAGTTAACGAGACTGTGCTTTAACTTAGAATTACTCAAATTACAAGCATTAACAAGTGATTGAGTACAGAGTGACTACGTCACTAATTTACAATTTCGTGTGGAGATAATTCTCTAAACTGTGTGAATATTTGTAGGTGATGAACTGTAGACTGTGTATTAGAACTGTGTATTTCAATTCAACGAATATTCGAACTAAGAGCTGTGTATTTTCAATTCTACAAACAGTCGAACTAAGGACTGTTGATAAATGATTAATTTCGCTTTATTTTCATTTCATTTCGTTAACATGCATGAACAAGATTGACTTCACGAGTGAAACATTCTTACTTCATTTCAATACAATTGATTACATTGAACGGTGTTCAAACTAAGAAATGTGTCGTGTGGCATAACTTCACATTATGCCAAGTGTCACAAACTTTAGGTGACTATTTATTAGTTGACTTTAATGAAATTCGACAACAAGTTTTGAGTGGATTTTCATTTTATGAGTGTTAAACTTATATACTTATTCGAATTTAGTGACATTCCTTTTCATTTCAAATGATTAATGACTTAACACGGGATAGATTTCAGTGACATTCTACCGTGTGATAAACGTTCAATCATACAATTCTTACGTGTTATGAACCTTGTTAAAACCATTGCTCTACCTTTTTCTCATATGTGCAGAAGCAGTTTTTGCATTAACACGCCCCAAGGCTTAACGGTGTTCGTTCACGTTCATCATTTACGTGGTCTATCCCAACGCCCTCTACTTCAACACCGTATGGATCTTCTAGAACTTCCATCGAGGGAGGAATGGTGGTCCAATGGTGCGGAAAGGAGAGGAGCAGCCGGAATTCTAGGACATCACCAACCCTACGACGAGGAAAGAACACTTCATACTGTTTCTTCTGTACAGAGGTGATATGATTTTGAACTTATTAATAAACTCAGAAAAAAACTTAAGATTTTTTCAAAAGAAAACCCTCTCCCTCTGTATGCACTTCAACAGATTGGTACACGCCCTGCGTTTCTCGTGCTCACCAAAGTACCACATTTACCGTTACTGTACCTACGACTTAATATTTGAGATATACGTCAACTTCAATATGGAACCAAAATGAGAATAGTTACTTGTAACTAAGCAGTATGTTCCGAGCTGTCAGTGGAGAGATGGCGTGGGAGGACATTGGTAGACGAATAAGTTTGATTGGTGTCTTTAAAAGTAGGAAAGATCACAATATGAAGATAAAGTTGGAATCCAAGAGGACGAATTGGGGCAAATATTCGTTTAAAGCAAGAGGAGTTAGGGATTGGAATAACTTACCACGGGAGATGTTCAATAAATTTCCAATTTCTTTGCAATCATTAGGGAATCTGCCACCTGGGCGACTACCCTAAATGCAGATCAGTAGTGACTGAGTGATTGATAGCGGTATTTTCAGGCATAACATCAAATTTTTCTTTACATAAAAAAAACAATACATATAATTCTAGTCACCTGAACACTGCTAACAAAGGGGAATGAACGCTATCCCCATCAAAGATGTACAGGTGATCCCAACCACATTCTGTGGCAAACTCCTCCAAGTGGAGTCGTATCGTAGTGTTGGGCACACCACCCGTATCCACCAACCAACTGCATTTCACATCCACTGAATAGTTACCATGACCATCATGGATATGGCCAGATGAATCGGACAATCTGAAAACAATACACACAATTCAAAATCGTCTGTCCTCACATCACAAACAACAGAGAAGTCATAATAAAAATAATATTAGGTTTACATCCCAACTACTTTTAAGATTTCCAAAAAGCAGAGGTGCTGGACTTTCAACCATAAAAGAAAACAATAAATGCTAAAGTTATAAGCCTGTAATTGTTTTAAAATTTGTTTTATGTCACACCAACACAGATAGGTCTTATGGTGACGATGGAATTGGAAAGGCCTATGAGT